>NW_027116817.1:0-1216403 GCF_024137725.1 Prorops nasuta | reverse complement strand
ACCGCATCGCCCCGCTGCCGAACCACGAAGCCATAGTGTCGTCTGCTGCTAAGGACGACCACGCAGGATCTTCGCGCAGGAGCTAGCCAGCCAGCTAACACGCGAAGCATAGGAGTAATTAGCCGGAACGGCGAGAATTATGGACCGCGGATCCATACCTAATCAATGAGTGGTCCCTGGGTCCCGATCGTAACTATGCTCAATCTGACATCGCGGAATGAGGGGAATAATGGAGAGAACGAAGGAATATATGTCAAATTGGACTACACCTTGTTCTACCTCTGGAGCAACAGTACGTGTATTAAATAGAGAGTTGGGTCGTCGCTGCGAATATCGAAATACGCCGAATTTCGATATTGCAGGCCCCAACCATCGATTTGGAAGAGTTGTTTGTGGAGTTTCTCGTGGCGGACGTCGGGGGATCGCTGGACGTCGCCGTCGGAGCCACGGAGAATTTTTCCTGCCCTATTTCCTTCTCCCTTTTTGCTTTCCCCTGCCGCCTTCTAGCCCGTCGCTTTCCCTGAGTTTACCCCAGTTTTCCGTTCAGTTAGTGTTTAATGAAATCATTGTGCGCGTATAATAAGTGTGCCAGTACATCGCGGGAGTCCTCTCCCCCCGAGATTTTGTAGTGTAAAATAAAGATTGTGCCCCTAGATTTTACTAGTGCATTCATTTGAATTTTTTAACCCGGAATCCTTTCCGTGCGTTACACTATATATATACGAAAAATTTCATTTCTTTCCGTCATCTTCTTCTCAAGCCAAACTGCATGTCTCGGGCTGAAGTTGGCCGCTAAGGAAAGTAACGTCATTTTCATATCGCTTCCAACGAACTATACTCAACGACGAAACTATAGTTGTGAACTTGCAAATAAATCGATGTAATCGATATAACTAATCCGGCGACTTGTTAGCTGTCAATAGTAATGTAAGGTTATGTATATTTAATGCAGTGAGAATGTTCATTATTATGTTATTGAATGAATTTAATATTTAAAATGACAAATATATTCGAATAATAATGACATAAGGAGTTGACAATTATTAGATAAGAATAACATTATATTTTACAATACAGGATATTAGTATATGTTCGAGATTGGGAGGAGCAGACAATGTTGCGAAGTAGATTCCGCATTTCTCTGTTATATCTCCCATCTCTATTGCGCTCACAATAGACGGATAGACCGACAGCGTCTAGCCGCTCTATCTGTCCCTCTCTCCGCGGCGCGCTTGCGCGTCTTCTGGCCCTGGCGTGTCGCGGCCGCGAAGCGACACTACTTGCGCGCTTGGCCACTAGGTGGCCAGCGCCCGCGGCAGCTCTCTCGCTGGCAAGATTAGTGTCGCGTAATTATATAGATGGGTCCTTGATAAGGACCCATCGCACCTCAGCCTTGCTCGACCGCGGCCTTGACAGCAGCAACAGCAGCTTGGTTTTTGACGCCTCAACGGCATAGAAGAGCGCCTCCACCGGCGAACTCATCGGGCAAATACTTTGGTAAGTATCACCCACCACCCACTGCCTATCAAGAGGGGACTACCCCTCTGCGGCAATATCCTCCCTCCTAAGGGAAATTTCTCCGGGGACTGCCCGGGAGAAGTTAAACCCTCTCCTTCCCCTCCACACTGCCTCCGAGGACTACCTCGGACCCAGTGTTCCGACCCTCAAATCCAGGGCTCTCGACGAGTCGGGTAGTGGGAGGGGTAGAATCACCCTAAGGGTTGGGGTGGCTCGGAACCACTAGAGCTCTTGGAGAAGGCGGCCGAAGGGTAAGGGGACTTCCCCTTCCCTAAAACCACTTCTCCAACTTCGCTTCCTCCCGTGGCTGGGGATTTTACTAGGGAATACCCTAGGAAAAATTGTTCAGTCAGGGAGTTTCTAAGTCCGCGTTCCTTTCTGGGGAATTCGAGTCTCTACGGTTATTGGGAATCTTCGTCTATCGAAATTCCCTAGAATCTGACGACGACAAATTCCCTAGAAAGCCGATCATCTTTGTCTAAGCGGTTCCTTTTGTAAATATTGTAAAATTTTGTATAATTTTATTTATTTGAATAAAGACTCTTTTACCTCTTACATTTGTCTTCGAACTTTATTCTCAGATATAACCTTCCCTTCTGACCACAGGACTGGAACCTACTTGGGCACTGTCTCGCACAAATTTTTGGTCCTTCGAGCCGGATATCCGGCAAAAAACGTTCGAAGTGCATCAGTGTTCCTGAGTGGGCATTCCGGACTGTGTTTTGGATTGTGGTTTGTTCTGGAATAGAGTTTCAAAATGGCTAGCGCAGGGGAATTATTAGAAGCAATCAATTACGTTCCCATGATTCGGGATGAATTCGTTCGGTTGGTCGTTAACATCAAGAAGCGTTGAGTGCACAATTTCACCCGTCGCTTCTTGGAGGATAGGCTAGCAGCCTTAGAAAAGTGGCTTAACGTGTTGCATAAAACTCACGTTAAGATCACTACTCACACTAAACCGGCCGAATTAGCTAAAATGGAGTACGTAACCGATAGCTGGTATCAAGCGGCCCTTGATGCCCATAGTGACGCGGAAGAATTCATCCTAGGACATCTAGATGAACTTCGACCCAATCAGGGTATGTCGGCATCAGGTCCCACTGCGCCTTCAGGCGAAATAAACAACATTAGGCTCCCAGTTATCGATTTACCAAAGTTTTCCGGGGATTACATAGAATGGAACAACTTTTATGAAACGTTTAGTTCCATTGTTCACGACAAAGTGTATGTCTCCGGTCGGGACAAGTTCCATTATCTAAAATCCTGTTTGCAAGGAGAAGCAGCTACGGTCATTAAATCTTTAGCGATCACTTCCGAGAACTATGAGATAGCATGGGACACTCTGGTAGCTCGATACACTGACAAACGGATGATCACGGATACGTTCTTAGATCAAATCTCGCAAGTACCCACGCTTCGGGGTGACAATTTTAAGGTTCTGAAAGAAGTTAAGGACTCAGTTACGGTTGCTCTCAACGCCCTTAAAACTATGGGATACGGCGTCGATCAATGGGATCCCATAATTGTTCATTCGCTGAAGAACAAACTGGATGACACCCTTCGTTTAGCCTGGGAAATGTATCTGGGAAGCAGCAAGGATTATCCCTCGTTCATTCAATTCTCTGAGTTTCTAACGCGTCATATTAACTCCTTGCAATCATTAGGTAACAAACCTAAAACTTCCAAAAAGGAATCGGGGAGATCCTTGAAGTCACACGCTACTAGCGTGAATAGTACCGGTTGCGCTCACTGTGGTACTAACCATCTCTTGTATCAGTGCAAGGACTACCTTGCATTGACCCCTCAGGCCCGTTCAAAGTTCGCATTTTCACAGAATCTTTGCATCAACTGTCTGAGACCCGGGCATAGTTGCTCCAGTTGCTCTTCTTCGTCACGATGCAGGAAATGTAGTAAAATGTATCATACTTTATTACATTTTGACAAATCTGGCACCGGGAGGAGCAAGGCACGGGGGTCTACCCCCGCGGTCAACTCCTCTTCCGAGCCAGAACCCTCTAGCTCGAATACTACAACACATCTTAGTGTTTCCGACACCCGATCAGTGCTATTGGCCACCTTTTCTGCCAGAATCGACGCTCATGACGGTTCTCGTATTATAGTCCGCGGTTTAGTTGACACGGGCTCCGAAACTTCCTTTATTTCGGAAAATCTAGCTCAGCAACTACGGGTATCACGAAAACGTGTCAACGCAACCATTCATGGCGTCTCTCTGAATTCGGCTCAAAACGTTCGAGCAGAGGTACAGATTACGCTTCATTCTCTATCACGACACGGTGTCTCGTTGGACGTAACTGCAATGATCTTACCAAGGATTACTCAGTATATGCCTCCGACTTATTCTCCGTCGTCCTTTCCAGCACTTAGCAAAATTGATCTGGCTGATAACTTCGCTTCAACCAGGGCTCCAATTGATGTGCTCATTGGTGCAGACTATCTTGCAGCATTGATGGAAGGCCCGTACATGCATTCTCCTGATCATACGTTGCTTGCTCAGCGGACTATTTTCGGGTGGATCGTTTCGGGGGTCGTACCTAAGGCGGGTCACTCTCATAGCCTCACGGTTCATCATTGCTTTGACCTAGAGAACACTCTTCACGACTTCTGGGAACTGGAAGAAGTTCCTGAAGTCAAACCCATGTCCACAGAGGACTCCCTCTGTGAACAACATTTTGTGGATACGGTAACACGCACCCCCTCGAGGCGTTTTGTCGTCGCTTTACCTTTTCGATCCGACATCGAAAAGCATAGTCTAGGTTCTTCTTCTCGGGTAGCAGAGAAAACCTTATCACGGATACTTCGGCGATTGGAAACTTCTCCAGACCAGGCTGAAAGTTATTCTCAATTCTTACAGGAGTATATTATGTTGGGACATATGTCTCCTGTTCCTATGAACTTTGATTTTCGCGTCTTCCTGCCTCATCATGCAGTATTTAAGACCGATAATCAGAAGACAAAGATTCGCGTTGTATTCAACGCATCTTCTAAAACCTCTACTGGCGTCTCGCTTAATGATACGCTATTCATTGGACCCAAACTCCAACAGGACATCACGCGGATCCTGATGAATTGGCGTTCCTTTCGATATGTAGGCGTGACAGACATTGTTAAGATGTTCCGACAGATTCTTGTGCGTTTTGAGGACCGCAAGTATCAGAACATTTTATGGAAGACTGATTCCGGTGCGCTTCAGGCTTTCGAACTCAACACGGTGACCTACGGTACGGGACCGGCACCGTTCTTATCCTCGCGAGTTTTGCGCGAATTAGCTTACACGGACGGAGCTAACTTCCCTCTCGCACAGGATGTGTTGTTAAATTCTACTTATGTAGACGACATACTTTTTGGGGCCCATGACTTAAAGCAACTTAGTTCGGTCAGGGAACAACTCATCGCTCTACTGGCGAAAGGGGGCTTCTCCTTAAGCAAATGAGCATTCAATCAACCGGGGTCTTCCCCGCTTGAACCTACCGAGCTGCACTCTTTCTTTGAGGATCCTGCTGGATCAAGTAAAGTCTTGGGCATATATTGGGATCACGGGGATGATAGCTTCCGCTTCCGTGCTTCTCCTTCTCACATTGGTGTACTAACCAAACGCATCCTCTTATCAGAGAATGCCAAGATCTTCGATCCATTGGGATGGATCTCTCCAATAGTCATCACCTTAAAGCAGTTAATGCAATCCACCTGGTTGCTTAAACTCTCTTGGGATGAAGAAATTCCCGAGCCTATTCAGTCAAAATGGCTCAAGTGCTATGAGCAGCTCCGAGACTTACAGACTTTACGGATCCCACGGTGGACTGGACAATCACTTACTACTGGAAAACGCGAATTAATTGGATTTTGCGACGCCTCAGAGCTTGCGTACGGCGCGGTCGTTTATGAACGCCTCACTGATGAGGACGGTCAACTCTCGGTACATTTAGTAATGTCCAAAACAAAGGTCGCTCCGATCAAGACCACTTCAATCCCTCGTCTGGAGTTGGTCGCCGCTGCCCTTCTTGTCAAGTTATTGGTTCACGTCAAGGGAAGCTTGGTCGGGAGTTGTGATGCGATTCGTTGCTATTCAGATTCGCAGGTCGCTTTAGCTTGGATAGCAAAGCACCCGTACATTGGAAGACGTTTGTGGCCAATCGCGTTTCATATATCCAAACACATTTATCGGAAGCCAGCTGGCATTATGTACCCACTAAATCGAATCCTGCAGACTTGTGTTCAAGAGGAACCAGTGCTCAACAGTTATCAGAGGACTCACTTTGGTGGCATGGGCCTGCTTTCCTCCGTGAGCACACCGCAAAACCTGTTCAGGTCTTTGAAACCGAGGAAGAAAGTCGGAAGGTAGCATTAACCGCTCAACTAGACACAACTGAGTGTTGGTTTTTTGATCAGTTTTCATCTTGGTCTAAACTGGTCCGAGTTATGGCCTATGTTCTTCGATTTGTCCAGCGGACCAGGAAAACCGGCCAATGGGAGGACTCCCTCCTGTCTGCATCGGAAATTCGCAGTTCGATTGAAGCCTTGGTAAAGGTTGTTCAACGAATACACTTCGCGAGCGAAATCTCAGCCTTGAATCATGGGTTACGTTTACCGTCACGGTCAAAGCTTCTTTCCTTACATCCGGTCATTGATTCACAAGGAATCTTAAGAATAGGGGGGCGGCTTCGGAACGCCGAAATTTCAGAACAAATGAAACACCCCATTATTTTACCGGATTGTCACTTAACTGCCATACTCATTAGGCAAACCCACTTAGAGACACTTCACGGGGGACTCCAATTAACCTTGTCCACGTTGGGACAAAGGTTTTGGGTCGTGAATGCACGAAATCTAGTAAAATCATGTGTTCATAAATGCATCACGTGTGTTCGCGAACGCGCTAAACTCGGTACCCAACTCATGGGTTCACTTCCTGTCGCTCGGGTTTCTCGCAGTTTCACTTTTGAACACACCGGAGTAGACTATGCCGGCCCCTTTTCGGTGAAATTACATCACGGTCGTAATGCAAAAGCCATAAAATGCTACGTGGCCGTGTTCGTATGTCTATCTACCCGTGCTGTTCACTTGGAACTCGTCTCCAGACTGGACACCGAGGCCTTCCTCGCCGCGCTGACTCGATTTATCTCTCGTCGTGGAAAACCCGCCGTCATGTATTCGGACAACGGCCTTAATTTTCAAGGAGCGGACGCTGAACTAAAACGCGCCTACCGATGCTCCTTAGAAGCTGCACGCGCTCAGAACACCGATTCCATCAGTAAAATCGAGTGGAAATTCATTCCGGTCGCTACTCCCCACTGGGGCGGTCTTTGGGAAAGTGCCGTAAAAAGCATGAAGCACCACCTGAAGCGCTCCCTCGGAGTTTTCGTGCCTAATTTCGAGGAAATGGCCACACTATTGACCAAGATTGAGGCCTGTTTAAATTCACGACCTATATCGCGGTTACATGATGATCCAGAGTCGTTGGACGTACTCACTCCGGGGCATTTTTTGTCAGGACGGGCGTTAAATTCCCCACCTGAATTATCCACCTTGGATTTACGCGAATCATCATTAAACCGTTGGCATACCGTGAATCGAATCACCGAGACCTTTTGGAAGAAGTGGTCTTCCGAATACTTACACACTCTGCAACATAGGCCGAAATGGCAGAACTCTAGCTCGGAATTCGGTGAAGGAGATTTAGTGCTTGTCAAAGTACCTAACAATCCTCCCCGTATGTGGACCTTGGGGCGGATTCTCAAACTAGTTCCCGGGGTGGACGGAGTAGCTCGCGTAGCTGTCCTTAAAACCGCGAGAAAAGAGATTCAACGGAGTCTCTCGCAACTCTGTAAACTCCCATCTTAGCCCTTGCTTTGGGGTCGCATCAGGGTCTATCTTTACCCTGCCTTACGGCATCCTGGGACTCTTCAGGTTGTCATCTTTCCTTCTCAAGCTTCCTGGGACTCGTCAGGTCGCTTAACTCTCTTCTTCTTGGCTTCCTGGGACTCTTCAGGTTGTCTATTCTCTTTCCTGGTTTCCTGGGACTCTTTAGGTCGTCCTGCTCTGTTTTATATCTTTTATTTTTATTTTTGTTTTAAACTGAGTTAATTTTCTTCTTCCTTGTCTTGACGCTATCGCGTCAACGGGGGGAGTTTGTTCGAGATTGGGAGGAGCAGAAAATGTTGCGAAGTAGATTCCGCATTTCTCTGTTATATCTCCCATCTCTATTGCGCTCACAATAGACGGATAGACCGACAGCGTCTAGCCGCTCTATCTGTCCCTCTCTCCGCGGCGCGCTTGCGCGTCTTCTGGCCCTGGCGCGTCGCGGCCGCGAAGCGACACTACTTGCGCGCTTGGCCACTAGGTGGCCAGCGCCCGCGGCAGCTCTCTCGCTGGCAAGATTAGTGTCGCGTAATTATATAGATGGGTCCTTGATAAGGACCCATCGCACCTCAGCCTTGCTCGACCGCGGCCTTGACAGCAGCAACAGCAGCTTGGTTTTTGACGCCTCAACGGCATAGAAGAGCGCCTCCACCGGCGAACTCATCGGGCAAATACTTTGGTAAGTATCACCCACCACCCACTGCCTACCAAGAGGGGACTACCCCTCTGCGGCAATATCCTCCCTCCTAAGGGAAATTTCTCCGGGGACTGCCCGGGAGAAGTTAAACCCTCTCCTTCCCCTCCACACTGCCTCCGAGGACTACCTCGGACCCAGTGTTCCGACCCTCAAATCCAGGGCTCTCGACGAGTCGGGTAGTGGGAGGGGTAGAATCACCCTAAGGGTTGGGGTGGCTAGGAGCCACTAGAGCTCTTGGAGAAGGCGGCCGAAGGGTAAGGGGACTTCCCCTTCCCTAAAACCACTTCTCCAACTTCGCTTCCTCCCGTGGCTGGGGATTTTACTAGGAAATACCCTAGGAAAAATTGTCCAGTCAGGGAGTTTCTAAGTCCGCGTTCCTTTCTGGGGAATTCGAGTCTCTACGGTTATTGGGAATCTTCGTCTATCGAAATTCCCTAGAATCTGACGACGACAAATTCCCTAGAAATCCGATCATCTTTGTCTAAGCGGTTTCTTTTGTAAATATTGTAAAATTTTGTATAATTTTATTTATTTGAATAAAGACTCTTTTACCTCTTACATTTGTCTTCGAACTTTATTCTCAGATATAACCTTCCCTTCTGACCACAGGACTGGAACCTACTTGGGCACTGTCTCGCACAGTATACTTTGTAGTACTTTGTGAAATTTCTTTTTCAGATAAATGAAGATAGAACATTTCTATTTTCATTATTGAGGATAGAGTTGACTGGATGAAGTAAGATTAATGTTTAAATATTTTCAACGCTGTGCCAAGAAGTATACTTTCAACATTTATGTGCATTAGTGATTATCAAGAGCATATTAATTGCAAAAATTTGTTAAAGTATTTGAAAACCATATGCTAAACTTCAAGGTATTGAAATCATTAACAAAATGCATGTTTAACTTCTTTTTCTTTAAACTAAAGTGGAATTTAACTGTCCGGTAAGTTATATCAGATATACAAACAATTATCCAGGAGACAATAAAACTTTCTTATTACTACAATTAAAGAAAAGTAGATTAATATTAACTAATCATTATTTAATATTCAATTATAATATCAAAAAAGTATTAAAACCCAATATTTATCTACGCTTCCCTAATCAGAGTAGAAAGAAATTATTATCTCCAAAAAAATTATCCAAATTTAATATCTTATAAGTATAACATTGAATATTATGATATAATATGTTAATTTTTTTTGGTACTTAATGAGATTTTATTTCAGATTGAATTATAATGACGTGTTTATTGTGCCGCATTGTGCAGGCTTGAGCTGTAATATTAACTAGAAGGAAGTCAGAAATAATATCAGTTTGCCATAGAAAGAGCCATAATGCAAAGTTAATGTTGATAGTGAAATCTAAGGAAAAGGTGGAGAAATTAACAAATTTGGAGGCCAATTCTTGATAGTGAGAGGCTTGCAGGTGATTTTGGGCATAAACTCTTTGAAATATATAAGTCAATTAAATAATAAATATAATGATAACAAAATCTATATAGAAGTGAAACAATGAAAGGAAGTCATCATTTTAATATTTTCCATGCGACAGAACATACAATGAATAAATTTGGGAAAATGAAAGCAGTATATCTAAAAAAGAAAGGCTTCCATTGCATTAATTTATGTATTTTCTAGTTTATATTAATGGAAATAAAATATAAATGGCACTAAGTCGGCTGAAGAAAGTGCCATTGTTGGAAAGTTGATCGGATGATATCCTCTAATAATTATAGGAGAGGAGGATTCTAGGTGACAAAATAACGCTGAGAAAATCTGGTATAAAGTTTGTTTATTCAATATCCAGGGAATATAGAATACAGAGAATAAACTTCGCTCACAAAGAGACTGTGTGTGTATATCATAATAACCCACCCACAGTAACGCACTGACTAGCTATGTATCCCAACCTTGGATAAGACCCCAGGTACCCGGGTAGGATACCTAGCACCTGAGATTCCCAGGCAACGAAGTTAGAGCAGAAAGGACGACGTTCTCCTGGAGACCAAGAAACCGACGAGGAAGAAGAATTGCGAGCTAGGAGTCCTAGTGGTGTTGCAGAAAGGAAGGAATGGCTAAGCTGCTAATGATACAAAAGTTTGACAGAGTCTAGAGCCTAGACTGACTGAAACGAGCCGCGCTTATCACGGAAATCTTGGGCAGTTATATATACAATGGCCCCAAATCATAACAGCGAGAGAGACCTCCGCGCCGTGGGCCACCTATCGACCTCTGTTGGAGGTAGGACCAAGAGAGACAGTGTGAGCGGGAGCGAGACAGCCTGAGAGTCCCAGACCGCTCGCACCGAAACTCCAATCTCCAGCAACCATAATTCAAAGTTGATGTTGAGAGTGACAGCCAAGAAATTGATGGATAAATAATAGTTAATTTATTAAGAAAATCCTTGAGAGTGAAGGGCTTGCAGGTGATTTTGGGTATACAATTTTGGAATTAGAAATCACATAGTTGATGAAAATTATAACAAAATCATATAGATCTGTAAATATGAAAAGAAATCATGATTGCAATATTTTACATATGATGGGGCAAACAGTGAATAAATTTAGGAAGTTGAAAATTATATATCTAAAGAAGAGAGGCATCCAATGCAGAAACTGGTGTATTTCCTACTTCATATTAAAAAAATAAAACATAAATGGCACTAGTGTGCTGGAGAAAGTGGCATAATGCAAAGTCGATAGTGAGAGTGACACCTAAGGAAAAGGTGAATAAGGGTAAAATTAGAAGCAAATTCTTGAAAGCGAAATGCTCTAAGGTGATTTTGAATATAAAATGTTGGAAATATAATTCAAACAGTCATTGAATACTATGTTAAAACCTTTAAAATGTGTAATTATGATAAGAATTCATTATTGTAATATTTTGTGTTTTATTTAATAGACTAATAAATTAATATTTTGAATTGAAGCTTTATATTATGGAACGATGAGAACATTGCAAAATGTTTTGTTGGATTGAATAAGTTAAAATAATTGTTTAGTTTTAATTCCTGTATTCTTACAAAACGTTATAAAACCCCACAAAAAACAAGTTTAGCTTGTAAAAAAAGGACGGCAAGTACATAAGTCGCATCTAGTATGATTAATATATAGTAATATAAAATATTTTAATTAAAAAAAATATTGAAATCCAAATGTTATGCAAGTATAAACTTTTTCCATGCCGAAAATTGAAATTTGGAAAAAAGTAAATAGTAATACAAAAGTTACTTGTCGGGCCCGTAATATTCATGTGTAAGTCGCTATCTTGCAATATAAGCGTTGCTTCTCGTAAGGTAAAAATGTGGCTATTTAATACGATTGTATACAACGGACCTGGCAAGTAATTTTTGTCTTACTATTTACTTTTTTCCAAATTTCAATTTTCGCCATGGAAAAAATTTATACTTGCCTAACATTTGGATTTCACTATTATTTTGAATTAAAATATTTTATATTACAATATATTAATCATACTGGATACGACTTATGTACTTGCCGTCCGTTTTTTACAAGCGAAGCTTGTTTTTTGTGGGATAAATATATATACCGAATATAGTTAATATTTACTGTTGCCTCAATTTAAGTTTATAGTTAACATTGATAATTGCATATTCACAAAAGATGGATAATTCAAAACAAACGAAATCTACTCGAAAAGTTTGGATGTTCGATGGATTTCGTTATTATATTACTAAGACGAAAATGAGAGAATGTAAGTTTTTTTTTATTAAAAAAAATAAATAAAGGTTAAGTTAATTTTAGAAATTTGAATTTTTCTATAGATATCTAAATTGAATAAAATATAAACAGTTGGGCTGTAAAGCTCATGGTAATTTTTATAATAATAAGTTTAAAAGTTCAGAGGGGTCATCACATAATCATCAGCCCATGATGAGAATAATAAAAATTGCAATTTTACAAAAATGTCTTGGTAATGACACAAACAAGAGGAACGAAGCCAAAGGACTTATACAATGCTGCAATAACAAAGTAATTATATATATTTGTATTTCCAAGCTATAACCAGCATAATATTAATAATTTTTTTTTTTATTTAAAATAGTTAGCCAGAAATTAATAGTGTGGTTAATTTTCCTTCATGCAGAAGAACAATACAAAGATATATAAGGAACACAAAAAATATTCAGAATATTAAATTAAAAAATGGAACATTAAAAGAACTGGGAAAATATTTAATAGAAAATAAAGAAATATTGAAGTACCAAAATAATAATGAGAATTATACAATAAGTATAAAATTAATACGAAATTCAAGCTATTATAGTCTCATATTTTATGATGAGCAATTTATTAATAATATTAAAGGTGAAAATATATTTATCGATGGAACATTTAAATCCGTTCCAAATTTAAAAGACAAAAACTTGCAGCTAATAACTGTGTTAATTAGTATTGATGAAGATTCAGATAAAGTAAATTTGTATTTTATAATCTTATTACATATGATAGTGATATTATATAAACAACAATATTTCCTTATATTATTTTAAAATTTTGTCACATATTTTAAACAGGTTTTGCCATGCATTTGGATCATACTAAATAACAAAATACAAGAAAACTATTGTAACGTCCATGCCGATTATTCTTATTTCTCAGGCGTTCTGATAACTTTAATTTCGTTTTATTATTTCTTTTAAATAGATTTGTTACTCTAGAGTAAATGTAATATTGTTTCGAATCTCTTACATTAGTTGTTCAGACCGATCGTCAGCATCCCTTGAAGTTGTTTCTTGAACATTTCGATTCATTCATTATTTTTCCTTGCGTTTAAGAGTAAATGTCTTATTTATATTTAAAAATGCTTCATATTCCAAAAAACACGC
The DNA here is from genome assembly GCF_024137725.1 of Prorops nasuta. Classification (NCBI taxonomy): domain Eukaryota; kingdom Metazoa; phylum Arthropoda; class Insecta; order Hymenoptera; family Bethylidae; genus Prorops; species Prorops nasuta. Next base: position 1,203,458 of record NW_027116817.1, on the reverse strand, counting down.
CAGCGATCATCTTATCTTCGCGCCGCGCGGACCCAGCTCCTGTTTTCCCTCCCCCTTTCTTTGAAATGAATTAATTAACTCGATTGTTAGATAATCTTTCTTTTATTAATCATTTTTTTTCCTGTTGGGTAATCTATTTTGCCTTTTTAGTCATTTAAAATGCTAGCGCTTTCTGTTTGTCGGGAATAAAAGACCCACAAAAAACAGACTTCGCCTGTAAAAAAAAGACGGCAAGTACATAAGCCATCTCGCATAAATAATATAGTAAAATTATCCAATTAAAAAAAGTAGTGAAATCCAAATATTAGGCAAGTATATTTTATTACCTTAGCAAAAGTTAAATTTTCGAAAAAAAAAAGGAACAAAAAAGTTACTTGCCAGGCCCGTAATGTCCATGCACAGTGAGAAATAGAATCGTCTGTGGTTCGGCTAACTTCACTCTGTATTTTAACATGAAATTTGCTATACAACGCTGTAGCTGAATCTTACACACAATTCAATTTCCCACTGTGCATGGACATTACGGGCCTGACAAGTAACTTTTTTGTTCCTTTTTTTTTTCGAAAATTTAACTTTTGCTAAGGTAATAAAATATACTTGCCTAATATTTGGATTTCACTACTTTTTTTAATTGGATAATTTTACTATATTATTTATGCGAGATGGCTTATGTACTTGCCGTCTTTTTTTTACAGGCGAAGTCTGTTTTTTGTGGGATTTCATAACGTTTTGTAAGAGTATAATATTTAAAAAATTAAATAATTCTCTTAATTTTTCTACAGAATTTAAAGAAAATTTCCACACTTCTCATTTTTTGAAACAGCAGCGCTTAACTAATAAAATAATATATATTAATATTGAAAAAATATCACAGTCAACACATTGAATTTATTGATATTTGTAACGCATTCTGCATAAATGAACTTCATAATTAATGCCCCGGCTACTTGTTTAATGTTTTCAGTTTCACTATAATAAAAGTTTGATTAAATTTTTCATACTCAATAAACATACTTTCAACATATAAAAATAATTAAGTAAAATGTATGTTTTAATTAATTTACATTTTCTGTTTATCAACATTTGACTTTTACCACCATCTGGCCTTTCCAGACTTCACTAGTTTCATCAACTACTTGAGTTGATACTGGGGCAAGACTGGACAAGCAATTCGCAAAGCTTTGAATAAGCTACAATCAAGCATATATTCAAAGCTGACAATGTCGTTTTGCATACCACGTTTCTTTTTAGCACCAATTACTATCATATTTATGCTGCTAATTCTTGACAAAGGTGATATAGGAGATACATTGGCGAGTCGTCCTTATAACATTTCCTGTGCCAGAGTCCTCAAATGTTCGTTTCGCTAATTTCTATACACTGTAGAAACTGGTCGGATTTTTGGTGCTGCAAAATGGAGTGGAAACCATTAATTTTTGGACTGAGTTTCAATTGAGAATAAACGTGCATTTTTTCATCCATACCAATGACCAGTATACTGCCTTTGGCCTAGAATACTAGCATAAGTAACAGAGGAAAACAATCAGCAGTTACTAACTCAATTTTACAGAATTTCATCTAATGAATTTCATCCTTAAATTATGGCTGAGCAATAGATGACGTTTTTCTGAATATTGGCTTATTCTTACTTTGCCAATCTTTCAATGCTTTCATCTTTGCCTGTGTCAAGTTCCAGAATGCAGGAGTGAAAAGCCCAATTTTTTATTCAACTCCAATAGTCAGTATGTGTGCGAATCTTCCTCCTTGGATGTTTAATTCCATTGTACCAAATGTATTTAAGTTAAAGCACAAGTATTACTATTTTCTGTAATAGACTTGTACAGTTACTATAAAATACTAAATGACGAAACTAACAGGAAACCTAAAATCAAATTCATCATTTAACAATCTCAATATTCAAAGAAAATAATATTTTAAACAAAAACATGAATCATTTCATTTGTTTATTAACACTTGACTTTTTACTAACATCTGACTTTGCCAAACTTCAGTAACTCCATCAGCTACTTGGGTGATACAGGGGCAAGACTGGACAAACAATTCGTAAAGCTTCGAATATGCTAGAATCAAGCATATAGTCGAAGTTGGCATTTTCGTTTTGCATACTATGTTTCTTTTCAGCACTGCTCATTGATCCATTTATGCTGCTAACTCTTGACAAAGGTCGCATGGGAATTACATTGGTGAGTGGTCCTTATAACATTTCCTGTGCCAGAGTCCTCATATGTACGTTTCACAAATTTCTAAACACTTTTCAAACTGGTCGGATAACTGGTGCTGCAAAACGGAGTCGAAACAATTAATTTTTGTCTGAGATTTTACCCATTGAGAATAAACGTGCATTTTTTGATCCATACCAATGACCAGTATACTGTCTCTGGCCTAGAATACTTGCATAGGTAATGGAGGAAAATAATCAGCAGTTATTAACTCAATTTGACATAATTTCATCCAATGAATCCCATCCTTAATTCATGGCTGAGCAATGGATGACTTTTTTGTGAATATTGGCCATTTCTTACTTTGCCAATCTTTCAAAGCTTTCATCTTGGCCTGTTTCAAGTCTCAGAAAATGTAAGAGTGAATAGTCCAATTTTTATTCAACTCCATCAGTCATTATATGGGCGAACCTTCCTCCTTGGATTTTTAGTTCAATTGTATCAAATGTATTTAAGTCAAAGCACAAGTATTACTATTTGCTATAATACACTTGCACAGTGACTGTAAAATACTAAATGATAACACTATGAGTAAGTCTGAAATCAAATTCATCATTTAACAATCTTAATCTTCAAATAAAATAAATATTTGAAGGAACATGAAACATCTCAGTTACTTAACACTATTTGAATTTGCTCCATCTCCATCTTCTTTATTGCTTGTTGACCTAACTTCTGTAATATTTGGTTGTCTTCGCATCTTTTGTAAACATCTACTATCGTATAATTTGTTCAAATCCAAATACTGGTCAACTTGTATTTTACGTAAATGAATATTCTTTGGAATGTTTCATATCTTTCAAATAAGCATTGCCATAATTTAATCTGAAATATTTGTTCGTATATATATGATATAACCTATCGGATAGTTACAATCAATATCACTTTAAAGAAAACAAAAAGCAAAACATGCATTTGATTAATGATTTCAATACCTGAAAGTTTAGCATATGATTATTAAATACCTTAACAATTTCTTTCAATTAATATCCTCCTGATAATGACCGATGCACATTAATGTTGAAAGTATGCTTCTCATTGGCACAGAGTTGTAAATATTAATCTTATTTAATCCAGTCAGCTCTATCCTCATCAATGAATATGAAAATGTTCTGTCTTAATTTAATCTGAAAAAGAAATACCACAAATTACCACAAAGTATACTACATCCTGTATTGTAAAATATATTGTTATACTTATCTAATTCGCGAAACCTTCAGTCACTGTTAATTGAATTATTTGTGATTGTAGAAATTAACAGTTGCAATATCGCAACACGATGAATAATCTCACTGCATTAAATAAAAATAAGCTCACATTACAATTTACACAGTTCAATATAGTCGCTGAATTGACAGTTCACAACCATATAGTTTGGTCGTTGAGTATATTATGTTGGAAGCGTTGTGAAAATGACGTCATTTTTCTTAGCGACCAACTTCAGCCCGAGACATACATTCTGGCTGAAGAAGAAGATTATGAAGGAAAATTTTATTTTAGATATATATATAGCTAACAGAGTATGAGATCTCTGGATTGCGTGAACCGATTTTGATGTTCTTAGGCGCAAATGAAAGCTTTTTCAAAACCATTTTAAAAAAACTTTACTTAAATAATGGCAATGGATTATTCACGGAGAAAAATCGGTTTGAAAATTGGGACGCCTCAACTAGCTGTATAAGAGAGTAGTGCCTCGACGGCGGTATAGGCATGACTTTTTCTACTTTTATGTACTTGCCGTCGAGACACTACCGTGTCTCTTGATTGCAGGCAGCACATTAAATCCAAGGTTCCTCAATGTCCGAAATCTGCCTCATCTTACAATTCTCCATATTTTTCCCCCTCTTTGGATCAATTTATTTAACAAATACTAATTTTGTTTCTTTTCCTTTTTTTTCCTCTTTCTCTCTCTCTCTCTTTGTTTGCTTTCTCAGAAACCCACCGTTAGTCACGTTACTCGCTATAACGTTTTCTCTCAGACGCTAGTCAGCGGATCTCACGCTTACTGCCTTATGCCATTCTATTCCATCTTTAATACATCCTGTGTCCAAGTTTTAACCATCAAATCCGTTCTGTCACCAGCATGGCCCCAAGGGAACTTTTCGTTTGCGAGCGGTTATTATATAAATATGTTAGGACCAATCCAGCCCAAAGGATCTGTGCCTATTGCGAGGCCGCCCTTCCGGACAACAAACGAAATATCTTAGCGACAATACGTTAGCACCGTCTTAGAGCTGCAAAAGATATTAACCACATCTCTTTTGTAACATCTGTCATAGATCGCTGTTTTTATCGCCCCACTTAACACGTGCCTTTGCTGCAAACATGCTTTTTATTTGCATAGAGAAACCTTTCAGCGAAAGGAAAATAATCGAACCTTTGTAAATTCCATTATCTACGAAGATAGATATTGGAATTTCGATTTTCCTAATCCCAATAAACCATGGGGAACATAATTGCGATAAAATATTAAGCGTTTTTCCTCCGTAACCATTCGGGCATTTTTCTTCACGCTTAACTATTTTAACCGTTTTTTTTCCTCTTCAACGTAAACATTCGGGCCACCGTCTATATAAGTCCAACCATAGGAATAAGAAACATTAGGTTATTAGATATCCGGTCCCATGAGTAACGGGATATCGAATCACAAGCAGCCACGTGCATACTATTTTTTTTATATAATTTGCCCTTGGAAGCGGTCAACCGTTTAACAATTTAATTGTTGTGGGATCTTTAACCCTAAAACGGTGATCGTTTTCCTCTCGCAGTTTTTCATCCTTTTTTTTATTATTACTTTTCTTTCGTGCCTAGATTAGGACACTTTTGCTCATGCGACGGCTAATGCCGTATTAATCATTTAATTTTGTTAATATTTTTATATAATTGCGTTTTAGTCATAAGTAAACGATTGTATGCAAAAAGGTGCAAGCTCAAGTAGAGGAGCTATGCGGTTCCGATGACAGGGAGTGGGGGAAGCTGTTTTGTGGTGTGGAAGGGGGATGGGTGGGGATAAGACTCTCTTAGTATGGTAGTGGTGGGGATGAGGAAGGAAAGGGTCTTATAGTGGGATCGAGTTTGGTTAGGGAGGGTGGGGGTATTTTTCACCCTATGTCACAGTTGGAAGGTCTTATAGTGGGACCGAGTTTGGTTAGGTAGGGGGTATTTTTCACCCTATGTCACAGTTGGAAGGTCTTATAGTGGGACCGGGTTTGGTTAGGGAGGGGGTATTTGTCACCCTATGGTACCGTTGGTTAGTTGTCCTACGGGGACCTAAGTTATCCTACGGGGCCCTAGTAGAGGGAAGGTTTTTTCACCTTTCGAAGTCGATGGTTAGTTACCTTACGTAGCCTAACTATTTCCGACTCTGCTACACAGATAAACTAGGTTGAGTTAATTGCTAGTTCCAGTAGTCACCGCTAGGTGACTGCCTTCCTTAATCTTCTTTCGCGCTAATGGTATTTTAATATTACGTAATTACACACACGGGTGAACTAGTTCAATTTAATTGATAGTACCAGTAATTGCCGCTAGGTGGCTACCGCAATCCCCCCTTTTCTCGTTAGTTAAATTGTAGATAGCTATTGTGATAAGTTGCTGATATCGTGCAAGGAATTAACTTTCCATCGAGCATGGAATTATAACTTTGCATGGCTTTAACTAAACCTATGCAGCGGATAACAAAATATCCTCTAAATGAAAGGGTATAGTTTTTATAGTCTCCCCTGTTGGGGAGAATAACAATTTAACATCAATTTCGGGAATATTAATATTTTGATAGGGCAACTTATTAAGTCCTAGCTGTTACTATACCCAGGTCAGGTTCACCAATTTATTAAGCCTTACAGCTCCTCACTTATAGTATGTCCTTAGAGGGTACTATTTGACCATTCAGAACCAATCCTAGACCCTCCCACTATTCTCTCCTTCTATGGACCCTCTCTAGACTTTCATTCAAGAAATCATTTACCTTTCTACGAGCGAATTAGTTAAAGTGATAAAAAGATGTTTGACTAAAATTATACATTCGCGGTACCACGGGATACGGCTATAGAGAAGCTAGCCTTCAAGAGGAGGATGTGGATGAAAAAGGAGGAGGAGGAGGAGGATGAGTAACTGATAGTAAAACTTTAGTTATTGAATAAAAAAACAGTTTTAAGAATTTTTATAGCCTTCCCTGACTTATCTTTTAGCCATTTTTAGCTTTTCAGGTAAGCATATCATATGATCCATCTAACAAGCAGGCTAGGTATTAGAAAGGGAAAGAGTTCTCAGTGCACTTCATTTTTTTTTGAAGGGTAAAGCAAAACATAACTTTTACCTAGACATTAAGAAGCTGTATTGGCACCATTCTAGCGATTGGAGAACTGATTGCTGAGTGTGCTGATATCTTCTAGAACGGATATGCTCGAGTACCTGACGCCTGAGATCATGTCATGTCATGACTTGTTACTTGATTTATGACCTTTTAAATCCTCGATTTTTTCATATTCTCTCAATTTTTTATATGCCTAGCTATCGAGAGGAATGTGCTCGTAAATTTTACCGTTTCACTTAAGAAAAGTCTGCAACACGATTATGCAATTAAAAGAATTCTGGAGAAACCACTGGTAACGTGTCATGACCTGTTTGACGCAAATTTTCCCCAGTTCACTTTAGAAAAGTCTACAACATGATTATGCAATTAAAAGAATTCAGGAGAAACCGCTTGTAACGTGTTACGACTTGTTTGACGCAAATTTCGTAGGCGGGCAAGAATACCCAACCACCCAAATATTAACTTCCAATAAGAATGCATCTCATCCCCTTCCATGAATGCATCTCATCCCTTCCACTATTTTTAAAACCCTTGTTGTTAGCAATCGGGAAATTTCAGTCAGTCAGTTTTCATTAGAAGCTTCAAGGAGGTGAAAGATCCAGTGCAAAGCTATATTCCGAATATTTTCCTTGCTGTACCACAGAAACTCTCTTGGGTGGTAAGAATTATTCTTTTATTATTATTCTCTTTTCTTGCTATTATATTTCAATATTTTTCTTTTCTCAATTTCTATGTTTTTTCACAGAAAAATGGATTTAACCAAGATCAATGCACTTGCAAGTGTAACTTACGAACCTAAGACTTTCGTAAAGCTGAATACTTTTGAGGAGAATAAGGAGTATCAAATCACTGAATTAGTGAAAATTAAGACCAAATAAGGAGAGAAATTAATAGCGAAGCTGGCTACCGACGAATGGTTCTTCCTACCCTCAAGGATGATGAAATTACTGGAGTCGCCTGAACTAATCAAAGAACTTCAAAATGCTGCATCAGCGAATACATTAAAAATCTTATATGTTGGAGGACGATACAATAATTTAGAATTTAAAGTTACCCAATGATAATCATAAGATAAATTTTGGAAATGTTTGTAAGGAATGTTTTTAAGGAATGACATCAATAAATGTTTATTATATCTTATTTATTTATTTTTTCTTTATCCCTCACTACATTAGTAAGATACATATAAATCTAGTCTATTAACTTACATTTCTAACAATACTAGTAAGCGGGTTATATTCAACGATTTTATCATGTATAATTAAACAAAACGCAGTAGTATTACTTGGAATATTTCTAGTACAATCAATCTCAATTTTAACATCAACAGTGCCTGACTTTATAGATTCATTTTGATGCGAACAATCGATGACGAAGAGAGGACCGTATTCCACAAAGTTTTTGTAATTAAGCATTGGTTTCGACTGTTTTTCTCCTGCATAATATGAATGGATAAATTTAACATACATATCATATAGTACAGAATTACGGTTTTTTTCGCTATCACTATCAATTCGGTCATATGGATAAAATTCTGAATTCAGGTAGACTTTAACATCACGAACAGAACTGTCATTGAATCTAAGCACCTCCATATGCTGCGTACTCTTCTTATTTTGTCTAAATGCTAGTACAACATATCGAGGTTTCTCCAATTGTGTTGCAGCTTTTACGGCCCATGTATGCCTCTGTGTTTCAGGTAGAAGTGGATATTCGTAGAGTTCCCAGGAACGAAAAGCCATGGTTAAACTTTTGTTTTGTTCAATCAAACGTAGAAATTTAAGTTTTGTATAATCATTCAGTGATACATGAGGAATCCTCCATTGCACTTTTGGCAAATCAATTTTGGAGTTGATGATTTTTCTCGAAGAATGTAGTGAATTTATATCATCACGTGCTCGAATAAGAACGAGTTCATGACGTGCATTTATTATAACTCTTCTGTAGTCTTCACAAAAACCCAACAGCATTTGCAATGGTACACAAAAGTTGAAATGATTCGTAGACCTGTGATCTATTAGAAATCATCCTGAATGACGTAGACTTGCACTTTCCTCAGCAGTTAAGGAGATGAGATTCTTCATGGAGCTAGTAATATCCACATTCTTACAGCGATCAATCTCAATACCATTCAATTCATAACGAATTTCATCAAACAAGAATGCCATGGAATTACAGTCAAGTCCTACGACATCTTGGGCTATTGCATCTGGAGCACGGGTTCCAACGATTATCTTTCCCTCAATGTAGAGATAACTTTCACAGGGTAGAAGAATTAAATCTTGCTGTTGTATAGGAATTCGAATTTCATCACTATTTCCCAATGAGGCATTTGCATAAGGATTGTATGCATGCATTTCCATTTTAGTGATGCGATTGTCGATCACCGGTTGAGCGGTTACATCTAATGGATCCATTTTTATTTCTAACGTTGAAACCCAGTGATTGTAGAAAGGTGATATTTCTTCTTGTTAATGATACGCCAACGTTACCTTCGCTCAATGTATTTTGTCCTCCAGCGTTACCTTCACTCAATGTATTCTGTCCTGCTGCAGCAGTTGGACTGATAGGCTCATCGAGTATCGGTGATTTATAAGTATTCTTGTAAATCAACATTTTCTAATATGTAAACGAATTGTGATTTCTTCACCTCCGAAATTTACTATACGATCTTCCTGATCGAGAATACGCAAGGTGAGACGGTCAATTACTTTCGCAATGACTGGCAAGTAAATGACGTTCTTCGGTGTTTCTGCGATTTTATAACCTGGCGGAACACTCGGAAAAAATTCATGTATAACATGTCGAGGTCTACCGTTTGTGTACGCACCAGCTGTAATGGTGCATTCAATTCGTAGAATATTTACTCTTATAATGTTTACGGGCTCGTCTGATTCACCTAGTGTGTTCGGTGGAATAACACGATCTGATGAAAAACCCAACAAAGAGCCTATATTGTTAGGTTGTGTAAAATCAATCTGATATTTACACTTTATTTCACTTTTTAATGAATTATTATTAGCACGTAGAACAATTACTTCTTCTTCATCACCTTCGAACATCTGAGCACGTAAAAAGTCATTTATAGCATTGAGCTCATAACAACCTGTAGGTATAGTTAGCTCCTGATCATCAACGTAAAATATATTGTTTGTCTCATCAACATTAGAGATTGAATTGAAGCTCTGAAAGTCTACGAGACCGAGTTCATAATGTCCATCTCGAAGATCGATCGGGGGGAAAAAATCTGACCCCAATACCGAGTCACGGCCAGAGAGTGTAACTGTTAAAGACATTGTTCACGTAGAAACTTGACACACAACTGACCGCATATGCTTGAATCATACGATTGATATTGGTCGTGGTTGTAGTAGATTATAGCAGAAGGTCCAAAATAATCCACAAGTTCAATTGGTGGTTTTAAATTTCCGAAGGAATCGAAATACTTAACGTGCTTATTACGTTTAACGTAAGCGACCCAATGTGTTCCAGGACCTTGTTCGTCATCAAGATTCACAATTGCGCACTCATTGCGTTGCGCATTTTGAGGTAGAGATGTACGCATAAAGACTCCCCGAAAATGCGGTATTTTACGGCAGACGTTTGATAATTGCATATTACTAGTAGGTCCAGATTTAGGAAGTCCATTTATTTTCTTTTCCTTTTCCTTTTCCTTTTCCTTTTCCTTTTCCTTTTCACTCCCTCTCCTATTCGACTGTATGGTGCGAGGTATAAACCTTGTCCCCGTCTCGCTTCCATTAAGCGATTGTGTCGATGCATTTCTTCCAATTGTTTTTTGGCTGCTTTGGAGTCGTTTACAGCCTTTGCTATACCTGCTGCACCGCCAGCTAATGCGCCCACCGCACTCAGCAGCGGAAGCAATGGTAATAAACCCCCCCGTTTTGTTTTAGTAAGTGACTTTTTCCTCAATAAACCACCTCGTTTTTTCGGTACACGAATTTTTCTTTTCTTCGTCCTTTTCTAGGCACTCGCAGTCCTAAGCCGAGTTTCCGTTTTGCATTCATTGATGCCCAGACAGCAGTCGCTGTCGCTCGTTCACCTACGGATGAGTTACTAGCTATGATACGTTGTCGTGCACGGCGTGCAAGTACTTTATCAGCATGATGACGCGAGGGCAGGTCCTTATATACTGAATATGCGATATCATGCTCACGGCAAGCATCATCCAGAGGGTTTATTCCTCGATCACCACGTGCTAACCGTTCATGAAGGCGAGTACCTGGACCGCAATAATTGTAGCCAGGTACATGCAGCTCGAAGGGTAGTTTATTTAGCAGCTTATTGAGAAAAGATCCACAACCATATCTCATCATGTCATGCTTTCCTAACGGGTTCGTTGGCACATCCAGCAATTTTTTATTGAAGGCGGTATTCCATCAAAATGATCTTGATTAGGTAAATTATAATGTTCCGTACAGGCACGATATTGTTGCACTTCAGGATCTGCACGAATGTGCTCAGGTAATTTACACCAAACAAGTCGAATACTGTTTGGAAAGCGCTTCAATAGTAAAATTTTTGGAATGTATTCAAGCTGCTCAATAGTTAAATCCTCCAAACGTAGCACATCTAACATTAACAACGACATAATGAGAACTGATGAGATAATCTGTTTCGAGCCTATAAATAGCTTGCATGATCATAGAGTTTTACAGTTATGGATTTCGTAAAGCAACCACTGCACATTCGTATCTCCAACGCCGATCGTTTTATTGTCGGTGGGGGTTGTGGAGGAAGGAGTAAACGTCATGGATCCCTACTTCCATCTACAATTCGTAGTATAATTTGCGGACCCTCGAATTGCGGTAAAACAAACGTACTGCTTAGTCTCGTAGAAAGTCCTAACGGTGTGAGATTTGAAAATATTTATGTATACTCAAAGTCGCTTCAACAACCCAAGTATCAATACCTTGAACGGTTATTAAAAGGACTAAAAGGTATTGGATATTTTAAATTTTCAAACAATAGCGACGTTGTAAAGGTAACTGAGGCGTTACCCAATTCTATTTTCATATTTGATGATGTTGCTAACGATAAGCAGGATAATATCAGAGACTACTTCTCCATGGGTAGACATTCAAATATTGACTGCTTCTACCTCTGCCAGACTTATGCTAAAATTCCTAAACACATGATTCGTGATAATGCAAACCTTCTCATAATCTTTAAGCAAGATGGTACTAATTTAAAACATATTTATAACGATCATGTAAACACGGATATGTCATTTGAAAAATTCAATGAATTGTGTTCAAAGTGCTGGCACCATGATTATGGAATTCTAGTGATCGACAAGGATAGTACAATTCAAAATGGTAGATATCGGAAAGGTCTCGATGAGTATGCTAAGATTAAATAGTATACCGTTTGCTTAAGATTGTTCAGTTTAGAGCTAAGTGTCCATCAAAACACACACATCAAATGAGCATGGAATAAACCTAGTATAAACGTGGAAATAAAAACGTGGACTGAATCTAAATTGAACGTGGATTGAACGTGGATTGATCGTGGATTGAACGTGGATTTGAACGTGGATTGAACATGGATTTGAACGTGGATTGAACGTGGAAACGTAGATTGAACGTGGATTGAACGTGGATTGAACGTGGAAACGTAGATTGAACGTGGAAACGTAGATTGAACGTGGATTGAACATGGAAAGCAGGAAAACGGAAGAAAAGATGCTGCTAAAGAAGATTGCCGCGAAAAGTAAAGTAATTCGTGAAAAATATCGTTCACTCAAATCAGGAAAAGAAATGATGGAAACCAATTTAAATGAAACTTTTAAACCAATTGTTGAGCCATTGAAGAAGCTCACTGAACATAATGAGATGACCTTCGTGTCCCCGAAATATGAGTATAAACAGGAACCGCTACAGAAGACTACTGTAAGCGATAATTCTTTGATTATTCCATCGGAACGGAAAAGAACTTATTTCTCATCGACTCCACAACGTAAATATTTCGCAGACAACTCTAGAATTAAAATTCCAACCCCTTCATCTGATGATGATGATGATGAGCAAGGAAATTCACGACCTAATGAAACATTATACCTTTCTCTGGAAGAGGATGGTGATGAGGAGGAGGAGGAGGAGGAGGGAGTGAAAGTGGAAGAGGATGTTAATGATTTAGCAATACCATCACCAATGCAAGCAGAAACTCCATCATCACCGTTGCAAAGATCCTTAGATTTAAATAGTTCTTTGTCAGAATATGCACCAATTGGACGTAAATATATAGAGATGTTTCTGCGTAAAAATAAGGATTTAATTGATGATAATTTTGAAATTGAACGAGATGTTAGACTTAAGAAAATGAGACTTGGAAAATGTTCTTTTAAAGTAAATCGTAAAGATTTTATTATTATTGATGATGAGTATTATCAGGGTACTATTGGTCTATTTCAATTGATCTTCATGAAAGAGCCACATGATTATACTGAAGATGATTTAAAAACATATAAGAATATTCTTTCTCAAACTAATGTACACAGAGCAGATTACAGTAGCGAGGGAAAGCTTCGTGGGAATAAGGGTCATAAGTGGAAGAAAATAATTAGCCCATTATTTCCTCCAAAGAATCTTGTAAAAGGTAGCGGTTATATGTGTGTTAATGATAAACCAGTGAACTATGTACATTGGAATGATTCGAACGAATTAGTTGAACGTTTGAGACTTTTGATTGCATCATCTGCTGCAGGACATACGAATCATCATAATGAGATACAATCAATAATTGAGGAGCTTCATGAAGAACGTATTATCCTATAAAAGAGATTACACTTTCCATAATTTCCCAGTTGATTGTGTTACTTCACAATGTCGATAAATAAATTTGGAGGTATTTCCACTGCCAGTAATGTGAGAAAATATTTCCGCAAAACTGAAGATGAAACATTAAAATTTGATAAACGTATGAATGCATTTAATGCTAAGGGGAATATTATTTCAAATTTAGGATTTGATGCTACTGATGAGAAATGTGCTGTGAATATGCGTGTTCTGCTGGATAATATGAATGCTGTACGTGAGAACCTTAAAAATGAAATGCAAGAAAACAGTGATATTTTACGAAGTATTGCGTTAAGACTGGATGAAACCGAGTTAAGGCTGAATGATTTTCAAGTGAAATTGAGTAATTTCATGCAGAAACATGCTGAAGATAATGCAGATTTAAAGAAATATGTATCAATTTTCATGGAGAATCAGACTAAAGAGGATGCTGAATCAAAGAAACATATAATGAAGATAATGCGGAATTAAAAAAAAAAAAAAAAAAGTGATATTTTTCATGGGGAGAATCATGCTAAGGAGAATTCTTCTTGAAATAATTCGACAAAGAGTTTTATTAGGAAAAAGAAACTTTTACTACCATCAGTGCTCGTTGTACCCCTGTAAACCCAACACATACCTAAAGAGTTATGGATAGTGAAGAAAAGAAAAAATTGGTCGAAGAACTGCATGTACCTGCAAGACGGAATTTTCAACGTAGAAGAGTTATAATACGAGGCTTCGATGACCTCTGGCAAGCAGATCTGGTTGATATGAAGAATTATACTGACGGAGGTTACCACTATATTCTCACAGTTATTGATGCATTGTCGAAATTTGGATGGGCAGTAGCACTAAAAACCAAAACTGGCAAGGAAGTGACAGACGCATTTACGAAGATTCTGAAAAGTGGGAGATGTCCCAAAAATTTGCAGACAGATGATGGCAAGGAGTTTTATAATAGTGATTTCAAATCGCTTATAAAAAAACGTAGAATAAATCATTACTCAACATACAGCGTATTGAAAGCTACGATAGTTGAGCGCTGGAATCGCACGCTGAAGACTGAAATGTGGAAACGATTTACGTTGAATGGAAATTATAAGTGGCGAGGTATACTGCAGCGACTAGTTGAAGACTACAACGCAAGAAAACATCGTACTATAGGAATGCGACCAGTTGATGTGACGCCAGATCATGCTAATATGCTCCTGACTACAGTATACAATAATATAAAGATTGTTGGTCGTGCCAAGTTCAAAGTAGGTGATTTTGTACGAATCAGTAAATACAAGAATGTATTCGCAAAGGGATACACACCAAATTGGACAACTGAAATATTTGAAATTATAAAAGTGCAGAAAACAAATCCTGTTACATATTTACTTAGAGACTCTAGTGGTACTGATATATACGGAGGATTCTACGAATATGAACTTTTAAAAATTGCTAATCCTAATGTATATCTAGTGGAGAAGGTATTACGTAAGAAGGGTGATAAGGTCTTTGTGAAGTGGTTAGGATTCGATAATTAACATAATTCATGGATAAATAAAGATAATATTTTGTAAAAACAATATTTATTAATAAAATTATTCAATTTAAATATAATTAATTTATAGGGTGATAAGGTCTTTGTGAAGTGGTTAGGACTCGCGATAATACACATAATTCATGGATAAATAAAGATAATATTTTGTAAAAACAATATTTATTAATAAAATTATTCAATTTAAATATAATTAATTTATTCTATAATGACCCCATGGTAGAGTCGATACAGTTCCGTGCACGATATAACGCTTATCATCGTATGGGCTGAGAGATACTTTCCATTTCGTAATCGAAAAAACATTATGCAATTTTGAGCGAATTAAATTTTGATTGCGGACTTGTACAGTAAAATTTGTTAAACAGTCCTTATAGTCCTCGAAGGTTATGTTTCTAGCAACAACGTAAGTCTTAATACCTTTAGCTTTTTTGATAATTTTATTTTGTACTTTAAATGTGTACATTTTTGATCTCAGTCCAATAAACTCTGTCATTATCTGCCCATTATTCTCATCTTTCATCAGCCCAGGGACTTTTTTATTTACTAGAGGTAAATTGTACTGATTGTTGGGAGAATAATCGCTTGTATCGAATCTAGCAAGATTCTCCCTCATAATAGTGTAAATATCATCACACTCAATGCTGTATATTATACTATCCGTATCGGTATATAACGCTTTACATTTGCTACCGAACGTAGGATGCATATAATCATAATGAAAATCATACAAACATGTTTTCGAAATATCAAGAATGCTCATACCTATGTATATAGGCTTATCGAATTTAGCTGCTAATTTTGTTAATTCAATCGTGACTAAATTCTCATTGAATATAATGCGACTGTGAAAATTAGGCTTAGCAATCATTGCTTCAGCACCATATCTTCCCTCCCACCTACTCACGAGTCTCACATCAACTCTATTTCTAACATTCTCCATAGTCTTACCGAACACCGCATTGTTCATTAATTTGAAAAGATTTTTCTCAAACTCATTTTTAGATGCTGCACGCAAACTAGTGTTCAGATCGATATATTTACGTAACCAGGTGGACTGCTGAAATCCTAAAACGCGATGAATGTGTTTTAAGACAACACCATTACGCATACATTGCTGTAAAGCACGATAGTGTATAACATAGCGCTCCTTATTTTCTAAAGTTGCAAGTAGCTTCTTCTGACGTGTACCCGGTGGTGCATTACGTACGGGACAAAATGGAAGGTCGGAATGTTTATCGTGAAGCACGCTTGGATACTCTAAGTCAACCTCTAAAATATAACCCTCGGGTGAATCTATCGGTATATTAGAGATTTCCAAATTATTAACATTTTCAATCCAGCGAAATACGTGAGTAGGTAGCGGTTGAGACATTGCCCACCCATACAAATTATTTACATCGTAGTACATTAAATACTTAGAAGGTTCCTCGGGATTGTAGTTTTGCATGTAACGATTGTTAGCCTTTTCATAGCGGTGCGAGCATTAGCTTAAACCACCACGTATGCCCCGTTCTACGAAAAGCAGCATTTCTACGTCAGTAAAAAGTTCTAATCTTATTCCTGTATGTTTGAGCATTGCATCCCAAGTGAAGCCTGGGAGTGTATAATAATGAGCAGGATTCAAATTATAAGTTTGCATGCAGCTATCACGAAAATTTTCGAAAACGTCAGCCAACAATAGTACATCAGTTTTCAAATAGAGATCGCTATACTCCCCAAGTGTTCGTATTTGAAATTTGGTCCATACCTCCTTAGCGTGATTATACGCACCCTCACTGATATCACTATCGGATAATCTATTATAGAATATCTCGCGTGGAGGTAAAGCAGTTTCTTCCAGACGGTTCAGACTATCTATGTAATCGTAAGGAAAAATACCTTTCCTTGTCAGAAGGTTAAATTGTTCTATATTTAAATATGAGAATTCTGACTCTAAATTTTTTAACTGTGATCTCGTTAAATATGAACTCAATTTGTCTAAACTAGATGCCATAAATTTGAAAGAATCGATAAACCTTAGTTGTATATTATATTTACGGATGAATTTAGTGAATGAAATATACTTCTCCTTATGTATAGGTAACAAGTGTACTGAACCTTCATACAAGTTAGCGATTGTACCGAAAATAAAATGTGCATCATAACCTGATAAATTATGAAAAATTACAGGTATTACATGTGAATCGTTAAAGTTTAAATTACAATTATTATGAGCAGGTCCCCTATATTTACCAGTTAAATGATCATGATCGCGAACACGTATTTGATCTGGAAGAAACGGCTTTTTACATATATGACAGTTGGGCTCAGTATAATGCCTTGAATTTTCACTAATACTTAGCGTTCTCATAGGCACTACAGTCTTTAGTTTTTCGCTCGCTATGCTAGCAATTTTATCGAGTTCTCGCACAAACCATTCTATACACTCGAGTCCACGATATGATTTGTAAGTTGAGAACGATGAATCACGAACGCTTTTAAAATAATAACCTATACTAAAAGGTATGTGTTTTTGATAAATACCAATATCGTCATCCGTTTGCTCAACTTTTTCAAGCAAGCATTCAATGTCAGCGTATATGACAAATGGCACCCTCTCACTGTTCTTCATGTTATTGAAGGAAACCCAACGGTCCTTGTCAGGTAGCACAATTCTGATGTTTTTATTGAGTTGCGCACAATGACGTTCATGCGATTTTAGTTTCTCATCATTGTGGAAATAGTGTAAGCAACTATAGGAGGGAAAAAGTAATATTAGAATATAGAAGCAGTAATTATATATATATATATATATATATAGTAAAACATACCGATCACAAATAAGAAGAGAGCGTTTTCCTCTAGTAAGCTGTCCATTTAGCAGTCTGGAAAGGTTCCTGATGCATATAAAATGTGCTGCTGCTCCTTGATGCTCGAGAAGAAGAAGAAGATTAGCGTGTCTGGTCCTCTTGCATTTTGTTAATTGTAGAGGTGCTATGATTGTATTCTCATTCGTCTCAGTCTCTTCCACCATAGTAAAAATATTAATAGAGACATCATTATCTTCCTCAAATTTCGGAATCTGTTTTAATGTAGTCGGAAACGTTATACTTCTAACATCGAAAACAGTTGTAAAATGAGGATATGAAGATTTTCGTTGTGGATGAGTATTCGGTTTTGCCGGATAGAGTACAGTCGTTACAGCCCATGCAAAACATGTATTATCATCACTGTGTATGTTTATCACAGCCTGTTTATTCTTAATAGATTCTGGAAGCTCGATGGCACAACCTATATGCAGCGGGTTATAATAATTTATATTTATAATTAAATTCAGAATTTTTTCCAACGCCCATCCACTATCACGCTCTTGAAACTCACTCAATTCTTTTAGAATTTTGTCTATTATATTTGTATTGTACCATTCACTAAAACTATCAGTTTTGTATAAAACTGCATTGCGGGTTGAGATATGTTTAATATCACTTATCTCTTTACAAATAAATTGTCCGTTAAAGATGCAATTTATCTTAACTGCGTTCATGTTATTAAACACTTTTTCTGTGTAGGTCTGTACTAAGTCTTTTGCACCTGTTAGAAAATCACGTGGTTCTATATAATTATAATTTACAACCATTCCGCTACATATTCGAGATTTAAATGAAGACTCGAGATCTTTCCAAATAAGCTTTCTCACTCCAATTGATTTCTTATTTTTTGCCGCATGCAGAAGTAGACGCTGGATAGTTGTTATTTCAGTCAGATTTTTGTGTACTGTATCAGGAGCTGCAGATCTATTAGCATCTCTTAAACTTCGAATATAATCACGACACTTGCGTACCCACTCATGATAATTATGCTGATTTCCTAAATTAGGATTCTTGAGAGCATGATTCAAACAATAACTCTTATCCTTAGCTGCTCTAAGTAGAAGACACTGTATTTGTGCAATTTCTGCAAAATTTTTCTGCAGCGTGCCTATAGGTGCGTTGCGATTAGAGATTCTGAGTTTATGAATATATTCACGACACTCGCGTACCCACTCGCGATATTCTTCTTGCGTTTTCAAAACTCTATTTCGTAGAGACATCTTTTGTTCTTTTCTTCGAGAGGACTAATCAGGAACTGAGGAAAAGTGGGTGGGAAACTGAGCTCTCTTTAGATAAAGGATCTCTGAAACACTTCAGGGGGTAAGAGAACATTGAGGACAGGTAACGACATGTTAGAAAATAGATGCAAGCGTTTTTCAGTTATACATATATTCCACATTTTTGCTCATACATATATTTCATATAATAGACATTTTTTAAGGCACATACACCTTCATGATTCAAACATGCTGGAAGATGTGAATTATGCAAGCTATCTTCTAAATCAAAATCCCCCCACATAAAATTATCTACATTAGTTATTTCTAAATTACAAATATCTCTTAACCAATTTGTATTTTCAATTCCTTTCACAAAAATCTCATCCTCATCATCATAAATATACTTCCTTATAATATCTTTATATTTATAGTAGGGTGAGTAGCCATCCGCCCAATTTAAGCCGTGATAATTTAGAAAGAACCAGCTAAAAAGAAACATTATAATAAACAAAAATAATATATATTTTTTCTTTTTCATATACTTACTCTGTCTGCTTTCGCTCCTCTTCACTTAGCCACGAATATGAATAGGGCGGTGAAAATAAAATATGGAACACTTTTTGTTCTTGTATAACAGCAAATTCTTTGATTATAAATGACTTATCCGTCAAACGGAATCCTTGAAAATCAACGAACGATGGTGCCATTATGCCTACGTTTTTTATACTAAAATAATTCTATTTAAATATGAATGTTTCATAAAAATTTCTCCTTCTCTTCAAGCTAATTGTTCTTCATCCCTCCTACTATCCTCACCATAGGTCAAAACTATCTCCCACTATACGTAGCATAGGTCATAAATATTTTCTTGAGGACCAATGACGTTTCCGTTCTTCCAAGAATGGCAGGTCAGTCATTTCCCCACCGTAGGCCAAAAGTTTTGTCAACCCTTAAAGCATCTTAGAATTACCGCCCATTACATGTAGCATAGGGCAGAAAATATTCTCTCTTAGAGCCAATGACGTTTCCGTTTTTCTAAGAGTAGTATAGGCATCTTCCTACCGTAGATTAAAAAAATTGTTGACACCTCCCTAACAGTGCTTAAAAGCTCGAAGAAATCGTAGGACAGGCATCAGTATTGCTTGAACGTTTGATTCGTACGACAAATAACATTCCATTTTAAAAATGTCTTCACTGTTTCATATTACACATATAATCGATTTTGAAGGGTTTATGATAAACAGAAAGTTTGTGCATAAAGAAGTGGCAATCAAAAACTTAACTACAGGAAATACGAATTACGGTGCATTTCGTGTTCATGAGCCGTATAAAAGTTTATCGATTAAGAACCAAAAAAGCGTAAATTTCGTCTTCAAAAATATTCACGGGATAAAATATTGCAACACAGGATATGAACATTATAATCAAGAAGATATTTACAAATTTGTGAATAGCATAAAATTGGATTGTGAATACCCCCTAGTAGCTTATAAAGGGGGACATGTAGAACGGGATGTTCTGAATTACTTGGATATCCCAAATACAAATTTGGAAAGGTTTGGTTGTCCTAAATTTGATAATTTGATAGCCACTATAAAACCTTGCAACACCCCGTGTTAACTACACGTAAAAATGTTCACCAATCATACGAGAAAGCCTATACATTGTGTATATCAAGAGGTAAACGTTTTCGCACGATGGGTACATCAACAAATAGATGTGAGTATCAAATGTTAAACTTACAATTTGTAAAATATTAACTGGATTTCTCTGTTTCAGATGATTGAATAAAATATATATATATATATATATATATATATATGTCGAGGTTGATTTAATGTTTTGTTTTGGAGTCCAACGATTGAGCGGAATGTTTGTTGATAGTCCTTGCGACCGAGTGGAAAAACAAAAGGATAGGACGAATCATATGGATGGAGGGGGGGGAGAAGGAGAGCTAAGAGTCAGTTTAAGTTGAACCGTTGTGAATGTACTTTCGATTAAATAAAACTTGTGCTGTTTAAGTTGTGAAGATTATTTTATATCCATTCCTGATTGAGTGTTGTGCAATATTAATATGGAGAACGAAATTAACCCTTCTATATCACGCCCTCCGACATCAGAAGTGGGATCGGCTAGAGGAAGGGGATCCCGAACCGGAACACCAACTGGTGAGCAGTGGAGATCATTACTAGAAATACAAAATCAACAGATGATTCAGCTGATTGGAGCATTAAACGCTCCGAAAGAGAAAGTTCTCTTTTTGCCCGAATTCGATCCGGATCTTCCGGAGGTAGATTCGCGAGCGTGGTGCACCACGGTAGAACTTTGCTTAAACGAGTGTCCTTTAGAAGGGGCATCACTAATTATTGCGTTAAGCAAATCTTTAAAAGGCAGTGCATCAACTTGGCTTTCACAGATAGTGTATGCCGGGATAACATGGGCTGAATTTAAAATTGTGTTTCTCGCCCGATATGACCTCAGTGAGACAAGTGCCGCTATGTTGATCAATATAAACAGCGGATGTCCAAAGGATAATGAGACTTATGTGGCATACGCAAGTCGTTTAATAACGCTACTCATGTCTAAATGGAAAGACCAATCAAAGGAGGAAATAGCAATCTCCTATATTCTAGCTCATTTGTCTCAGTTTGATAATCGGCTACTGCGATTAGCTTGCACGTCTGAATTATCTACTAGAACCAAGCTGCAACAAGAGTTGCAAGCCTTTCCGACTCTAAAACGGAAAGCAGATAGACTTGAAGAAAGAGAAAATTCAGATGGAAAACGATTCAAGAATAAGTCAGTTAATATCCAATGCCATTATTGTGGACTCCGAGGTCATAAGGGGATAGACTGTAGAAAGAAGAAGTACGACCGCAGGGGTTCAGCATCCACGAGTTCGACTTCATCAAGGGCACCGGAGGCAAAACCGATCGTTTGCTACCGTTGTGGAGGAGAGGGACACATTTCTACCAACTGCAGGAACCCTGAGAATGTTACTATCAGACACATGCACAGAGATGGGACCCCAAAAGGACAACACGAGGAGCGGCGAGTAAATGTAACTGAGGTTCTACCAATAGAAGGCACGCTATCTCAATCTGGTGAATCCTTCTCGTTTTATTTTGATTCTGGCGCAGAGTGTTCTCTCATAAAGGAAAGTATGTCTAAGAAGTTTAGGGGAAAACGTTTTTATCGGATAGTTAATATTTCCGGAATAGGTAATTCGCGAGTAGTGTGTAAATTACAAATCCAAAGTCAGGATGCCTGAGAGTGATACTCCTATTGTAGTTACCGATGGGGAAGAAGAGGAGGATACAGAAACTGACACCCAGTGTTAGTATGTATGATCACTCGGTTACGCGAGTGGGAGAAAATACTTGGACTGTAAAAGTCTGGAAATCCTGATAAAGGATTTGATTCGATGACACTGCAGTGGCAGGTGTCTGGGCAGTATAACTTTGATACTGCTAGTATTTGTGATCATGAGGGAAACGAGTGATCTCGGTGTTAACCTCCCTGTTTGAATAATAATATTGTTAGTCAGGGAGGCCGAGCTTACCGATGTTTATTTGTATGTATTAGTTACAGAAGAACACGAGGACGTGTGACCGTCAGAGATGGCCGTGTCGAGGTTGATTTAATGTTTTGTTTTGGAGTCCAACGATTGAGCGGAATGTTTGTTGATAGTCCTTGCGACCGAGTGGAAAAACAAAAGGATAGGACGAATCATATGGATGGAGGGGGGGGGGGGAGAAGGAGAGCTAAGAGTCAGTTTAAGTTGAACCGTTGTGAATGTACTTTCGATTAAATAAAACTTGTGCTGTTTAAGTTGTGAAGATTATTTTATATCCATTCCTGATTGAGTGTTGTGCAATATTAATATGGAGAACGAAATTAACCCTTCTATATCACGCCCTCCGACATATATATATATATTGATATAAGTTTAATTATTAGTTTAATTGTAAAACATTTAATTTTATATATTTGTATAAATTGATGTATATTTCCTTCATTTGTTATATATTTGTATATCAGATCAATTATAAGTTTTTATCATTTATATAAATTTTATGTATATTTGTTTAATTATAAGTTTAATTGTAAAAACATTTCATTTTATATATATATAAATAAATTCCGTCTGTCATGTAACTCTTCTACCAATTGTTTGTTCTCCTAACTCCCATGACTATTCCACTACGTATTATGTTTACACTAGCTCATCAATCACTGGCGGTAATATAAGTTTCTTTAGAGCATAATTCCAATCATTTTCTCTTTTCTTCTCATTGGCAGTCGTGATTTCCTCTTTTTGATGCTCATTAGAGATATAATTTGCAACAATTTTCAATCTACCATACATATCTTTCCGTAATGCCTCAACTTTTCGATCCAATTTATTTTCAATATAATTGACTTTATCATTCAACTGATTAATTCTTTCACTAATATCATTATTTTTTTCATCAATTTCATCAATTTCATCAGTTTTTTTCAGCAGAGTTGTAACTTTTTCCTCAAGGCGGTTACCTTTTAGGTAATAGTGAGTTAGCTTTTCACTGTATTCAAACAATTCCCTCATTAAGCTATCACGTACAGTCATCGAATTACGTAACAGAGCAGCCATATTCACAGCACTTGTCTCATCAGTAACATCACATTCTAAGTTTGAAATTATTTTCTTCTTGGCATTAAATGCATTCCTTTTTTTATCAAACTTTAACGTATCATTGTCAATTTTGTGTGAATAATTTCTCACTTTACCGGTATTGAAACCAGATCCGAATTTATTTATCGACATAGTGAAGTAGCACGTTGAACTAAGAAAATCTTGAAACTGCAATCTCTTTTATAAGATACATAGGTTTAGTAACAGCTAGGACTTAATAAGTTGTCCTAGCAAAAATGTTAATATTTCTGAAATTGATGTAAAATTGTTATTCTCCCCAATAGGGGAGACTATTAAAATTGTATCCTTTTAATTTAAAGGATATTTTGTAATCCGCTGCATAGGTTTAGTTAAAGCCATGCAAAGTTATAATTCCATGCTCGATGGAAAGTTAATTCCTGCACGATATCAGCAACTTATCACAATAGCTATCTACAATTTAACTAACGAGAAAAGGGGGGATTGCGGTAGCCACCTAGCGGCAATTACTGGTACTATCAATTAAATTGAACTAGTTCACCCGTGTGTGTAATTACGTAATATTAAAATACTATTAGCGCGAAAGAAGATTAAGGAAGGCAGTCACCTAGCGGTGACTACTGGAACTAGCAATTAACTCAACCTAGTTTATCTGTGTAGCAGAGTCGGAAATAGTTAGGCTACGTAAGGTAACTAACCATCGACTTCGAAGGGTGAAAAAACCTTCCCTCAACTAGGGCCCCATAGGATAACTTAGGTCCCCGTAGGATAACTAACCAACGGTACCATAGGGTGAAAAATACCCCCTCCCTAACCAAACCCGGTACCACTATAAGACCTTCCAACTGTGACATAGGGTGAAAAATACCCCCTACCTAACCAAACTCGGTCCCACTATAAGACCTTCCAACTGTGACATAGGGTGTAAAATACCCCCACCCTCCCTAACCAAACTCGATCCCACTATAAGACCCTTTCCTTCCTCATCCCCACCACTACCATACTAAGAGAGTCTTATCCCCACCCATCCCCCTTCCACACCACAAAACAGCTTCCCCCACTCCCTGTCATCGGAACCGTATAGCTCCTCTACTAGCTCAGCAACCTTTTGTCTCGTTCTCTAGCGTACCCAAGCTTAGGCAGTAGCGCCTTCTGATTGGCTGAAGGCGACGAGACGTCCCCCCCCCTACCCCCCAGCTAATTATTTAAGAGCGGAGCGGATGGACGCCGCACTCATTTCGTTCATTCTTTTTTTCAAGTTAGACTCATTCGCTTTTTCTAAATTACTTTCACTCATCTCGCAGGTCTCGATTAAGTCAATTCCAATTCATTAAATTTTAGAATTTGTATAGAGTTTGAACCTAGAAAGTGAGACAAAGTTCGCGTTCATAATATTGTCAAAATACAAGAGCATTAGTTGTTTTTTTTTATAAACGAGTGAATTATTTACTAAATTAAAAATCATTTCTCTCTATAATCGACTCAGTGCACATATTTCTTTTCACCGAACACTCACAATCATCCCTGATTCCCTACGGCGACGACGACCGTAGTTCAAGCAGCAGATAACAGGAGAGTCTCCCTTCTACCTTCTTCTTTCATTTTTTTTTATTGTTGTTCATCACCAGGTAATATTTGAATTATATTTATTTCTAACCCTGAATTTCATATTTTCTTCTCATTTTGTACGCCAGAGTTTCTTTTCCTTACCTACGACGCCTTATTTAAAAGAAATTAATAACGCTACCTAAGCACTCAGCGACAATATAAAATTGTAGTTGAGCATCGTATTAAAATTAGTAATCATACAACTCTGGACGTTACACTATATAGAAGTTTTCCATTTTTTTAAACCTAAATTTCCACAATTAAGTCCTAAAGTGACAATGAGAGATTATGAAATAGGTTTAAGTAATTCTTTAAAAATAGTATACCCAAATATAAAACCTACACACTGTTTCTTCCATTTTGCTCAAGTATGTAATATTTCGATCAAAATTCATTTTATCTTGACTACATCACTTTATCATTTACACTCAAAATGTGATTTATTTTGTATGTAATATTATTTCATATATAGGCTTTAATGAAGAAAGCGAAATCATTGAACATAATTAACAGAACAAAAAATAAGCTAACTTATCCCGAATATTTCATAGTCATAAAGAACACAATAGCTTTAGCATTATTACCAGCAAAACAAATTGTACAGGGGTTTTAATTTATTAAAAACTGATGTCAATGAACGTTTTGGATCCTATTTTAATTTGTATTTTGCATATTTTGGAAACTTTAGGCTAAAAAAGATAGGCCCTGATAATGTTTCAGTTTACAAATTAAAACATAGGACAAACAATAAATGTGAAAATTATCACAGTGTACTAAGTAAAAGATTAGGAAAAGCTCCTCACCCTACCCTCTTCCTAAGTAAGACTATTTTGCATAATTTTATAATACAAATAATACGTTTATACTTATTCTCTATTAGATGGTAGCTTTTCCTATGTAGTTAACATATGTTTTTTGAATACTTCTCATTATCAGTTAGAATTTGGTACTCAAGTGGCAAATTTTATTTCCATTTCCATAAGATTTGTTGCGTTTTCACACTTTACAGGCCAAATCAAGATGTGTATTAAGCTAGAGCCCCCCCCCCCCCAACGCTTAATAAAATTTCGTTTGTGTAAAACTTTAGTGCTATTTTTTTGCTCTATTGGTTTGGCAGGAAATTAAAGTCATAACGGGGGGGTCCAGCTTAATGTTAAGCTGGACCCCCCCCCCCCCCCCCCCAAACGGTTATGTAACATTCGGTCGTATGAATTAAATAAAAGATAACACTAAATTTTTTGCTTTTTTCTTGCTGCAAGCAAGTATTAAGAACATTCAAAAATTTTAATTATTATAAAAAATATGTCGTATCGGGAAAGTGTCGGCGCGAGCACTGAGTCTCTTTTAGTCACATGTTGACTCTCCTTCGGCAAAAAGAAATCAACCGATTGAAAATAAAATAGAATATTTAATTTTAAGAATTTCGAGACCTGAAATTAGTTAGCAAAAAATTGTTTAAAGAAAATAGGCTAATTGATTGTCAACGGCGGAAACATTCGGAATTAAACGATGCCCCTCCTCTCCCTGTCTCTCTCTGTTAACATATTTTTATTTATCTAAACAATTTTTGCTCATCAGTTTCTGGTCCCACAGGGTTTCTAATTATATTTTCTGTTATAGTTATAAGTATCTGATTTTTTGCTGTAGTAGAATTGATGATGTCAGCGATAAAGTCAAGGAGCACGCTCATCGCCCCTACTCTAACTGTTTAATGACGTATTTTCTTTAAGAATTTTTTTGCTAGTCTGCTTTTAGGCCTAAAATGATCAAAATTAAATATTCTAAGGTATTTTTAAAGAATTGATTTTTTCCTCCTGTAGATTCGATTTAATAAGCCATAGAGCCACCTAGCATGTATACGAGATTTTCTAGCTACTGTTACGTGGGGTATTGCCGTAAAATATTTTTTTGCTGATTTGTTTCTTGTTCCAAAATGATCAGAATTAATTATTCTAATGTACTTTTAAGAATTAATTTTTTTGCTCCTATAGAAACGATGTCGTATGCAGTACAGTAAACCGGCATGTGTCAGAGATTCTCCTCCGCCTGCTTCTGTTGCGTGAAATATTTCCGTCAAATATTTTTTTGCTCAATTATATCTGTCCCTAAAACGATCATAATTAGCTATTCTAATGTATTTTTAACGATCTGATTTTTTTTGCTACTCGAGATTCGATATAATCTAAAATAAAGTTAGTGCCTTTGTATCACCACATAGACTATGTTATTTCTTCTGAACCATTTAAAATTGAATCAAAATATCATAATTATGTATAGAAAAATGTAATCGTACTTTTTCTTGTCCTTTAGCTCCAGCAAAATATCAATTTTTACTTGAATTTTAAATGTTTCGGACGATACAACATAATGTGCATACTTTGTTCAGCATGCGCTCTCCTTACCCCATAGAATGTCAATTCTGGTGCAGCAAAAAAATCAAATTCTTAAAAGCATATTAGAATAGCTAAGTATGATCGTTTAGGGTCAAAAATAAATGAGCAAAAAAATATTTGACGGAAATATTTCACGCAACAGAAGCTGGCGGAGGAGAATCTCTGACACATGCCGGTTTATTGTACTGCATACGACATCGTTTCTACAGGAGCAAAAAAATTAATTCTTAAAAGTACATTAAAATAATTAATTCTGATCATTTTGGAACAAGAAACAAATCAGCAAAAAATATTTTACGGCAATACCCCACGTAACAGTAGCTAGAAAATCTCGTATACATGCTAGGTGGCTCTATGGCTTCCCACGTAGGAATTGCCGAAGTCTAGCCGTACTTGAGATACGGCCCAATACCGCCAAGGCATTGTTTGCCGGTACCGGATCTTTAGTATTCACACAGTAATGGATTATCAAAAAATATTCCGTAAAACAATACTATTACAGTATTAAAGCCAAATTCAAATTATGTATTAAAATCATGTATTGGTAAAATATCTGTTTTACAAAAATTCGGTATTGACTAACGGTATCCTGTCAGTACAAGACTTTTGTTACATTTATAGTACTGACTACGTTTATTAAATTAGTACTTAGCTGTAAATATCTTTCCAATACAGATATCATAGACATATGTTACTGGTTAAATACATTCCCTTAATATAGTATAGGTACAGGGCGCTTGACTCGTTTTGTACACTTCTAGTACTGATTGGCAATATTAACTCAGTATTATCCCAGCTCTAAATGTTATTAAATAGAATATATATTATTAAGAATTTAACAATCAGATCAGATTTCTAAAAATCAGTTATAACTGAATTAATATGTTCCGAATTAAACCTGAAATTTTATAGTTTAAACGAGCATCGCCAGCTATACAGGGCTATACATTAGTTGGAAGAGTGCAAATGTGATGGATATTATATGTATTCCTTTCTACTCGTATGTTTGTTAGAAAAAACATTCATCTCTGGCAACACTGCCACTGTCTTGACTGTCCGTTACCGTACTGCGCAGTGTGTGATTCGGCCATAGCAACATAAAAGTTCGAACTTATGCAGAAAAACATTTTTGCAAAAAAGTAATACTGAAAAGAAAACAGTTTTTGTGGTAGGTGGCCAGCACAATAAATAACTCACTACGCATAAGGACCAAGAGGAGAGTAGTAAGAGTTTGAAGTATTAAGCACATAGTGTGGAGTGTAACCGCGTGCTCGTGATAATCATCTTTCATCTACGATAATTGGAAAAATAGAAATCTGGAATTTTTAAAATTTTTATCGTAGAAGACGTGAAGTGTGTATTTTAATTGGAAAAATAAGGATTTATGAAAATAATCATTCAACACCATTTAAAAAGGTTAGATAATCAATTAATTTTAACATTTCATCGGCCACACTGCTTCCTGAGGAAAATAATAGTATAATTATCGTAATTGTTAATCGTAAATAACCTATTTAAATAATTTTTTTATCTCTAATTTTAATAATATCGAAAGACATTTTTTAACATAAATTTAATATTACAGATATTTATACTACAATGAGATAATAAGCAGTTCAATTTTACAATTTTATTAGCTTTAAAAATTTTCCTCTCTATTATTAGATTTAACAGAAATGTTTGCTTTTAAAATTAATTTGTGTACTTATCAAGCATTTTACAAACATTGATAAGCGGCATCTAGATTTTCTAAAAAAAAACTGATGATCTATTATCATTTTTCTCAGGAAATATAGTATCCGATGAGTGTTATTCACCAATTAAATTTAAATGATATTTTTCAGCGAAAGAAAATATATTTACTTTGGTCACTATCCAATCAAACTAATCTGAACAAATATTTATAGCAATGTATGAGAAGAAAGTATAAGTCCAAAAAAACTTAATGCTATTAGAATGCATATTATTGCATTTTCATTTTGAAGCATGGCTATAAAACCTCAGGTAACCAAAACTCCAATAATTTTTTATTTGTTGAAGAAAACATTAAAATTTTACTGTCCAACCTTTATCGAACATATTCTTTACAGGATATTAATAATAGATCATCACACAGCACTATCGCAGGAAATTATTCATGGAAGCCACAACTGCTTATTAAGGATCAGCAAAACATTTCTTTAAATGTAAAACTCTACATTTATCATGTCATCCAGAAGTTATGCATATGTAAAAAAATACAGAAATCTACAAAATCATAGAATATCATTGTCCTCAACAGATTCATCTACTTTGAGCAGCGCTGATAGTGAAGTTATAAGTGAGATTAGTATATCAAATAATTTTAACAGTGATCGATGTGAAAATAGTTCATATTCAAGTGATGTTATTCAATGTGATGATAAATCTTCAAATGATACTGCTTTAACTTTTTGTGAAAAGCTAAGACATTTTTTTTTTAAGAA
Organism: Prorops nasuta; assembly: GCF_024137725.1. NCBI lineage: Eukaryota > Metazoa > Arthropoda > Insecta > Hymenoptera > Bethylidae > Prorops > Prorops nasuta. Next base: position 1,173,368 of record NW_027116817.1, on the reverse strand, counting down.
ACTAACAAGTTTAAATAACAAATTAATATCAGAACTATTGGCTTTATTAAAAAGTGAAGGACTGAATGTACCAGAATGTGCAGAAACTTTACTGAGAACAAAAGAATGCACAAGTCAATTTAACCCTATACAAATAGTTTCTGAAAATCATGGTAAATTTCGATATTTTGGGTTAAGAAATGCTTTGCAAAAAATAATTTTGCCTGATATTTATACAGAACCTGAAATTAAACTTTTGATAAATGTTGACGGATTATCTGTATTTAATGCATCAAAAACAGAGTTTTGGCCTATATTAGGACAAGTTTTTGATATAAACTACGTGTGTAAGCCTTTTCTCATTGGATTGTACTGTGGAAAAAAAAACCTATATCACCTGAACAGCTTTTCATTGATTTTGTGCTTGAAAGTAATGAAATGAAGAAAAATGGTGTTATAATAAGTAATAAGAAATATTCTTTTAGCATTAAAGCATTCGTTTGTGACATACCAACAAGAGCATTTGTGAAATGTACAAAAGGGCACACTGGATTCTTCAGCTGTGAGAGATGTGAAACCAAAGGTGAGACCGTTAATAAAAAACGAATATTTCCAAAAATTAATTCTAAATTAAGAGATCAGCAATCGTTTACAAACCAGTGTCAACCAGAACATCATAAAGAAGGATTAATATCACCTCTGTTAAGATTAGAGGGTTTTGACATTATTAATGGCGTTTTATTGGATAGTATGCATTTACTATTATTGGGCATCACAAAGACTTTATTAAATGAATGGATGACACTAGGAAGTAAATATAAATTACAACAAAATAATAGAAAATTAATTCGGGATTTACTATTCTCCTTAAGATCTTCGGTACCTTGTGAATTTCAGAGGAAACTACTTGATTTAAATGACTTGCAACATTGGAAAGCCACTCAATTTCGGTTTTTTTATTATATGTAAGTGGAATTTATTTACATAAATTTTTAACAAAGGATGGACATAGACATTTTGTGTTATTCTACGCGGCATCCAGAATTTTATGTTGCTCACATTCAGCTGTGAAAAATGTAAAATATGCACATAAACTGTTTGGGAGGAACTACTTCGCACGAAGGAATTCCTTAGTTTTTGAATAACTTGTACACCTTTTTTTAGGGAAAAAGCCCGAAGGCATAAAAAACCCTGTTTATTGCTCGTAATACACTTTCACTTATAATTAACTATAATTCGTTAAACAACACATTGATGGATTAATTACACTATATTAAATGAACATTATTAAGCTCGTTGCTTGTTGTATTTTTATTCTCTTTCGCGTAAATTGTTATTTAGGCTTACGCCTGATTTCATTTCTTCTCTCCTTCGTGGAGTTCGTTCTATAGGTTCACACCTTATTTCGTTTCTCCTCTCCCTCGTGGAGCTCGTTCTGTAGGCTAACGCCTGGATTCGTTTCTCCTCTCCCTCGTGGAGCTCGTTCTGTAGGCTAACGCCTGGATTCGTTTCTCCTCTCCCTCGTGGAGCTCGTTCGATAAGCTTGTGCTTGATTTGTATTTGATAACAACTTGGTTGTTATCGTTATAAAGAACAATCCGTTAAGCACCTCAATTACGATCACTTATATGAATATAATATCATTTCTTTTCGCTCCGATTAAAATTACTACGACGCGTCCGCTTTCTTTAACTGTTACCAAGAGAAATGAATTTTATCCGGCAACTGTTCAATCTGATCTGGGCTGAAAACAAAAACCAGCTAGCAATCGATTTTTACATGTTACTACGCAGATAAATCGATCACCTGACTGCAGCTAAAATCTCGATCTTTTTAAATCATGCTTATCGAATTGTTCGGTTACCTTATTAATTATACCATTGTATGGATTTAGCTACAAATTTTACATTTTAAAGATTACATGACTTGAACATCCTCCCCCCGTTGAGAGATGATATCGATCAAAACTTTATTTACAATCAATTAAACAACAAATTGATTTTACATTTCGCTTGAAATTACCTCTAGATGTTTTAACGGTTACTACTCGAACTATACCATCATCCCCAGGATGCGTCTCTATTATTTTTCCTATAGACCAATGCATGCAAGGTTGATTTTTTTCTAAAAGCAGCACAATAGTTCCTACCGTTATCTCTTGTCCAGGATAGAACCACTTATTTCGCTTTTGTAATTCCATTAAATACTCGGATTGCCATCTTTTCCAGAAATCTAAACGAATCTTTTGAATTAGGCGCCAAGCTCTAATATGCTTGTGAGATATTTCGGAAATTTCAGATTCGGGTAACATGTTTAGCGGTTTGCCTATCAGTAAATGAGCTGGAGTCAATGCTAACGGATCATTTGGATCAGACGAAATTGGACACAAAGGTCTAGAGTTTAAAATTGCTTCTATTTCTACCGTAAATGTATTTAATTCTTCTAAAGTAAGCAACTGATCACCGACCACTCGTTTAAAATGGTGCTTAAAAGATTTAACCGCCGCTTCCCATATGCCTCCGAAATGAGGGGAAAGAGGAGGATTAAAATGCCAATATATTTTGTTCTCCAATGCGTAATGCTCCCTTTTATCTTTAAATTCTCTTGATTCTAATAACATATATAATTCTTGTAATTCGCGATTGGCACCTACAAAATTTGTTCCATTATCGGAATAAATGTGAGCGGGTATACCTCTTCTTCCGGTGAACCTTCGTAATGCCGCTATGAAGGCCTCTGTTGATAAGTCGTTAGCAATTTCTATATGTACTGCTTTAGACGCCATACATATAAATACGCATCCATAGGCTTTTATTCGATTCCGATTTCTATATTTTTTTTCTTTTATGAATATAGGCCCGAAAAAATCTATACCAACATGATGAAATGGAAGAGACGGCTCCACTCGTTCCGCTGGTAAATCCGCCATCTTATAATTGTTTATCTTTGGTTTAAATCTTAAACATCGCACACAATTTCGTACAATTTTACGAACCTGATTTCTACCATCAGGAATCCAAAACTTATGTCTTATTGAATATAAAGTACTCTGCACCCCAGCATGATAAAATTTTTCGTGGCATGTACGTATAATCAAATCAGTAACGTGATGCCGCGCTGGCAACAATACAGGGCATTTTTGATTAAAAGGTATCTTAGAATTTTTTAATCTACCTCCTACGCATATCAATCCGTTATTATTTAATATAGGACTCAATGAAGCTATTTGATTTGATTTAATTTCCTTTTTGTTGCTTAAACAATTTATTTCATATGCAAATCGATCAGCTTGAACTATTTTTAATATTTTAACTTCTGCTTGATTGATTTCGTCGTTACTTAAACTTCCTCGTTGTTTATTATTCTTATTAAATCGTAAACAATATGCTATTACCCTTATCATTCTAGAATATTTAGAAAATCTTTTAAGAATTTCCATTCCGCTAACCTTGATTATAAAACACGACTCATTTCGCTCCCCGACTTCGTTATCTAAAGTAATTTGTATCGATTGTGGCCACAACTTTTCGCCTTTTTTTAACCATGACGGTCCTTCGAACCATGTCTTGTTATTCAGGAATTCACTTGGTGATTGTCCTCTCGACAAATGATCAGCTGGGTTTTCATGCGTTCTCACATGGCGCCACTCTATTTGATCCATTACGCTTTGTATCTCCGTGACCCTGTTTGCTTCGTATAGCCTTAAAGATATCGGTGTTTTACGAATCCAATGTAAAACTATAGTAGAATCGCTCCAAAATACGATTTTTTGTATTTGAATTGTTATAATAGATCTGATTTCCTTGTATAGACGCGCAAGCGTTAAAGCCCCGTTCAGTTCCATTCGTGGAATGGTTATCTCCTTTAATGATGCTACTCGAGATTTGGAACAAATTAGTCGTACACTTATATTTCCTTTCGCATCGATAGATCTTAGATATATACAAGCACCATAACCCAATTTGCTAGCGTCACAAAAACCATGAATCTGTACCTCACATGCTTCACCAATCAAAGAATAACGTGGTACCGTTACGTCGTTTAGTAGGATTAATTGGTTGGCAAATAATGCCCATTTTTCTCTTAAAGTCATGTTTATCGACTCGTCCCATGACACCTTGATCTTCCAGCATTCTTGTACAATGATTTTTGCCATGAATATTACCGGACCCAAAAGACCGATTGGATCAAAAATCTTGGCTACTGTTGATAATATAATCCGCTTAGTAACTCGTTCATTAGACTCTATTGGTTTTACGATGTATGACAATTCGTCACTTTTGGCATTCCAAAAAACTCCTAATGTTTTCTTTGTAATTGTATCATCCGTTAAGAACTCCATGTCTGACATCTGTTCATCCATAAATTCTATGGCTCTCGGATGATTCGAAGACCATTTTCGTATTTTAAATCCTCCCAGATTCAACAATGCAATTAACTCATTTCTCAACTTTAATATATCGTCTAAATTGTCTGCACCTGCCATGAGATCATCAACATATAGATTTCGTTTTAAAATCGCCGCACCTATGGGAAATTTATCTCCTTCATCCTCAGCCAATTGTTTTAAAGTGCGAATTGCCAAAAATGAAGATGACGATATTCCGAAAGTTACCGTGTTTAGCTCAAACGTTCGAATTTGTTCTTGATGAAACCATAATATCCTTTGATAACGTCTATCCTCTTTGTTTACCAGAATTTGTCTATACATTTTTTCTATGTCCGCTGTGATCATGTATTTATTTAACCGAATGCGTACTAAATGCTCGAATAATTTATCTTGAATGTTCGGGCCGGTTAATAAAATATCATTTAACGATATTCCCTTACTGCCTTTAGCCGATGCATCGAATACTACCCTGACCTTCGTTGTGATGCTATCTTTTTTTACTACCGCGTGATGTGGCAAATAATAACCTTCTTCTTCTTCTGATTCTATTAAAGTCATATGCCCCGATTCTAAATATTCTTGCATGACTTTACGGTATTCCTTTTCTAATTCCGAATCATTTTTAAATTTTCGAATTAATGCATGAAATCGCCGCGTAGCTATTATCTTAGTATCCCCTAGATCTGGTTTGTTTAATTTAAAAGGCAACCGTACTATGTATCTGCCCTTATCATTTCGGATAGTATTTAATACGTAATGTGCTTCACATTCATTCATATCATTTAACATTTTTTTCTTCTTGTTTAATTCCGTTGATGTAATTTGTTTGATAAAACTTGTTAATTGACAATTCTCAATCTTCCCATGGTTTTCTCTCGGCATTTCACCTACAACAACCCATCCTATCAACGTTTTTTGCAGATATAAATCGCCTTCATTAGGTATTAAATTGAATTGACCTACACTAAATAAAGATATTGTTGCTCCGGAACCTATGAGTAAGTCAACTCCTCTCGGCACATGGAATTGAGGATCAGCGAGTTTTAAATTTGCTGGTATCTTTATCTTTTCGCGCGGAAAAACTTCACTCGGTACATTCTCTGAAATCTTAGGCAATACTAGACATGTCAATTTTTTATTAAATGGACTATGAGCTGAATAAAAAACTAATTCTACCATTCCGTTTGTAAAAGTCTGTATATTATCAATCGCGTTAATCCTAAATTCGCATGCTTTAATAGGCAGGTTGAGTCTACGAGCCATTTCATTAGTTAAAAAATTAGCAGTAGCACATGTATCTAATAAAGCACGACCCTTAATAAATTTCCCTACATCATTTTTTATTCTTATTTCGGCAGTCATTATTAATTGTGAAAATGAACGGGTCGCGATCGTGTGCATCGCGACCATATTATGTCAATTTTTGTCGCCTGGTCGTATTGTTTCTCTATTAGAAGTATCATTTACTTTCGATATATTAACTCGTTGTTTCTCATCTATTATTCCCCTTTTATGTAGCGATGTGTGATGAAACCTGTTGCAAATTTTACATTTTATAGATTTACATGGTCTTTCATGAACGCGTAGACAATTCTGGCATACCCTTAATTGTTTGACTTTGTCCCATCTTTGTTCGATATTCATCGCATCGTATTTGGGACATCTGAATATAGAATGCATACCATCTCGACAAATTGAACAATATCCCCCTCGAGAAGTAGTGGTTAACATAATTCGCGTATCAAAATTACTCTTTTTCATTTTAAATCCATGACTATGTTCAAATCCATTGCTCATTCTTTTACGTGTCTTTTCTTTTTCAATATTGTCTATTCTTAATGCGGCGCTAGCTAAGAATTTATATAATTTATTTAATGAAGGCATTTCATCGAACCCTAAACTTTCTTCCCATCTAGCTCTAATGTTCAAGGGAATTTATCTTTCTAATATTCTCACTAGCATTGTCTCATCTATTTTTACGTCCATTAAATCTAACATATTAACATGCTGCTTCATGTTGTCGATCAATTTATTTAATTCCTTACCGTCGAATCTTGTTTGATTTGGTATGTCAAGAATAGCATCTAGATGTTTGTTTATGATTATCCTTTTCTTTTCATAACTTTCGACTAACAAGTTCCATGCAAGTTTATAACTTGCATCACTTGTGTCGTATATGGATATTTTATTTAATGCTTCCCCTTTTAAGGAATCTTTTAAATATAAAAACTTCTGTAAGTCAGTAATGTCTTCTCTTGAATCTATTAACGTGACGAACGTGTTTTTATAGGATAACCAATTTTCTATTTCGCCTGAAAATCCTGGTAATTGCGCGATAGGCAATTTAATTCTCTTCATTCTTTCATTCTGTGATGCTGTCAATGAGTCAATATGATCAGATACTATCGCAGCGCTAGAGTTATTCTGATTTAATATAGTATGTACTCGACGAGCCAAGTTATAAAACCTATCTTGCACTTCGAGCATTTCCTCAAAATGATCACCGTTCGGCTCTATTAATTCTAATTCGTCATGCAATTCTTCGTAATTCTTAAAATGCTCTTTAATACGCTCGAATCTTAAATTCACGTTAATGCAGTCCAATCGATCATTATCTATTGCGTTGGTTAATATCGTTATTTGGGATTTAATCGTACTTCTTTTTTGATTAATAAATCTTATTCTTTCGTTACGTTCCATTTTTAAACTATGTTTCAATTAATTATTGTTATGTGATGTTATGTATAATTTGGATTTAATCTCCGACCCACTCAATTACTCTTGTTTATAAATGTGTTTATTAATCACTTGCAAACAGTAAACAAATTAACAACGTGTCTATTTCTTTTAATTGGAGTGCATGTGCACTTAAACCGCGTGAAACTGTAATAACCTTATACGTTCATCTTTTTCTACTAACAATAAAACAATTAATAACGCGTCTTGTTTCTATCGATTGGATTGCATGTGCATTTAATCCGCGTGAAACTGAAATAAATTTATAATCTTATCTTGTAAATAATACATGTATACTAGCTATCGTTTTGAATCTAATCCTCTGCTGCTGCTAATCGTGCTATTTGCCTTTTATTTGCTGGGGTGAGCCTATATGGAATCTTAATCTAACTGAAATTATACGCGAAAATAAATCTTGCTAATAACGCTTTTACTCCTTTGCTCGGCTGGGATGATGGTATACGCAATCTTATTCGAGCTGAAAACGCATAAAAATAAGGAAATATATATCGCTCGCCGTTTTGATGTCCTTTAGCCTCAGTTGTTGAATCGTGACTAGATGGCCATGTATGTCCTTGTTCCTAGCTGATGTGAAGTGTGCTGCGCTCTCGGGCCTAAGCTTAGCCGCCTGAACCTCGCTGTGCTGTTAGTCGATTTGGCTTCTATCTGAAGATTGCTCTCGTTTCCAGGCTCGCTGTTGTTTGTCACTAGCTCCTTGAAGTATCCTTCTTAATCATTTTCTAGACTCGCTTGCTCTCGATTCTCGATTCACTTTAACGCTTTTCACACACGAATTATTTACTCTTCGTATTGTACTTGCACTTTTCGATTCTCGTATATATGAGAAAACCTCACAGGAGGCACCAATGTTTGGGAGGAACTACTTCGCACGAAGGAATTCCTTAGTTTTTGAATAACTTGTACACCTTTTTTTAGGGAAAAAGCCCGAAGGCATAAAAAACCCTGTTTATTGCTCGTAATACACTTTCACTTATAATTAACTATAATTCGTTAAACAACACATTGATGGATTAATTACACTATATTAAATGAACATTATTAAGCTCGTTGCTTGTTGTATTTTTATTCTCTTTCGCGTAAATTGTTATTTAGGCTTACGCCTGATTTCATTTCTTCTCTCCTTCGTGGAGTTCGTTCTATAGGTTCACACCTTATTTCGTTTCTCCTCTCCCTCGTGGAGCTCGTTCTGTAGGCTAACGCCTGGATTCGTTTCTCCTCTCCCTCGTGGAGCTCGTTCTGTAGGCTAACGCCTGGATTCGTTTCTCCTCTCCCTCGTGGAGCTCGTTCGATAAGCTTGTGCTTGATTTGTATTTGATAACAACTTGGTTGTTATCGTTATAAAGAACAATCCGTTAAGCACCTCAATTACGATCACTTATATGAATATAATATCATTTCTTTTCGCTCCGATTAAAATTACTACGACGCGTCCGCTTTCTTTAACTGTTACCAAGAGAAATGAATTTTATCCGGCAACTGTTCAATCTGATCTGGGCTGAAAACAAAAACCAGCTAGCAATCGATTTTTACATGTTACTACGCAGATAAATCGATCACCTGACTGCAGCTAAAATCTCGATCTTTTTAAATCATGCTTATCGAATTGTTCGGTTACCTTATTAATTATACCATTGTATGGATTTAGCTACAAATTTTACATTTTAAAGATTACATGACTTGAACATAAACTATTGCAAAATTTTTTTATACTGGCACCAAAATTTTTTGGAAAAGATATTCAGGTAATGAATTTTCATAACTTAATACATTTACAAGAAGATGTAGAGTATATGCAAGACTCACTTTCTTTTTTTACAGCGTTTCCTTTTGAGAACTACTTAAGTTTTTTAAGAAAACTTGTTCGTACACCTCAAAATCCTATAGAACAAGTATCAAGATGCTTGTATGAATTGCAGGCAATGGATGCTTCACATAAATTTTATTCGCCTTTACAGAAAAAAAATACAGAAGTCATCGCAGAGTATGATAAAAGAGGCACAGCTATAAAATCATTAATTATTCATGATTTTACAATTAAAGCTGTAAAACCGGATAATATTGTTGCTTTAGATGATAATAATATTTTCCAAATAGAAAGTATTTTTCTTAAATATAATGAAAAAAGTCTGGAAAACATATACATAAACGGATTTTGTTTTGATACAAAAGGAAATGCTATTAATTATCCATGCGAATAATCTGAGATTGGAATTTATAAAGTGAGTAATCTATCAAGTCAAAAAAGCATTTATTCAGTGTTGAAAATAAAACAAAAGTGCATATTATTGCCATATGGAAAAGAACACTGTGCTTTGTCATTATTGCATAACTAACCGTTTATTAAAACCTGAAACGAAAATAAATAAACGGAATATTGATAGAAAATGAAGAAGTGTCAAGTATGAAAACGTGTATTTAAGTTGGTTTTTCAAACCTATAAAATATAATTTGTGAACATTTACAGTACATTAAATAGTGGTGTCATGTGATAAACTACGCATATAACTGTACATAACAAAAAGAACGTGTTTATTCTGCTACGAGTTTGATAAAAAAGTGATGGTCTCAATTAATATTGAAAACTATTTTCCAAATAATATTGGAATCCTAGGTTTTTAATGTTTCACAAAGCCATGATTATGAAAATGCTAAAATTGCAAATGGTCCAGAAAATAATATAATATTGTACTGCATATACAGGGTGTGTGATTTAAGGTGGCCAACCGGGGAAATTTGGAAAGAGGAGGGGATTTGAAGGCGAAAATCCTAATAAATTTTTTTTCTATCACCCTTAGTTTAGGAGTAATTAATTATTGAAATTATTAAACTGGGCCGGCCGCTGATTGGCCGAGATTCGGGGGGACGTCTTATTGCTATTTAAAAGTCCAATAATACACGCGTGTCTGTTTCGAGTGGCTCAACGTGTGCGTGTGTGATTTGATGTAGTATTAGTCGAGCGTCGAGCGTCGAGTGAAAAAAACAAGTCAGACGTAAACAAACCTGAGCGTTCGGCTGACAAAAATTTTAACTTGCGCAATTTGCGTACAACTTTTTTATAATTACTATAAATGAATTGTATACATTTTTACGATGAAAATGAGTCCAAACGCGGTATAATTACGACCAATTTAAAGTTTAATTGAATAAACTAATGAAAGATTAGAGCTACTCAAAAATAGTCGCATTTATGGCGTTTTTGAACTCATTTTCATCTTAATAACGTATACAAGTCATTAATAATAATTTCAAAATAGTTTCACGTGAATTTTACTAGTTAAAATTGTTGTACGTACGATTACATATTTTTGTTCGTTTACGGTATTGACAGGATCGCTCTGAGCACGGTCACCATGGCAATACCTAAAGATATGATACCGAAGGGAAATCTGGAATAATTATAATTTCATGATTTTATCAAATTCAAAATCGCGCCTAGCATAAACGAATCCTATTAATTTCAACCCAGCCCAGATGTTAATATGGGACAAGAACTAATGATTTGTTTATTTATCTACTACTATCATTTCCGCACCACCTTGCGGTAGATAGCGCGGTGCGTTTTTTTTAAAGTGGTTTCCCCAGGAGGCCTAATCCACTATTATCATTTAGTGACGCAGGTGCTCGATGTGCCATCCATTCTGCTCAACGCAGAGTTTGGCTCGATCGACGATTCCTCTCGTTGCCCTGCTCACCATGTCCGGCGTGATGGTATTGAAGGCCGCTATGATTGACTCGCGTACTTCTTCTTGGTTACCTTCACGCCGGTGTTCGACCAAATCTTTCACATGCCCCCATAAGAAATAATCCAGCGGATTAAGATCGGGAGACCTTGCCGGCCACGCGATTGGCCCCCCACGGCCTATCCATCTATCTGGGAAACGCATGTTTAATATATGACGCACAGTTGTTCGAAAATGTGCAGGTGCTCCATCGTGTTGGAAAATTAACTTTTCCCGCACGAGAAGTGGCACATCTTCCAAAAGCAAGTTTAGCTCTTGTTCTAAAAACTGTGCGTAAATTTCCCCGTTGAGTCTTGGCGGAAGAAAATACGGACCGATCTATGCGATACAAAATATACCATTTAGAATAATTAAACTAAAAGTTAAAGGTTTTCTTACGTACGATTTTATTCCCGACTAGACCAGCCCATACATTGATCGACCACCGGTATTGAAAAGCACCTTGCCGCATTGCATGGGGATTCTCTTCACGCCAAAGCACGTGGTTCTTGGAATTGAACATTCCATTCGGCGTAAAAGTTGACTCATCGCTCCAAAGAATTCGGTCTGGGAAACTCGGATCTCTTCGGCATTGTGCGAGTAATCCTATTTTTTCAGAGAATGTTGGTAGAAAATGGCTATTCAATAATAGTTCAATTTGTACAACTAAACATACCTTCACAATAATATATTCGGGCTACATAGTCCTTCGGAAGGAGCTGCTGTACCCGCGTAAAGTGGTATGGGCGCAAACCATTTCGCTTTAAAACTTCACGCACTGTGTGTTGCGTACTATTTGTTTCCTGCATTACGCTTCTAATTGTACCCCCTTCGTTCAAAAAGAGGTCCAAAATCTCTTCCTCCAATTCCACCGTCACATTTCGCGCATTGCACCTTTCCCGTGTTTGATGCACTAAGCACGCATTTTCTCGAAAACGCGTAACCAACCGCGAAATTACACGTCTTGATGGGTGACGTCGATTAGGGAAACGTGTAGCATATAGTCTTTCCGCGGCACTTGCATTTTCATCGGCCATGCCGAATGTAATTATGATATCACATAATTCTGCGTTTGAGAAACTCATTTTTACCGAAGATCAAACACTACTGCCTTTGCTAACGATGAAGAAAGGTTTGAGCTTTAGCAATGATTTGGTTAAAAACGTAAACATTATGCACATAAAAAATGTAAACATGTTGCGCGCACATCTTCTATTTTACTCAGAAGATCTTTTGTGTGCATAATGTTTACGTTTTTAACCGAGTTGTTTCTAAAACTCGAAGAGCTTGCTTCGTCGTTACCAAAGACAGTTATGTATGATTTTTGGTAAAAATGAACTTCTCTAACGTAGAATTGACTGATATTATAATTTCATTCGGCATGTCAGATGAAATGCAAGTGCTGCAGAAAGACTGAATTCTACACGTTTCCCTAATCGACGTCACCCATCAAGATGTTAATTTCCAGACTGATAACACGCATTTGAGAAATACGTATTTAGTGCATAGAAAACGAGAAACCTTTAATGCCCGAAATGCGACGGCGAAGTTGGAGGAGAATATTTTTTTCTCTTGAATGAAGGAGGCAATCAGTAGAGTAATGAGGGGGAATAATTGTACGCAATACACAGTGCGCGGAATCCTAAAACGGATTAGTTTGCATTCATATCATTTTACACAGGTACAACAACTACTTCCGAGAGACAATTCAGCCCAGATATATTATTGCTAAGAGATATTTTTAGTTGTACAAATTTAATTACTACTCAATAGCCGACGTAATAAGATTTCTGAAGAAAAAAAAAGGATGACTCGTACTATGCAGCAAAGGTCTAAATTTCCGGCACCGAACCCTTTGGCCTGTTGAGTACTTTTACTCCAAATAAAATGTTTAATTCTAAGAACCGCGTAGTTTGGCGTGAAGTGAATTTCCTTGCTATGCGTCAAGGTGCATTTCAGTACCAGTGGTCGATCAATGTATGGGCTGGTCTAGTCGGGAATAAAATCGTACGTAAGAAAACCATTAACTTTTAGTTTAATTATTCTAAATGGTATATTTTGTATCGCATAGATCGGTCCGTATTTTCTTCCGCCAAGACTCAACGGGGAAATTTACGCACAGTTTTTAGAACAAGAGCTAAACTTGCTTTTGGAAGATGTGCCACTTCTCGTGCGGGAAAAGTTAATTTTCCAACACGATGGAGCACCTGCACATTTTCGAACAACTGTGCGTCATATATTAAACATGCGTTTCCCAGATAGATGGATAGGCCGTGGGGGGCCAATCGCGTGGCCGGCAAGGTCTCCCGATCTTAATCCGCTGGATTATTTCTTATGGGGGCATGTGAAAGATTTGGTCGAACACCGGCGTGAAGGTAACCAAGAAGAAGTACGCGAGTCAATCATAGCGGCCTTCAATACCATCACGCCGGACATGGTGAGCAGGGCAACGAGAGGAATCGTCGATCGAGCCAAACTCTGCGTTGAGCAGAATGGATGGCACATCGAGCACCTGCGTCACTAAATGATAATAGTGGATTAGGCCTCCTGGGGAAACCACTTTAAAAAAAACGCACCGCGCTATCTACCGCAAGGTGGTGCGGAAATGATAGTAGTAGATAAATAAACAAATCATTAGTTCTTGTCCCATATTAACATCTGGGCTGGGTTGAAATTAATAGGATTCGTTTATGCTAGGCGCGATTTTGAATTTGATAAAATCATGAAATTATAATTATTCCAGATTTCCCTTCGGTATCATATCTTTAGGTATTGCCATGGTGACCGTGCTCAGAGCGATCCTGTCAATACCGTAAACGAACAAAAATATGTAATCGTACGTACAACAATTTTAACTAGTAAAATTCACGTAAAACTATTTTGAAATTATTATTAATGACTTGTATACGTTATTAAGATGAAAATGAGTTCAAAAACGCCATAAATGCGACTATTTTTGAGTAGCTCTAATCTTTCATTAGTTTATTCAATTAAACTTTAAATTGGTCGTAATTATACCGCGTTTGGACTCATTTTCATCGTAAAAATGTATACAATTCATTTATAGTAATTATAAAAAAGTTGTACGCAAATTGCGCAAGTTAAAATTTTTGTCAGCCGAACGCTCAGGTTTGTTTACGTCTGACTTGTTTTTTTCACTCGACGCTCGACGCTCGACTAATACTACATCAAATCACACACGCACACGTTGAGCCACTCGAAACAGACACGCGTGTATTATTGGACTTTTAAATAGCAATAAGACGTCCCCCCGAATCTCGGCCAATCAGCGGCCGGCCCAGTTTAATAATTTCAATAATTAATTACTCCTAAACTAAGGGTGATAGAAAAAAAATTTATTAGGATTTTCGCCTTCAAATCCCCTCCTTTTTCCAAATTTCCCCGGTTGGCCACCTTAAATCACACACCCTGTATAGATAATTCATTTGTGTGGTTATTTAATAAAATGTCGGCCAATAATAAATATGTAATTGTTAAATTTTATTCTACAAAAACTAAAAGTGGACAGCTTGAAGTGGATTTAGTTCCATATTCATGGATTGCATTAAAGGATAAAAAGTGGATGTGCCAATATCCAAATAAGAAAGATTATGCTTGGTTAGAAAAATGGGTCAAAAATTGCGAAACCCCTAAAGATGAATGGAAATTTTTTCCAGTTGTAATAAAGCAGAAGCAGGTAGATTACAAAATTATGTACATATTTAATTTTGGTCAATCTGAATAGGCTGGTGTATAAAAATTTTTCATTACTTACATTTACAGCTGACTATATTCAAAGGAAGCGAAGACTTGAGAGAGCTTATTACGAAAGTGAAATTGAAAATAGTGATAACAATACTGTCACTAAAGACAATAAGTTAGAAAATGTTCCTTCCGAAGAGGTAACAAAAAAATTATTGGAATCATGTCAAATGAAAAGAACAGAATGTACGAATAATATTAATGAGTCAGCAGTATTTCGAAAATGTGTTAAATCAAAACAAAGTAGCAGTAGACAAATTGAGGAAAGTGATGACGAAGGTATGGTTTATCTATATAATAATATATAATATTTTCTAAAGATCTATTTTAATCATAAAAAATTTCTCTTCGCATGAATGTTTTACATTTATTTTATTATATGTTTATTTTATAGAAAGTACTAATGATTCTAGCGAAGAGCTACCCACATATGCTAAGAGATTTAAAGTTTGTCCTGCTAGTAATGAAAAATTAATAGATTCAGAAGGTAAATTACATACAGAACATTATTCATAAGGTAAAAAGGTTTAAGAATATACTACTATACAGAGTACGCAGATTCAGCATTTAGACATGCTGCATTATGTGATTAATTTTAATGATAAAACGCTTAAATGTAGATATTAGTAGTCTTTAATTATTAAAATTAATCACATAATGCGGTAATCTAAATACTGAATCTGCGTACTCCAGTACTTCGTGCTCTTAAACTTGTTTATCTAAAATAATGTATATATGGAAGAAATGTCTACTCGTATAAAATACTGTATTATTGTAATTATCTAAATTTTAACAGGCAATCTTAGTGATTCAACTAACTTGGCAGCTAATTATTGAACAAAAAAGAACTCTCATAATAAATATAAATATGTAAGCTATAAAAAGGGCGTTGAAACTCTTGGTATGAATAATTTTGCAAAAATCTAATCTGAAATTATGTATTACTACTGTTAATTTCTAAATATCATTCTTTTATAATATATTTATGGTTTTATATTTATTACAGATTACTCAGATGAAAATGTAGATCAGAGAATTGAAATTAAACAAGAAATAGAATTGATTGTGAAAAAGGAAATAAGAAAATCTACTCTGCGTATACAAACTGATTTAAATAGGCATTTTCAAACTTTAAATGATAATTTAGCTTTAAATTTTCGATTAAAAATGGTTTCAAATTCAAGAAAAATAGATGATACTTTTAATGTGCAGTTTCTAGTTAAAACATTGGAAGATTTTCTACAAATAAATGAAAAATTAAAGGACGAGACTGTACTTCGAGAATGCATGGTACATATAATAATCTTATAATTTATTGATTAAAATCAAGAATTACAAATTATTTATGGGTTTTAGGAGCCATTTTTGCTAGAAAAGGCTTGTGTATGCGCAAATTATAAAGAAGCTATACCTAAAATATTAAAAAGTATTTTTACAAAAGATGTACAAATATTATACACAGCATGTGGGAGAACATCTGCATTTAAAACGAAAAAACTTAGTTTCAAGGAAACAAATGTCTTCAAATGTATGACAGGTATATTCAATGTGAAATACAACTAATTAACTAAAAAAAATCTTTAGAGGTGCTATTTAAGACTTTCCCAGGAAATGTCACTTCAGAAGGCATACTTTCCAAAACTAGTAGATGGCTATCAGGTGCGGGAGATCGAGAAGGAGGCAAGAAAGAAAAATTGGAGAAACGGATGCTTGAGCAAAATAATTAGTTTTAAACCTTCCCTATAAGTTTAAGTTATTTATTATTATTTCAACTATAAACTTTATTTCCCGAATACTTTTCCGATCTAGATTGTTTAATATCTCGGGCATTGTGGAGTTTATCCTAATATTCTAAGATTGTAATTGGTTATTCAGGGGAGCCTAGCAGATTATTAACTTAAAAACAGTATTATAAGGTATTAATGTAAAACGTTGTGTTACTGAAATTTTTTTATTTTTTTCGATGAGAGAACTTCTTTAAGTTAAAATTGTTTATTATTATCTCAATTATTAAGTTCATTTTTTAACACTTTTGCGATCTAGAATTTGTAATGTCTCGTACATTGTGCAGTTTGTCCTAAAATTTCAAGATTGTAGCCGGTTGTTCAAGGAAGCCTAAAAAATTATTAATGTGAAGACAATATTATAAGGTATTATTTTAAACCGTTATATAATTGAAACTTACTTTTGCTTGATGGTAAAACTACTTTAAGTTAAAAAAAGTTGCTTTGACACAATTCAAATTATTATAGTAAATTTATATATTTTGTAGTCTTCATACTTTGTTTAAAATTGTTTAAGTTAAAATATAGCGAGTTCAATTAATAGTTAACTATACTTCCTTTATTTAAAATATAAAAAAATTATATTTCTATATTATAAAATGGTAACGCCTTATATTTGCGTGATTCAAAAATAAATTTCAATTATTGCTTATTTTGCATTTTTTATTTTATTAATATGGTTCTTTATATTTCTCATTAAATGGTAAATAATGCTTAAAATGTACGTAATTACTATCATTTATAATTAAAAGTTGATTCGATGTAAGTGAAAGAATAACGGATTGTAAAGGCTGTCAGGGCTAATATAGTTCCATTGTCATCCTAGATGGCGCATCAGTTTATGTTTCTCGCAAGTGCTCTACATAGAAGACGATTGTATATATATCGAGAGAATACAGACTACTTTAAGTCATTTTTCAGATCATCCTTATATGTATAGATCTGTCGGAGAGGACGTCTGCAACTGCGATGCTGTGTAGATACACCTTATATACTCCCTTCTAATCTTATTTACTCTGTAATGAAATTGTTCCTTGCTTATAGGTCTTGTTGTAGCGGTGAATGTTTATATGGTATTTACTATGTGTTAAACCATATATTTATAATATAACAAATTCTATATGTATCGGTGTATGATTCAGGTGTTTATAATAGATAATTATTTAGAGATTGTTTAAAATGTATGGATTTGATTTTTTTGAAAATTTAGTCCGAGTATCGACATTTATTACTCACTCAGTACCAACTACAATACATTTTCTGTACGGTCTGTTTATACTTTTGCGATACTGATTTTTTATATTAAACACGATACAGATTATGAGTACTGAAATCGTACCTAAAGTGGAGATATGGTCCGGTCTTATCATTTCGACCATTTAACGGTATTGGATAGCCAATACTAATAGAGTACGATTTTACGTACATTTGTAGTAAAGGGTAACAATACTGAGACGGTACTCGTGAAAAGTACTAAGTCTGTATAAATCGTTGGACTACGGTCCTATCTTATCATTTCGACCATATACCAGTACAGTTGCCGATACTACGTCTGCACCGGAACTCCGAAATCAGTACAGCGCCATTATTGAATCGGCAGATCATTCCTACGTGAGTTATTAAATCGATTGTACAGGAGGAAAAAAATCAATTCTTTAAAAATACCTTAGAATATTTAATTCTGATCATTTTAGGCCTAAAAGCAGGCTAGCAAAAAAATCCTTAATGAAAATACGTCATTAAACAGTAAGAGTAGGGGCGATGAGCGTGCTCCTTAACTTCATCGCTGACATCATCAATTCTACTACAGCAAAAAAATCAATTATTTATAACTATAACAGAAAATTTAATTAGAAACCCTGTGGAACCAGAAACTGATGAGCAAAAATTTTTTAGAGAAATAAAAATATGTTAACAGAGAGAGACAGGGAGAGGAGGGGCATCGTTTAATTCCGAATGTTTCCGCCGTTGACAATCAATTAGCCTATTTTCTTTAAACAATTTTTTGCTAACTAATTTCAGGTCTCGAAATTCTTAAAATTAAATATTCTATTTTATTTTCAATCTGTTGACTTTTTTGCCGAAGGAGAGTCAACATGTGACTAAAAGAGACTCAGTGCTCGCGCCGACACTTTCCCGATACGCCATATTTTTTATAATAATTAAAATTTTTGAATGTTCTTAATACTTGCCTGCAGCAAAAAAAAAGCAAAAAATTTAGTGCTATCTTTTATTTAATTCATACGACCGAATGTTACATAACCGTTTGGGGGGGGGGGGGGGGGTCAAGCTTAACATTAAGCTGGACCCCCCCGTTATGACTTTAATTTCCTGCCAAACCAATAGAGCAAAAAATTAGCACTAAATTTTTACACAAACAAAATTTTATTACGCGCTGGGGGGGGGGGGGGGGGTTTAGCTTAATACACATCAAATCAAGCTATTACTCAAGGAAAACAGAAATATTATACACAACGTAAAAACTGGAACCTAAAAACAAAGAGAGATAAACAAAATTTCAAAAAAAAAGAGATGAAGAGATTAATAAATTGTATAAAAACATAGATGATATTATAGAAAACCCGAACTTAATGGAAGAAGAAAGTTGTATAATGAAAATACTAAATGAAACAGAAGAAATCATATATTTAAAAAAAATCGAAATAAACAATATGGAACATGCATTATATAATGTAAATATAGCGAATACAGAAACACCAATTAAAATATAAAATGAGACAACGCCTGTTATCAAGATAGAAAGCAATAATGAAAAAGCCGTTTTGAATAAATTGATTTCTTTAAAAAATCTGTACTTAAATTACAATAATGAGATCAGATTTGTTCTTCTTGATAATAGTAAATAAAATGTATTGTAACCGTAATACTTCCTTCTTTATTTCAAAGATTTGATAACAATTATATTTTATGACTTTGTTTTTTTATAGGAAACTTATAAATGTCACTATAATAACTAATCTTACACTGTTCAAAACTGAATCATGTACAGGTATAGTTTCTACTTCCCTATACTATCTTGTAGCAAAAATGCTTCTCGCAAAATTGATTCATGTCCATCTCAACCCCTCTATACTATCTTATAGCAAAAATTTAAAGACAACAGCAGACGAAACGCGACATCGACAAATATGGAGATGACGTTTTGGACTTAGTAAAAGCATTATCCAAAAAGCATATTATTTATGTTGGAAATGTAGGGATGTCGAAAAATGGAATGGAAAATAATGCAAATATGGTGCATATATATAATATTATTTATCAAGTATAAAAGGGAAGAGATCGGATGCAATTTTCAGCCTATAAAGAGGAAAAAGCATCAGATAAGTATCGGAAGCAGCAAGTCAGAAGAAAGATTAATTTAACAAAGCAAAATATTCTTTAATCTTTCTTTGATTTACTGCTCCCGATACTTATCTGATGCTTTTTCCTCTTTATAGGCTGAAAATTGCATCCGATCTCTTCCCTTTTATACTTGATAAATAATATTATATATAAGCACCATATTTGCATTATTTTCCATTCCATTTTTCGACATCCCTACATTTCCAACATAAATAATATGCTTTTTGGATAATGCTTTTACTAAGTCCAAAACGTCATCTCCATATTTGTCGATGTCACGTTTCGTCTGCTTTTGTCTTTAAATTTTTGCTATAAGATAGTATAGAGGAGTTGAGATGGACATGAATCAATTTTGTGAGAAGCATTTTTGCTACAAGATAGTATAGGGAAGCAGAAACTATACCTGTACATGATTCAGTTTTGAACAGTGTACCATGATTGATTAAATACACCGCTTGTTGATAAATACAATATGTTGGTTCCAATGATGTTTTTATAAGAAAAATAACATTCTTTTGATTAAAAATTCGGATATAATCTTTTGTTAACATGATCTCCTGGTATATTTGTATCATCCATTATTTCTGTTAGTATTCTTTGTATTTATGTCAGTATTGTTTCATTATAGCATCTTCGTCTTTTCTTTCAATGTCCAATTATTTGTAAAGTTGATCAAGAAATAGTAGGGCAAATTTCTTTAGTAGCCTTACTATATCAGAATTTGTATCATGCTTGCTAACCTCAGGATTTCCTGTAAAATTTAGAAATATTTTAACAAAGCCATTCGTTCTACAATTTCATTAACATTAGATGTATTAACTATAACAAAAATGAGCTTATCTGATGTTTCTCCATTTTTATTTATTCTAATTAATAGCTGCGCTCATGTCCAATTAAACATATTAGCTACAAAAAACTTGTCTTCAATTTTTCAGGCCAATAATTTTAGAAGAAAAGGCTATTGTGCTCCTTTACTGACAGCCAAATTACTTATATTTATTCTACTGCTTCATTATATTTGATTTTTTGCTTTCATAAACTGGCACGTTACTCAGCTCAAAAATCTAAAAGAAAATAGAAGATTATTCAATAAGAAAATATGTGCTTTTAATTTTCAATATATACTTATAGATTAATAAATATGTTGAAGCATAGCGTACAATTCCTTCCTACATTGACCATTGCACCTATTCTTAAACTTTGCATCTCTTGTAGCTGTTGGTTTGAAATGAAGTAAGCGTAAGTTTTTGCTTTTGGAATGTTTTGATCTAATTTTAATTTCATTGACTTTAATTCATATATTTAAAACAACATCCTTTCATCAACTGAAAACTTGCATGGTCTATATATTATACATCTCAAAATGAATTAACCACACATTTTGTTAATCTAACTATGAGAAAATCTTTGCAAAGAAGCAGTACATTTTTAGTACAATAAATGCCTGGTCAACCAAATCAAACGCACACATACCATGCAGAGTATCCACGCTGTTGAGGATACTCTATTGATTTCAGGCAGCGTAAGTTTTTTTTTGTACGTACTGTGAACACCACTTGATAGTAGATATTGTATTAGTTGTAACGGGACTTTCTTATCAGCAGACTAGATTTTTTTAATTAAAACTTCTCATTTTTGCTTAACTTGACCGCTTGGTGTATTTATGAATCCCATTTCATACATTCT
Source organism: Prorops nasuta (assembly GCF_024137725.1). Classification (NCBI taxonomy): domain Eukaryota; kingdom Metazoa; phylum Arthropoda; class Insecta; order Hymenoptera; family Bethylidae; genus Prorops; species Prorops nasuta. The sequence goes on along the minus strand of NW_027116817.1, from coordinate 1,151,928 downwards.
TTTTCTTTTTATTCATGTCACCATTGTTTCATCATGACACCTTCATCTTCCCTTGTAACGTCCAATCATCTGTAAATTTGAGCAATATTGAATGAATTATTAGCTAATAATAATATACATAAAAAATATATTACTTATTTACTTACATTAAAAATATATAAAAAAAAATAATTTTATAAATTCATTTCAATACTTTAAATCACATTTCATCTCATCCATTTGAATATAGATACCTATAAAATTTATGAACTTTTTAAGAAAGAAAGATATTCTACATCTTATAATCTATCTAATAATAAATACATCAACTGAAAGAGGAATTAACTTATCTGATCGATTTTTATTTAATTAATCAGTTGTTATGATTTGCCATAAATCACTTTTGCTCCAAAACTTTGCGTCACTTCTTACTTTACCCATTTCAAGTATTTCAACGACTATGTTGCTCAATACAAACCCATACATAAGATGATATAGCAGTTTCAGTGGTCAGTTCCTAATCTATGTATTTTCCATGATGCCATGTTTGTTGCCCACTGTTTAATACGAAAATGCCTAAACCGTTCTAAAAAATGTCGCCGTGTCAATCACTTTGCGACGGTTCGATAATGTCATGGGTTAGCATATCGTCAACCTCTTGCCACGTAGCTTGGCGGATTTTATCCGTGCACGTATGAGCTCGCTGTCTGCTTGGTTCGTGATCTTGCACGTCAATTATGACTGCCGGTAACTTTGAAATTCCAGGTTTTCCAGAAATGGGGAGCAGTTTAATTTCTAGAAACTCTTGTCATTTCTTAGCTTTATCATTATCGGGAACCATTAAGCCGTTATTCACCACTACACAGTTTAGTGATTCGGCATTCGAGAACCAATGTTTATTTTGAGGGTTTTCCTTGTAAGCTCATTCTCCCGTGGAGAAGTCCACGACAACATGAGCGTCTTGTAGGAATTCAAGCCCCAAAATAAAATCACTCGACAAAGAAGGCATCCATAGTGTGATAGTTTCTGCCCCTCAAGCAATTTCGGGTTCTTGGCGGACTCAATTACTTTACATGTGTAATTGTTGCCAACGGTAACCCTTAAGGGTTCTATTTTATTGGCTTGTATACCAATTGAATTAAACAATTCAATGGCTACTTTGCCTGCAAACGTGCGTGAGGCTCCTGAGTCCACCAGCCCACGCAGCTTTTCTCCTTGTACGGTGATCGTGGTGTAGAATGGTAGTTTCCTAGATCTATCACCAAACGTCATAATTACTATATCAGTAATGTCACCGACCGGTAACTTATCGACCGATTGATCATCGTTCGAATTTTCGGTAGCAACCACTCGAGCGCCTGTGTCCTCTGAGTGTTTGTTTACATTTTCCGTCTCCAACATAACATGTTGGTCTGAGAAGTCGCGGGAGCGATAATTATGGTTAATATTCACACATTGCTGTACTGAATATTCTTCGACATAATTATCCGCAAACTATATTATCTTGGTTTTCACCCAAGATTTACGGTATCATGTTTTTCCGCTCTTGGAGTGTCGTAACATTCTCGAGAAATTTTACGAAATCCTCTTTGCGTTTTTTGAACAGCACTTAGGGCACTCCGCTGTAGAAACACCTTTGCTGCCACATCGATAACAGAACATTGTTATCTGCTCTTTACACGCACTCCAACCGTGTCCAGCTTTCCCGCAATTAAAGCAGGTAGCGCTCGGGCCCGGTTGTTTACGTTTCGAGCCTTGCCGGCTGTTATTGTTGCCAGCTGCCTTATCCGATTAAGGTTTCGACTTGGAACTGGTTCCTTGTTGATTTGAAGGTTTTCAAATGCTCTTCGTTATCATTCGAATCATCCGTTGTTGATTCGTCGGTATCAGAGCTGGATGTTTTATCAACTTCTAGGGCACGCACACCGTGTCGCCTAGACTCTCGGGATCTTCCATGACTGCCGGTATACGCCAACTCAGGAACTAAGCTTTCCTCAGGCGCGGCAGGTGGACGGTATTTTAATGACAGCCTATAAGCGGTTTCGAAATTGAGTGCCAAATGCTCGAATTCTCGATACGTCATGTATTTGTGTATAGCAATGCCTCTTCTATACACCGGTAGCATATTCTTGTGCGCGATTGCGATTCGGCTCCAATCCGATCTTTCTCTTCCTATTTTCCGAATATACGACTGTATAGTCTGCAAATAGGCTCGCACAGATTCGTTAGCACCCCGAGTTCTTGTTAGAAGCTCAGTCTCCAGTTCTTCCTCCCATGATTGTGATCTGAAATAAGACATTAAGTAGGACTTAATGTCAGACCAGGTTGAGAATTCGTTATCCTCAAACCACATCCTCGCTACACCTGTTAGGTTGTGGGGAAAGACGTCAACCAGGTCGGAATCTCTTACCCTGAGGAGGTTCAGGACGGCATCGGTTCGAAAAATAAAACTCTTAACCGCCTCCGTTCCGTCGACCGCAAAGGTTAAATTTGACCTCTGGAGAGATTCGAGAACACGCCAACGGGGCATACAGTCATCCCCTTGGCCGGTAGCTTTTCCAGGTCTTCCCTTCAGGATCCTCGTCCTGTAGGCCCCCTGGAATAACTCAGCCGAAGCATCGTCCGATGTCGGTTGAGATTCGGGATCATCACTCGGCCTTGTCACTGTCAACAAAGGTTGACCCTGATTGGCCGATGCCGGTAGAACGGCCGCGGTCTTTCGCGGTCGGCCTCTAGCGCGCTTATCGGTAGCAGATGCAGCTGCCACTGCTGCTTCATCGGGAATAGTCTTATTTTTCAGCAGCTTGTCAAAAGCCTGCTGGACTTGAGATATGAAATCCTGGAAAGACCCTTCCAGTTTTTCCATTCTCTCGTGTAGACTCGAGATCTTCTCCAGGCTTGCCTGGGAAGCATCGATAGCCGTAGGTTCTGCGAACTCATCAGAGTCGCCCGACCCGGCACTCCTTTTCCGTCCTATGGACTCAGCCATCTACGTATGGATATAATAGTGCCAGTTGTGTCTGGTCCAAGGGTTGTCGCTGGAGTTATCCGGCAAAGTTTTTTTTGCCCTGTTAGCCGTCCGTCGGGAAGGTTACCCCCACCCGAGCTTCGGACATGCGCAGACGATCTAAGTGATTCTCGTATTCTCACTTATCGCTTCTGCTCGATAACAATCGCCTTTCGATTAATCGAATTTCGATTTAGGCGTTCGATAGCTCTGCTTCATCTAAGGGCCGTTAGATGGCAGCACTAGGATCGAGTTTATCGACCTCTAGTACCATCGATCACGACAGACGGCAGCACTTCGACGAATTATTGATCGTCTTGCCGGCGATTACCGCTAGATGGCAGTACCGGTATCATTTTCCGACAGAGGGTCCACGTGTGGTCTCTGTCTCAACTCGTCCTGAAAATATTGGCCTTTATTGGCTCAAGCTCATCAATATTATTTTGTTTTTGGATGGTTGGGAAAGGAATGAAAAGGAAGGAAAATAGGATGGAAATTGATGGGAAATTCACCGAGGTGTACGATAGCGTGCGGGATCGTACGATTTCTCGTACCGGTAACATTCGGTAGCTTTTAGGAAGAGTAGCTTTAGGGCTCCACTAATTGCAAAACCCTATAAATACTAACTTCCTTACGAGCCGCCTTCGTGTTTAGCGGCTTCGGATGTTTTTCCTTCGATGGGGTCACCACCTGGGGAACTCCCTTCGGAGTCGCTTCGGTAGGCCGTGTACTTTCCCACGCTCGGTTCTGCATTTTGCCGCTATCACCTTACGTGGTACGTTCGTACCCGCTTTCGCCACGTATGGACCGATTGTTTCCTAATGCGGCCCACAGGAAGGACAGGTGCGCAATGTTTTCCCGGTGTACCCACGCCCTTTACAGAAAGCATCTGTAATTGGTGTAGGGCATTCGGAAAACCGATGGCCTTTACCTTGAAATTCCAGCTTACATGTATGCCGAAATTGGCGGCAGCGTGCGTGGCCACCGATTCAGTGGCAACGGTTGCTCTGCTCCTCTAGGAGGCTTAGCGGACGCCATCGCTGCGTAGATACGACGGCCGCTTCGTCTCCGGCACAGCTACCGCTGTCTCCCGTTGGGCCTCCCTGGCCCTTGTTACGTTAGGCGCTACATCATCAAAGCAGCGTGGCTCGAGTGGCTACCAAATATAATTTGGTCAGGAGACACACTACTGAATTGCGTTAACAGAGCCGACGATACAATCAAAACGTCGGTCTTCGAGCGGCGAAAGATCGACAATGTCAGCGGGATTCGTGGTATTTCAAATAGAAGGGAAAATGCCTCTTCGTTAGAGTTCAGATGGTACCATGGAAAATGACCTAATAAGAATATCGCCTAAAAATGCTATATTCACATTGGTCAAAAGCCGGTATTACAGATTATTGATTAAATCGTCTAAATGCCTAAAATTGAGGAGCTGGCAACGTTGCACTACATTTGGTTGTGTGCGTGTATATATCCATGAATTCTCTTAACCTAGAAGTTTGAAGATTTGACTGCAAAATATATCTACTGTGTAATGTGTACCCTGTTACCATTTTCATGAATTGTGTGCCTATAACCATGTTAATAAAGTAGCAGATAAATAGCAGGCAAGCAGATAGCATTACCCTTGCATTGATAGAAAGTAATTTTCCTCATGTCATAGAAAAGATACAGAACAAGAATGAGAAGGGGTGGTTTGCAGCTGATTTGATAACCTTACTTTATAATAGAATAGTGGTAAGCTTAATATTCAGTATAAAAATCAAATTAAAGTTAGCAAACAACTTTATGAATCCCTTCAACTATAGTATGGCACTACGATAATGAGCTATCACTCATTATGGCAACGTGGTGCTACTTACCTGATGTATCGTGAGTGCAAGGCAAATCATTATTAGAGATTCTTTTGCAGTCACTGCCAATGAAAAGTGAATCTAGAATATCTAAAATAATAGATATTGTTAAGGATAATATATGAATCACGTTGGTAAGTAATTTAATTTGCTTTTTGATGCTGACAATTAATAGATATTTAAAGGACTTGTATTAATTACTAGAATTTGCAAGATCCAAGGAATTCAGTGCATCAAATAAGGACAAATGGGATATGCTTTTACTTAGGCATTTAAAGCGCAAGATAATGGATTTATTACTTATATCCCTGACCAATTCTTGAAGTATTATGCTGATAATGTTGAATTGGAATGTCGTTAGCTATTCAAAAACTTGGGATCCTGTATGCTGGCTATTGGAAGAATCATATTTTCAGGTTGGTGAATATTATATACTTCGCTAGTACCAAAATTAACGCAAATGGAGTATATTTTGTATAGACTTATAAAACTTGATTAATTCCCCTAGTAGAAATTTTCTCTAGGTATTTTCTAGGACCTTACTAGTTTTCCCATATTAATAGCTAGGCCCTACGTAGGAAACTACCAAGGGCCCAGGCAGGCATGTAACGCACTGCCTATCTAGCGCCTACAAATTAAACTATGCGGACCCTAGTATTGGCATTAGCTAGGCCCCAGTATTGGCATTAGCTAGGCCCTAGCATTGGTATTGGCTAAGCCCTAGGCTGAACCTAATGTTGTTATTATTGAAAATTTCAATTAAAAAACTGGTTTCATAATAGTATAATAATACTGGCACTTCAGTATCATTAGTACTATTACAAAATCAGTTTTTTAATTTATAATATAGTGGATTACTGCATTGTAAACGTCATTCTATATTATTTAATTATTAATATAAATTGCATTTCTTTTACAAAGGTACTTTCTTAAATAGAAAACTTAAATTTATTTCTGCATTTATATTATTTATATTGTAATATATTATCTATTTTCTTCTTAAGTTTCTTCCTCCATCCCAGTCTTTAGCATTCACTAAAGTAGTAGAAATTGCGTTATATACAGCTTTATCAGTAATATCAGTTCCTGTTTGTCGATCCTTATGCTTTGCACGAATTACATCTATAATAATACGTAATTAGAATTTATAAATTAGTCATTTATTTATGATTTTTTTGTAATAATTAAACAACGATAAGATTATTATAAAACTTACTCAAAATACATAAACAAAACATAGTTTCTTTGAAAACTTTTTTTCCAGGACGCTCTCGTATGCAAGAGAAAGATGAGGTTAAATCTCGGGACATAAACTTCTTTAACATATTTACAATGCTTTTTGATAGTACATTATTTAGATCAACGGACATAAGCAAAAGAGTCATCTGAAAAATAAAGTTATATGAATTTAGATAATCAGATTAAGAAAATTCAATAAAACAATTATAATATTCTCTATACAAATATACATACCACATTTTGGCGAAATATTTCATCCTCTTTCAACTTTAAGTCGAATGTTATAAAGTCTTCCATATTTATTAGGGGTAAATTAAATTCATCTGATAAATCAATTGAGCCTACAGTTTCGGCCATTAATCTTGCGCCGGGCGAGGTGAAGTAGGAATTAGAGGGGTGAAGGGATATCTAGGGTGTTTGTCCGTAGCTGTCAAATGGCGCGATTAACCCTCAATTTTGGATCGTAAACAAAAGTAATTTTTTCGGAAAACGATTGCGGAAAAGAAGGAAGGATTTTAATACATAACAGAGAAGAAAAAATATATCAGATGAGTATAAATTAATAACACAAAATGAAAATTATTGTGAATTTATAAAGAAATATACTTTGTGGTTATTTTATTTCTGTTACAGGCTAAATCCAATTCTTCATGAATTTAAATCGCAGGAAAGAAATACTTAAAGAACAATTAATGAAAAGGACTAATTTATAAAGCATTTCTGTGTGGATCAATAGTTTCAATAATTGTGACATAATGTTATAATAGTGAATGTGTAAGAAAGTTTGCTGCGTATACAAAGAAATTTTATTATAAAATAATGATGTTTAATAAGGTTTTGATTCCTATTATTATAAATTAAAGTTAGTTCAATAAAAATATTATTTTAATTTCTTCCTTAACCATACACAATTTCTATACGTACATAGTAATTACATATTCTTGCAGAACCTATCTTTAAGCTACTTTAACTAAATTGCAACTATTTTAAATCTACAGCTTATAACTATATACTTCAATGATTTTTATTATTCAAATTGAGACAAATTGCGTAGAGTTTCTGCAAATTTCTTATTAGTCTGTCACATTCTTCGACATATTACCTTTTATGATATTTATATGCCTCCTTTGCACTATTTTCTTCTAGTCTATAACATATAACAATAATTTTATTATCAATTTTAAATACATGCAGATAAGATGATTATATGTTGATATGTAATTAATTTTATAAATATTGGAATGTTTGTTAAACCATTGTCTTATTAAATTTGGAAAATTGGCATTTGAATGATGCTATGTAAATTGGGCCTCTCTTCTGTGAGATATGTTTTCATAATACTTGGATAGATAAAGTTCCTTAAAAGTTATATGTGTATAATACTGAGTTCATCTTATTTTTTAGCTTCAAGTAGTTTTCCAGCTATGTGTTTGAATATACATTTTGAATATAGAATACTCTTATTTCCTTACTCTTATTATAATGTTGTCAGGATTGATAGAAAGATATTTCAATCATCTGAAAATGATAGGATATACATATGACGACTGGATAAATTAAGGTTTTAGGACAGATAAGTCTCATGAACAAATGGGAATAATAAAATAAGTATTGCATATTGGGAATGGATATCCAAATATGTATAGCTGGAAAATATAATTTGAAGCTAAAAACAATACATAAACATATTGGTCGACAATATCCTCTCAAATGGAAGGAAAAGATATCATGTGGATGAGGTGCCAAACATATTTAAGTACAATAAGTCCAGTGTCCCATGCATTCTTCAAATTTAATACAGCAATAGTTTACCAATTATCCTAATTATTATAGAAATAATTAGACAGCAGAATAAGCATATCTGAGCATATTTGAAAATATTTAGAGAATTATTGGTATATATGTTCAAAACTAGAAGAAGAAGGAATAATCAAGGCAAATAAATGTCATACGAGATGTGGAAGCATGTGAAGTACGGATGAATAAGAAATTAGCAGAAACTTTATACAAATAATCTCACATTGAATAATAAAAATCATTGAAGTAAATAGTTATGAGCTGTGGATTTAAAATACTTGCAATTTGGTTAGAGTAGCTTAAAGATAGGTTCTACAAGAATATATAATTAATATGTACGTATAGAAATTATGTATGGTTAAGGAAGAAATTAAAATAATATTTTTATTGAACTAACTTTAATTTATAATAATAGGAATCAAAACATTATTAAGCATCATTATTATTTTATAATAAAATTTCTTTGTTTACGCAGCAATATTTCTTACGCATTCACTATTATAACATTATGTCACAATTATTGAAACTATTGATCCACACAGAAATGCTTTATAAATTAGTCCTTTTCATTAATTGTTCTTTAAGTATTTCTTTCCTGCGATTTAAATTCATGAAGAATTGGATTTAGCCTGTAACAGAAATAAAATAACCACAAAGTATATTTCTTTATAAATTCACAATAATTTTCATTTTGTGTTATTAATTTATACTCATCTGATATATTTTTTCTTCTCTGTTATGTATTAAAATCCTTCCTTCTTTTCCGCAATCGTTTTCCGAAAAAATTACTTTTGTTTACGATCCAAAATTGAGGGTTAATCGCGCCATTTGACAGCTACGGACAAACACCCTAGATATCCCTTCACCCCTCTAATTCCTACTTCACCTCGCCTGGCGCAAGATTAATGGCCGAAACTGTACTTTTAAATTCCCATTTATATCACATTTTTCAATCAATGCTCTTATCTCACGCATCTCAAGCTTCATTTCTTTCATGTCCATATATAGATCTCTTACATCTGTACTTAGTTTTTTTAATAATGTTATGACTACATTAAAACCTGAAAAAAATTATTATTTAGCCCAGACATCACCTTACAATGCCATGACAACCATTGAATCTTAAATTACCCTCTTCATCTCTAATTGACACTTTATTGTATATAGCATTAAAATCCCGTTGTCTTTCAGCTTGTATACTGGTCCTATTTTGAGTTTCTTTAATTACAACGTTATTTGTATTACTTTTGTCAATCTCGTCTGGATATGTATCATTGCTGTCTGCTATTTTAAAAAATATTTGTTAATATTAATATATAAGTTCACAAAATTAAATTAAAAAATTATAAACACTCACAGTTATTGTTACTTCTAATCTCTAAATGAGACAATTCTGTGTTAATGCTTTTAGTTACCAAATTTTTATTGATCGTAGAATTACATTTTTTAGATTTTTCAGCTTTCGTACCATGTTTCTTCTTAATTTGCTTCGCAGCACCTTTATTTTTCTTTTTCATTTTCTTTTTACTGATTTTATCAATTTTACCTGAATCTGTGCTAGTGTCTGCAGCTTTTAAAATATTGTTCAGAAAATATGTATAAAAATAAAGAACAAATAATATTGAAATTTAAACAAATTAAACAATGACTTACAGCTATAACTATTTTTCATTTCATGATCAGAATCTTCAATCGAAGGAACATTCATTAAATTATTCAATTTGCTTTCACTCTTCTTCAAACTGTTTGTTTTAAAATGATTTGTAATTAACTTCGCTTTATCTTTAGGTGATATCTCAGATTCCGTAGTGAAAGAAAATAATTCAGTTTCTAAAATTTTTAATTTTTTGATTGCTTCCTTATATGTTCCTAAATTTAAAACAAAATGTAAAATGAATAAAAAATTTCAAAGTAATCACAAAATTATTTAAATAAACTTACTGCCCTGTCCTCTAATTTCCACAGGATACTCAATCCAGCTTTCTGGGGCTTGTGATCCTAGTTTGATCATATCTTGCAGCAAATTAATATCATCCTCAGAATAAGGTGGCTGTAAAAATTTGCACACACACTTTCCTTTTTTAGGATCAAATCTGATCCACGAATTTGGTACACAATCAATTTGTTTACTTTTGCTTCTACCTCGTTGAGAAAATTCAACTAATTGGTATTCAAAGATATCAGTAGAATCTTTTGAAGAGCACATATTAATCAATCGTAAATTGAAATTCAATAACGTACTAATGTAGTTATAATACAACTTTTTAGGTTAAGATTGTATCATTCGAACTTTTCTTCCGAAACTTTTTGTTGTTTGATCGCGTGGTTGGTTCGCTTTCAGAAAACATTCGTTCATTTGTTTTCTGCATTCAGCGCTTTACTATACACACGACACGATTGGTTGATAAATTAGGGCTTTTATTTTAAAAATAATTTACTTAGTTGTGCAGTGTAATATAGGAACAACAAATACCTTTTTCTTTCCACTTATGAATAATGATAATTTCACAAATTTATTAATGATATTTTTTAATTTGCTTACTACAAAAGAATTTGATGTTTCTTGATCATGTAGCTCAAAACTATTCAGAACAGATGAATTGCAAGGATACTTATAAATATGTTGTTTTACTCTCAATTTATATCCATATATAATGATTTCTTCAGAATCCTTAATAATTTGACTTATTTTTAAAATTTGTTTTTCTCTCGTTAAAATTATATTATCAGGCTCGGTACTTGTAAGGACTATATTATTATATTTAATTTTTACTATGTTTCCATTTACAGTTTCTTTGAGAATTTCATATAGTGGAGGCAAAATAGGTTGACTATTATTCAGCATATTTGATTCAAAATATCTACGATAAAATTGCTGCAGTACACAATTTGCTCCACGTAGTAACCGTTTGATATTCCCTAGATAATTTTCGAAACTGAAAGCTGTAAATGTAGTAATGTTACAATTCATGTAATCTATGTCTTCACATATATGACTTAAGTGATGCATATTTAATGATAATGCTTTTCTACCATATATAATCTCCAAACTTGCACAGAAACTTTCAATATAAATTTTGGCTTTTTCCTTATATTTTTGCAACAATATGTCTGAACTTAAAATTCTGAATGCTACATGTAACAACAAAAAGTGCTTGTACTGATCTTCTTTCAATAAACCTTTTAAAACAACTGGACCACAATATAACAGTATGAATCGAAATTCTGTTGCTTTAAATTTCTGATGATAGAGAGTGGATCTTGGTTTTCTTAAAAATTCACAGGGAATTTTTGTCCTTAAGACAGACATTCTTCGATGCAATTCACTTCTATTTCGTCTGCACATTCGTACATTTAAATCTACAAAAATCCAATATTCTAATAAATTTTTCATTGTGCCCAGGCAAACCAAATGCATTGAGTCTAAAATAAAACATGATATCATATCTATAGGTGGCTGTATATGTATTAATGGCGTTGTACTGTTATGGTGGTCTGGTTGCAAATAATTTCTAAATGAAAAATCAGATCTTTTCTTAAATTGACCTAATGGGTACGTAGTAGTACCATCAATTTTAATTCCTGTTACTTCACACCTTTCGCATGCAGAATAACCTCCATGCCCTTTTGTACGTTTCAAGAAAGCTCTGGCAGGTGTATCACATATGAAACATTTCAGTCGTACTAAATAATCATTGTTACAAATTTTCAGCCCTTTGTATTGAAGATCATTTATTTCATAAATAAACTTGATCAAATACTCTTCTAGACTATTAGGTTTTGAATCACCATGATAAATGGCAACAACAAATGGTTTATATACATCTTTCTTACTATGCACTTTGCATAAAATTGGCCAAAAATATTGTGAGCCTGATTGAAATAACTGTAATCCATCTATGTTCACTTGTAAATCAATTCGTCTTGTTTTGTGTAAATCAGTATTGATACAAGCTTCTAATTGTTTACGCATGCCAATATATAAGAATTGACCCATTTTTCCATTGTGAGCATCTTGCATTTGCTCAATTTCATAATGTGCTTGTGATGTAAATAAAAAAGTTTTTGATGATTTTGGTAATTCAGGCAATAATCTGTGTCTTAATATTTTTAATAGTTCATCTAAATGACTATGAGGTATTTTAAATTTAATTGCCCGTTCTCTCAGCTGTTCTACTTCATTTAAAATTGGACTGGGATTTTTACCTAATATACAATAGCAAATTGTTCGAGATTGGGAGGAGCAGAAAATGTTGCGAAGTAGATTCCGCATTTCTCTGTTATATCTCCCATCTCTATTGCGCTCACAATAGACGGCTAGACCGACAGCGTCTAGCCGCTCTATCTGTCTCTCTCTCCGCGGCGCGCTTGCGCGTCTTCTGGCCCTGGCGCGTCGCGGCCGCGAAGCGACACTACTTGCGCGCTTGGCCACTAGGTGGCCAGCGCCCGCGGCAGCTCTCTCGCTGGCAAGATTAGTGTCGCGTAATTATATAGATGGGTCCTTGATAAGGACCCATCGCACCTCAGCATTGCTCGACCGCTGCTACCCGCAGCAACCGGAGCACCTTTTTTTGAGCCTGTCGGCACCACCGCCTCCACGGCAATTTTGACGCCTCCACCAGGCCAGCCAACGAGCGCCTCCACCGGCGAACTCTACGGGTCGACTACTTTGGTAAGTATCACCCACCACCCACTGCCAACCAAGAGGGGACTACCCCTCTGCGGCATTTCCTCCCTCCTAAGGGAAATTTCTCCGGGGACTGCCCGGGAGAAGTCCACCCTCTCCTTCCCCTCCACACTGCCTCCGAGGACTACCTCGGACCCAGTGTTCCGACCCTCAAATCCAGGGCTCTCGACGAGTCGGGTAGTGGGAGGGGTAGATTCACCCTAGGGGTTGGGGTGGCTCGGAGCCACCATAGCTCTGGGAGAAGGGGGCTGAGGGGTAAGGGGACTTCCCCTTCCCTAAATCCACCTCTCCGACTTCGCTTCCTCCCGTGGCTGGGGATTTTACTAGGGAATACCCTAGGAAAAATTGTCCAGTCAGGGAGTTTCTAAGTCCGCGTTCCCTCCTGGGGAATTTTGAGTCTTGGGATTCTAGGGAATCTTCTGCGAAAAGAAAATCCCTAGAATTTAACGGCAGCAAATTCCCTAGGCCTTCGCCATTGTAAATATCGCGGTTTTTCTTGTACATAAAAATACTTTGTAAACGTTTGTATATATTTTATTTATTTGAATAAAAAACACTTTTACCTATTACCTCTGCCTTGAATATTTTATTCTAGAATAAGACCTTCCTTTCTGACCACAGGTTAGGAGCCAACTTGGGGCACTGTTTCGCACACAAATTTAGTTACATATTAACAAAATACGTTGTATATAACTTACTAAATTCGTTGAAACTATTATTGGAAGAAATGGTATTCAAATTTAAATTTAGCTCACAAAAAGGAGATTGATTTTCACTGTCAAAAGATTTCCTAGAGCTATTACTATCGGAATTTTGAATATTTTGCCCTGAAAAATTTAATCCAAATATTTTAAAAACTGTAGAAGTTATTATGGTGGTACAAAATGGATGCAAGTACTAATAACTAACCTTCTTTTTCCGTTGAACTTGATTCACTTTGCACTGTATATATGTCACTATTTTTCGAAAGATCAAGAGTCTCATTAGGTGAAATTATATTATTTTCCCTTTTAACCAAATAAAAGCAAAGAATTAATTGAATATATATATATATATATGCATGTAATTTAGAGTCGGCGACATTTTCCCACCTATAGTGAGGGACTTTTATGACACACTGTTGGCTGCACTCAAATTCACCCTAATACCCCTATATCCCAAAATTTATTGCGGAAAAAGTTTTGACCAATATGACAGTTAAATGGAAGGTTAGTTTTAGCCGCAATTAGGACTCTTGCAATTAATTGAATTGACACAAACACATATGTGTGTGTTTCTCACTCCCAGTTATTATTGCACTAGTTAGAGAAAAAAGGCACGGAATTGAATCGTAAGAATGATTGTACAAGTGATTTAGTTAAAATATGTAAAAGTGTACATAATACTTTGAGAATAAATAAATATACAATTATAATTCATTTTCACTGTGAGAAAGGGTACCGAATATACAATCTCATTTTCACTTTATATAAAAATAAGCCTTAGATACTTTGTAGATTCTAGCTGCAATATAAAAAGCGCCAAACTATTATAACTTTATCAGATAAGTAACAAATCAGTTTAATCTTTTATCCTGCTCTTCTTAGAAAGGAAAAATTAAATCAATTTCTTTGTGAACAATTTTATTTTCATTTTCAGGTGGAGAGAAAGGGATCGACCTATAGCAAGGATAGATATGCTTCTCTCTGGTTTATATAATACCTTCATTCTTATTATAAGAATAAAATAGTAAGAATTTAAAATGAAAACAATTATAGTACTTCTTAAAACAATAATACTATCTCACAGACATCCCTAGACAACATTATTGTGCAGAAATCATCCTAAGAAATTTTTGGGGATACCAGTAATAAAATGAAGGATATCCATAGGAGCTTTTCAGATTGTTTCCTGTACCATTGTGCTATAGGGCTGCTGTAACAATTGGATTCTCGTAACTAAAAATTTTTATATTTTAACACGTTAACTGCCATAAATGTTACCAGTAATTGTCAAGTCTAAATGGATTATATTGTAAGAAATTGAGCATTGCACACAATGTATTAAAATTAGAGATTTTGTATTTTAACAGGATTTGCTAAGTGCATTAATTTTTAAAGTATTAATATAGAATAAAATTAATATTAATTTTATTCCTTTTTATAGATATGAAAGGCTTCAAATGTTGAAGGCTGTATTATTACCGAACATCTTTTTCAACAATAAAACTAAGCGATCTATAAAGAAGCTGAACGAAGATGTAGATGTGAATGCGTTCTTATATATAAAAGTAGTTGAATATCATAACCAAAAGCAGTAAAATCCGGACTTATAACAGCTTAAAATCTACTGTTTATGTTAAGTGTTTTTCATGATTTAAGCAGCTTTGTGATTGGACATAGTAAAATTAGTGTTTCTAAATGGTCAAGGAGTACATAACTTTCATACTATATAATATCTGTATATACAAGGTGAAAGTCAGATTGTTTAAACAATGCTATATTGTTAATAGAATATAGTGATATATTTTTTTCTATGGTATATAATTTTAAAATTCAAATAATTAAGGTGCTTCTGTATGTTTCATTATAATATGTTACCATACCTTAATTATAGGATTATTTATTAATGATTTTTAATTATTAAATATTTATATATATATAGCATTGTATAGAAATTAATATGTATATACATTCGAAATTAGTCTTTCAAAATATTACAATTCTTTATTACAACATTTAATCTCAGTTTTATTATTTTTGGCTGCGCATCTACTCTTTTTCTAATAATTCAAATATTCACAATGATTGTAATTTCATCTTTTTAATGAAGTTTATATTCTGTTTTAAATCATGTTATTATTAAAATTATTATTAATCTGTTTTTTAACTTATTCTATCTGCAAAACTCTACGCGACATATACAAGATATTATATAAATATACTTAAATGTATAATTTGCCCTCTATAAGATGGAAGTTCAAAAATTAAATATTTTATGTGCCTAAATTTTTACCTAGAAAAAGGACATTTAATTCCAAACTTTACACCGAAATAAAAATACATATAAACCCGGTTTAAAAAATTAAAATAATAACAAGTGAATGCAAATGTAGAGTTTTGTTTTGATTTTATTTTCGAAAATTGCTTCGAACAAACTCTCAGTGCCGATTTATAATTTTCTGCAAAATTATTCAACAGTTTTTGACTGATTATTCATTCTAAAAATTAATATATTTTTCGTTATACGTATATAAATATTTTTGCAACTTCCGATCAAAAGTCATATTACATTATTCTAATTCAAATAAAACGAAGGCTATTTTTCTAATTTTTAATGGTCATCATTTGAATACACCAGAATTTTTTTGTTTATATGCAATTGGACAACCTGTTGTTTACTTTGGATAATCCCTTTTTAGTTTAGAAGTTGCAGTCAGAGAAATCTTCTATACAGAAAGAACATTTTTCTTGCATGCCCAAAATAGTAATATTTACAAAATGTCAAAATTGAGAAGTGAGAAGAAAAGTTGGGTGTTTGAAAATTTTAGATATTGCGTGAAGAAGAGAAGTGATGATAAAATGTAAGCTAATATTTCCTAATAAAAAAATCTGGTTTTCCGTAAAATATTCGTTTAATTAAGTTATGTGCATTATCATATATGTTTAGATTGTTATACTGTATTAATAAGAAAAGTAATTGTAAAGCCCATGGTATTTTTAAAGATAATACCTTTTACAATTCAGGAATAATGCACAATCACCTATCCGATGAAAGAAAAAATTTTAAATCAAAACTATTTGAAAAAACTAAAGAACTAAGCAAAGTGCCAGGTGCACAACCAAAACAAATTTTTAATACAGCAATATCAAAGTGAGTTTTATATACTTTATATTTTAAACCATTCGCTATGTGCATGTATTACTCAATTCTATAAAGTAATACTTATATATATTATTGAAATTATCAGAAGCAAATAATATTGATGGTTAATATTTTAGTAATAATATATTATCTATTGTGAGTATACATATATTGAATAAAAAATGAATGACTGTGACAGAAATTTATTGTTGTATATTTGTCAGGATTAGCTAATATACCTATGTATAATATATATATATATACTCTAACATTAAGGAATTTGTGTTCTACAAGAGTTTATAAGTTATATAATCATTAAATGTAGTGATAGAATATTTCAAACTAATTATATTTTACCTATTAATAATGAATCAATAAGTACAACGTTATCTATTAAAACTATATTATTATACTACTATATTATATAACAAGATAGTATTAAAATAGTTATTACATTATATGTATACATACAATAGTCAATAATAAATATGGAGTGTTTTCTTCCCCATAATTTTCAAGTATGATCAGTAGGCAACGTTGGATTATTTTGTTAGTCATTATATAGTTCTTCTAAAATACATTCTTTATCCTTTTCTTTATGTAATATATAATTACTTTTATTACTCTAATTTATTAAAATAAATGTAAAATAAACTTTACTTTTGCTGTGCTGTTAAAAGTGAACCAGACATAGCTACACAAATAACTTTTACTGAATGCAGACGCACCATTCAGAGACAAATGAAACAATATCAGGAAACCAGTAATATTCGCTTAAAAGAAAATACAATCAAAGAATTTGGAATGTTTCTGGAAAAAAATATAGATCATTTAAAATATAAATTTGATAATGGAGAATGTAAATTATCTATAAAATTATTAAGTACTAATGAAAGCATGAATAATTATAATAATGTTTTAATATTTTATGAAGAAGATATTATTAATAATCTAAACGTAGAGCAAATATATGTAGACGCTACATTTAAGAGTGTCCCTAATTTTAAAGATAAAAATAAACAGTTGTTAACATTAATGGTAAAACTTAGTAATACTGTTTATTCCATAGTAAGTTCCTTTTTTTTTTAATTAAAACTTTCACGACAACCATTAATATACACTTTCCTATTAATGTATAATATATATATATAATACTGAATCACACATAAAATTTAATACAGGCTGTTCCATGCTTCTGGGTTTTGATGACCAGCCGTACTACACTTAGCTATATTACTGTCTTTAATTTTATAAAAGAATCATTTCCAAACTTTAAACCTCGTTTGGCCATGGTAGACTTTGAGAAGTCATTGGAGAATGCAATAAAAATTGTATTTACTGAAACCAAAATAACACATTGTTACTTTCATTATACTCAAGTATTTATATATATATATTAATATAAAATGTTTCGTTACTAATTTCATTGAATAATTTGAATTCACATCATATGCCATTTTACATTATCCATGTTATATATATAGTTATGTTTCTATTTTTCAGGCCTTAATAAAAAGAGCACAAACTCTAAAATTGATTACTAGAAATATAAATAAAGAAACGGCTCCTGAAAGGTTTATTGTAATTAAACAATTGATGCATTTAGCGTTATTACCAGAAGACATTATAAAGTCCACCTTTTATATACTAAAAGAAAATATACAAAAAACATATGGAGAACTTTTTAATGATTACATGAAATACATTGAAAACTTTTGGTTGAAAGATTTAAATTTTTCAGTATACAAATTAGAGGATCGTACAAATAATTATTGTGAAAGTTATCATAGAACTTTAAATAGAACGCTTGGAAAAACCCCTGCTCTCTCCTCCTTTTTAAGTACAGATATATCTCAAATTAATATATATAATATATTCAATAACCACTGAGCAGATTTAGTAGCTTGATAAGTAGATTTATTTATTAATGTAACTGATTAAAATTTTGCAATATATTGATAATATATAAGCCCTTCATTACATTTTTCATCCTATATTATTAATGATTATGAGACAAGATTTATTTTATACATTACAGGTGCAATAAAATGTTTAATAAAAGAAAACAAAATAACTATTAACTTGTTAAGAAACAATTACTATAAACCACGAGAGAAGAAAAATGGTATTAGGGATGAGGAGATCATAAAGATTTATAGCAAAATCGACAACATAAAAGAACAGAAGAAATACGATGAAATTATAAATCTATTTAACAGTTTACAAGAAGTGCAGCAGCTTAAAATTAAAGAGAAAGAAAATATGATTAAACAATTACAAACTATTCAAATAAGACATGCTAATACTATTCATAAAAGTGATTCAATTAAAATAATAGAAGTCAATAACAATAATAATTATGATGATGTTATAGAGAAACTAATATTGTTGAAAAGAAAATATTTAAACACAAATAATGATGAAATTATGTTTCAAATTATAAACAAAAATGAATAAAGTATATGCTCTATATATCTTCAAATGAATAGCTATCAACTTAAAATATTCTTTTCTCTAAACATCTATAAAATGTATTCACAGCAGTACATTTATTCACCAATATTTATTATTAATTGCTCAGTTAGATCGATAAAGATATAACACTGATTTCTGATTATACTATAATATATAAATGTAATCTTAACAATTCATAACACTTCATGCCTGCAAAATAGAATAAATTGTTCACACTTTATTATATTATAATACTCTTACAATCATTGCCAGTTAACTAATTATATTAAAATAAGGATTGTGTTATTCCAAAATATAAAATAATTCCGTGCCTTTTTTCCCTAACTAGTGCAATAATAACTGGGAGTGAGAAACACACACACATATGTGTTTGTGTCAATTCAATTAATTGCAATAGTCCTAATTGCGGCTAAAACTAACCTTCCATTTAACTGTCATATTGGTCAAAACTTTTTCCGCAATAAATTTTGGGATATAGGGGTATTAGGGTGAATTTGAGTGCAGCCAACAGTGTGTCATAAAAGTCCCTCACTATAGGTGGGAAAATGTCGCCGACTCGTAATTTATATTTGATCACTTATCACTTTTAAACATGTATAGTATATGTAGCTTACCCACACAAAACTGGGAGTTCTAGCTTTAATTTTTTTAATTCTCTATGTTTTTTCACACGGGCACTAGTTTTTCGTTTTTTACTATCCATTTTTACTACTTAAATAGATATTTAGACAGCCCATCGAACTATCGAGGAAGAGAAGACAAAGACCGCCATTTTAGCTCCTTAACGCCGCTCTTGCGGTCACTATTGGTACTATATTTAGCACTTACCCTAGTAGAAATTTCTCCAGTTTTTCCCTATTAACAGCTAGGCCCTTCCTAGGCATATGATAGGACTTTACTAATAGGGTAAAACTACCAAGGCCCTTCCTAGGCATTTGATAGGACTTTACTAATAAGGATAAACTATCTAGGCCCTACCCTGTTTCCATTAAATTGCCAGTTTGCTGTGTCTATACATGGATAAATATGGGAAAACTATGAAGGTCATATTTTTTTTGCCATTGAATTGCCAGTTTAATGAGGTTATAGGAAATTAATATGGAAAACTATCAAGGCCCTATTCTGTTTGCCTTTGAATTGCCAAATCAATGAGATTGTAGGAAATTAACATGGAAAACTATAAAGGCCCTATTCAAATTTGCCACTAAATTGCCGGGTTTGCCAAATTATTTGAAAGCCATTAATGCCCTGTATTTTCCTCCATTAATTTGCTTGTATTGAAACTGCATGATATGTAAAAAAAAGTATGCAGCCTGTGTATAGCGAAAAAAAGTTAAATATATATTCTGTGATTTATTTTAAGAAATAGGAAATATACGGCCCTATATCTACCAATGTTTATAATTGAAATTTTGTAAGGACTATTATTCTTTATAACGATAGTTACAGGAACTACATTTTAATAAAAAGGTACTTATCGAAACTAGTTGTGTAGACAGTTTAATAGTATATGTAAGGACATACAAAACAAATATTTTAAATTAATTAGAGCTTACAGATTGACTTAAGTAGAAATTTTAAAAGAAATGAAATAAGAGCTTCTGCGTTTTTATATTTAGTTACTATATTTTTTATATTTTGTGTGTTTTAAAATGTCAATCTACACGGATAATAAGAAAAAAATGTATCAAATATACAGAAATTGTAGAGAGTTCAACTAAAAGACAGCAATTTAAAAAGAAGGGGTCGGTGCAAAGATATAATTAATAAAAGATAATTCACCAATTTGATAAGATATTTCAGATTTATTACAAACAAAAATAATATAATCATTAACAAATAATCATTCTAACTATACTAAATATCATATAGAGATTCGAATTTCTTAGATTCAAAATGACGTCATTTTAATGAAATCTAATACTTTATAGTAGGTGGAGTATTATGCTCATCCATTCCCTAAGAATTTTTCAAAAGAAAATCATTTCCAGTCCAGTTTATATTATCTACATGCTTTGAAAACATTAAAATTAAAAAATAGAGGAGTTGAAGCTTAATGATATAAGGACGGATTTCCATTTTCGATACAAATAAATGTATGAAAATATTAAATTATATTGAACATTACAAAAATGGTTATAAGTACATGGATAGTTTGGACATGGATAGTTTGGTAAACAGATCAAACGGCAGCACTGAGAACTTTAATAGAATTAAAATTTATGGTTAGCTAATCTAACAACTTTTTCAAGAAGTATGATGCTTATAATGATGCGAAATTCTAATTTAGAATATTTTCATATCATTTCAACGTGTATATATAAAAGAATAACTGACGTAACGTTTTGAAAGAATATTCTTTGAGATGAATCAACGATATCAGCTTAATTTAGCATGATATTATAGAAATATATTGTAAATTCAGATTTCTTATCATTATAAACGATAGACATTTGAAGTAAATTGTTAGATTCGCTAACAACATTTTTTATTACTAGCATGGTCCTCGAATCTACCGATTGGTGCAATTATTATAATTATCAAGTTCTCACAAAAACCTTTTCAATATTGAAATTATAATACTATTTTCAAACATGAAAACAAATATATTTTAATAGATCTACCCGCTATTCACAATATCAGTACCTGAATACCTACTTATACGTTTACATACATATGTACAATCAAGAAATTTCAATATTTAGTCAAAATAAATACAAATGCGGAAACTTATATCAACGTGCAGAATTGCACTCATCATTTACCAGACAGAATTTCTTGACACAATCATTTTGAGAGTCTGAAATATTTGTACGTTTTTAAAGTTTTGCGTATAGAACCCAGAAAATTCAGGGCTTCATAATGTAAAGTTAGTGGCCCTTGTTTAGCTTGTTTGAAGGAATGAAGCAAAGATGCTATAATTAAAACAGCAAATGAAATATTGGGAATGGTAGTTACCCGTGTAGAAATTTGTCAGGGCATGCCCTTAGTAAAGCTAGAAATTCGTTAGTAATTGACAAGTAAATATTTGATCATACATATCTTTATAGGACCTAGCTAGTTTTTAGACAGTAAAACTGTTTTATAATATTTCAAAAGTATTTAGCTAGTTTCCCTAGAAGAAAATATCGTCTAATTTCTTCAATAGTTTTGCCTTCTTAAACCTATCCAGAAACTGTCCAGTTTTCAGAAAATAAATCTGTCTAGATTATTTTCTGAAAACTGGACAGTTTCTGGATAGGTTTAAGAAGGCAAAACTATTGAAGAAATTAGACGATATTTTCTTCTAGGGAAACTAGCTAAATACTTTTGAAATATTATAAAACAGTTTTACTGTCTAAAAACTAGCCAGGTCCTATAAAGATATGTATGATCAAATATTTACTTGTCAATTACTAGCGAATTTCTAGCTTTACTAAGGGCATGCCCTGAAAAATTTCTACACATACCTTTCCCTCCTTAAACCTCCCCAGTAAAACGTGTGTATACCACTATAAATAAAATAAATCGTTTATACAAAGTAGTAGAGTACTATATTTTTATTATATTATTATAAAATATGAAAACATTGAAATAACAGCTATAGATATGTGTATATTAAATATTTTATTCATATTTATGTTATATATAAAGCTTTAAGTATATTTTATCTTTCTCTTTATCATAAACTAATTTAGTAAAGACAATTAATATTGTCCTTCTACTTTATGGCCTATCCTTCTTCATGCTCAATATCATCATTTTTTTCCAATAAAATAGGATTATATGTTTTTCTTTGTGCTCGTCCACGTTCCCAATCTTTAACATTAATAAAAACATTGCTTAATGCTGTGGATAGCTTTCCTGTGATGTTCCCTGAAGCATATTTGCTGGTAAACACATCTATAATCAATAATTATAATTTTGTTATGCATAAACTGTATATCATTATGTATTTCCTGTGTGTGTGTGTTAAAATAATTATTCAACCTCCTTACCAAATAAACAGGTGCAAAATTTTGTTGTCTTAAATGTAAATTTCCCTTTAACTGGCCTTATGGCAGTAAATGTCAATGGCACTTCTTTCGTTAAGAATTTTTTTAATATGGTACTAAAATATCTGCTTATTGACATATCAACATCAACGTACAAACTTATATAGTAATTCTGTAAGTAATATATAGGAATTATCAGCTGGTCTGCATTAAAACAAAAAAAATAAATAATGAACAAATAGCATTATAAGTAATACTTACAAATTGATCACAAAAATCCTTATCTTTCTCCAAAAATGAATTAAATTCATTAAATCTTTCCATATCTTTAAGCGGAATATCCAAATCTTTTTTTGTTAAAAAATCTGTTGGATTTGGCGTATTAACTCCTTCATTTTTTACAAGTTTTTCAAGCAGAAATTTTAAATTATTAAAGGAATCAATCAAATTGTTTAATTTGTCAGTGTTTTTAATAATATCAGATTTCATAGATAGTACGGCTGAAAATGATAAAATAATTACTATTTAATATATATTCGCAGACAGTTCAAAGAAAAATAGTTTACCTTCATATATCTTAGGCCACTGAAATGTTTCAATACTCTTGACCTTGACGGATGATTGTAATGAATCTGAAAAAATATTTTATAATTATTCATTTTAGAGTCAAAGCTTATTTGAAAATTTTTAAAATACCATTATTCATATTCCTTTGAAAAAAAACATTAGATGGCTGTTCCAAATCTGAAAGAAATGTTAATTAATATGTGGCTATTATATTCATCCTTCAATTTTTTGTTTCTGCTTTCTACTATTTAAAAATGTTTCTTACTTTGCTTTGATTTTTGATAAGTTGGTTTAGTGGAAGTGATGTTTTTTTTAGGAAACTCAATATTCGCTGTAAAATAAATAAGTAATTGCTGGGCTATATACGTATAACTGAAGCTGGATATTATAAATCCAAATATATTTAAAGAGTGAAACTTACATTTCTTTTTATTTTTAAACTTTTTATATTTTCCTGACCTGTCACTGTCTGTCGAGTCTAAAAATTTTAAATTACATGTATGACTTAATTATTTTATGATTATTTCTTAATTTTGAAGTACTACAACACATCATTAGTGAGTCTAAATATAAGAAAGCTAACATATTGCTTATACATCCAGAAATTTACTTTTATAACCCCGTTGGAGTTAATTTTACAACTAATCTGTAGCGTACAACATGCTACATTGAATTTGCTGACACGATTATAATATTTACTTACCAGAACTACTTAGTATATCTGGAACTTTCAATAAATTCGTAGAAATTTCTGTTTTTTCACCTCCTTCTTTTACTTTTTTTATAAAATTCTTCTTCGTATTACATGCCAACTGTTCTGCTGTAGTGTCATTATCCGTTGTATAGGCATATTTCTTTTTATTTAAAGTTTGAAGTCTTGATACTGCTTCATTATACGAATCTAAAATATTAAATTAATATATTACTGTAATATTTAGATAATAAGTTAATGTTGATGCATTGATATTTTTTTAATTAAAATAGGAAGGATTTTTACTTAATAATCAACTTACCAGCATGTCCTTTAAAAGTAACTTTATAAGTTGGCCACGATTCTATCGGCAATTTTTCATTTTTTATTAAATAATTAAGTTTTACACTCTTTTCAGTGGTATATGGGGGAGGCATAAATTTGCATAAACAACAATCCATTTCTTCGTCATAAGATATCCATGATGATGGAACAAAATCGTATTCATTTTCTTTTTTATCCTTATCACAAAATCCAATAATTTGAAATTTTCGCATTTGGGCCATTTCTTAAACTTGCAGTAGGTAATAAGGCAACGAAACACTTAACCTACAATGTTTACTTTCTGCACAAAGCATGTAGGAATTTATAAACATGAACTACGGCGACTACGCGGCTTCAGCGGTTTTACTCAAAGGTGCTATTGCACATATATATGTATATGATGATGGATTAGTTCGTTCGAAGTTCGAACGAATAGCGGTTTGATGTATCTTTTAACTTGTCTAAAGTATTAAGGACGCAGTAATTTTTAATTTAGTTCTTGCTTAATAAATACTTTTTCATAACAGTTTTTATCTTTAAAAAATGAGAAATTAATAATTCTAATTATATAGTAATATTTTACATATGTAAATATGGCATGATATAAAAATTGTTATTTAAATTCAACAGTATCATTTTATGCTATATTAAATCAATTGGAAAATTTATTTTTTCAGATAACATTCTATTTTCAACCGACCACATTTTTAAATGTTTAGATTCGCAGGGATATGTAAATAATGATTTTTTTATATACCACTGCTTTCCCACCATGAAAATATTTTCTTTAGAAATACTATTGGATGTTCGATATATTTCTTTGATTTCTATAATCTTTCCTGTCTTTAAAAATACCATATTATTTGGTTTTAAGGGAGTTAAAGTTATTGCCCCGTATTTCAGTTTTTTAATTATAGTTTTGTTTTCATAGACGTTTTCTTTCATAATCAATAAATTAGTTGAAATGAGTGGTTTTTTAAATTGATCAAAACAGCCTTCACTAATCCGTCGACAAATTTGCGATAATGGTTTGTTAGGCGTTCGTACACATTTTTTTATTTTCCCTATAGCATTTTCAAAAGGGAAAGCTGTAAGATGCGATAGGGAACATTGGAAATTGATAGCATCATCTGCTAAATGAATTAAATTATGGGCATTTAACGTTAATGAACCTTTTCCATAAAACTTTGGTAATAGTTCAGCAAATTTAGTTAAATATATTTTGGCATGTTTGTTATATTTTATGGCATGTTCATCATTGCATAACAATCTACATGATACTGCGAATAAAAAGAAATGTTTTAATACATTTTTACTTAACAATCCTTTTAAAACAATAAATCCGCAATAGAGAAGAAAAAATATAAATTGTGTTGCTTTCCATTTCGCTACATGTTCTACGCTACTTGGTTTGCGTTGAAACTCATATGGTATTTGGTTCTTTAGAGATTCTAATCTTTTTGATAGAATTATTCTATATTTTCTTGGTAATCGAATATATAAATTTCCATAGAGCCAATATTCTTTCAAAAGTTTCTTCATAACACCCATGCAACATAAATGCATAAAATCTAAAGGAAATGATTTAATCATATCAATTCTCGGTTTTAATTGTATTATCGGTGAAATACTGTTATGATGTTCAGCTTGAGCACGTTTTCTAAAACTTTTATCCGTTCTTTCGGGGTATTTTGGTTCTACGGGAAATATAACTGATTTTAATTTGATTCCGCGAACTTCGCATCTCTCGCAGGCATAGTAACCAGAATGACCTTTTGTGCATTTTATAAATGATCTTGCAGGTAAATCACATATGAACGAATGAAATTTAACATCAAATTTAGTACCACAACTTAAAATTAAACTGTTAGTGAAGAGGTCATTCGCTTCATTAATAAATTGCGCAAAAAAATTGTCTATAGATTTAGGCTTTGATGATCCAGCATATATTGCTACTATAAAAGGATAATATAAATTGCTAACATCAAAAACTTTAGATAATATTGGCCATATTTCAACGTTGCCTGAAGTAAAAAGAGGAGAGCCATCAACATTAAACTGAAGATAAATTGAATTGTTTTTATGCAACAATGGATTTATAATTCTCTTTAAATTTTCTGTCAATCCAAAATAAGCGAATTGACTAGGTTTTTCGTCGCAACTGTTATCAATATCTATTATTTGAAAATTTGTTGAAGTTTGTAAAAATGTTTTGGAAGATTTAGGCAAATCAGTCAAAAGTCTTTGTCTTAAAATATGTAACAATTTGCTTAAGTGATTATGAGGTATGGACGTATCTATAGCCCATTTCTTAATTTCCTCAATTTCCGGATTAATGTTTATCTTATGTTCATCGTTCTTTTCACCACTATTACTTTCTGTTAAAAGAGAAGCATCTACATTATCATTTTCAATATCCTGTACTATTTCGGATGTAACATTTATATTGTCACTTGTTTTCATTTCTACCCTTTCCACGCTAAGTTTACTTATCGCCTCTGTCGTCTGTTCACTTGGAGATTTTTCTTCCAAATTTTCCACTAATTCCAATTGATCAGCATTGGTATTTTCTTGTGAACAATGCACTTTTTTAAACTTTCGTGCTCGTTTACGAGCCAAACAACGCTTCCTTTCGTCGTTATCCATTTTAATAAGCCACAACGGTTAACTGAACGCTTATATGAAAACTAGCGAACTGTTCAAATTTCTAGATAAGTCTCGTGTTTACAAATACCACACATACGTCTAATACACATACTTCTTCAAACATTATACATATCTATTAGGGATTTTTTATAAATTTTTTATTTATAAAGGCGCTCTATATTACGAAAAGGTTACAGCAAATAATAGCTAGAAGATTTTTCTTAATTAATAATAGATTAGTCTTTTAAACATTATTTTGTTGGAATAATTCTTTTCTGTACAATAATTTTATTAAGAATTATTTAATAACGATAAATAATATTTAAATGTATTATTAACAGGTTTAGTTCAGGTAGCTATACTTTTGAAGTATATGTAGACAATAAACATATGCATTAACGTCAAGTTAGGATAGCGTAATGGGCCAAGCAGCAGGTGTATCAACTTAAGGATCCTCGGTTCGAATCCCACTGGAGGAGGTGTTTTTTCCGCAAGAAATTTTCAAACAGTATAATTATATGTGATGTTTTAATTGATTTCAGTATATAAATGTTTAAGAAAAAATGCAAATTATTAAATAAAAAATGTAATATCATCTATTTGAGATATCTGATGCAACTGCAAATTAGACGTGTAAAATAGTAATGTCAGAGTAATTGGTTAATATAATTGTGACTACATATGAGTTGAGCTTTTATTTTGTTGTTAAAATATTGTTTAATGCTTTTTTTTCATATGAGGACAGTTTTTCTACCTCGTACCTCTACAAAATTGTTAGCTAGAAACTAGGAGAAAGTGAGTTACTAGGCTCGTTGGGAGTAGCTACTTTTTTTTACAAAAAACTAGCAAGTTTAATTATAAGGGCTTAGGCTAGAAAATCTCTTAAGGATCACGGTAGTTTTCGTAGCTAGATTCTATCGAAACGAGCGTTACTGACCCTGCTAGTACTAGCGAGTTTTCCTAGCTAATTTCTAGCAGTTTCAATAGAAAAACTGGCGAGGGCCTGTGAAACGCCTAGTTTCAATTTCTACACGGGATAAGTACTTGCATATATGATAAATACATCAATCGGTAGCACTGAGGACTGTAGTGGAATTAATAAATATGCTTAGCTTTTTCTAACAATTTTTTCAAAAACTATAATGCTTATAATGATGCAAAATGAAATTTTAGAAAATATTTATATAATCTCAACGTATATAAATAAATAACTGATATAAGTTTTTGAGAGAATATAGCCTTTGGGATGATTTAACTATATCAGGTAAAATTAGAATGATATCATAGAAATATTATAAATTGAGAGTACTTATCATTATAAATACCTAAAACATCCGAAGTAATTTGTTAGATTCATTAAAAATATATATTTGTATCATCCTTATAGTCAGAAAGTGTTCATCAATTCGTGTGCTCAGCAAAACAAGCAAGTCGCGATAAAGGCTTTTTCCAATACTTTATCAACTGTTTTAAATTTAACTAGTATTATCTTAAATATATTTAATAGTGTTTAAGTTAAGTTAAACAATTTCATATCATACGGGTATAATTCTTTTATCTTGTAAACCATAAAACTTTTTGAAAATTTATGCAATTCATATTTATAATATTATTTACTGGAGAAGAATTTCGTGGTGTTCGATGGATAATGCTTTCCATATATTATTAGTTGCTGCATATCTAACTATTATATTGCTTTTCTAGTTTTTCGTTCGCATCATATTAATACATACACATTTTTAAACATTTTGCATAAATAACGGCAAGATATTTTAGCGTATTATCATTTTACTATATGAAAATATTATCATAGTTTCATTTGTGAAGGGGTTTTTGTGAGATATCGCTGATTTTTCTAAATATACCAATCGGGGGATTTGAGGACTATATTACGGTGCGCTCTCACGGCCTGAAAACTTTCGCGCCTAGATCGCGGTGAATAGTGAGAGGAACACAACGCAATTGACAGTCGAAACGTGTTCCACTCACTACTTATCGCAAGCCAGGTGCGACAATTTTCAACCCGTGAGTTCGCACCCTTAGCAATATAAAAGATTCTTTTAGAATAAAATAATTTCTTTTAAATCTGTTCACTATAGTGATAAGAAATCTACTTTTAAATGATAAAAGACTAATATATACTTTAATGTTTTTATCATTATGACCGATATGCATTTATAGATATGAGTTATATTTGATTTGTTGTGTGTATTATTGTTAAAGTCTTCATACCTACCGTTCGGCGTATGTAGTAAAAGGTTTTGTCCCCATACCAACCATTTCTAATATTTATATATATTTTATATACAGGGTGAGGCACTTAAGCCGCCCCAGAATACGAATGCCGAAAGAGGTGTATCTCTTTAACTATAACAGATATTCAATTTTTCCATAGGACATTTTCGAAGCCTCTTGTTATTTGCTTTCAGAAAGGTTCTATGCAAAAATTGAATATCTTTTATAGGTGAAGAGATACGCGCCTTTCTGCATCCATATTCTGGGGCGGCTTAAGTGCCTCACCCTGTATAATATTTATTTATATGAAGTATTATCATCATCCTTCGTTAGGTATCAAATTTTAGAAAAATATATTTTATACTTCATTCTTTAGATGGAACCAGTTGCACCAAAACAGTTAATGTAGAAGCTAATATTGAGACACTGTATATTATATCTGTCCAAGGTTTATCGCCTACCTTAGTAGTAACTTGCAATTCAAAATCTGATAAAGCTGTTTTAGAGACACTGACGCTTAATAAAACTTTTGAAATAGGTAACCATAATAGCTATAGTATATGAAGTATTATCATAATCCTTCGTTAAGTATCAAATTTAAAAAAAAATATATTTTATACTTCTTTTTTTAGATGGAACAAGTTGTATCAAAACTGCTAACGTAGAAACTAATATTGAGACGCAGGGTAGAATGTCTGGCCAAAGTTTATCACCTACTTTAGTGGTATCTTGTCACTCAAAACCTAATAAGAATATTTTAGAGACAGAGACTCTTAATGAAACTTTCAAAATAGGTAGCTATAATAGCTATTTGAAGTATTATCATAATCCTTCGTTAAGTAATAAATTTAACAAAAACATATTCTATACCAACTCTTTTAGATGGAACTAATTATTCTAAACTTATTATTGAAGAAGTTAATACTGATACACAAAAATCTATGTTTACACAAGGTTTATTAGCTACGCTAGTAGTATCTAGTGACACAAAAACTAATGAAAATATATTGCAGTCAACTGCTTGCATTGATAATTTTAATATAGGTATTAATTAATACATTTTTTGTATTAATTTCATTTATTTTATTTAATTATTTATCAAGTTTTAATGAATTGTTTCCATTCACCCTTTATAGATGGATTAATATGTTATTCTCAACCCACAAATGAAGACATTAAAATTGATAGGCAGAATACCACTTTTACACCAGATTTAAGTACTCCTGTAACTACACTAGTAAATCCTGATACGGCGAAACGTATTGAGAATACATTATACGAAACAACTTTCGACGAAAATTTTAAAAAAGGTATATGTAATTACATACAGTATTAATTAAATTTTATTTCGTGTAAATATATTCATTAACATCACTATTGTGGTTATACAGGGTGTATCACCGAAGGCGCACCAGCCTCGAAATGACTGTAAGAGGATGGAGAGCGCGTGGTGGGGGATGAGGCACAGCATTGGACGGTGTTCGATAGAGAAAGCGCGAGCAATAGACGGAGATAGGTAGGGCTATACGCTGCTATACGCTTAGCCTAACCCTTCCCCCCTCCCATCAACGCAACACCGTCACCAATAGCCGTAATCTCTCACTCTTTCTCTCTCTCTCTCCCTCAACTTCTTTCTCTTTACCCGCGCTTCCATTTCTTTATTTATTATTCTATAGAGGTATCTTGGTCTTTCTCAGCTACGAATGCAATGTCAATTCTGCGGAATATCTGACGTTTTAATTAAAGTTGTAATTTAAAAGCGTTAGCTATCTTTTCCACACCACCTTGAGGTAGATAGCTAGGCGCGTTTTTTTTTAAGTGGTTTCCCCAGGAGGCCTAATCCACTGAATAGAGCTAGCCTATAAATTCTCAAAATATCCCCCTCTTTGTTGAGAACAGAGGTTAGCTCTTCGACATATGTCGCGTGTTGCTCGTCTCACCATGTCCGGCGTGATTGTTCTGAAGGCCGAAATAATTTGTTCACGAACCTCCGTCATTCCGCCATCACGCCGAGTTTCCATTAGACTCTTTATGTGCCCAAGTGGGAATTTCCTCCCGGCTTGGTACAGATTTTTGGTATTAAACACCGATTCTGTACAGATAGCCATTACAGGTTAAGTACAGACAAAGCACTGGGATGATAGAATCGGGCCAATATTGAAATTCAGTAACATAAAAGTAGCGATTTCTCGTAACGTAACTGTACGTAATTTTTAAGCAGGACGGTAATGGGACCCTATACTAATCATAGTACAAGAAATACAAAGAATAAAATTTGACAACATATATGTATAGGCTCCACGAATGACTACAACTACTATATTAATTTCGAAAATGAATTATAAGATATAGAATTGAAATAAAATTTATTGACATATGTTTGCAATATGTTAATATATAAATAAATGTATATATTTATTATAGAACGTATGTATATATATATAATATTACGTATTTTAAATCTATAAGAATATAAATAAGTTTCAATTTGTTTATTTAAATTATAAATTGTTTTTTTTTATTGTGCCGCTGATTCTCTACATGTCGATTCTTCTGTGTTTTTTCTTCCTCCACATTTATCGATTGCTCCTGAAAACCAGCGACTCATGAATGATTTCATATGCTTTATACTTCATGTCTTATTTTTAAAACGACTACACTGTGTATCAACAATACATACAACAATCTTAACTCATATTGAAAGTAAAAGTATTAGATAAAACTTTCTTGAGAACTATTATATAATGTATTATTAATTTTTATTTTTACATTATTAACAATGAAGAAATTCTGTACAATATAACTTATTCTCAATTTTTAAAAGCACACATTTATTTTTAATCTCTTCAACATGATAAGTAACATTTAATTTACTTTTAGTGAGTTTCCATAAACCTACGTTTGATGATTTGCACGGATAATTAAATACAGATTTCGGATTAAAATATAATGTTCCCTTAATCATAACTTTTTCTGCTACTTTAATGCTATCTTGTAATTGAAATATTTGCTGTATCTCCATAATTTTCCCACTTTTCAATTGGATCACATTGTTCGGAGATTTATTTGTAATAATAGCTTCATTTATTTTAACACTTTCAATAACTGTGAATCCTTTTTTTTTACTTATTACTATTTTGGTATCTTTCATTTTTATTAAAGATGTTTCAGTTGTATTCAATGTTATTTCTCTAAGACGATTCGCAACTTGACTTAAAGGATTTCTCGGAGAGCGAACTAATTTTTTTAACGTCATTAAAAAATTTTCGAATGGAAATGCTGATAAGAAGTTCAGGGAACATCCTGAATGAATTACGTCATCTGCTAAGTGGATTAAATTGTGAAAATTGATACTTTGTATATTAGAATTATAAAATTTGGGTAATAATCTAAAAAATAATATAAGCATCTTCTTGGCATTTTCATGCATGCAAAACAGCTAATTTATCACTATTTAATATTCTTGTTGCTACGTATAAAAGACAAAAGTGCTTATATTTATTTAATGAGAGAACAGGACGAAGCACTAGTACACTGCAATATAATAAAAATAATCGAAATTGTGTTGCTTTCCAATCTTTTACATGAGCGATGTTAAGAACTTTCCTTTGAAATTCTAAAGGAATCTGATCAGATATTGATAGTAATAAATTTGATAATTTTATACGGTTTCGTAATCCAATTCCACCGGTTTTTGGACCACCTAGCAAATAAATCAACAATGTTTTCGTTATACCCAAAAATAAAAGATGCATTGAGTCTAGAAATACTGATCTAACGGGATCAAATCCAGGAATGATTAATAAAGGAGATGTTTCGTTGCAAAGGTGATGCTCTGGTTGAGATTTCAGTTCAAACGTTTGCTTAGTGCGTTCTTCACATGTTGTTTTTGTATAAATACGTTTGTTTTTTTCTACAGTTCTACCTTTTACGATGCACCTTTCACAAGCATAAAATGCTACATGTGATTTAATGCATTTAATAAATGCTCTCGCTGGCGTATCACACACAAATCCAATTATTTTTACGTTGTACATTTTGCTGCTTATTGTGATCTTTTGGTTTTCTAATATTAATATTTCTTGAATAAATTCATGTAGAAAGGTTGTTGGAGACTTTGGTTTAGATCTGCCATGATAAATACCTACAACTCGTGGTTCTGCAGTAAATTTCATATCATGTACTGATATAAGAATGGGCCAAAATTGTTGCCTTGAATTTGTAAAAATTCTCACCCCATCAATATTCACTAAAAGTTCTATCGTGTCTTTTACATATGTCACTGGATTTATCATTGCTATGAGGACCTTTTCTAAACCAAAATAAAGAAAACTACCAAAAGATCCGTCAGCATCTCACATTGGTGTTGCGATATTTTTATATTTTCTGGTACTTAAAAATGTAGTTGCCGTTTTTGGAAATTCCGGATGTTCGGTTTTTAAACTGCGCAATAAATCTGATAACATCTCGTTATTAATACTTTTAATATGTTTCATGGACCAATTACGTATTTTCTGTTCGAACGAAACATTAACATTTTCTTCTGCTTCGACAACTTGATTCATTCTAGTAGTCATTTCTTCAGATGTGGAAGATGACTGAGGAACTTCAATCATTTGTTCATCGAGCTCATCATCATTGCTGAAACTAGATTCATTACTATTTTCCACTGAATAATTATTTTCATCCAACATTCCTGCTTCGATTGTTTCATAATCAATTGCAATGGTAGCCATAGACGCATCATTATCTTTGTCAAAATTCATCGAATTTTGTGACATTAACGGTGATGTCGAGGAGGAAGAAGATGTATTAAATAATATTTTCTGTAGAGTCCGATATTTTTTTGTATAATAATATTTCTTGTTTTTCTACAAATAAATAAAAAGTTAAATACATAAGTAAGGTTAAAGAATAAGGATTGACGAATAGAAGATATAGGAAAGTTTAATATATTTCCATACCTGTAAGCTTTCCATTATTCTTATTTATATTTTTCAATGATATTAACCTATTAAGTAGAAATTGAAAAAGTAGATAAACTAATTTTGTAGAAAAAAATAAATGCACATAGCACTACCGCTTTAACGAAATGCGCATTTGACGTGTTCCCACTTCTGTCATTGGCTTTGAGTAATTGTAAGTATATATTTTATCCTCGATATATGTATATATATATCGATACAACGTGCGATAGCGCTAAGTATGAAGTATAAAACATATGAAGTTATCTGATGTAACTTCTCGCCGATTTCTTTGTCAATTATTTAATTAAATAATAAACAGCCTCTGCAGAAGGTATTTATTATTTTTTAGAAATAATTCTGATTTCAATAATATGGAAAAGCCCATGTATCTGTAAGTAAAAATTTAAAATAACGTATATCTTACAGCAGTATTATTTTTCTCTAATTATTTTTGGTATATTGTTACAAAATTAGCACCGAACTACAAGACGATAGTACACACATCATTGTGTTATTCTATAAATTTAATCGTGGAGATAAAAAACAATCTGTTGACCTTGTGCCAAAAGGATGGCTGACAAAGAATAAGCGCACGTGGTTATACAAGTATCCACCGAAAAATATGTACAAAAATGTACTAGACTGGAGCAGAGAAAACAAAATTCCCGAATCTACTTGGAAAGATTATCCTGTTAAATTATTAAAGGAATCAAGTTAGTTTTCTAAATCCCAAATTTATTATATTATATTCAACTGAGAATATTGATTTTCGTATAGATAATTTTCAAAAAGGACTACGCAGAATTGACCGTCTTTCCGAAAACGTATTAGTTGTATCAAGCGAGTTATCCGATGATGATGAGATGGAAGTCAATGAGAATTCAGAAAATGAATCGTATAATTTGACCGATTTCAATGATTCAGATGCCAGTAATTTTTCACTAGAAACCAGAAAAAGACCATTCACCCTTGCAGAAGGTATTTTACTACCCCAATACGAGCTACAATACATAAGTTAATCATGTGTGTATTTTAAAATACTGCAGAAAATTATATATCAAATGAAGAAGATTCGTGTGCACTTCCTGCTAAAAAAAATAGATTTCATAGGTCAACTGATAATCATGGAAAATATATGGGAGCCCAAACTCAAGAGAATTCGTTTCTACAAGAAACATCTGACAACAATGTTTCAAAGAAAAGTGGTATAATATTTACGGGTATCCAATAATATAAAAATTATAATATAAATATATTTAATTGTTCACTTCCATTTCAGAATTTATTTCCACATTTAGTAATGTGTGTTGCGAGAATCTAAAAGATTTTTTATAAAAAAAATTAAACAATTTAAAAAATAGTATAATGTATGATATATACGTAGAGAATTCCAAGATTTGAAAAATAATATGCTTCTCAATTTACCGCAAACAGAAAATTCCGGATCTATACAGAGTATAAAAGCAACTGCAGGAATTACATTGCCTATAAACTCAGAAGAAGATTTTGAAATTTTCGATGCATCATTGAATGAAGAAGATAAGCAAAACGCTGTGGTGAATAATCTCTTTAATTTTAAACAGATAGAAACGATTCTATTTTAATGATTTTTATTTAGGTTAGTTGATTCACTCTGGATAATCTTATAAATTTGGATAGTAGAAATAATTCTGAAGAGAATGTCTTGTATTATTAAGCAATTCTTAACCCCTACAGACTTTTCATTGAGGTTTAGATCTTAATATGGTATAAGAGCTTTTTTCTCCCTTATAATTATTCACATTGTCCAAATTTACATAAGCTTGTCTACATGGGTGATATTTAAACATCTGATACACTTGCATTTTAAAGCATTTAATGTTTTTCAGCACTGCTTCTTAAAAAAGTATGTAAATGTAGCAGAATCTTATTGAAAGGCCATTCATAACACATTGTCGGCTGTATTAGATAAGAAAGTGCAATTGAAATTCTCTGCTTTTGGTAAAAGTAAAAATTTAAATTTTAGTAAAGCGAGATTGTATGCACTTCTTATGGGT
This sequence comes from Prorops nasuta, assembly GCF_024137725.1. Lineage (NCBI taxonomy): Eukaryota > Metazoa > Arthropoda > Insecta > Hymenoptera > Bethylidae > Prorops > Prorops nasuta. Next base: position 1,115,605 of record NW_027116817.1, on the reverse strand, counting down.
ATGTAACTTAAATAAAATTATACTCAATATGCCAAAGTTGTAAAATGTATCATTCTTATATTTTAATATCCTATCATAAAAGCATCAGTAATCTTTAACTTTCTTTAATTAGATATACTGATAAATAAATATGGTGTTCAAGAAGAGAAGCATATGAAATCGTTTATGAGTCGCTGGTTTTCAGGAGCAATCGATAGATGTGGAGGAAGAAAAAATAGAGAAGAAGCGACATGTAGAGAATCAGAGGCATAATAAAAGAAACCAATTTATAATATAAATAAACAAATTGAAACTTATTTATATTCTTATAGATTTAAAATACGTAATATTATATATATATATATACATACGATCTATAATAAATATATACATTTATTTATATATTAACATATTGCAAACATATGTCAATAAATTTGATTTCAATTCTATATCTTATAATTCATTTTCGAAATTAATATAGTAGTTGTAGTCATTCGTGGAGCCTATATATGTTGTCAAATTTTATTCTTTGTATTTCTTGTACTATGATTAGTATAGGGTCCCATTACCGTCCTGCTTAAAAATTACGTACAGTTACGTTAAGAGAAATCGCTACTTTTATGTTACTGAATTTCAATATTGGCCCGATTCTATCATCCCAGTGCTTTGTCTGTACTTAACCTGTAATGGCTATCTGTACAGAATCGGTGTTTAATACCAAAAATCTGTACCAAGCCGGGAGGAAATTCCCACTTGGGTGTCCCCACAAAAAGTAGTCTAATGGATTAAGATCTGGTGATCGAGGCGGCCAGGCGATCGGGCCACCACGACCCATCCACCTGTCCGGGAATCGCTCGTGTAATTTTATACTCGCACTTATATGAAAATGTGCAGGAGCTCCGTCGTGCTGAAAAATCAAATTTTTCCGCACGATGAGGGGCACATCTTCAAGGAGCAACGGTAGTTGCTCCTCAAGAAAGCTGGCGTATTTTTCGCCGTCAAGCCTAGGTGGGAGGAAAAATGGACCAATCTGGAATAAAAAAAAATCAAGATTATTGTATAAATTTGAAAAGAACTTATTCAAATATTGAAAACTTACAATTTGATCTCCAATAAGCCCAGCCCATACATTAATCGTCCAACGTTGTTGGAAAGCTCCGACTCTGACGGCGTGGGGATTTTCTTGAGACCAGAAAACAAAATTTTTTGAATTGAATATTCCATTTGGCGTGAAGGTCGACTCGTCGGACCATAAAATTTTGTCCGGGAACGTCTCATCGCGGCGACATTGAGCTAGAAATCCTAATAAAGAAGAGTCACAGAAATATTGAAAATTATTTTTAAAAGAAAGATGTATTCAAAACTGTGTGCTTTCATGAATACATTGAATAATGGAAATCTACCTTCACAAAAATTGACCCGCGGTTGATAGTCCCGAGGCAACAACTGGTGCACACGCTGAAAGTGAAAAGGGTGGAAGCGATTCCTCCTCAAAATTCTGTGTGCTGTCATCGCACTGGTATTTGTCAGCCGCGAGAGTTGACGCACGCTAGTTAGAGGATTCTCCCTGATTCTCCGCAACACCCTTTCCTCCCTCTCCTGATTAATATTAACCTTTCTTTTTGGAAAGGCCACTGAACCACTACTCTTAAAATTTTTAATCACACGTAGAATGACGGTGTGATGTGGATGACGCCTCAATGGGAACTTTTCCCTGTATAGCTTTGCAGCTTTACATGCACTTTCTTGCGCTGCACCGTACGCGAAAACCATATCTACGTATTCTGCTTTCGTGAATCGCATGGTTCTCAGCTATATGAAACTTCCTCGTCAACTAACAGTGCCAGTAACTTTTGCTTCATATTTATATTATTGCGGCAAAAATTAAAGGAAAGCTTACTAAAGGCGCGGTATCATTGATATTGTTTTTGCTTCTAGCATCGGTATTATTGATACGCTTTGTCCTAGCCGCCTGTGACGCCGACTTCAGTTAGTTTCTTTAATTTTAACCGCATCAATAATACCGATACTAAAAGCGAAACAATATCAATGATACCGCGCCTTTAGTAAGCTTTTCTTTAATTTCTGCCGCAATAATATAAATTTGAAGTAAAAATTACTGACACTTTTAGTGGATGAGGAAGTTTCATATAGCTGAGAACCATGCGATTCACGAAAGCAGAATACGTAGATATGGTTTTCGCGTACGGTGCAGCGCAAGAAAGTGCACGTAAAGCTGCAAAGCTATACAGGGAAAAGTTCCCATTGAGGCATTATCCACATCACACCGTCATTCTACGTGTGATTAAAAATTTTAAGAGCAGCGGTTCAGTGGCCTTTCCAAAAAGAAAGGTTAATATTAATCAGGAGAGGGAGGAAAGGGTGTTGCGGAGAATCAGGGAGAATCCTCTAACTAGCGTGCGTCAACTCTCGCAGCTGACAAATACCAGTGCGATGACAGCACACAGAATTTTGAGGAGGAATCGCTTCCACCCTTTTCACTTTCAGCGTGTGCACCAGTTGTTGCCTCGGGACTATCAACCGCGGGTCAATTTTTGTGAAGGTAGATTTCCATTATTCAATGTATTCATGAAAGCACACAGTTTTGAATACATCTTTCTTTTAAAAATAATTTTCAATATTTCTGTGACTCTTCTTTATTAGGATTTCTAGCTCAATGTCGCCGCGATGAGACGTTCCCGGACAAAATTTTATTGTCCGACGAGTCGACCTTCACGCCAAATGGAATATTCAATTCAAAAAAATTTGGTTTTCTGGTCTCAAGAAAATCCCCACGCCGTCAGAGTCGGAGCTTTCCAACAACGTTGGACGATTAATGTATGGGCTGGGCTTATTGGAGATCAAATTGTAAGTTTTCAATATTTGAGTACGTTCTTTTCAGATTTATACAATAATCTTGATTTTTTTTTATTCCAGATTGGTCCATTTTTCCTCCCACCTAGGCTTGACGGCGAAAAATACGCCAGCTTTCTTGAGGAGCAACTACCGTTGCTCCTTGAAGATGTGCCCCTCATCGTGCGGAAAAATTTGATTTTTCAGCACGACGGAGCTCCTGCACATTTTCATATAAGTGCGCGTATAAAATTACACGAGCGATTCCCGGACAGGTGGATGGGTCGTGGTGGCCCGATCGCCTGGCCGCCTCGATCACCAGATCTTAATCCATTAGACTACTTTTTGTGGGGACACATAAAGAGTCTAATGGAAACTCGGCGTGATGGCGGAATGACGGAGGTTCGTGAACAAATTATTGCGGCCTTCAGAACAATCACGCCGGACATGGTGAGACGAGCAACACGCGACATATGTCGAAGAGCTAACCTCTGTTCTCAACAAAGAGGGGGATATTTTGAGAATTTATAGGCTAGCTCTATTCAGTGGATTAGGCCTCCTGGGGAAACCACTTAAAAAAAACGCGCCTAGCTATCTACCTCAAGATGGTGTGGAAAAGATAGCTAACGCTTTTAAATTACAACTTTAATTAAAACGTCAGATTTTCCGCAGAATTGACATTGCATTCGTAGCTGAGAAAGACCAAGATGCCTCTATAGAATAATAAATAAAGAAATGGAAGCGCGCGGGTAAAGAGAAAGAATTTGAGGGAGAGAGAGAGAGAAAGAGTGAGAGATTACGGCTATTGGTGACGGTATTGCGTTGATGGGAGGGGGGAAGGGTTAGGCAAAGCGTATAGCAGCGTATAGCCCTACCTATCTCCGTCTATTGCTCGCGCTTTCTCTATCGAACACCGTCCAATGCTGTGCCTCATCCCCCACCACGCGCTCTCCATCCTCTTACAGTCAATTCGAGGCTGGTGCGCCTTCGGTGATACACCCTATGTACATGGTGGATGATGAAATAGAATTTATACCCATTGCATTTTTGGTTAAAAATTACACAGGTTTGATCGTTTTAGCACAATTTAGCACGTTTTAGTTATACTTTTTATACTCAAAATTGTATGTAAATACACATTACGTATACAGGGTGTAACGAAACGACCGCCTTTTCTCGTAACTGGAGGTTCGGGGTGACAAACTGAGTGCACGTGTAAAATTTCGTTCGAATCGTTCAAGAGGTTTAAAAGTTCTCTCTATTTAAAAATCACCCTTTTTCAGTCCTTTTCGAACGACTTTAACTGCATAATGGAAAGTGGAGAAAGTGAAAAACAATTGATGGGCACTCAGCTAGAATGTAAAAATTATCGATCGCGTGCGATAATACTTTTGCTATTTATTTCTTTAATCTGGCTATTAGATTAATTTAAAAAATAACAAAATCCTTTACATTACAATTCCAATTCAATTCAGTACAAGCATCATTGACTGATTTGATGGAAAGAGCGAGTTGACGCAATGTAAAGGAAAGTATCAAAAGCTAAGATATCGCGCGAGCGCAATGATAACTTAATAGACAATGCATGAGGGCATTCTCTTTCTACTAACGAAGCTAAAGGGAATGATTCAAAATCAATACATTGATGAAGGAGAAAACTAAACTCACCCATTAAATGTTCTGCAAGTTCCTTTAAATCGAAGTTTTTGAAAAACCTTAAAACTGGCTCCTCGATGATTTCCAGAAAGCACACTATCACTGATTTTGCATTTAAAAACTTGTGAATTTAAACAAATTAGGTATTAACCTACGTTTCTTCAAAACACTGGTGAATTTGACACTTTTGAACTGTTTGAAGTAGGGTGATTAAGAGTGGTCGAAACGAATGATTGATTATTCTATCTCTCTGTGTCTCTCTTTCCAGCCTACTTCAAACAGTTCAAAAAGTGTCAAATTAACCGGTGTTTTGAAGAAACGTAGGTTAACACCTAATTTGCTTAAATTCGCGAGTTCTTAAATGCAAAATCAATGAAAGTGTGCATTCTGGAAATCATCGAGGAGCCAGTTTGAAGCTTTTTCAAAAACTTCGGTGTAAAGGAACTTGGAGAACAATAATGGGTAAGTTTAATTTTTTCTATCATCAATGAATTGATTTTAAATCATTCTTTTTACCTTCGTTTGTAGAAAGAAAATGCCTTGATGTGTTTCCTATTAAAATATCAGTGCGGTCGCGTGACATCTTAGCTTTTGATACTTTCCTTTTCATTCTATCTTCTCCCTCTTTCCATCAATTCAGTCAATGATACTTGTATTGAATTGATTTGGAATTGTAATGAAAAGGATTTTGCTATTTTTAAAATTAATCTAATAGCCAGATTAATGAAATGAATAGCAAATGTATTATCGCGCGCGATCGATAATTTTTACATTCTAGTGGGGTGTTCGTCAATTGTTTTTTCACTTTCTCCACTTTATTATGCAGTTAAAGTCGTTCGAAAAGGACCGAAAAAGGGTGAGTTTTAAATGGAAATAACTTTTAAACCCCTTGAACGATTCGAACAAAATTTTACACGTGCATTTGGATGGTCACCCCGAACCTTCAGTTACGAGAAAAGGCGGTCGTTTCGTTACACCCTGTATAAGAGTCGGTGAATCAAGTATAAATTAATAATGAGAGAAGTCGTCTGCTTTCTACACTGGCTAGACTTAGACAAACCTTTATTAAGATAATATATTTAATGTAGTAATGCTTATGTGAGGGAACTATACTACCTTAACTCGAAACTGTACAATACATGTCACATAAATTGTACTACTTTAATAATAATAATTAAGCTTAATAAAGGTTTAGTAGGACTAGGCCTTACACAAGTGCAAATAGACAGACAAATAAAGGAAATGAATAGAAAGTTATTTTAATTATACTTGGATTAAAAATCTGTACAGTATACGTAACGCTTATTATACCATATTGGTTATAAAAAAGTAACTAGGGTGAGTAAAATCAGCCTAATTAGCTTAATATACTCTATAATTTATGTCACGTAGAATGTAAAATGTTTTAGTTTATGGAATTGATTTTACTCTCCCTAAGCTTCAAACATAATATGCTTTTTCCCATATTAACCTGCTTGCTTAATTTAAATATTTATTGTTGATTGGTTAAAAATGAAGACCTACCATCCTTAAGTTAAGTTAAAGTGGAATAGTTCACATGACATGGACATAATAGCACTCTAACTTAACTCGAGGAGAGTTAGTCATAGGCTTAGCAGTATTGTATATCTTATTAGCAGTTGGTCTATATGTATTCAAATCTCGCAAGAAATCCAAAATGTAAAAAAGCATAATGTGTTTCAGGCTTAAAACGAAGAAATTTATATAAATTTAGAAAAGATATTTTACTCTGTCTCTCTCTGTCTCTCCTATTGTGTTTTATTTACTTTGTAAATAAGCACTATGAATAATAAAAATTGTTTATTTATCTGTCAAAGGGAGAAGTAAGAATAATATATGTATGTATAATATAGAAGAGATGATGTATCACCTATCCATTATTTTCATCACTCTATTTAACTTTAATTAGGGTAAAAAAGACCTAGGAAGCGTAACTTAAAATCAATTCATGGCACATGAAAAAGTATGCTCATCAATCCGCGTGTACATTATATTTTTGTTTACCTTCAATTAAACTCACCTTAGATTCACCACTATAGGCACTAGCTCCTAAAAATTACTTTGTGGAAAAAGAGTGATGATTATATGCTAGGAGAAACTAATAATGATGGTCTATATTTAAATTTAAATTAATAAAACTTATCTTGATTTACTCTTTTAGATGAACCACGCAGTGCTTCCAATAAATGTAGCGATAGTCCAATAATTATTAGCGATCAGTATGTTAATGTTTTGTTACCTAATTGGATAAGTTCATGTAATACAAGTATTCATGAAAAAGAAAGCAGTAACATTCGACAAACATTAACAGTTTCTGATAAAAATTTAAACAAAGGTATCCTCAGTGTCTCTAATACAATTTTCTCAATAATTAACAAATTAAACACTTCTTTTTTTTGCTATTTTATGTAGTGATTGGACCATTGTCTAGCACACCAATAAATGATTGTTTTGTTAAACCTGTAGAGTATGTTAATCATGCAAAGGAAGACATTGAAGCAACCGACTATAATGGTAATATGTTTATAGCTGTAATTTCAATTATATAATTAATATGATATAATTTGTTTAAATTCATATATAAAAAGATAGTAATATAATTAGTATTTTTAATGTAAAAAGAAATTATTCACTTTCCTGTATGGTTTTCAGATTTTAAGCTATAAAACTTTATAGTTTAGTATTAAATTTTAATTGCATGCTTGTACCATACAAAAATTGATATATCGTAAGAAATGTTATTTGTAAACAATTATTGCATATGTTATATTTTTTTTAGATACTACGATTTCTTCTAAAATATACGAAAAAGAAAATATAATTCCTGTTAAAAATATGATTAAACTAAGTTCATCATTTAATACTTTAAATGAAACTTCAGATGACGAAAAAAACTTAACATTATCCGATAATGGTAAGCTTCATGTAATATATTTGTGCTTGATCTATTACACATATGCAGGATGCTTCATTCTAATATGTATAGTATAATATCTCAAAATTATTTAATAATCCTTTTAAAAAAAACACAATGTCAAACAAAAGTTATTTTGCTGAGATGAAATATAACCTAGTACCATTAGTTTTATAGTGTTTAGTCCAGTTGATATATATTTACACTAAAGTAATTATTTTATTTTGTTCAATGAAATGATGTTTCCTATTTATATGTCTCTTATATTTATCTTAAGAGCTTTCAAAAATACAGTACATTTAAAATTTATTTCAGTCATTCACGAAATATTTTCATTTCAAATTACAAGTAGTTGAATGACCATTCGTGTGAATGTTTTTATGCATAGTGAATGCATATATCTATATTTAAAATAAAATATAAATATCTAATGAACGATTGAATGAAGTTACAAATTTATATAATGTTTTAAGAAGCCTTTTAGGTAATTTATGACGATATGTGATAAGAAACATTCTGTCTTAATTAAAAGTAATAAGATAACAATGAAGTAACTTTCATTTAACATAATTTTATACTAATCAAACCAAATTATATTCCTCCCTCATCGATAACATATTTGATTGATATTTAATTTATACAATTTTTTTTTATTTGACTTGTCATATTAAAATGGGTCAACTTGAATATGTGTGCATATTTAGGATATTTGTTGTAGTGTATTAACTGAACTTACTATTATATTTTGTTAAAAGAACGAAGTCTATTAAAAGCAGTAAACATAGACGTATACGATGCTCAGTCAACGTCTTTTGATGATTTGGTTTCTGCTGAAAATATGAGGTAAGTTTCAAAATATCTAAAATAATCCTTAATTTTACTATAACATTTTTAGAAGTGTTTATGAAATTAAGGAATGCATTTTCTTTTAACAGAGAAGAATATTTAAAGAATCTTCAAGACAATTGTTTCGAGATAGCAACAAATACGGCAGATGGTCCTAATCGTAAGTTAAAATCTCTTTTCCAATCTGAGATTTTACTAATAATACATTAGTATTATTATCTTTACCTTATTATTCATTTCAGAATCTGATAGGCATAGTAATGAATTCTCTACACTGACTGTAAATAATGAAATATGCAGTAGTTTAGAGAACACTACACAATTTGATTTAAATAGTGTTTTAAGTAATATAATGACAAATGCCCCTACTGAAAACGAATTAAATATAGTTGATAAAGGGAAGAAAAGACATTGCTGTTATTTTTGCAAAAAACTATAGTATTTCAAAATAGCTCGACATCTAGAAACATCACATAAAAATGAGCTAGAAATAATTGAAATCAATAAAATACCAAAAGGAAATCCAAGGAGAAAAATATTACTTGCGGAGATTCGCAAAAAAGGCGATTACAATCATAATATTAGTCGTACAGTAAATACTGGTGAACTAATAGTATGCAGATTACCTAACAAAAATTTAACAAGACGATCAAATGACTATATAACATGTGCGAGCTGCAAATGCGTATATATGCGATTTAACCTATGACATCATTTCGCCAAATGTTCTGGCCATGCTATTGAAGGACAAAGAGTAGTCAAAATTCTAGGTCGCATGGCTTACGCAAGAATACATGCAAATGCTAATAATAGAGTGAAAAAAGATATAATTCCCTATATGCATGATGGGCATGTGAAAGATGTAATACGCTATGATGAACTTTTGATATTGTTTGCTAATAACTTGACTGAAAAATATTCGCTTGAAAATCACTCCATGATACGTTCCAAATTAAGACTTTTGGGTCGATTTTTGATCGTGGTAAAAGAAAAATGCAGCGAAATATCAGACTTTTCTTCTTTGTATAGACCTAAGTTTTTTTCATATTGCTATGATGCAATTAAAATAATAGCCGGTTATGACGAAAGTAACGAAATTTATCTTAATCCTTCTAATATACTACACGTCGGAACAATGCTGAAGCAAATTGGATTACTTTTGGAAACACTATACATAGAACGAGAGGAAAAGGAAAAACAAACTATGACTAAAAATTTCATTAAATTAGTTATGCAAAATTTTCAGGTTATTAATAAAAAAGCAGTCGAAGCACAAGCCACAAATAAGCGACAGAAGAAATTGCGATTACCAACCGATCATGATATCGAAAAATTACAATTATACCTAAAAAATAAACGGAAAAGTTCCTATAATAATTTAAAACAAAAGTTTAATTATACTGACTGGGTAACACTTAGTGGTGCGGCGTCAATTTACCAACAGCAATAGTAATTTTCACTCTATGAGGTTGGCAGCACTGAGTGCATGAAGCGTTTTATTCAAGATGTGCTCTCAGTACAATTTTATGTGCATATCAATACATATGCAGTGCATGTGTGTGATTCGGGTAAATTTTAAATATCTCAAGTTAGATTAAGAGTAAAGTATTTTGAGAAATTAGAAAGATATTTAATGTAAGTTCTAGATATAAAAAACTAATTAGTATTTAATTAAAAGGATTGATATTTTAATTATTTAACTAATATAACATAAGTAGTCATTTGAGATTAAAATTTATATAGAGATGTAATATCAATAAGACAATAAGTTGATATTATATCTTATTATTGCTATTTAGATAAAGAAATTAGTGCAGAAATAGTAAACGCAAAATTGTTTGTATTGAAATGTAGGTTCGATTTTTCAGGTTATTTTAAATGAATACGTTAGACTATAAATGAAGACTTAATAGATAAGCAATTAATTTCACTAGTTGAAAGAAGATGCTTTTACTATGAATGAAATAATAAAAATAGTATCAGATAAGTTATTATTACATTAATTTTGTAGTTATTTGATCAATAATCAGTATAAGAGCCAATTTCTTTGTTGAAATGTGTTTCTTTCTTTCGCAGGCCATTTAAAACAATATATCACTTTTCTCAATGTTGTGTAAGCAGCAAGAATAAATGATCTCTTCTCTGGTTGAAACATTGATGGATAAGACTAATAACATATGTGGCTGCGTTTTAATTTCTTAATGTTCCAGTCTAAAGATGGTTACGTTGAAAGTTAAATGAAAATGACAAATAGCACTGCTATCTTACAGTCTATGTGAAAAATAATTGCTGAAAAGAAATCAGTATATGCACTTCAAAAATCATTTTTAATTAAAATACTCATAAGTGAGTACTTTCAAATGTTTAGTGGCACGTTTATGCTTTAATGAATATAAAATTAATTGGATTAAATACAAGAAAAACTATAAATAAATGGGTATAGTTTATTGCTGTGAAAGCGGTGCAAGAAGAATGAAATGAAATACTTTCAGAAATAAAAGATTTTTATATTTAATTTTATTCAGTATCATTCTTAGTGATTACAAATGCTATTTCCTCCGAATTTTGAAGGTATTTATTTTTAATTGTAATTAATTTATTTATAATTACGTTGGGCTCATTTTTATTAAGTATAATTTTCGGAATATTTGCTTTATCCAATATTTCGGTTTTCCCTTCTTGGTGACCCATATTTGTTAAAGCGTTGAACATATTTATTTTATCCTGTTCTATTAACTCCTTTATACAGCTGAATTCGTCCATGAATCTTATAATCTTCATTTCTATGTCTTCATTGGTTTCATTCTTTTCTATGTTATTATAAAATTCTAGTATTTCTTTATTAAAATCCAAATCTTTCCTTTTTTTCTCTCTAGGCTTATATGTGTTATTTTTAATTTGAGAAAATTCATCTTTCTTCTCTTGCAATATCATCACTAGATAGCCTAAAAAATATACAACTTTAAAGTTTATTTAAAATTTATGTTACAGAAAGAAATTTGATTACAATGATTCCTGAAATAATTATTACAATGACAAATGGATTTAAATTCAATCGAAATGCATTGTCCGTCAAGAAAAGAGTTGAAGGAAATTGAATATTAAGAATGATGGGTACACTACTTTAACGACTTTGATCCACAATAATTGTTATAAGGAAAAGAAACGTTTACACCATATTATCAATTGGAGAAGATACTAGATGCATTTTGGTGGAAATTATTAAGGACAAATTTTACTTACTGATAAACGAATTTATATCTAGTCTTTTTCCTAAGTGTTTATTCAATCTGCTATTGTATGATTCGGAAAAGTTGTTAGTCCTATTTTCAAGCTTATAAACAGAAAAATTAGCAGGCTTTATTTCTTTTATCCAAAATTTTTCATAATAAGAGAAATAGTTTTCAAAGAAATTTCCGAATTGCGATTCAGCCATTTTTCTTAATAGTTGGAATGTACCAATTATATAATTTTGCGGCAATAATGCTAAGAGTATCATTTTTTTAATGATTATAAATCTCTCCGGGTATACCTTCTTATTTATAGTTTGATTTATTAATGAAAAATTTTGAGCTTTTTTGATTAAAGCCTTAAATCATATAAAAATTTAAATAAAATTTAATTTGCTTTAATCTTACATAATTTAAATTTTATAAAACCATGAAAGGGTGTTCAAAAAATATGAAACCCCATGAATATTTCAAGAACTCTAGCTTTCAGGAAAAGAGTATAAATTAACTTTTATCTTATTTATTACATCTAAAATAAAATCTATTATGCGTATAAAATTGGTTTTGTACCTTGCAAAATGTATACTAAAGAAAACATGTACAAAGGTTACCTAGTCTGTTTCAAATGAAAACTTATTTGGTATTGCACATATATTATGTTAACTGACAAAGGCCTTCCAAAATGCTGCATCAATTCATTACGTCATTCTGTTGTTCATCTGTCGATTAAATTTGTTAAATAACTAGAGATAAATTTATTACTATGTTTTACTGAAATACCTTAGTTTTGGAGATATACATATATCTCCAAAACTAAGGTATTTCAGGAAAACATAGTAATAAATTTATCTCTAGTTATTTAACAAATTTAATCGACAGATGAACAACAGAATGACGTAATGAATTGATGCAGCATTTTGGAAGGCCTTTGTCAGTTAACATAATATATGTGCAATACCAAATAAGTTTTCATTTGAAACAGACTAGGTAACCTTTGTACATGTTAGTAGAGGAGCTATGCGGTTCCGATGACAGGGAGTGGGGGAAGCTGTTTTGTGGTGTGGAAGGGGGATGGGTGGGGATAAGACTCTCTTAGTATGGTAGTGGTGGGGATGAGGAAGGAAAGGGTCTTATAGTGGGATCGCGTTTGGTTAGGGAGGGTGGGGGTATTTTTCACCCTATGTCACAGTTGGAAGGTCTTATAGTGGGACCGAGTTTGGTTAGGTAGGGGGTATTTTTCACCCTATGTCACAGTTGGAAGGTCTTATAGTGGGACCGGGTTTGGTTAGGGAGGTGGTATTTTTCACCCTATGGTACCGTTGGTTAGTTATCCTACGGGGACCTAAGTTATCCTACGGGGCCCTAGTTGAGGGAAGGTTTTTTCACCCTTCGAAGTCGATGGTTAGTTACCTTACGTAGCCTAACTATTTCCGACTCTGCTACACAGATAAACTAGGTTGAGTTAATTGCTAGTTCCAGTAGTCACCGCTAGGTGACTGCCTTCCTTAATCTTCTTTCGCGCTAATGGTATTTTAATATTACGTAATTACACACACGGGTGAACTAGTTCAATTTAATTGATAGTACCAGTAATTGCCGCTAGGTGGCTACCGCAATCCCCCCTTTTCTCGTTAGTTAAATTGTAGATAGCTATTGTGATAAGTTGCTGATATCGTGCAAGGAATTAACTTTCCATCGAGCATGGAATTATAACTTTGCATGGCTTTAACAAAACCTATGCAGCGTATAACGAAATATCCTCTAAATGAAAGAGTATAGTTTTAATAGTCTCCCCTATTGGGGAGAATAACAATTTAACATCAATTTCAGGAATATTAATATTTTGATAGGGCAACTTATTAAGTCCTAGCTGTTACTATACCCAGGTCAGGTTCACCAATTTATTAGGCCTTACAGCTCCTCACTTATAGTATGTCCTTAGAGGGTACTATTTGACCATTCAGAACCAATCCTAGATCCTCCCACTATTCCCTCCTTCTATGGACCCTCTCTAGACTTTCATTCAAGAAATCATTTACCTTTCTACGAGCGAATTAGTTAAAGTGATAAAAAGATGTTTGACTAAAATTATACATTCGCGGTACCACGGGATACGGCTATAGAGAAGCTAACCTTCAAGAGGAGGATGTGGATGAAAAAGGAGGAGGAGGAGGAGGATGAGACATGGAGACTGGATGAGTAACTGATAGTAAAACTTTAGTTATTGAATAAAAAACAGTTTTAAGAATTTTTATAGCCTTCCCTGACTTATCTTTTAGCCATTTTTAGCTTTTCAGGTAAGCATATCATACGATCCATCTAACAAGCAGGCTAGGTATTAGAAAGGGAAAGAGTTGTCAGTGCACTTCATTTTTTTTTGAAGGGTAAAGCAAAACATAACTTTTACCTAGACATTAAGAAGCTGTATTGGCACCATTCTAGCGATTGGAGAACTGATTGCTGAGTGTGCTGATATCCTCTAGAACGGATATGCTCGAGTACCTGACGCCTGAGATCACGTCATGTCATGACTTGTTACTTGATTTATGACCTTTTAAATCCTCGATTTTTTCATATTCTCTCAATTTTTTATATGCCTAGCTATCGAGAGGAATGTGCTCGTAAATTTTACCGTTTCACTTAAGAAAAGTCTGCAACACGTTTATGCAATTAAAAGAATTCTGGAGAAACCACTGGTAACGTGTCATGACCTGTTTGACGCAAATTTTCCCCAGTTCACTTTAGAAAAGTCTACAACATGATTATGCAATTAAAAGAATTCAGGAGAAACCGCTTGTAACGTGTTACGACTTGTTTGACGCAAATTTCGTAGGTGGGAAAGAATACCCAACCACCCAAATATTAACTTCCAATAAGAATGCATCTCATCCCCTTCCATGAATGCATCTCATCCCTTCCACTATTTTTAAAACCCTTGTTGTCAGCAATCGGGAAATTTCAGTCAGTCAGTTTTCATTAGAAGCTTCAAGGAGGTGAAAGATCCAGTGCAAAGCTATATTCCGAATATTTTCCTTGCTGTACCACAGAAATTCTTTTGGGTGGTAAGAATTATTCTTTTATTATTATTCTCTTTTCTTGCTATTCTATTTCAATATTTTTCTTTTCTCAATTTCTATGTTTTTTCACAGAAAAATGGATTTAACCAAGATCAATGCACTTGCAAGTGTAACTTACGAACCTAAGACTTTCGTAAAGCTGAATACTTTTGAGGAGAATAAGGAGTATCAAATCACTGAATTAGTGAAAATTAAGACCAAATATGGAGAGAAATTAATAGCGAAGCTGGCTACCGACGAATGGTTCTTCCTACCCTCAAGGATGATGAAATTACTGGAGTCGCCTGAACTAATCAAAGAACTTCAAAATGCTGCATCAGCGAATACATTAAAAATCTTATATGTTGGAGGACGATACAATAATTTAGAATTTAAAGTTACCCAATGATAATCATAAGATAAATTTTGGAAATGTTTGTAAGGAATGTTTTTAAGGAATGACACCAATAAATGTTTATTATATCTTATTTATTTATTTTTTCTTTATCCCTCACTACATTAGTAAGATACATATAAATCTAGTCTATTAACTTACATTTCTAACAATACTAGTAAGCGGGTTATATTCAACGATTTTATCATGTATAATTAAACAAAACGCAGTAGTATTACTTGGAATATTTCTAGTACAATCAATCTCAATTTTAACATCAACAGTGCCTGACTTTATAGATTCATTTTGATGCGAACAATCGATGACGAAGAGAGGACCGTATTCCACAAAGTTTTTGTAATTAAGCATTGGTTTCGACTGTTTTTCTCCTGCATAATATGAATGGATAAATTTAACATACACTGACATTCATCGAATCTGCTCGTGAAGAATGGCCTACTAGATTTGTAACTAGCTGGACAGCTTCAGGTCTCTAGTTCTCACCAAAGCGTAAAACGTCACGGTGACGTCAGATGACGTCACGATGACGTATAGGAGTCGTGGTGGGGAGAATAAGGAGAATCTGGTAAATTGCATATACTCGAGTGTAGCGGTTGATCGTCTTACTTTTGTCAAAAGTATATCATCTCGGGATAAAATGGTATAGTAAGAATTTTCTTCTTTCTCTGTCTAATAGCATAAGAGTGAGAGAGAAAGACATATGATACCCCATGTGCCCATTGATTCTGCTCGAGCACGTTTTTGGTATAGTGATAGGAATTTTGGTATACTGATAGAAGCGGTAATAATATAGTAATCAAACGACAGATCAATAAAAAGAAGAGGGCATATTCCAATGAGTGAAGTGTCAAAATGTGCAACTTAACCTCTGTAATTTGTATTAATTTATTAAAATAACTTGTAAGTGATGAACTTTTAATAAAATCATATTAAGTGTTATAAATTTGTATAAAAAATATGTATTTTAGTTTTAACCTATTATTGTGTAACATATGGTGTATAAAAATAACTGAAAATATATATTTTAAATTAAATTTATGTTGTTGATATTTTGTCAAGAATAACACATCATTAACTTTTATATTAATAATAAGGAGCTATATTCTTGAGTCGTAAAGTCCATTGGAGCTTGCAAGTCAACTATGGATCCCAAGCTTACAGCAATAAGATTCTACGAATAAAGAAGATGCAATTCATTATTAAAATAGATAATCGTTAACTCAGATTTTTTTGCAGAAACCTAATATCAATAGTGACAAGCTTTCGTATCTATTTCCAATTGATGATGCTGGAAGAGAACCTCTGAGAGCTCCTGACAGCTCAACTGCCACAGGTCCAAGAAACAGCTATTTACGTAAATCTGTCCAGTGTCATGCAATACATTATCCAGAAGCCATTCTGCTATTATCCAGCTAATGTTTCTACGCAATATAATTAATTTCTTATTAATTTTCAAATATACTAAATATGTAAAGAAGAAAAAGCCAATATATTAAAATCCATTTACTTACACTACATCTCATTACGTAACCATGAGTGAATATTGTTGAATGGTGACAGAACAGTTTATAGTTGCAGAATCAGAATACATTCCTGTTGTGGGTAATGTTGCTGGGTCCTTTTGTTCTTTCGCAGTATCCAAAAGCAGCAAATTTGCAATGATTTTACAATTATAGCCTATATTCGAAGAAAACTTTAATACTTAAACTTAAATTGAAGAATATTCAAATGATTAATAGTAACTCCTTACGGATTAAGATATCTTGCATTATTTTCAATTTCTGCTACCAGTGCATATAGGCAAATTCAGTGGTAAATTGTTATTCTCATCACTTAGAGCTTGTTAATCCTGTAAGTTACGTAGCACTTTAAAGTGGGCAAACAAATCCTTACGCTGCATTATATTAGTCTTCTCTTCCTTCGCTAACTTTTGAAAATTCATATATTACTGTTATCCACGAGTATATTTACCCAGTGGCTGAAAAATATTAGAAAGAGTATGAAAATTCATTCTTAAAAGTAAGCATAAATTATTTCCATATTCATAAAGTTATACATACCTATTCTATTATTTAGCTGGATGTTAGCTGCCACGAAGACATCCATATGCAATGTGCCTGCCCTCCTTCCTTTTTATTCCAGTGTATTATCCTAATAGTTTGCTGCAGGACAGTCTTAAGTCAGAAATAGATTGAAGTGTGATAATTCGGTTCTACTTTCTCTTTACCCTGGCCTACCATGAGGAGATACTCTTTTTTATCTTGATTTTTCATAACGTAAATGATAAATAATTATTCCTGAAATAAAAACGTGCACACACACATATATATATATATATATATTATTGTCTTTTCAGATTATATACTGTATTTTTTATCTTATATAATTTATTTTTTTTTTCTTTTTTTCAGTACTCCGAAAATTGATTTACGTTAAATAATATTGGTGGCCCTGAAAAGGGCCGATTTTTGGATCCGACACGTGGCAGAGCACATTCCTTTTTTATACCATGCAATCCGATCCATCTAAAAAAATACCCATTCGAAACCAACAACAGTAAAGCTCATTCAATAATCCGTCCAGTAGCCATTCCGCTCGATCACTTGATTAAGTCGATTAGGTATCGAGTTAGTCAAGTTAGCTAAGAACTCTGGGTCAGACCTAAGGCCTTCCCAGATATTCTTCGCTTGATCGAGAATCGCTGCCCTCGTCCTCGCGCCTGGCTCTATCCATCGTCTGGACATCAATGCCCAGACGTTCTCAATTAAATTGAGATCCGGTGATCGAGCGGGCCAATCCACCACTTCCAACTCCGGGTGTCGCGCAAACCACGCTCGCGTTTCGCGTGAGGTATGGATCGCTGAATTGTCCTGCACAAATCGGATCACCGGTACTTCATCCGCGGGATATACATTACGCACGCTTGGGAGAAAAATTTCTTCCAAGATGCGAATGTATTCCCGGGAATTCATACGTGGAGAAATCTCCACAAGATCACCGATATGTTCACCGGAAATCCAGCCCCATACGCCACACGATACGCGTCCAGACCGATGAGTCTGGAAGACGTGGTTTGGCTGCAACCGGGTATCGTTCGGGCGCCACACGTGCAAGGCCTGAGCCTGAGAGGGCAACGATATGAAAACCTTTTCATCGGTCCATATCGTAGCCTTCCAATCTGCACGGCTCCGCGAAAGATTCGCGAGGGCATAGCCAACTCTCTGCTCACGGTGAGCAGGAGTTAATGGGATTTTACGCGCTGGACGACGGCAGTGAATACCTGCAGAGTGTAAACGCCGCAGGCCGGTGGTCACTGAAGCTGGATAATCTATCTCCTCCACTATGTCGCTGACACTAGCGAAGGGATCTTCTTCGATCCTGCTCAGCAGCTGCTGGTCATCGATCTCCGAAGTCCTTTTCTGCCCTCTGTTCTCCGCTCTCCGGTCACGCAGTGCGTGGTCTCCGCCTTCGCGGTACCGACGTATCCAGCGCCTGACGGTGGTCTCGTGTGCCCCGCAGAGTACAGCGATCTCACTCGCGCTTTTCCCGCACTCAAAATAGCCAATGGCTCTTCCTCTGGTAGCCTCACTATGCTGTGACATCGTCGACGTATCCAATAGATATGATTGTTATAACAAATTAACGTTATTATAGATAAAAGTGAATAATGCCTCGATTATTGAATTAGAAGTATCGATAATAACGTTAATTTGTTATAACATTCATATCTATTGGATACGTCGACGATGTCACAGCATAGTGAGGCTACCAGAGGAAGAGCCATTGGCTATTTTGAGTGCGGGAAAAGCGCGAGTGAGATCGCTGTACTCTGCGGGGCACACGAGACCACCGTCAGGCGCTGGATACGTCGGTACCGCGAAGGCGGAGACCACGCACTGCGTGACCGGAGAGCGGAGAACAGAGGGCAGAAAAGGACTTCGGAGATCGATGACCAGCAGCTGCTGAGCAGGATCGAAGAAGATCCCTTCGCTAGTGTCAGCGACATAGTGGAGGAGATAGATTATCCAGCTTCAGTGACCACCGGCCTGCGGCGTTTACACTCTGCAGGTATTCACTGCCGTCGTCCAGCGCGTAAAATCCCATTAACTCCTGCTCACCGTGAGCAGAGAGTTGGCTATGCCCTCGCGAATCTTTCGCGGAGCCGTGCAGATTGGAAGGCTACGATATGGACCGATGAAAAGGTTTTCATATCGTTGCCCTCTCAGGCTCAGGCCTTGCACGTGTGGCGCCCGAACGATACCCGGTTGCAGCCAAACCACGTCTTCCAGACTCATCGGTCTGGACGCGTATCGTGTGGCGTATGGGGCTGGATTTCCGGTGAACATATCGGTGATCTTGTGGAGATTTCTCCACGTATGAATTCCCGGGAATACATTCGCATCTTGGAAGAAATTTTTCTCCCAAGCGTGCGTAATGTATATCCCGCGGATGAAGTACCGGTGATCCGATTTGTGCAGGACAATTCAGCGATCCATACCTCACGCGAAACGCGAGCGTGGTTTGCGCGACACCCGGAGTTGGAAGTGGTGGATTGGCCCGCTCGATCACCGGATCTCAATTTAATTGAGAACGTCTGGGCATTGATGTCCAGACGATGGATAGAGCCAGGCGCGAGGACGAGGGCAGCGATTCTCGATCAAGCGAAGAATATCTGGGAAGGCCTTAGGTCTGACCCAGAGTTCTTAGCTAACTTGACTAACTCGATACCTAATCGACTTAATCAAGTGATCGAGCGGAATGGCTACTGGACGGATTATTGAATGAGCTTTACTGTTGTTGGTTTCGAATGGGTATTTTTTTAGATGGATCGGATTGCATGGTATAAAAAAGGAATGTGCTCTGCCACGTGTCGGATCCAAAAATCGGCCCTTTTCAGGGCCACCAATATTATTTAACGTAAATCAATTTTCGGAGTACTGAAAAAAAGAAAAAAAAAATAAATTATATAAGATAAAAAATACAGTATATAATCTGAAAAGACAATAATATATATATATATATATATGTGTGTGTGCACGTTTTTATTTCAGGAATAATTATTTATCATTTACGTTATGAAAAATCAAGATAAAAAAGAGTATCTCCTCATGGTAGGCCAGGGTAAAGAGAAAGTAGAACCGAATTATCACACTTCAATCTATTTCTGACTTAAGACTGTCCTGCAGCAAACTATTAGGATAATACACTGGAATAAAAAGGAAGGAGGGCAGGCACATTGCATATGGATGTCTTCGTGGCAGCTAACATCCAGCTAAATAATAGAATAGGTATGTATAACTTTATGAATATGGAAATAATTTATGCTTACTTTTAAGAATGAATTTTCATACTCTTTCTAATATTTTTCAGCCACTGGGTAAATATACTCGTGGATAACAGTAATATATGAATTTTCAAAAGTTAGCGAAGGAAGAGAAGACTAATATAATGCAGCGTAAGGATTTGTTTGCCCACTTTAAAGTGCTACGTAACTTACAGGATTAACAAGCTCTAAGTGATGAGAATAACAATTTACCACTGAATTTGCCTATATGCACTGGTAGCAGAAATTGAAAATAATGCAAGATATCTTAATCCGTAAGGAGTTACTATTAATCATTTGAATATTCTTCAATTTAAGTTTAAGTATTAAAGTTTTCTTCGAATATAGGCTATAATTGTAAAATCATTGCAAATTTGCTGCTTTTGGATACTGCGAAAGAACAAAAGGACCCAGCAACATTACCCACAACAGGAATGTATTCTGATTCTGCAACTATAAACTGTTCTGTCACCATTCAACAATATTCACTCATGGTTACGTAATGAGATGTAGTGTAAGTAAATGGATTTTAATATATTGGCTTTTTCTTCTTTACATATTTAGTATATTTGAAAATTAATAAGAAATTAATTATATTGCGTAGAAACATTAGCTGGATAATAGCAGAATGGCTTCTGGATAATGTATTGCATGACACTGGACAGATTTACGTAAATAGCTGTTTCTTGGACCTGTGGCAGTTGAGCTGTCAGGAGCTCTCAGAGGTTCTCTTCCAGCATCATCAATTGGAAATAGATACGAAAGCTTGTCACTATTGATATTAGGTTTCTGCAAAAAAATCTGAGTTAACGATTATCTATTTTAATAATGAATTGCATCTTCTTTATTCGTAGAATCTTATTGCTGTAAGCTTGGGATCCATAGTTGACTTGCAAGCTCCAATGGACTTTACGACTCAAGAATATAGCTCCTTATTATTAATATAAAAGTTAATGATGTGTTATTCTTGACAAAATATCAACAACATAAATTTAATTTAAAATATATATTTTCAGTTATTTTTATACACCATATGTTACACAATAATAGGTTAAAACTAAAATACATATTTTTTATACAAATTTATAACACTTAATATGATTTTATTAAAAGTTCATCACTTACAAGTTATTTTAATAAATTAATACAAATTACAGAGGTTAAGTTGCACATTTTGACACTTCACTCATTGGAATATGCCCTCTTCTTTTTATTGATCTGTCGTTTGATTACTATATTATTACCGCTTCTATCAGTATACCAAAATTCCTATCACTATACCAAAAACGTGCTCGAGCAGAATCAATGGGCACATGGGGTATCATATGTCTTTCTCTCTCACTCTTATGCTATTAGACAGAGAAAGAAGAAAATTCTTACTATACCATTTTATCCCGAGATGATATACTTTTGACAAAAGTAAGACGATCAACCGCTACACTCGAGTATATGCAATTTACCAGATTCTCCTTATTCTCCCCACCACGACTCCTATACGTCATCGTGACGTCATCTGACGTCACCGTGACGTTTTACGCTTTGGTGAGAACTAGAGACCTGAAGCTGTCCAGCTAGTTACAAATCTAGTAGGCCATTCTTCACGAGCAGATTCGATGAATGTCAGTGTACATATCATATAGTACAGAATAACGGTTTTTTTCGCTATCACTATCAATTCGGTCATATGGATAAAATTCTGAATTCAGATAGACTTTAACATCACGAACAGAACTGTCATTGAATCTAAGCACCTCCATATGCTGCGTACTCTTCTTATTTTGTCTAAATGCTAGTATAACATATCGAGGTTTCTCCAATTGTGTTGCAGCTTTTACGGCCCATGTATGCCTCTGTGTTTCAGGTAGAAGTGGATATTCGTAGAGTTCCCAGGAACGAAAAGCCATGGTTAAACTTTTGTTTTGCTCAATCAAACGTAGAAATTTAAGTTTTGTATAATCATTCAGTGATACATGAGGAATCCTCCATTGCACTTTTTGCAAATCAATTTTGGAGTTGATGATTTTTCTCGAAGAATGTAGTGAATTTATATCATCACGTGCTCGAATAAGAACGAGTTCATGACGTGCATTTATTATAACTCTTCTGTAGTCTTCACAAAAATCCAACAGCATTTGCAATGGTACACAAAAGTTGAAATGATTCGTAGACCTGTGATCTGTTAGAAACCATCCTGAATGACGTAGACTTGCACTTTCCTCAGCAGTTAAGGAGATGAGATTCTTCATGGAGCTAGTAATACCCACATTCTTACAGCGATCAATCTCAATACCATTCAATTCATAACGAATTTCATCAAACAAGAATGCCATGGAATTACAGTCAAGTCCTACGACATCTTGGGCTGTTGCATCTGGAGCACGGGTTCCAACGATTATCTTTCCCTCAATGTAGAGATAACTTTCACAGGGTAGAAGAATTAAATCTTGCTGTTGTATAGGAATTCGAATTTCATCACTATTTCCCAATGAGGCATTTGCATAAGGATTGTATGCATGCATTTCCATTTTAGTGATGCGATTGTCGAACACCGGTTGAGCGGTTACATCTAATGGATCCATTTTTATTTCTAACGTTGAAACCCAGTGATTGTAGAAAGGTGATATTTCTTCTTGTTAATGATGCGCCAACGTTACCTTCGCTCAATGTATTTTGTCCTCCAGCGTTACCTTCACTCAATGTATTCTGTCCTGCTGCAGCAGTTGGACTGATAGGCTCATCGAGTATCGGTGATTTATAAGTATTCTTGTAAATCAACATTTTCTAATATGTAAACGAATTGTGATTTCTTCACCTCCGAAATTTACTATACGATCTTCCTGATCGAGAATACGCAAGGTGAGACGGTCAATTACTTTCGCAATGACTGGCAAGTAAATGACGTTCTTCGGTGTTTCTGCGATTTTATAACCTGGCGGAACACTCGGAAAAAATTCATGTATAACATGTCGAGGTCTACCGTTTGTGTACGCACCAGCTGTAATGTTGCATTCAATTCGTAGAATATTTACTCTTATAATGTTTACGGGCTCGTCTGATTCAGCTAGTGTGTTCGGTGGAATAACACGATCTGATGAAAAACCCAACAAAGAGCCTATATTGTTAGGTTGTGTAAAATCAATCTGATATTTACACTTTATTTCACTTTTTAATGTATTATTATTAGCACGTAGAAAAATTACTTCTTCTTCATCACCTTCGAACATCTGAGCACGTAAAAAGTCATTTATAGCATTGAGCTCATAACAACCTGTAGGTATAGTTAGCTCCTGATCATCAACGTAAAATATATTGTTTGTCTCATCAACATTAGAGATTGAATTGAAGCTCTGAAAGTCTACGAGACCGAGTTCATAATGTCCATCTCGAAGATCGATCGAGGGGAAAAAATCTGACCCCAATACCGAGTCACGGCCAGAGAGTGTAACTGTTAAAGACATTGTTCACGTAGAAACTTGACACACAACTGACCGCATATGCTTGAATCATACGATTGATATTGGTCGTGGTTGTAGTAGATTATAGCAGAAGGTCCAAAATATTCCACAAGTTCAATTGGTGGTTTTAAATTTCCGAAGGAATCGAAATACTTAACGTGCTTATTACGTTTAACGTAAGCGACCCAATGTGTTCCAGGACCTTGTTCGTCATCAAGATTCACAATTGCGCACTCATTGCGTTGCGCATTTTGAGGTAGAGATGTACGCATAAAAACTCCCCGAAAATGCGGTATTTTACGACAGACGTTTGATAATTGCATATTACTAGTAGGTCCAGATTTTGGAAGTCCATTTATTTTCTTTTCCTTTTCCTTTTCACTCCCTCTCCTATTCGACTGTATGGTGCGAGGTATAAACCTTGTCCCCGTCTCGCTTCCATTAAGCGATTGTGTCGATGCATTTCTTCCAATTGTTTTTTGGCAGCTTTGGTGTCGTTTACAGCCTTTGCTATACCTGCTGCACCGCCAGCTAATGCGCCCACCGCACTCAGCAGCGGAAGCAATGGTAATAAACCCCCCCGTTTTGTTTTAGTAAGTGACTTTTTCCTCAATAAACCACCTCGTTTTTTCGGTACACGAATTTTTCTTTTCTTCGTACTTTTTCTAGGCAGTCGCAGTCCTAAGCCGAGTTTCCGTTTTGCATTCATTGATGCCCAGACAGCAGTCGCTGTCGCTCGTTCACCTACGGATGAGTCACTAGCTATGATACGTTGTCGTGCACGGCGTGCAAGTACTTTATCAGCATGATGACGCGAGGGCAGGTCCTTATATACTGAATATGCGATATCATGCTCACGGCAAGCATCATCCAGAGGGTTTATTCCTCGATCACCACGTGCTAACCGTTCATGAAGGCGAGTACCTGGACCGCAATAATTGTAGCCAGGTACATGCAGCTCGAAGGGTAGTTTATTTAGCAGCTTATTGAAAAAAGATCCACAACCATATCTCATCATGTCATGCTTTCCTAACGGGTTCGTTGGCACATCCAGCAATTTTTTATTGAAGGCGGTATTCCATCAAACTGATCTTGATTAGGTAAATTATAATGTTCCGTACAGGCACGATATTGTTGCACTTCAGGATCTGCACGAATGTGCTCAGGTAATTTACACCAAACAAGTCGAATACTGTTTGGAAAGCGCTTCAATAGTAAAATTTTTGGAATGTATTCAAGCTGCTCAATAGTTAAATCCTGCAAACGTAGCACATCTAACATTAACAACGACATAATGAGAACTGATGAGATAATCTGCTTCGAGCCTATAAATAGCTTGCATGATCATAGAGTTTTACAGTTATGGATTTCGTAAAGCAACCACTGCACATTCGTGTCTCCAACGCCGATCGTTTTATTGTCGGTGGGGGTTGTGGAGAAAGGAGTAAACGTCATGGATCCCTACTTCCATCTACAATTCGTAGTATAATTTGCGGACCCTCGAATTGCGGTAAAACAAACGTACTGCTTAGTCTCGTAGAAAGTCCTAACGGTGTGAGATTTGAAAATATTTATGTATACTCAAAGTCGCTTCAACAACCCAAGTATCAATACCTTGAACGGTTATTAAAAGGACTAAAAGGTATTGGATATTTTAAATTTTCAAACAATAGCGACGTTGTAAAGGTAACTGAGGCGTTACCCAATTCTATTTTCATATTTGATGATGTTGCTAACGATAAGCAGGATAATATCAGAGACTACTTCTCCATGGGTAGACATTCAAATATTGACTGCTTCTACCTCTGCCAGACTTATGCTAAAATTCCTAAACACATGATTCGTGATAATGCAAACCTTCTCATAATCTTTAAGCAAGATGGTACTAATTTAAAACATATTTATAACGATCATGTAAACACGGATATGTCATTTGAAAAAGTCAATGAATTGTGTTCAAAGTGCTGGCACCATGATTATGGATTTCTAGTGATCGACAAGGATAGTACAATTCAAAATGGTAGATATCGGAAAGGTTACGATGAGTATGCTAAGATTAAATAGTATACCGTTTGCTTAAGATTGTTCAGTTTAGAGCTAAGTGTCCATCAAAACACACACATCAAATGAGCATGGAATAAACCTAGTATAAACGTGGAAATAAAAACGTGGACTGAATCTAAATTGAACGTGGATTGAACGTGGAAACGTAGATTGAACGTGGATTGAACGTGGATTTGAACGTGGATTGAACGTGGATTGAACGTGGATTGAACGTGGATTGAACGTGGATTGAACGTGGATTTGAACGTGGATTGAACGTGGATTGAACGTGGATTGAACGTGGATTGAACATGGAAAGCAGGAAAATGGAAGAAAAGATGCTGCTAAAGAAGATTGCCACGAAAAGTAAAGTAATTCGTGAAAAATATCGTGCACTCAAATCAGGAAGAGAAATGATGGAAACCAATTTAAATGAAACTTTTAAACCAATTGTTGAGCCATTGAAGAAGCTCACTGAACATAATGAGATTACCTTCGTGTCCCCGAAATATGAGTATAAACAGGAACCGCTACAGAAGACTACTGCAAGCGATAATTCTTTGATTATTCCATCGGAACGTAAAAGAACTTATTTCTCATCGACTCCACAACGTAAATATTTCGCAGACAACTCTAGAATTAAAATTCCAACCCCTTCATCTGATGATGATGATGATGAGCAAGGAAATTCACGACCTAATGAAACATTATACCTTTCTCTGGAAGAGGATGGGGAGGAGGAGGAGGAGGAGGAGGAGGAGGAGGGAGTGAAAGTGGAAAAGGATGTTAATGATTTAGCAATACCATCACCAATGCAAGCAGAAACTCCATCATCACCATTGCAAAGATCCTTAGATTTAAATAGTTCTTTGTCAGAATATGCACCAATTGGACGTAAATATATAGAGATGTTTCTGCGTAAAAATAAGGATTTAATTGATGATAATTTTGGAATTGAACGAGATGTTAGACTTAAGAAAATGAGTTCGACAAAGAGTTTTATTAGGAAAAAGAAAGTTTTACTACCATCAGTGCTCGTTGTACCCCTGTAAACCCAACACATACCTGAAGAGTTATGGATAGTGAAGAAAAGAAAAAATTGGTCGATGAACTGCATGTACCTGCAAGACGGAATTTTCAACGTAGAAGAGTTATAATACGAGGCTTCGATGACCTCTGGCAAGCAGATCTGGTTGATATGAAGAATTATACTGACGGAGGTTACCACTATATTCTCACAGTTATTGATGCATTGTCGAAATTTGGCTGGGCAGTAGCACTAAAAACCAAAACTGGCAAGGAAGTGACAGACGCTTTTGGAAGGCCTTTGTCAGTTAACATAATATATGTGCAATACCAAATAAGTTTTCATTTGAAACAGACTAGGTAACCTTTGTACATGTTTTCTTTAGTATACATTTTGCAAGGTACAAAACCAATTTTATACGCATAATAGATTTTATTTTAGATGTAATAAATAAGATAAAAGTTAATTTATACTCTTTTCCTGAAAGCTAGAGTTCTTGAAATATTCATGGGGTTTCATATTTTTTGAACACCCTTTCATGGTTTTATAAAATTTAAATTATGTAAGATTAAAGCAAATTAAATTTTATTTAAATTTTTATATGATTTAAGGCCCTAATCAAAAAAGCTCAAAATTTTTCATTAATAAATCAAACTATAAATAAGAAGGTATACCCGGAGAGATTTATAATCATTAAAAAAATGATACTCTTAGCATTATTGCCGCAAAATTATATAATTGGTACATTCCAACTATTAAGAAAAATGGCTGAATCGCAATTCGGAAATTTCTTTGAAAACTATTTCTCTTATTATGAAAAATTTTGGATAAAAGAAATAAAGCCTGCTAATTTTTCTGTTTATAAGCTTGAAAATAGGACTAACAACTTTTCCGAATCATACAATAGCAGATTGAATAAACACTTAGGAAAAAGACTAGATATAAATTCGTTTATCAGTAAGTAAAATTTGTCCTTAATAATTTCCACCAAAATGCATCTAGTATCTTCTCCAATTGATAATATGGTGTAAACGTTTCTTTTCCTTATAACAATTATTGTGGATCAAAGTCGTTAAAGTAGTGTACCCATCATTCTTAATATTCAATTTCCTTCAACTCTTTTCTTGACGGACAATGCATTTCGATTGAATTTAAATCCATTTGTCATTGTAATAATTATTTCAGGAATCATTGTAATCAAATTTCTTTCTGTAACATAAATTTTAAATAAACTTTAAAGTTGTATATTTTTTAGGCTATCTAGTGATGATATTGCAAGAGAAGAAAGATGAATTTTCTCAAATTAAAAATAACACATATAAGCCTAGAGAGAAAAAAAGGAAAGATTTGGATTTTAATAAAGAAATACTAGAATTTTATAATAACATAGAAAAGAATGAAACCAATGAAGACATAGAAATGAAGATTATAAGATTCATGGACGAATTCAGCTGTATAAAGGAGTTAATAGAACAGGATAAAATAAATATGTTCAACGCTTTAACAAATATGGGTCACCAAGAAGGGAAAACCGAAATATTGGATAAAGCAAATATTCCGAAAATTATACTTAATAAAAATGAGCCCAACGTAATTATAAATAAATTAATTACAATTAAAAATAAATACCTTCAAAATTCGGAGGAAATAGCATTTGTAATCACTAAGAATGATACTGAATAAAATTAAATATAAAAATCTTTTATTTCTGAAAGTATTTCATTTCATTCTTCTTGCACCGCTTTCACAGCAATAAACTATACCCATTTATTTATAGTTTTTCTTGTATTTAATCCAATTAATTTTATATTCATTAAAGCATAAACGTGCCACTAAACATTTGAAAGTACTCACTTATGAGTATTTTAATTAAAAATGATTTTTGAAGTGCATATGCTGATTTCTTTTCAGCAATTATTTTTCACATAGACTGTAAGATAGCAGTGCTATTTGTCATTTTCATTTAACTTTCAACGTAACCATCTTTAGACTGGAACATTAAGAAATTAAAACGCAGCCACATATGTTATTAGTCTTATCCATCAATGTTTCAACCAGAGAAGAGATCATTTATTCTTGCTGCTTACACAACATTGAGAAAAGTGATATATTGTTTTAAATGGCCTGCGAAAGAAAGAAACACATTTCAACAAAGAAATTGGCTCTTATACTGATTATTGATCAAATAACTACAAAATTAATGTAATAATAACTTATCTGATACTATTTTTATTATTTCATTCATAGTAAAAGCCTCTTCTTTCAACTAGTGAAATTAATTGCTTATCTATTAAGTCTTCATTTATAGTCTAACGTATTCATTTAAAATAACCTGAAAAATCGAACCTACATTTCAATACAAACAATTTTGCGTTTACTATTTCTGCACTAATTTCTTTATCTAAATAGCAATAATAAGATATAATATCAACTTATTGTCTTATTGATATTACATCTCTATATAAATTTTAATCTCAAATGACTACTTATGTTATATTAGTTAAATAATTAAAATATTAATCCTTTTAATTAAATACTAATTAGTTTTTTATATCTAGAACTTACATTAAATATCTTTCTAATTTCTCAAAATACTTTACTCTTAATCTAACTTGAGATATTTAAAATTTACCCGAATCACACACATGCACTGCATATGTATTGATATGCACATAAAATTGTACTGAGAGCACATCTTGAATAAAACGCTTCATGCACTCAGTGCTGCCAACCTCATAGAGTGAAAATTACTATTGCTGTTGGTAAATTGACGCCGCACCCACTTAGTGAAACTTGTATAATTGAACTGCTATTGTTTAATCGCCGTCGTCAAGGCGAGATTTCAAAAATAAAACTAGACTTTTATGCTTACGAGGGAATTAATCCCGAAGAGAATCCTACAAGCTATAAGGCTCTTTCGGATGAAAGTAAAAAAATTGCAGCTAATTACGTAAGATTTACCATACGTGGAAAATTGAATCGCACCGTTACAGTTTTATTGAATCTAGAACTTGTAGAAAATATAAAACTTCTAATAAGTTACCGAAATAAAGCCAATATAGGTGAAAGCAACAAATGCCTTTTTGCTCTTGCCGAAGTTGATAAAACTAGATCTAATCGACGTTTAGTTGCCTGTGAAGTACTAAGGAGATTAGCTTATAACTGTGGAGCAACTGCCCCTGAAATATTAAGGGGAACCATCCTTCGGAAACAAATAGCAACTTGGGCTGCAAATAACAAATTAAATGAAGAACAAGTTTCTGATTTGGCGAATTATTTAGGCCAAGCATTGAAGATACACAGAGAGTATTATCGTCAACCTCTGGCAACCAGGGAAATTGTTCAAATGTCTCAAATATTAGAGTCAGTCCAAGGAAAAAAGGTATCACCTGAAACAACGAATGATATTGAAGAGCAAACATCAGCAGTCTCTGCATTCGAATTATCAGGTATGCACAATAATGTATATTAAATTGAAACTTTTGTCTACTTATAACTAGTTAGATTGCCACAAATTAATTTTATTTTACCATTTAGTGATATGAAAAAAATCAGTGTTTGTTCTAAATTTGTATAACAGTTAATTATACTTTATTTTTTAAATTGTGTATATATCATCAAGTAATGAACATAATTTACAGGCGAGAATGATTTCGAGGGAAGTAACACTATTGGTGACAAAATAATCATCAAAAAAAGAAAACGAATCTCTCCAAAGAAAACAGGTAACAAAATGAAAAATAGCACAGATTAGACTAAAAATATTATTAAAATAAATCACAACGAATTAATTGGAAAACGAGAAATATGATTAATTTAGCTGTTTCAATTTGTTTTCAAATTTTCTTCTTTTAGCTTCCAGATTCAGTAAGCAGAAGTGTAAAAGTGGAGACAAAGATAACAAGATTAGGAGAAAAATTAAAAGCAACAAAAAGAGAAAAATAGTTGAATGTTTGTTCTTCTTTTATACAAAAAATAAATTATAGTTATTGTTCGATCTTTGCATGGCAACAAATCGAATAAGGATCTGAAGTTGTGTAATTAATTTTACGCTCAGCAGCTTCTAGAAAAAATTGATACAGTTTGTGTTTTGTTTAAGGTAGAGATAGTCAATTTTTTAGATCGAGCATCGTCAGTCACCCAACAACTTTCTTACGATTCAGACGTGTCGGAGTAAGAAATGTAAAGGCCCGAGCCTAGACGTAAGACGTACAAGTTGAGTGAAATATGTAAAGGCCCGAGCCTAGACTTCAGAATTTGTGCGAACGGAGTAAGAATTGTAAGGCCCCAGCCAAACGAGTGGAGGTGAAGTTAAAGCAGCCCGGCTGTTTGTCCAAATCAAGGGCCCGGCCCATAAATGAGATAATAGCCATGCTATTAAACATAATATCAGGCCCGGCCTAAATTAATAAACGAGGTGATAAATAATTCAGATATTTAACGTGTATCGACCTGAGAGTGAAGAAAAATTGTGCACATCAAAAAGACATTTTATAAATTGTGTAAATTCTGGACAATAAAAAGGGTTTTTTATGCCTTCGGGCTTTTTCCCTTAATTCGTGTAGTTTTCTTTATTTCCTAAAAACCAAGGAATTCATCCGTGCGGAGTAATTCCTCAAATCCATAGAAAAATGATAAACATTGGTGCCTCCTGTGAGGTATTCGCACGAAAATAGTGGCAGTGAGAAAGAAGTGAATCTGAAAAAGACACAGTACGAGCAAACGACAGAGCTGAAGGCGGAGACAACTTCAAACAGATCAACAGCGGTGAGCAAGGAAGCAGAGTTTGAATCTGGGCAGCAACAACGAGGAAAGCGGCATACTTCACATCAATCTAGCAGGAAGGAGCTCCAGGGCCAAGCGATCGAGCTGCGGGCGAGAAGGCATAGGAACATCGAAACGGCGAGCGATATTATCTTTATCATATGCATATTTATGTTGCGTTTTCAGCTAGATATTAAGATAGAGCGTTAACATCGGTTCTCACCCCAGCAGAGAAATTCGGAAAAACGAAATAGATATTTAGCTCGGTATTCGCATTCGTTTTTTAGATAAAGATTTAAAATGAATCATAACGGGAGAGCACGATTAATATTACAAAAGCGAATAACGCTTAAAACTCAAATTACCATTTTAACAAACACAATCGATAATGACCGGTTGGATAATGTCAATGTAAAATTGAGGTTTGAACGTATATCGGACCATTTTAAAAATTATGAAGAACTGCATGACGAATTGATGATTCTTGAGCCAAACGGGGACCACCTCGAAGAGATGCTAGAGGTGCAGGATCGTTTTTATAGTTTAGCGAGTAAAGTAGATGCAATATTAAAACAAATTAATTCTAGCACTCCTAATCATTCGGGTAATAGCAATTACATAGAGACATCCCAAAATGAAAGAGTAAAACGAATTAAATTGCCGATCGCTCAGTTACCTAAATTTTCTGGAGAAATAGAAAGTTGGTTATCTTATAAAAATACATTCATAACGATGATAGACTTAAGAGAAGATATAACAGACTTGCAAAAGTTTTTATATTTAAAGGATTCTCTAAAAGGAGAAGCTTTAAATAAGATAAACATATACGATACAAGTGATGCGAGTTACAAACTCGCATGGAACTTGTTAATCGAAACATATGAAAAGCGAAGAATAATTATTGCAAAACATTTGGATG
Source organism: Prorops nasuta (assembly GCF_024137725.1). Taxonomy (NCBI): domain Eukaryota; kingdom Metazoa; phylum Arthropoda; class Insecta; order Hymenoptera; family Bethylidae; genus Prorops; species Prorops nasuta. The sequence goes on along the minus strand of NW_027116817.1, from coordinate 1,083,104 downwards.
CAATATTAGACATGCCTGCACAAGAGAGAAATGGCAATTTAGAATTAACGCAGATAGTAGATAATATGAAGCAGCATGTAAACATGCTTGCGGCGTTGGATATATGTATTGATGAGATTATTTTAATAAGAATTCTAGAAAGATCGCTTCCATTAAACATACGCTCCAGATGGGAAGAAAGTTTAAAGTTCGACGAAATTCCTTCATTGAAGCAATTGTACGATTTTGTTGCCGGAACTGCATTCAGAATCGCTACAATTGAAAAGGAAAAATTGCGTAAAAGAGCAAGCAATAGCTGTGAACAAAGACATCATTCGAAAATTCGAAAACCAAATATAGATGCTCGAATAATGCTGAGTACGACTCAAGAAGAGAAATGCTCCATTTGTCAAGAAGAAAAACATGTAATATTTCGATGCCCGGTTTATAACAAAATGAACGTTAATCAAAGATGGGATAATATTCGGAGATTAAGACTATGCCAAAATTGCTTGCGCGCTCATAGTAACGATTGTAGATCAATAAAATGCAGAAGTTGTAATCGTTTTCATCACACTTCACTCCATAGAAACAGAATTAGAGAGGAACCGCGTCATTCATTGCAAGCTAGCTTAAACCAAAACACTTCCACGGAGGGGGGAACTCAGGGGGGAGCAGGTTGACGAAATGCGGTCGCGATGCAAACAATCGCGACCCGATTTATGTCTCAGCTGATTATGAGCGCGGAAGTAAGACTGAAGGATTTAAAAGGAAATTTTATTAAAGGCCGCGCATTATTGGATACATGCGCAACTGCAAATTTCGTAACAGAAAACATGGCTCAAAGATTAGGGGGGCCCATTAAGGCTTGCAAATTCAATATCAGCGCAATTGATGGTATTAAAATTTCGGCAAGAGGAATAACAGAAATTACATTTTATTCGATTCACGGGCAATTCAACAAAAAAATAACATGTTTATTAGTACCTAATATCGCAGAATCCATTCCGAGCGAAGTCTTTCCGCGTGAAAATATAGATATTCCTAAAAACATAAAACTTGCTGATCCTAATTTTCATTTACCGCAAGGAATTGATATTCTTATAGGCTCCGGAATAACACTTTCATTATTCAGTATTGGTCAATTAAATTTATCTCGAAATGAATACGATTTATACGCACAAAAAACATTATTAGGATGGGTTATCGTAGGTGAGGCACCCAATAAAGGGCAAAGAAAAGGGGAAATATGTCAATTAACAGGGTTTTTTAAACAAATTGTTTCATTAAACTTGCCAGGAAAAGAGCAAGTTATAAGCAACACAGATGCATGCGAGAGTCATTACAAATTAAACACTGTGCGGAATGAAGAAGGTAGATATGTTGTGCGTTTACCATTTAAAATAAATAAACCAGATTTGGGAGATTCGAAGATTATCGCCACTCGTCGATTTCATGCATTGTTGCGCAAATTTCGAAGTGATCCAAATCTAACAATTGAGTATAAAAAGGTTATGCAAGAGTATATAGATTCCGGACACATGACGTTATTAAATTCGGAAAAGGGAGATGGATATTATTTGCCGCATCATGCCGTAATCAAAAGGGATAGTCTTACAACAAAGGTTATAGTGGTATTTGATGCATCTGCTAAAACGGAAAAAGGAATATCATTAAATGACATTTTGTTAACCGGTCCAGTCATACGAGATAAAATATTTGAACATCTGATACGAATTCGATTAAATAAATACATAATTACTGCTGATATTGAAAAAATGTATAGGCAAATTTTAGTTAACGATGAGGATAGAAAATATCAAAGAATTCTATGGTTTCATCAAAATGAGATTAGAACGTTCGAACTAAATACGGTAACTTTTGGAATATCTTCTTCATCGTTTCTAGCCATTCGCACTTTAAAGCAATTGGCAGAAGATGAAGAAGATAAATTTCCAATCGGAGCAAAAATTTTGAAAAATAATCTATACGTAGATGATCTTATGGCAGGTGCCGATACATTACATGAAATATTGAAAATAAGAGACGAATTAATAGCCCTATTAAATTTGGGTGGATTCAAAATTCGAAAATGGGCTTCCAATCATCCCCGGGCTGTCGAATTTACGAAAGAACGAATGACTGATATGGAATTTTTAAAAGATGAAACAACTACAAAAAAAACCCTCGGAGTATTTTGGAATGCAGCATGTGATGAGTTTTCATATATAATTAAAGCAAATAATACAAATAATAGAGTAACTAAACGAATTATTCTATCGGCAGTTGCAAAAATATTTGATCCAATAGGATTATTGGGCCCTATAATATTTATGGCGAAAATAATGGTACAGGAGTGCTGGAAGGATAGGGTCGAATGGGATGAAACAATAAGCACAGCATTGAATAAAAAGTGGTTATTATTTTCAGTTCAATTACCTCTTTTAAATAATGTAGCAATAAACCGTTATTTATTAATAAATGATGCTTGCGAAATACAAATACACGGATTTTGTGATGCGAGCAAATTAGGATATGGAGCTTGCTTATATCTTAGATCTCAGGATAAAAACGGGAATGTAAATAGTAATTTAATTTGCTCTAAATCTAGAGTAGCTTCGCTAAAGGAAACAACAATTCCACGAATGGAATTAAATGGAGCTTTAATTTTAGTACGCTTATATAAAGAGATTCGATTTCTTATAGAGCACAGAATTCAAAAAATTATATTTTGGTGTGATTCCACAATAGTGCTACATTGGATACGCAAATCACCAATAGAATTAAAAACATATGAGGCTAATCGTGTAGCTGAAATACAGGAATTAAGCGAACTCGTTGATTGGCGGCACGTTAGAACATACGAAAATCCAGCAGATTGCTTATCTAGGGGACAGACTCCAAGTGAATTTGTGCAGAATAAGACTTGGTTCAATGGGCCTGCGTGGATTAAAATGAGCGAAGATAGGTGGCCTAAATCAATACAAATATTAATCCCAAACAATCACGGAGAACGAAATGAAGCGTGCTTATTGATTAGAAATAATGGTAACGAAATACTTGAGAAAATATCATCATATTCTCGTTTAATAAGAATAATAGCATATTGTTTGCGTTTCATAAAGGGTAATAAACAAGGAAGAGAATTGAGTAATGAGGAAATAAAACAAGCAGAAACAAGAATATTAAAGCTAATACAGGCTGAAAAATTTTCTTTAGAGTTAAAATGTTTAAAAGATAGCCGAAATATTAAAGAAAATCGGTTAGCATCTTTAAGTCCATTCTTAAATGATGATGGTTTAATGTGTGTAGGAGGACGATTAAAAAATGCTAAAATACCGTTATCGCAAAAACATTCTATTTTATTACCTGCGAAACATCATGTTACCGATTTGATTATCCGTAATTTTCACGAAAATCTTTATCATGCTGGGGTGCAGACCACGTTATATTCAATAAGACAACGATTTTGGATACCTGACGGCAAAAATCAGGTTCGGAAAATTATACGCAATTGTGTTCGATGTAGAAGATTTAATGCTAAAACGATTAATTACAAAATGGCTGATTTACCTATGTCGCGTGTAGAAGTTTCAACACCATTTTATCACACTGGAATAGATTTTTTCGGGCCCATGTTCATTAAGGAGAAAAAATACAGAAATCAAAAACGGCTAAAGGTGTACGGTTGCGTATTTATTTGTATGGCTAGCAAGGCGGTACATATTGAAATTGCGAGCGAATTGTCTTCAGAAGTATTTTTAGCAGCTTTACGAAGATTTACTGGAAGAAGAGGTATTCCTGCACATATTTATACTGATAATGGGACGAATTTTGTAGGAGCTAATCGAGAATTAAGTGATTTATACGCATTATTAGAGTCCGAAGAGTTTGTAAGTAAAAGAGATCATTATATGTTAAACAATAAGATAGTTTGGCATTTTAATCCGCCTATTTCTCCGCATTTTGGAGGGATATGGGAAGCTGCGGTTAAATCATTCAAGCATCATTTTAAACGAGTAGTTGGAGATCAATTGCTTACATTAGAGGAGCTTAATACTTTTGCAATCGAGATAGAAGCAATTTTAAATTCTCGACCTTTATGTCCAATCTCTTCTGACCCGAATGATGCATTAGCATTAACACCGGCGCATTTATTAATAGGAAAGCCTTTAATTATGTTACCCGAACACGATGTATCAAACGAAATTAGTACTAGAGGTAATGTTTGGCGAATAATACAAAAAATAAGGATAGATTTTTGGCGAAGATGGCAACAGGAATATTTAACTGAACTACAAAAGAGAACAAAATGGATTTATCCAGAGCAAAAAGTAACAATAGGATCTATAGTTCTTATCATAGAAAAAAATCAGCCCTGCATGCATTGGCCAATTGGCCGAATAATAGAAGTACATCCTGGTGAGGATGGAGTAGTAAGAGTAGTAACGATCAAAACTTCTAAAGGTAATTTTAAACGAAATGTAAAAGCTCTATGCCCTTTAATTGAATGTAAAGAAGATATTTGATCGCCAAGCTCTCAACGGGGGGAGGATGTTCGATCTTTGCATGGCAACAAATCGAATAAGGATCTGAAGTTGTGTAATTAATTTTACGCTCAGCAGCTTCTAGAAAAAATTGATACAGTTTGTGTTTTGTTTAAGGTAGAGATAGTCAATTTTTTAGATCGAGCATCGTCAGTCACCCAACAACTTTCTTACGATTCAGACGTGTCGGAGTAAGAAATGTAAAGGCCCGAGCCTAGACGTAAGACGTACAAGTTGAGTGAAATATGTAAAGGCCCGAGCCTAGACTTCAGAATTTGTGCGAACGGAGTAAGAAATGTAAAGGCCCGAGCCTAGACGTAAGACGTACAAGTTGAGTGAAATATGTAAAGGCCCGAGCCTAGACTTCAGAATTTGTGCGAACGGAGTAAGAATTGTAAGGCCCCAGCCAAACGAGTGGAGGTGAAGTTAAAGCAGCCCGGCTGTTTGTCCAAATCAAGGGCCCGGCCCATAAATGAGATAATAGCCATGCTATTAAACATAATATCAGGCCCGGCCTAAATTAATAAACGAGGTGATAAATAATTCAGATATTTAACGTGTATCGACCTGAGAGTGAAGATAAATTGTGCACATCAAAAAGACATTTTATAAATTGTGTAAATTCTGGACAATAAAAAGGGTTTTTTATGCCTTCGGGCTTTTTCCCTTAATTCGTGTAGTTTTCTTTATTTCCTAAAAACCAAGGAATTCATCCGTGCGGAGTAATTCCTCAAATCCATAGAAAAAGGATAAACAGTTATTTTAATATTTTACAGAGCTATACATAATTAATATGATTTTCAGCTGAAGACGAGTATAAAGCGAGTAACACTTCAGAAGAAGAGAATGATGATTGTTTCAATAAACGTTACAATAATAAGAGTAAAGAAATACGTGAGTGTAATAAAATATTTAGTAATCACTTCAACAAATACTAATGACAATTAATATTTAATATTTTTGTATTTTCTAAACTTGTTTTTAATATTCTCTTAGTCTGCTCACGTGTCCGATGGACAGATGACGAAAAGGAATTAGTGTTGGTATCATTTAAAACTCATAAATTGAACAAAACCCTTCCATCAGCAGCGGAGTGCGAAAAACTTTTACGAGAAAACAAAGATACATTTCATCAATGTAGAACTGGCATACAAATAAAGGCATGGTTTAATAATTCTATTCACAAGAAAAGCTAATATGTATAACATTTATGTTATATGTCTAAATTTTCATAAAGTATATTGCCTTCAAACTTATAGTATATATTAACTTAGTAAAAATGTAATTATATTAAATATAGTTATGTTGCAATAATATTACATTTAATATGTATCTAAACAAAAAAAGTGCTTAAATATATAAAACAAGTTTATATCTATGATCAATAAAAAATTCAGTTCTCAATTAGAACCACGGAACTAAATGCAAACCATTACAGAAAATTGTCAAGTCTAATTATTTAACATTACCAATGACATACTTTTCAATAAAATCGATAGATTTGCTAAAAGTCATTTATGATATCATTATGGTCGTCAAATCAGCTTATATATAGGTGTATTCAAGGAAACACGTAAATACTAACAGCCCATTTTTCAATGTTTAATGTACTATAGTATTGCATTCCTTCAACTGCGTCAAATATGAAAAACAGTTCTCATAGCATTTAATTCTACTTCTTTCACATTGTAACAGCAAAGTTTTCAAAATTTGGAGGTAATTAAATTGTATGAATGTTTTTCATAGAAAAACTAACTGAGATTCAATGAGCACAGTTCTATGAATACTATTATTAGCTACATCTCTAAATCATATACATTGACATGATATGAATATATTTAATATTTTAATTTAATAACATTATAAGCATCATAGTTCTTGAAAAAATTGTTAGAAAAAGCTAAGCATATTTAATAATTCCACTACAGTCCTCAGTGCTACCGATTGGTGTATATACCATATATGCAAGTACTTATAACTACCATTCCCAATATTTCATTTGCTATTTTAATTATAGCATCTTTGCTTCATTCCTTCAAACAAGCTAAACAAGGGCCACTAACTTTACATTATGAAGCTCTGATTTTTCTGGGTTCTATACGCAAAACTTTAATAACGTACAAATATTTCAGACTCTGAAAATGATTGTGTCAAGAAATTCTGTCTGGTAAATGATGTGTGCAATTCTGCACATTGATGTAAGTTTCCGCACTTGTGTTTATTTTTACTTAATATTGAAATTTCTTGATTGTACATATGTATGTAAACGTATAAGTAGGTATTCAGGTACTGATATTGTGAATAATGGGTAGATCTATTAAAATTATTTGTTTTTATGTGTGAAATTAGTGTTATAATTTCACTAGTGAACAGGTTTTTGTGAGGACTTGATAATTAAAATAAATGCACCAATCGGTAGATTTGAGGACCATACTTGTAATAAAGAATGTTTTTAACAAATCTAACAATTTACTTCAAATGTCTATCGTTTATAATGATAAGAAATCTGTATTTACAATATATTTCTATAATATCATGCTAAATTAAGTTGATATTGTCAATTCATCTCAAAGACTGTTCTCTCAAAAATTTACGTCAGCTATTCTTTTATATAGACACGTTGAGATGATAGGAAAATATTCTAAATTTTAATTTCTCATCATTATAAGCATCATACTTCTTGAAAAAATTGTTAGATTAGCTAAGAATATTTATTAATTCCATTACACCCTCACTGCTGCCGATTTGTGTATTTATCAAAGTATGCAGGTGCTTATAATTTCCTCTTTTAATATTTCATTCTCTGTTTTCAATATAATATTTTATTAGATTTGTTCAAAAAAGCTGAAATGGGCCTCTAGTTTCATCAGAAATCCTAATTATTCCAGGTTAAAATGTAAAAAATTTAAAGAATATATTTTTTTCAAATTAGACAATTCGTTATTACGTTAAATACATATAGTAGTTCGGTTTCATTAGTACTTGTTTACACGATCACAGAAGTGTCTCAATATTCTGTTACACAGCCAAGAGTTACTAGATTTTCTACGTATATTTTTTATACGAACTTATTTACACGCAAGTCGAAATGTATATAGTATGCGTGAGAACTTTGACACATTTCTGTGAGATTGTAATCTAGTCCTTATATACGTCTCTATACGTGCCATTAACTACTGGATTTCAAAGTTTATATGTCAAATATAATACTTTGGATTTGAGCAAAAAGCATAATAATTCGGAAAGACGTCACTTATGGTTATGAATTAAATCTTAATAGGCAGCTACTTAACGGGAATCTGTACGCGTAGCGAAGGCCCAACTCCAGCCCTCCCCTCCAGCCTCAGTGCCATCTATCGGCAACAGTAGGTAGCGCTGAGCGAAGTTATTATAGTCGGGGAAGTATCCCCCACCACTTGGGCATGCTAGGAGTTATGCTAGGGGGGTCATCTCCCACCACGCGCTCACGCTTCTCCCTTTAGTGGTAGGAAGTAGGAAGGTGGAGGGAGAGAAAGGCGCGTGTGTGCGTCATTGTCCATGTTCCTCAAACACAAGGATGGACAGCCTTCGTGTCGGTTGGCCCAACTGGGCCCAACCTTCACGTACACTAACTCAGTGCATATATGTGCAGCTGTTACCGATGTCACGATACGTAAAATTGAAGTGACACAGGAAACGAAACAGCTGATTTTCATAACGAATATCATCCTTTTAGGAGTAATAACGTTACTTTCAACAATTACGTCGACGTCGTTAGGAGTAGCAACATTACTTTCAAAAGTATTATCGCAACTTTTAACAGCATCGACTGATGTGTTACAACTATACTGCAATCACTTTTCATTTAAATATTATAGCCAAAAACTTAATTGCTATTAATGACAACATTACTTCTTACAGTATTCTCGTCACTTTCACTAAATTTATTTCGACTGTTGATAATATTTCCTACTTTTTTTAATTTTAATCAGTTGGCCACAAAATTATCAGTAACATCATCACTTGTAACAGTATTAACGTTACTTTTAACTTTGTCGACCGAATTCTTAAAAATACTTACATCTATTGAAATATTAGCGCCGTGAATTTCTTTGGTATCAATAACAACATCAGTTTTTACAGAAATATCGTCACTATTACCGAATTTCTCTCAACTAATGATAATATTTCTTTAATCCCTTATGTCTATTCTACTTGTCACATAGTCATAAGTAACATCATCACTTGTAACAGTAACGTTACTTTCAACTTTGTCGACCGAATTCTTAAAAATACTTACACCTATTGAAATATTATCGCCATGAATTTCTTTGGTATCAATAACATCACTTTTTACAGAAATGTCGTCACTATTAACGAATTTCTCTCAACTAATGATAATATTGCTTTAATCCCTTATGTCTATTCTACTCGCCACATAGTCATAAGTAACATCATCACTTGTAACAGTATTAACGTCACTTTCAACTATGTCGACGGTCTTACTAATATTATTAATTTCAGTTGCCTTACTATTATAGTGAAGCTTTAACTTACAAATCGCATAGTTTCTAGTAACAACATCACTTAGTACAGTATTATCGTCACTTTTAACTATATCGGCGATTCTTGTTATTGTAACAAAATGACTATGTACAGCAATAGCGTCACTTTACAAAAGATTTCAATGAAGTTTCGATTTAAAATACGCGCATCTTCTGTAGCAATTTAAAGTTGGAAGTTAAAATAAAGTGGTATTCATTATTCCAAATTTATAACAATTTGTCTGCAAGCCCTGAAAAAGTATTTGACATAAATTAGTCCTCCACGTGAATTCCACAAGATTTCTACGAAGTCTCAATTAAAAAATCGCATATCCTCAGTAGCAGCAGCAAAATGAAAGCCCAAACATCGTTGATTTCACTGTTAAAAAATGTTTAAAAAATTTTCTACAGGCCTAAAAAAAAGGTTGATCTAAATTATCTCTTTGCTTACATTACAGAAAAATTCTACGAAATTTCAATTAAAAAATCGAAAATCATCTGTAGCTGCAGCAAGACAGAAGCTCAAATATTTTGGATTTCACGATTAACAAATTTATAAATATACATATATGTGAAAGCCTAAAAAGAATCATGATATAAATTATCCCTCTGCGTGCATTACAGAAGAACTCTACGAAATTTCGGTTAAAAATTCGCAAATAATCTGTAGCTGCAATAAGATAGAAGCTCAAATATTTTGCATTTCACGGTTGACAAATTTATAACTACTTATGTGAAAACCTAAAATAAATGATGACATAAATTATCCCTCTGCGTGCATTACAAAAGAATTCAACGAAATTTCGGTTTAAAATTCGCTAATCATCTGTAGCAGCAGCAAGACAGAAGCTCAAATATTTTGGATTTCACTATTAATAAATGCATAAAAACTTTTCTGCAAACCCAAAAAAATCATGACAAAAATTATCCCTCTGCGTGCCTTACAGAATAATTTTACGAAGTTTTAGTTCGAAATTCGCCAATCAACTCCCAATAGCAACTTTGCTTTATGGCTCTTTCTCTGTCAAACTAATTCCATTTATATTTTCTTTTCATTAATATAAACTGGGAAATACAACAATTAATGCAATGGAAGCCTCTGTTTATTAGGTATACTGCTTCCAGATTCCTAAATTTATTCACCGTATGCTCTATTACTTGTAAAATAAGGAATTTATGAATCCTTCTCATCTTTACACATTACATGATTTTAATATAATTTTTATTAACTATGTGATTAATATTTTACAAATTTTATGCCCAAAATTGCCTGCAAGCTTCTCATTCGCAATGATTTGTCTAGAAATTCATAATTTTTTCCACCTTTTTTATTACTGGTACTCCCAATAGCAACTTTGCATTATGGCTCTTTCTCTGGCAAACTAGCCCCATTTATATTTTCTTATCATAAATATAAACTGGGAAATACAACAATTTATGCAATGGAAGCCTCTGTTTATTAGGTATACTGCTTCCAGATTCCTAAATTTATTCACCGTATGCTCTATTACTTGTAAAATAAAGAATTTATGAATCCTTCTCATATTTACACATCTACATGAATTTAATATAATTTTTATTAACTATTTGATTAATATTTTACAAATTTTATGCCCAAAATTGCCTGCAAGCTTCTCATTTGCAAGGATTTGCCTAGAAATTCACAACTTTTTCCATCTTTTTTATTACTGGTACTCCCAATAGCAACTTTGCATTATGGCTCTTTCTCTGGCAAACTAGCCCCATTTATATTTTCTTATCATAAATATAAACTGGGAAATATAACAATTAATGCAATGGAAACCTCTGTTTTTTAGGTATGGTGCTTCCAGTTTCCTAAATTTATTCACCTTATGCTCTATTACTTGTAAAATATTGAAATCAAAAATTCTTTTCATATTTACACATTTATATGATTTTATTATAATTTGGATTAGCTATTTGATTTATATTTACAAATTTTATACCCATGTATTTCTCAGGTCTTCTGGCAACCGTGAAACTCATTACACATTATTTATTAAGTCTAAGAGTATAACGTATAATTTTCAATTACCTTAATAGTTGATCAATTATCTTTGACGTAGACCTTCCATTGCCAAGTTGTTACGAACACAATTAGACCAGTCAGCTCAATCCTCAGCAACACACACACACACATACGACAGAATAATCATATTCTTCACTGTAGTCTGGAAAAAAGAAACCCTACAAAGTACGACAATTAAAGTATAAGACATTCTATTCTATAGAATAGAATGTTATACTGATCTAATTGTCGACTCCCTCTGTCATAACATTTCAAATGTTTATTTGAAATGATGACAAAGTTCTAGTCACTGCACAATAAATACACTTTACAGCACACAAAAACGCATTTTTGGAGAATTCACACTATCATAACCACAAATGACTAATAACTTCACTAAATTATTTACACAGCACGTTGGATTTATAATATAAATCTAATCAGTAGTACTAACAATAATTCCCACACACACGACATTTTAATTTTTAACTTAAACTTATACCGGTTCTACACTATACCGGCTCTACGTTGAAATTCGCGACTATCTCCATGTCCGCTTGATAGTGAAGAAACAACTGACGCGTGTCTATGAACCCACGTGCTCACACACACCCTCTTGTGTGCCAGTCAAGCTAGCGACGCTACTATCCGCACAGTGTTTTCACATGTTTATTTCTCCTCTCCTAAAGTTCAAAAAATTAAAAAAAAATATAATATCAGCTCCTTCATCTGCACATTCGATTCATCCTAGCCTGTCGTCAATTAAAGCTGTTGATGAATTTTGGTAAATTATAATATAGTGAAATGCATAGAATTTTCAAACTGTATGCCGACGGCAAAAATCATGCTATCTCTTGCCAAACAGAACGACTGTAATTCTTATCCAATTGTGATAAAAATGGTACGAATACAATCCCCCATTCAATTCAGAGTGATCTTCATTCACAGATTTGCAATAAGTCTGATAGTTTTTTTACTATTTACGGTAGAAGTCACGAGTGCGCGACAACTCCGGTCACCGTTCGATTCGCTTTGTACGTTGCGCACTCGTGACTTCTAACGTAAATAGCGAAAAAACTATGGCACTTATTGAAAATCCAAGAACGAAGATCACTCTGGAATAAACCAAAGATTATATTCGTACAATTTTTATCACAATCGGATAAGAATTACAGTCGATCTGTTTGGCAATAGATAGCATGATTTTTACCGTCGGCAAACAGTTCGAAACTTCTATGCATTTCACTGTATTATGATTTACCACAATTCATCCACAAGTTCAATTGATAAATGGCTGAGATCTTTCAAAAGTGCAGGATAATGACTTGACGCCATATTTTTTTCAAAATTTTAGGTCATTTAGGAGACCAGAAAATCAAGAATAAAGCCGCAATACGCATGGTAATGTTGGGAGCACGGCAGAATCACACAAGTGTGTGTGTGTGTCCATGAGTCAAACACTAGCGTAAGCGTGTCTGAGCTGCTCTTATTTACAGCAACGTGACGCTTGCGGTGCGCTTTCGACTTCTTCTCTATTTATCAAATGGAAGATGAGACAAATAAATCATGAAAAAAATGTCAATGCATTGCTATTTCACGCTCTTTCCAATGATCCTGGATACTCGTGAATTGAAGCAGTGGATGAATTTTGGTAAGTGATAATATAATGAAATGTAGAGAAGTTTCAAACTGCACAGTCGACGATAAAAATCATGACATCTCTTGCCAAAAAAAAACTATGGTAAATCTTACACGATTGGGATAACAATAGTACGAATATAATCCTTAATTTATTTCTGAGTGATCTTCGTTCACGGATTTGCAATAAGTGTGATGGTTTTTTTACTATTTACATTAGAAGTGGCGAGTGCGCAACAACTCCGGTCACCAGTTGACTCATTTTGTTTGTTGCGCACTCGCGGCTTCTACTGCAAATAGCAATAGAACTGTGACTCTTATTGAAAATCCGTCAACGAAGATCACTCAGAAATAAATCAACGATTATATTTGTACTATTTTTATCCCAATCGTGTTAGATTTACCGTGGCTTTTTTTTGGCAAGAGATATCATGATTTTTACTGTCGACCGTGCGGTTTGAAACTTCTTTGCATTTCACTGTATTATCATTTACCAGAATTAATCCACTACTTCAATTGACGAGTATCCAGGATCATTGGAAAGAGCGTGAAACAGCAATGGATTGACAATTTTTTCATATGTTAATTGTCTCATCCTCCATCTGATAAATAGAGAAGAAGTCGAAAGCGCACCGCAAGCGTGTCACGTTGCTGTAAATAAGAGTAGCTCAGACATGCTGACGCTAGTGTTTGGCTCACGGACACACACACACTTGTGTGATTCTGTCGTGCTCCCAATTTTACCATGCGTATTGCGGCTTTATTCTTGATTTTCTGGTCTCCTAAATAATCAAAAATCTTGAAAAAAATATGGCGTCAAGTCACTATCCTACAGTTTCGAATGATCCCAGCCGCTTATCAATTGAACCTGTGGATGAATTTTGGTAAATCATAATAGAGTGAATGCATAGAATTTTCGAACTGTTTGCCGACGGTAAAAATCATGCTATCTCTTGCCAAACAGAACGACTGCAATTCTTATCCGATTGTGATAAAAATTGTACGAATATAATCCTTGGTTTATTTCGGAGTGATCTTCGTTCTTGGATTTTCCATAAGTGTCATAGTTTCTTGGCTATTTGTGGTAGAAGTCGCGAGAGCGCAAAGAACAATGCGAGCCGAACGGTGACCGGAGCTGTCGCGCACTACTGACTTCTACTGTAAATAGCAAAGAAACTATGACACTTATTGAAAATCCGTGAACGAAGATCACTCCGAAATAAACAAAGGATTATAATAGTACTATTTTTATGCTAATCGGGTAAGAATTACAGCCGTTCTGTTTGGCAAGAGATAGCGTGATTTTTACCGTCGACCGTGCAGTTTGAAACTTCTTTGCATTTCACTGTATTATCATTTACCAAAATTAAACCACTGCTTCAATTGACAAGCGGCTGGGATTATTCGAAAGTGCAGAAGAATGACTTGATGCTATATTTTTTTCAAAATTTTTTATCCCTTAGGAGAGAAGAAAATCAAGGATAAATCCGCTATACGCAAGTGATGTTGGGAGCACGGGAGAGACATAAGTGTGTGTGCGTTCATGAGACCAACACTAGCGTCTCATCTATGGCAATTCTACTCTTATTTACAGTAATGCCACGTTTGTAGTGCGCTTTTGAATTCCTCTCTGTTTATCAGATGGAGGATGAGACAAATAAATAATAAAAAAATTATCAATGCATTGCAATTTGATGCTCTTTCCAATAAGACCAGCCACTTGTCAATGGTAGGTCTGGATAAATTTTGATAAATCGAAAAAGAGTCGAATGCTAGGAAACATCGGACTGTACGGCTAATGGTGAAAATCACGCAAACTTTTGCCAAACAGAACGACTATATTTCTTATCCGATTGTGATAAAAATTTTACGAATATAATCCAGTAGACATACTATGCCGATTCTAGCCCTCCCCCCCCCCCCCCCCCACTCCTGTCCACTCGAATGAGACTGGTTGTGTGTGTGCGAGGTAGTGGAGGGAGGCAAGAAGTGCTAAGCGGTGGTGGTGGGGGAAATCGGAGGCTCCACGTGAGTGATGGGAACTTGTGGGAATTCGGTATCCCCACCATGCCGCCACTAGCTAGCACGCACACAGTGCCAGCGGTACATCGGTGAGCCAACCCCACTACTGTCGCCGCTCGCTGGTCACACATTCAGCTAAATCGATACGTGCGTGTCTCGGCTTTCGCCGTTGAAGTTCGGTTAGCTCCGGTGAGGTATGAGTACGAGAGGGATGAATATACTTTTTTCTCGGACCTCTCTTTCGCTCTCTATTTCTCCCAAGTTTAGCCAACGAGCCGCACCAAACTCCTTTTCACGGTATTGGCCGGCTCGATGCAATGGGAAAATAAATTTACTTTTTGACAATTATAATTCATGAAAAATTTTAAATGTTATTACAATTTGACAATTATTCTGAAAATGGTAAAAAATTATTGTGGAAAAAAAATAAAAGTAACAAATAAATAATATTGTCCGTGACAATAATTGAAAGAAAAAATCCTTGTTATATTGCACAAAATGATCACTGAAGTATGACATTTAAAATTCATCAAATAAAAAAAAATTATACGAAAATACATTAAAGATTGATTAATATGAAAAAATGGTTAAAAATTAGGTTAAAACTCGACCATTCTCTTGCGATATCACTGCACCGATAGCAATTCAGATTTGTAAATATGAACAAATTCATTAATATGTACTATGAAATGCAAAAATCTGACGTAATTTCTATGATGAGAGCCTAATAACAGAAAATGTGATGCTGCTCGGAAATATCTTCGGTTATTTTCCAATATGGAACGCCTAAGCGAACTGAAATATCATAAACTATATGCAAAAATAATAATAGGAAATACAATTAGGACTTAATATATCACAATGTGAAATAATGTCAAGAAATAGCTCAAACCCACTATTTTCAAACTTTTTTTATGCAAAATTTGAGTGCAGAAGGTACTTCCGCCTTGAAACTTTTGCGAATTCATATATAATTGTTAATAAGTAAATAATTATTGCTCCAGAATGTACTTAAAATAAAAGTTTAGTGAAATTGAGTTTTACGCTATGATATTGATAAATCTGACTTTATCTCTGCATTGAGAGGCAAATAACCCAATTTCTTATGCTTCTCGGATGTTTCTTCGGCTATAATCTGGTATAATATGTCTGAATGAACACAAATAGATGCTATTAATTATCAACAAATTATGTGGGAATCAAAATTGGGGATTCTATGCTATGCTACAAAATAATGACCAGAAATGGCTAAAATTATCCAATTTCAAATTGATTTTCTACAAAATTGGAGTATCGTAGGCGCTTCTGGTTTGATTTTTTTGCAATTTCAGTTATGTCCGAAGAATCGTCCGAGAAATACGAGAAATTCAATTATTTGCCTCTGAATATTTGCATAAAGTCAGATTTTTCAATATCATGAGGTAAAACTCAATTTCAATAAACTCACCATTTTAGAGCTATCAGAATTTCGGGCAACTTCAGCTTTAGAAGAAGAGCGACTACCGTTAACCAACACATTTTTATATGTCATCTGTGTAAAGTGATATAGCGTTTACCAAAAACTCTCTATGCAGATTAAAATCCTTTTCCTCATTTAGTTTTTAATTTTTATAAAATGCTTATATGTAGCCATTAATTAATAAGATTTGGTAATAAATACATAAAATGCTTTCTAATTATATCAAATAATAAGTTGAGGTACAATAAACTCACCGTTTTTATATTAATCTGCTAACAAATACATTTTTTGTATTTATTATTGAGTCCAATAAGTTAATGGTTATTAAACAAAAATTCCTTGTAATGAAAAAAAATGAAAAAATTTTAAGCTTCGCCAAGACTCGAACCCGAGCCTGCCACGTGACAAACGGCTACCTTACCATCTGCGATACAGTGCTCACTTGGTGTACCAAAAGCAAAACAGCCTTTTAAAGACTGGCTACAATTTTTTCATTAACTCGTCATAAACGATTAAGAAATAGCTGCAATAATAAATACACTTATTTACACAGCATTATTACACTAAATTTATTATGTTTTTAATTTGAAGCATACATTTTGCATGAAGATATGATAGTTTAACGGTAACAATGTAGTACACTAAATACAAAGTTATTCATATGCTACATTGTCGTAAATTATTCTAGTACACGTAACATATATTGTAATATTACTTAAATAATTTACGACAATGTAGCATATGAATAGCATTGTATTTAGTGTACTACATGGTTACCGTTAAACTATCATATCTTCATGCAAAATGTATGCTTCAAATTAAAAACATAATAAATTTAGTGTAATAATGCTGTGTAAATAAGTGTATTTATTATTGCAGCTATTTCTTAATCGTTTATGACGAGTTAATGAAAGAATTGTAACCAGTCTTTAAAAGGCTGTTTTGCTTTTGGTACACCAAGTGAGCACTGTAGCGCAGATGGTAAGGCAGCCGTTTGTCACGCGGCAGGCTCGGGTTCGAGTCTTGGCGAAGCTTAAAATTTTTTCATTTTTTTTCATTACAAGGAATTTTTTTTTAATAACCATTAACTTATTGGACTCAATGATAAATACAAAAAATGTATTTGTTAGCAGATTAATATAAAAACGGTGAGTTTATTGTACCTCAACTTATTATTTGATATAATTAGAACGCATTTTATGTATTTATTACCAAATCTTATTAATTAATGGCTACATGTAAGCATTTTATAAAAATTAAAAACTAAATGAGAAAAAGGATTTTGATCTGCTTAGAGAGAGTTTTTGGTAAACGCTATATGACTTTATACGGATGACATATAAAAATGTGTTGGTTAACGGTAGTCGCTCTTCTTCTAAAGCTGAAGTTGCCCGAAATTCTGAAAGCTCTAAAATGGTGAGTTTATTGAAATTGAGTTTTACCCCATGATAATGAAAAATCTGACTTTATGCAAATATTCAGAAGCAAATAATTGAATTTCTCGTATTTCTCGGATGATTCTTCGGACATAACTGAAATTGCAAAAAATTCAAACCGAAAGCGCCTACGATACTCCAATTTTGTAGAAAATCAATTTGAAATTGGATAATTTTAGCCATTTCTGGTCATTATTTTGTAGCATAGCTTAGAATCCTCAATTTTGATTACCACATAATTTGTTGATAATTAATAGCATCTATTTATGTTCTTTCGGACATATTATACCAGATTATAGCCGAAGAAACATCCGAGAAGCATAAGAAATTGAGTTATTTGCCTCTCAATGCAGAGATAAAGTCAGATTTATCAATATCATAGCGTAAAACTCAATTTCAATAAACTTTTATTTTAAGTACATTCTGGAGCAATAATTATTTACTTATTAACAATTATATATGAACTCGCAAAAGTTTCAAGGCGGAAGTACCTTCTACACTCAAATTTTGCATAAAAAAAGGTTGAAAATATTGGGTTTGAGCTATTTCTTGACATGATTCACATTGTGATATATTAAGTCCTAATTTTATTTCCTATTATTATTTTGCATATACAGGGTCTTTTCCTAACAGCGGAGCATAGGAGATTCGTGCTAGTTGACTATAGCACTCGGAAGGATCGAATCTGAGAGCGCTGATTGGTCAATATTACGTAGTACCAACAGATAATAAGCCGTTACCAATAGTTGGATACAAAAAATGAGATTCATCCGCCATATTGGTATGGAGAAATGTTTACATGCTAATCCTAGCAGAAAGAGGTGTAAAATGGAGAAATGTCAAATGGTAAGGTTACTAAAGCAAAAATTGAAAATAATGAATGGAAAGTACGAATATTCTTCATTTTCATTCAAAGTATTCCATTTTTACTTTAGTAACTACAACATTTGACATTTTTCCATTTTACACCTCTTTCTGCTACGATCAGCATGTAAACATTTCTCCACACCAAAACGGCGAATGAATCTCATTTTTCGTATCCAACTATTGGTAACGGCCTATTATATGTTGGTACTACGCAATATTGACCAATCAGCGCTCTCAGATTCCATCTTTCCGAGTGCTATAGTCAACTAACACGAATCTCCTATGCTCTGCTGTTAGGAAAAGACCCTGTAGTTTAGGATATTTCAGTTCGCTTAGGTGTTCCATACTGGAAAATAACCGAAGAAATTTCCGAGCAGCCTCATATTTTCTGTTATTAGGCTCTCATCATAGAAATTAGGTCAGATTTTTGCATTTTATAGTACACATTAATGAATTTGTTCATATTTACAAATCTGAATTGCTATCGGTGCAGTGATATCGCAAGAGAATGGTCGAGTTTTAACCTAATTTTTAACCATTTTTTCATATTAATCAATCTTTAATGTATTTTCGTATAATATTTTTTTATTTGATGAATTTTAAATGTCATACTTCAGTGATCATTTTGTGCAATATAACAAGGATTTTTTCTTTCAATTACTGTCACGGACAATATTATTTATTTGTTATTTTTATTTTTTTTCCATAATAATTTTTTACCATTTTCAGAATAATAGTTAAATTGTAATAACATTTAAAAATTTTTATGAATTATAATTGTCAAAAAGTAAATTTATTTTCCCATTGCATCGAGCCGGCCAATACCGTGAAAAGGAGTTTGGTGCGGCTCGTTGGCTAAACTTGGGAGAAATAGAGAGCGAAAGAGAGGTCCGAGAAAAAAGTATATTCATCCCTCTCGTACTCATACCTCACCGGAGCTAACCGAACTTCAACGGCGAAAGCCGAGACACGCACGTATCGATGTAGCTGTGTGCGTGACCAGCGAGCGGCGACAGTAGTGGGGTTGGCTCACCGATGTACCTCTGGTACTGTGTGCGTGCTAGCTATGGGCGGCGTGGTGGGGATACCGAATTCGCACAAGTTCCCATCACTGTCCACGTGAGCTCGCAGCAGGTAGAGGTGAGAGGGTTGCGGGGGTGCGGGAGGATACTTGCAGCATTTTGACGTCACACCCCCACTCCTCTGACTTCAGGCCCCAGTTAGTAAAAGCAGTTTCCTAGATGGTAAAACAGAGATTCCCCCTGCGTTGATTTTTTCGCTCGCATAACCTTGAATCTTTGCAACATATTACTGACCCCGCTGAGCCCCCTTTACCCTAAATGTAGCTGAGTGTGTTGCTTTTTTTCCATAGCTCAGCAATTTTTAAACTAATATATAATAGCATGTGCAAATATTTGATTTATTCATTGAGTGCTCGGGGTGCAACTTAGTGTTCAGTACTCTCTCTCGAGTAAATAAATCGGTTGAGGGAGCAGGGACAACAATTTAACACAATTTGTCCAAAAAATCCTGAAGATTGAAACGATGGCTCCATCATTTGTGGATTTTCAAGGTTCTCGATTGAAAGATAAATCATTCATAGTGAAGGAATTTGCAGTCTTACGCGATGGAAAAGTGTTTCACATTTTATTTTCACCACCGTTTCCATATACATGTTTAAATGAGGCGGAGATAAAGCAATCAAAGTAAGTATAATTGATTTTCCAAATATATATCTTTTTAAGTGATAAGTTTCTTGTTTTTCATTCGATCTAGCTGGTTATATTATAATCATCACGGTTTAAATTGGATGGATGGTTATTCGCCTTACTATAGATACAAAGAGGTTATAAGGAAATATGTGAGTTCAAATGAGGATGAAGAGATTTTCGTGAAGGGACTCGAAAAGAAGAATTGGCTTAGTAATATCTGCGATTTTGTTATAAGCGATATCGATGAATATGAGTGGGGTGATTTTAGACTGAAAGATAGTAATAGCAATACACACCTACCTACATGTCTAAACCATAATATTATGTGTGCGTTGAGGAATGTTTATTATATGAAATTTATGTATGAGAAAAAGAAGGAATAAATAAATCAGCTTGAAAATTCAATTTGCATTATTGTATCAAACTCCTGCAGTATTCTTATTGTTCTGATTCACGGCACGTGTTTAAAATGAAGAATCAGCATATTGGATATCTGATACCAGATTTTTTTCCATTTTCAAACGATTTTAACATACACACATACACATAAATAGATGACAAAGTATATCAAATTTCATCTTCATACGAATTATAAAAAGATTCATCGCGGGTGAAAAGTTTCATTATAGTTTCACCCAGCGATTTATTGTTGGACACGAAGCAACTTATCAGAGATCTTCCAGTGATCATACATTTACAAAATGTATACCGAACTTCGAAAAAAGTTTAGCTCAATTAGAAGAGAGGATGAATACTCTACATGGGTTCGTGAATGTCGTGATTATATTCAGGAATTAAGAAACATTGATCGAAATGCTTCAGTAGGTACGCGACAGAAACACTTTGCCGAGATCGCGAGCATTAAATGCCTCCTCCTCCGATCGGCAAAGGATAAGAGTTTCATTAAATTTGGTTCTGGCTCCAATGCTGCGGAAGGACTCATTTGGGAGGAGCTTGAATCAGCGTTTAATAGTCGAATATGCAGTGGTATGGTGATAAACTCAAATTATATAGAACCACGTGATTTTCTGTTAAATGCACAAGAAATTGTACATACCCGTGTAAATAAAGTATTCTGTAGTGTAAACCCACAAAAAACAAGCTTTGCTTGTAAAAAAAGGACGGCAAGTACATAAGTCGTATCTAGTATGATTAATATATAGTAATATAAAATATTTTAATTAAAAAAAAATAGTGAAATCCAAATGTTAGGCAAGTATAATTTTTTTCCATGGCGAAAATTGAAATTTGGAAAAAAGTAAATAGTAATACAAAAATTACTTGCCAGGCCCGTTGTATGCAATCGTATTAAATAGCCACATTTTTAACTTACGAGAAGCAATGCTTATATTGCAAGATAGCAACTTACACATGAATATTACGGGCCCGGCAAGTAATTTTTGTATTACTATTTACTTTTTTCTAAATTTCAATTTTCGCCATGGAAAAAATTTATACTTGCCTAACATTTGGATTTCACTATTTTTTTTTAATTAAAATATTTTATATTACTATATATTAATCACACTAGATACGACTTATGTACTTGCCGTCCTTTTTTTACAAGCAAAGCTTGTTTTTTGTGGGATCTTATAACGTTTTGTAAGAATATAGGAATTAAAACTAAAAATTGTTTTAACTAATTCAATCTAATAAAACATTTTCCAATGTTCTCATCGTTCCATAATGTAAAGCTTCAATTCGAGATATTAATTTATTAATCTATTAAATATAATACAAAATATTACAATGATGAGTTCTTATCATAATTACACTTTTAGAGGCATTTAACATAGGATTCAATGACTGTTTGAGTTATATTTTCAACATCATATACCCAATATCACATTAAAGCCTTTCGCTTTCAAAAATTTGTTTCTAAATTTACCTTTAAATCCACTTTTTTCTTAGGTGTTACTCTCACTATCATCTTTGCATTATGGCTCTTTCCCTGGTAAACTAGTGACATTTATATATTCTTTTCATTAATATAAACTGTAAAATATATACCAGTTAATGCAATGGAAGTCTATGTTTTTTAGGTATACTGCTTTCAGTTTCTTGATGTTACACACTGTATGTTCTATTACATGTGAAATATTGAAATTATGAATTCCTTTCATATTTACACATTTACATGATTTTATTATAATTTTCATCAACTATGTTATTTCTAATTCCAAAGTTGTATGCCCAAAATCACCTGCAGGCACTTCACTCTCAAGGATATTCTTATAAATTAACTCATATTTATCCATCACTTTTTTAGCTGTTAACCTCAACATCAACTTTGAATTATGGCACTTTCTCCAGCACACTAGTGCCATTTATATTTTCCTTTCATTAGTATAAACTAGGAAATACACCAATTTATACAATGGATGCCTCTCTTTATTAAATATACAGCTTTCAGTTTCCTAATTTTATTCACCATATGCCTGATCACATGTAAAATATTGCAATCATGAATTCTTTTCATATTTACACATCTACATAAATTTATTATAATTTTCATCAACTATGTGATTTCTAATTCCAAAGTTGTATGCCTAACATCACCTGCAAGCACTTCACTCTCAAGGATTTTCTTATAAATTAGCTCATATTTATCCATCATTTTCTTAACTGTTACCGTCAATATCAACTTTGAATTATGGCACTTTCTCCAGCACACTAGTACCATTTATATTTTCCTTTCATTAATATAAACTAGGAAATACACCAATTTATACAATGGAAGCCACTCTTTTGTGGATATACTGCTTTCAGTTTCGCAAAGTTATTCACTGTAAATTCTATTGCATGGAAAATATTAATATGATGAGACTTCTTTTCATTGTTTCATTTCTAGATGACGTTATCATTAAAATTATGATTTAATTGACTTATATATTTCAAAGGGTTTATGCCCAAAATCACCTGCAAGCCTTTCGCTATTAAAAATTGCTTTCCAAATTAATTTTTTAATTTCTCCACCTTTTCCTTAGGTTTAACTCTCAACATTAACTTTGCATTATGGCTCTTTCTATGGTAAACTGGAATCATTTCTGACTTCTTGTATTAAATATTACAGCTTAACCCTGCACAATTACACAATAAACATGTTATTGTAAATCAATCTGAAATAAAATCTCACTAAGTACCAAAAGATATATTACATATTATATTATAAAAATCAATGTTACTCTTATAAAAAATTAAATTTGAATAATTTTTTTGGTAATAATAATAATTTCTTTCTATTCTGATTGGGGAAGCGTAGGTAAATATATGGTTTTAATACTTTTTTATATTATAATTGAATATTAAATAACGATTAGAAAATATTTATCTGCTTTTCTTTAATCGTAGTAATAAGAAAGATTTATTGTCTCCTGGAAAATTGTTTCTATATATGATATAACCTATCGGACAGTTGAAATCCATATGAGTTTAAAGAAAAGAAAAATTTAAACATGAATTTTGTTATTGATTTCCATACCTGGATGTTTAGCATATGTTTAAACCTCATCCTTCTCTGTTTCATTTACAACCTTCGTTAATCTGCATTCTCCAATGACAGGGTATTTCCCAGAATTGTTATAGCATTTGGCACTGGTTGGCATCAAACTGCAAACTATGAAATAATGCCTATATATAACTTTGTTTTAATTAAACAAATTCTTTTTACAATGTACTTACTTTACATGAAAATGTTTATGTTTATAGCTATTGAGACACTACCGTGTGTCTTAATTATGAGTGAATGTAACAAGATTATCCTTATCTGTTTTATCTGCAATAACCTGCATTTTTGAATAACAGGGTATTTCAATAACCTTTGAAGTACATCTGGAAAGAGAGACTCAACAAAGTAATTGTTATATTTTAATACATGCTTGAGCTGAATTAAAAAATAAATAAATAAACAATTAATTTTTAATTACATACATTTTAAGCGGTTGAATGAGTTACACATACTTTACCATGTGATAATGAACAATTGGCTTATCTTTTTCTTTCGCTAGTAAATTGACATATCATTGAGTCATCAACAGTTAATCACATTTCAAACTACTGTTTCCATTGCTCAACCAGTACTCCATAGTTGCATTAAACCAAAGCTCTGTTTTCCAGCAACACATGGCAGCACTATCTTCATTATCTATTTTATTATAAAAAGTAGTAATATCCACTGGAACTGTAACTGATTCCTCTTTAACTATGGTAGTACTTTTTGGTGCTTGCATTTTTCCAAGAATTGTTATAGCATTTGGCACTGGTCTGGCATCAAATTGCAAACTATGAAAGGATACCTTGTGTATAACTTTGCTTTAATTAAACTAATTTTTTTCACAATGTACTTACTTTTCTTAAAAACGTTTATGTTAATTGCTGTTGAAACACTACCATGTGTGTTGGTTATGAGTGAACGTAACAACCTCATCCTTCTGTTTCATTTACAATTTTCGTTAATCTACATTCTTCAATAACAGGGTATTTCCAAGAATTGTTAGAGCATTTGGCACTGGTATGACTTCAAATCAGAGGTGCATACAAGGAAAATATTTTATTTATAACCTGAAATAAAATCCCACAAAATACCACAAAATATTAAATTTTAATATATTTTACAATGTTGTGTTACTTATCTGATTCTCCATCAGACTCCTTCATGTATTTATTCCTTTAGTTTGTTTAATTATCTACACTTTGAATTATATCATACTATTTTTATCCCAACAGAGTAATTTTGATTTTGACAGTTCTATCGAAATCGATCGAAATTTAGGGTTATGCCGGTATTGAATATAGCAGCCAACTTCAGCCCGAGACATACAGAGAAAAGGGAGAAGAATTTCAACTTCGGCATATATATAGCTAACAGAGTATGAGATCTCTGGATTGCGTGAACCGATTTTAATGTTTATGGGCTCAAATGAAAGCTCGTTCAAAACCATTTTAAGAAAAGCTTTGCTTAAATCATGATAGTGGATTATTCACAAAGAAAAATCGGTTTGAAAATTAGGACAGCCAAACTTGCTGTATAAGAGAGTAGTGCCTCGACGGCCGTATATACATGTCATTATCTACTTTTTTCTGTACTTGCCGTCGAGACACTACCGTGTCTCTTGATTGTGTAAAAATAAACTGTGTGTTAAATGGTCAATTTATGAGTAAGGATATTAGTGATGATAAGAACATTAGTACAAAAAATAGTGTTTTATATAAAACTGATAATTTTAGCGATTGGTATAGGCAAAATATTGTAGAGACAATATTGAATGACTTGAGTGAGTTTCAAGAACGCGATAGTGGATGGGCTTTGGAAAGAATATTGAACTTGATAGTCAATATAAATCATTATAATCCACTGCGTGCTGGATGTGGAGTCAAACTACCGCCCAGTATAATACATAAAAGAGCTGTGATAAATATTGATAATGAGGATAGTGCATGTTTTGCATGGGCTGTGACGGTAGCGCTTTTTCCTGCAAAACCACCTGCCAAAACCTACCGCACATCCTTCTATCCACATTATCGGTCTGTTTTATACGTTGGAAGCTTAACCTTTCCAACCACTCTGAAACAGATCCCGAAATTTGAATCGGATAATGACATTTCAGTGAATGTGTTCACAATAGAGGAGGAGGAAAATGAAAGCAAAACTGAAATAAACATCACACCTCTTCAGCTAACGAAGAAGAAGCGATCGAGACATGTTAACCTCCTTCTTATCACAGATAACCAAGGAAATGCACACTTTCTATGTATACGAAGTCTTTCTAGATTAATAAGCAACCAGACAAATAAAAGGGGACATACTATTCATATTTGTGAACGGTTTGTAATGGATGTACAAATATATGTATACATAAATATTATATTCATACTAAAATCATATTCATTTTTTGTTTAGCTGTTGTTACGTACTGGGTAGTCGTGGCCGCCTATCGGTCGTGTTTCGCGCTGACTCGACACTACAGTCTGGGTCAGTAGAAACGCCGATTGAGCTTAGCGACACACAGTACAATGAACTAAAGTATTACACTCCGAGCGGTAAGAATGTAATAAATTGGCAGGATTCGGGGTGAATGATAGTGTGTATAAACACACGTTGGAGCAGCAGATTTGGCACAATGCTATGTATTTTCAGATATTACAAATGTACTTACAGTAAACACTAAATATGCTGTATCAGCATTCGCAGGATTATTTACTAGTCGTCACAACTATTGGAGAGACTAGACTCTCCTATGGTTGTGGATTACTCGCACTTAATTAATTATGATCAGTTCGTAGTAGTTGTTGGTATCTTTCAGAACGGTACGTGTTAGGCACGACTGAAAGATGAACACTCGCGACAATTTCTACACGACTTGTTTCGGATTGAATTATACTAGACTTAACTACCAGTACACGGCGACTGGGCAAGAGATTTTGTTAAAATACGGTGGAGTACTCTGCTCCCGTGGAACGAACACTAGAGTTACGACCTTGGAACGCGGATGATGCGGCAGCGGCTAAGCTTGCACAGAATAAGACTCGACTCGAGGGTCGCGGAGCTCGCATATATGTAGGAGGCTTAATAGGTCATGTGTCGTCAGTAGCGCCATGATCTTTCGACACATGACGACCAAAAAGTCTCCACATCCGCGGCCGACTCCTAAGGATTTACGCATTTCCGGAAAGGAATTCCGGGCGTCAGCAATGTGCAATACTACCGGTATTGCACACGGACGCGTGCGATCTACTTTGGTTCGGCGAGGTGGCTGACCCCTACGTTACACCTCCCCCCTTAGATGAAACATTGTCCTGTGGAGGTCAATGTTTCCAGGATGAGAAGTATGGGTCAAGCCAACTGCCGACAATTTCCTGAAGAATTTAATGTTTGGTTAACTAAAGGGTAGTGAGTTCCGTGGTATTGCTAATGGTTCCAGGTATGGCATACTCTGCACATGTCGAATAGGTTGTTGAAACGGCATGCTGACGGTGCGTACCGGAAGCATTGGCATGCTTTCGGCTGCTATCGTTGGAGTGCTTTGAACTCTGATAGAGGTGGTTGACGTCGGGTTGGCACGCGCAGGTGTCGCGTTTCGTTTAAACCACAGGGCCGCAGCAACTAATATGATGAGTATTAAAAGGGATCCAGATGAAGCATATGAGATGACGGATGCTTTGAAGGTGGTTGAATCTTGTTTCTGCAGGTCCTTTGCTTCTCGGGCTATGTCCTTGAGAGCTATGCTGTTTTTGGATAGGTCCCAATCTGCCAGTGGTTTACTCTTGATAGGCTGTATTTTTATTAAATTTTGTAGGGCTGGTATGTGACCTTCGGGTAGAAATTCAGGGAGAGGCATTGGCTCTAGGGCTTCAAAGTGGGTCACATCAGTCACCATTAGAGTTTGCAGAGATCGGAGCTGAGTAGATGTAGTATCCGCGAAGCATCCAGCTTCTAACTGTATAATTCCATCTCCAAGGATGGTTTCGGTTCCCCTTACGTTTCCTTGGCAGATGAGGGTGATTTGTTCGGGTTTCGGTAGGGAGTATAACCAGGTTCGAGGTTGGACCAGAGGTGTCCAGAAGGGACCGGTGAAAGAGGCAACCCTGATGTCGCAACCAGTCCACTGGGTGGTGTCATGGTGCTGGAAGATGGATATCTCACATTCCTGGTTGTACGCGATCTTATGAAGAGGTGCTCCAGGAGCACAGTAGTAGGTTTTTAGGTGGTGAAGGCAATGGGATAGGGACTCGGAAGGGATATTGGAGTAAAAGCGTTGGGAGGAAGAGACGGCTAGATAGGGATGGGCAGGTTGGATAAAGGTGGTGATAGTTTGGTTATCAGGACGAGTATGGTGGGTTGGGTAAGGATATGTTTTATACAGGTGATATTCTTCCTTGTTGAGGAGAGGGATCTCAATCACGACCACCAATTGTCCCTTGTAGTGATTAACGTGTAGGTGAGAGAGTTCCTGGATGTCCTCCATCAGGAGTTCCTCTTCGTCGAAAGGTAGGGAAAATCCAGTCCTGTGGGTGGCTTCTTGCAAAGCCTGTTGTAACCGGGTAGGTGTTAGTATCATGGGGTGCAAGATTCCACGACGAGCAAAGAGAACGGCATCCACTAGGAATAGAATGCTGGTCCTATATTTTTCCGCGTACATTTCCATGTGTCGGACGTAATCTTGATGTACTCTCGCGTGTTTCTCTTGCTCGAGGGCGTCATTGGAGAGAGCAATAGCATCAGCCAAGGCCCTGGTTTGGCCTTGAAGCTCTTGAGTGTTATTATTTAGGCTATTGAGAGCATGGTGCAAGGCTGAGAATTCTGATTGTACCACATGCGTCTGTTTTTCTAGTAGATGAGCGGTGTGTGCTCCCTTCTCTTGTAATTTTAAGATTTCGCCGGTGTAATATTCGCCGTCTTCCTCGGTCAAGGTGCCAAAAAGGGTTTTGGAAAGTCCTCCGATAAATCCTAGAGGAGCGCTTCTACGGTTCCGGCTACGGTCTGTAGGACGTAAACCTCGGCGAAGTATCGAGGCAAAAAGTTCAATATCGATTATTTTGCGTCCGATCTCCTCGATTTTGTTGTTGTGGATGCAGGAGTTGTTACCCTTGCATACATAGAAGATAGTCTCGTAGAATTTTCCAAGATTAGGGGTTTGACTAATTAGATTGGCGATGTCGATGGTTGTGGCGACCTTCCATAGTACTGGATAGTACTGTAGAGTGGCGATTTTCTCGAAAAAGATGCCAGGATTATGTTTTAGATGAGTGATGTTATATGCATGGGTCCAGGAGATCTGCGTGATGCTGAACATCATTATAAATAATATATTTATAACGGTCGTCATGGCGAATTCGGTTGTGTGGTGTAGTGAATCTCGTGCGTCACGAAGTAGTGTCGCAATTATGAGTGGAGTGGGAAAGTTGGTATAAAAGTGCGGTATTGAGGAGGAGCGATATTGTTCTGGTTAAATTTTTGCGGCCGTACAGAGTGGCAGGGTTATAACGAGGAAGAAGGAAAGGAGAAAAATAAAGGTTCAAAGGAAGAGGAAGTGAAGCACGAGATGGTGAGGAGAAACAATAACGCCCACCTTGGGTCTAAAGGAGCTAGGCGTGCCGAAGGGGCATCAGTATGTACCCGATTTGGTAAGTGGATTGAAAGATATTGTCTTCCAAGCACCCGTGATATTTTATAGCGATTGATAATAATACGTTTATAATTTTAGTGGTAGTTTTGGACTTGGCGGGGATGCGAGAGATCAGACGGGAGAGGGAGTCCGACCGGAGGGTCAACGTTTGGATCGGCGAGAGGGAACTGGAAACGTGGTCCTTCCGGGAGGACTTCGACTGGTGGGGCCTGCGCTGGCTCCAAGACAGCCGTTGGGAGCGGATAAACCTTCAGGTGGAGAACCCGTGGAGTGGCTGGGAGCCAGATTTGACGGAACAGGAGGTGTTAGAATGGCACGGCCTGGCGTAGATTAAGTTTAGAAGTTTAAGAAATAATTGTTTGTAATAAAAGAAAAGAGTGTAACAATATACGGAAACGTAAAAGAATATGTGCGTAACTGATGATTTAGCAATCCCCTTCTTTCCAATTCCTATTATCCTTCCAGGATTTGAGTCTTTAGATTAGGAGGTCGGGGGGTATGAAATTGAGTCCTGTGTCTGGATTTTCTTGGAGAGAAAAGGATTGAGGTCAGATAGGAAAGAGATGTAGGGAAGGGTACAGGAACTGTGAGATGTAACTATAGATTGGATGAGGTTCCGTTGCTAATTAGGGTAAGCGTTCTTTCCTTGCGTAACCCCACAATTCCTTAGTAGCTCCTTTCGTTGTTGCTTGGCAGGGCCGTCTCCAGGGCTCCTCGTCGTCCCGGATAGGAGGGGAGCAGTAAGAAACTAGACTGTAGAGAGCGAATAGCCGTTCGAATACTGGCTTTCAGCTATCTATCGTCGCTAGTATATGAGTAAACGATAATTATGCAGAAAGAGTAGTTCTACAACAGGAAAGTCATGCCTGCGTTAGATTTCGTGGTTAGTAGAGTTGGTGATAGGAAAAGGGGGTATGGAAGCAGGTTTTAGTTTGTCCAGGTGTTTGGTGATGGGAACTCCGGCGTCGGTGAGGATGGTGGCGTTGTGTTTGTCGTTGGTCGTTTCAATGACATATGGCCCGATATACTGGGAGTCAAGTTTATGTTTTCTAGGTTCTCGGAGGACGTAGACCAAGTCTCCAGGAGAATAGGAGACGACAGCGGCGTTCCTATCATAATATTCCTTAGATTTTTCTTTAGCTTGGATTTCGCATTCTCGAGCTAAAGCGTGAAGCCGGGTTAATTGCTGAGCCAGCTCCCGTGCGTATGCGTCGTAGGTTAATAACTCCTCGATCGCATAGGCGGAGACGGGGGACTGAGCCTTTCGTCCATAAATTAATTCATATGGCGTAAACCCTGTAGCTTCATGCACAGAAGTGTTATAGGAGAACATCGCGAAGGGGATGAACAAATCCCAGTCCGAATACTGGTTGATATTATGTTTTAGGTATTCGGTGAGCACTAGATGACTTCTCTGTAGTGATCCATTGGTCTGGGGTCGATAACCGGAGGTGGTCAAATGTTTGATTTTAAAAAGAGAGGTTACGCCTTTGAGTAATTTTTCTAAAAAGCTGGTGCCTCGATCCGTGAGAATGGCACGCGGAAGTCCGAATTGAGCAACGAAATGCCTTGAAAATGCGTCAGCGATGGTAGCGGCGCGAATGTTAGGTATTGCGACAGCAATGCAAAATTTAGTCAAATTACACTGCATGGTTAAAACATGTAAATTTCCGGAGGGAGTAATAGGGAAAGGGCCTACGGTATCGAGTGCTACCTTATCAAAGGGGGCACAGGAGGTGTCGGTTATGAGCATTGGTAGTTTAGGTTTGACGCGAACCAGTTTCTGCCGTTGGCAACTATCGCAGGAACGTATAATGCTCTGGACGTCCTTATGGAGGCCGGGCCAATTACAATGTTCCCTAATTCTATGATAGGTCTTGGTCACTCCCTTATGACCTCCAACTAAGCCTCCATGATACTCCAGGATGATGTGTCTTCTCATCTGAACTGGGGGAGTCACTACTTCTCCAGTGCAAATAGTGATTTCGACATCGTCATCGTGGAATGCACGGGAAAAGACGGAGCTCAAATAGCGCGACGTCAGCCGGGTGGTTCCGAGTTTATACGGACCGATGCTGAACTTTGTAACGTTATTCTCATGGACAAATTCTTTTAACTTTTTCAGAGAATTAAGGATTTCTTCGTCGCTGGCGGGGATTAATTCGCTAGGATGGGTAATGACTAGGATGATCTTGGTGGTTTTGTAGGGAAAGTCCTGGATGGACCCATGAGGAAAAGGATGATGCTTTATGGTTTTCAGGTCGAGCTTTCCAGTTTCTATGAGCATTTGGCTAATGGGATCTTGAAAGGAACAGTCAGAGGCGATCAGATGGACAATGTGGTTAGGACGATGGCATAGAACATAATCAGAGGTTTCTATGTTACAGCGCATAGGGTTAGGGGGAGAGCTAGACGGGAATTTTTCTGAGATAGGATTGGGTTCGATGCGGATGAGACTAGGATCTAGGGACGGATCGTATTGGGTAGGTGGCATGGTTTAGTTTTGGGTGGCATCCACTACAGTGATATCCGATTCGGCGTCGGAGCCAGAAAGGTCATCTTCAGGTTTTTCGAAATCACTAGGTATCCACGTGGATCGTCCTATGGGTTTTATCTTATCAGGAGATGGGAGGGTAAAGTTTAGAGGTTCGGAGGTTGCAGTGGGTGTGGTGCAGGAGTCGGAGTCGGTTTCCTCATCGGAATCGGTATCTTCATCCGATGATTGTTCGTTGTGGAGGGACGTCAGAAGTTTATTGATCTCTTCTTGGCTAGTACTCAAGTCGCTAATAATCGAACATTGTTCGGTGGTCAGAGGGGTACATTCGGCTTCAAAAAAATCTCCGAGCACACTGGGTTCCTCAGGGACGTCTTTCAGAGGATTTTCCGGGTTGGTGTCGTCAGGGAGAGTCGTTTCTTCTAGCAGGGTTGGTAACATGCTAGTTGGGGGCCTGGAGTCGATATTGGTTGAAGGGTGACCTTCGGTGGAGGTCTCGAGCTCGGCAGAAGAGTCTAATTCGGCATAATTAATAGGAGGAGCGGCTTCCTCGCGGCGACGACTACTCAGACGTGCACCAATTGACTGTGAGTCTATCGGAAGTTGTTTTTGATGGGGAAGGTAACTGGGGTCCTCACGGAACACAGGCAGAGCAATCGGCACCGGATTCCGTGATAGAGCGTCGGCGTTGCAGTTAGTTGCCCCTTTCTTATAGATGATTTCGTAGTCGAACTCCTCTAGACAGAGTTTCCATCTTTGGATGCGGTTGGTGGGGTCGGTTGCCTTGCTGAGCCAGACGAGAGGTTGATGGTCGGTGATGAGCGTGAATTTTCTTCCGTACACGTAATGACGGAATTGCTTAATAGCATATACAGCAGCCAGTCCTTCTTTCTCAGAAGTAGAATATCGAGTTTCCGGGTCGGTAAGCGTACGAGATGCATAGGCTATGGGTCGATCATGTCCAGGCTGTCCTTGGCTGAGGATGGCTCCTATGGCAAATTCCGAAGCGTCGCAGGTGATGATGAACGGGATCTGGAAGTCTGGATAGGCCAGAACGGGAGCTTCGCACAGGCAGGCTCGTAAGTCTTCAAAGCTAGCTTGGGCTTCCTCGTTCCAATTAAAGGAGATACCTTTCTTGAGCAGTTGAGTAAGGGGTTTGGCTCTTTGAGCAAAATTTGGAATAAAACGTCGGTAATAACCGGCTAATCCTAAAAACTGTTTGATGTTCTTGGGGTTGGTAGATACTGGAAATTTTCGTACAGCCTCCACCTTAGAGGGAAGGGGCTGGACACCATTCGGGTTGATAAGGTGGCCTAAATAAGTGATTTGTTGTCTTAGGAAGGCACATTTTTCCGATTGTAGCTTGAGACCGTATTGTCGAATTCTGCTGAATAAGCGCTTGCATTTTTCGATGTGTTCAGGGAGTGTGGCAGAAAATACAATAATATCGTCGAGATATACAAAAACTTCTTGTCCTTGGAGTCCTTGTAAGACTCAATCCATAAGGCGCTGGAAGGTGGCGGGGGCATTCTTGAGTCCAAAGGGCATCCGGGTATACTCGTAATGTCGGAAGGGAGTAGAGAATGCCGTTTTATGCCTATCCTTAGGATGGAGATGAATTTGGTGGAATCCACTGGCCAAATCGAAAATAGAAAAATACTTAGATCCTCCTAGTTTGTCCAGGATGTCCACGATGATAGGTAGAGGGTAGGAATCTCCTACGGTTTGTTCGTTTAATCGGCGGAAGTCGGTAACTAAGCGCCACCGTTTCTTTCCTTGAGAGTCGGGAGCCTTTGGTACAATCCACAGCGGAGAATTGTAGGGCGACGAGGAAGGGACCACTATGCTATTCTCTAAAAGTACATTGACCTGGCTCTGTACCTCGGAGTGTAAGGTTTCTTCAATTCGGTACCGTCGGATCTTGAAGGCGGCTCCCCCGGGGGTGTCGATTTCGTGGTAAAGATCAGCCTTGTTCTCAGTGTCAGGTCGATCTCCCGTCAAATAGAATATGTCAGAATAATCGTGGATTAATGACTTAATCACGGTTTGAGCTTCCGGATCTTCTGGAGGGGTTTTGAGGAACAGGGCTTCTAAGGCTGCAGTTCTTTCCTGAGATTTTAAAAGTTCGATTCCGGGTCCAGTGTCTTCGTAGGGCAACTCTCGTCTAGGATCTTCGCCTAGGTAGGGAAGAGTGGTTGGAGAGTCTTCCTCCGGAGGTGATGTTGCCGGAGGGCTTATGGTAACATTAACGGGATCCCTCAAACCCCCTATTACCGACATTACAGAGCGAAAACGCGGGACAATGGTACGGCTATATTTCTCAACCGATTTCAATTTTCTTGGGCTTGTTGGAATCGTTAGGTCTGCCTCCTCGTCATAAAGAAGCCCGATTTTTCAATAAATGAAAAAAAAACGATTGTTTAAACAATTGTATTATTAAAATTTAAACGAATAACAAATCGAAAAATCGGGCTTCTTTATGACGAGGTGCCAGACGTAACGATTCCAACAAGCCCACAAACATTGAAATCGGTTGAAAAATAGAGCCGTACCATTGTCCCGCGTTTTTGAGGTGGACGAAATCTAAAAATTGTTAGGGGGGCGGTAAGGAAGGACGCTACGCTCTCGCGGCTCAATCTACGTGTTCCCCCACTCCAGCTTCTAAATATGGCTTGTTATGAAAGCTTTCTCCACTGAGGCATGCTAGCTAGGCTACATGCAAAGAGGCTATCCGCGGAAGTGGGGTGAGGGGAAGTATTAGTAAATTCTCAAAGCATGCATCTTTTTACATATTGCGTTACACTGATCAAATGAAGAATTGGAAAAATATGAAAATATTATGAAAACATCCCCTTTTCATGCTGATTTAACACTCACATCAAATTTGCATTTGCACCTTTACTTTTGAAGAAATAAATTGCTAAAAGTGCGAACGGCTAACGCTGGAAAGACAGATTTTCAGTACAAACGCGGGACAATGGCACAGTCGTATTTTTCAATAGAATTTGATGGAACTAATCATAATCGATTCCTTTCATTACGCAGATCGTCATAAAGAGCGGGGATTTTGGATAAACATCTTAGTTTTCGAGATATGAGCAATTGAAGATACATGTGCGCATACACATTTCCCTCATGGTTCGAATCAGCTGTTGCGCACGTGCATCTTCAATCGTTCATATCTCGAAAACTAAGACGTTTATTCGAAATCCGCGTTCTTTATGACGATCTCCGTAAAAAAAGGATT
Organism: Prorops nasuta; assembly: GCF_024137725.1. NCBI lineage: Eukaryota > Metazoa > Arthropoda > Insecta > Hymenoptera > Bethylidae > Prorops > Prorops nasuta. The sequence goes on along the minus strand of NW_027116817.1, from coordinate 1,048,026 downwards.
CGATTATGATTAGTTTCATCTAATTCTGTTGAGAAATACGACTGTGCCATTGTCCCGCGTTTGTACTGAAAAACGCTCTGTTCAGCCACACGCGTTCGTACGTTTAGCAATTTATTTCTTGAAAAGTAAAAGTAGTAATGAAAATTTAACCGAAACGTTAGGAAGAGCATGAAAAGGAGATGCTTTCATATTGTTTTCATATTTTTCCAATGCTTCATCTAGTCTGTGTAATCCTAAATGTAATAAAACGCGTACTCGGAGTAGACACGCGTTGTCCTTCTCTCTCTCCCTGTAACTCTCTGTCTCTCTCTCCAGCGTGTAGTCCCGTCAAACGTACATCTAGATCTAGGTGGATCTAGGTAGTTAGTCCGTAGCTGTCAAATGGCGAGTTTGCATTGTAAACATGAGAAGTATACTTTCGGAAAACGATTACAGAATAGAAGGATGGATTTTGATAATTATCACAGAAGAAAAACTATATCAGATGAGTATTTTATTAACAGAACATGAAAATTATTAATGAAATATACTTTGTGGTTATTTTATTTTTGTTCCAGTTGAAGTCCTGTATCTGTTGACTTACAATGAAGGAGAATTGTACTTACTGCCAATAGATGAAAAAGCAATGAAGATTTTCTGTGTGGCCCAGTGATTTTAATAATGGTGACAATGTTATAATAGTGCAATTGTAAACGATTAGTGTATGTACATGGAAGCCTTATTATAAGTTATTCATGTACAGCAATGCTTGTTATTATTATAAATTAAAGCTAGTTGAATGAAAATAATATTTTTCTTCTTCCTTTCCTGATTATATTAACACAAAGTGATTTCATATTCTCATATTAGTAATAGGTTATTTAATTTACAAATAAAATTACAATTACTTCATGTTTGTGAAGCGAAGCTCTTTATAATAATGATATTTATTATTTGCTGTAGTACAAATTGAATACGGTTTCTGGAATGATCCGTAATATCCTTCCATATGTTGTGTGACATTTATTTGACTCGTTAGTTCCTTTCTCTAGTTTTCAACATATACCAATATTTTGTTTCTATTCTTAAATAAACTCAGATATAGCTATTTCATTTACTAATTGATTTTATAACATTAAGATGATTGGTAAACCATGGTTCTACAAAAGTTGAGGAATGGACAATAATGTTTTTATAGTGTTTGGAACCTCTTCCATAGGATATTATATCTTGAAATTTGAGAGGATGTTGATCTTCTATACATTTCAGTGTATTGTTGAATTCATATTATTCTTATCTTCAAATAAAATTCCAAGTCGCATTTAGATATCTATCCTCTATATGTAATACATATTATGTTACTGCTAATTATTAGTGAAATTTATCTGTTCTAAAACCTTCATTAATCCAGTTACTAGACGTATGATATCATTTTCAAAGGATTGATATATCTTTCTATCAATTATAACATCATAATTGAAGTAACGAAATAAGTTCTCTATTTTCAAAAAATCTATTCATGCTTGAAGTTAAAAAACTGGTATTACAATCATTTCAACTACTACAAAAGGTCAGCAGTATTATCAGATCAGTGTGTATGTAAAAATAAGTGGATAATAGTTATAATATGTAATATACTAGAATAAAATAGAGCAACGGATGGATATGAATGTCACATAAGATGTTAAAGAATATAGCGAACTAAGAAGACACCTGCAGAAACGTTATGCAATTTGTATTATATCAAATAATAAACATCATTGCTAGAAACAGTCACGCTTTATAAACATTGAATACTTTTAATTAATTTAGTAATTGTATATGTGGCTAATAAGAGAATATGTTATTACTATCAGTAAATACAATTTAGAAAGGAAGTAAGAAAAATATTTTTTTAATTCATTTAGATTTAATTTAAAATAATAGGAAGCAATGAAGTACATGAATAATTTACAATAAGACTGCCTTGCACATGCACTAATGGCTTACACTTTCACTATTATAACATTGTCACAATTATTATATTCACTGGTCCAGACAAAAATTCTTCATTGCTTTTTCATCTATTGCTCAACAAGTTCTATTCTCCTTCATTGAAAGACAACAGAAGCATGACTTCACCTAGAACAGAAATAAAATAACCACAAAGTATATTTCATTAATAATTTTCATGTTTTGTTAATAAAATACTCATCTGATATAGTTTTTCTTCTTCGATATTTATCAAAATCCATCCTTCTTCTCCGCAATCCTTTGCCGAAAGTATACTTTATGTTTACGATGCAAGTGTCAATTGACAGCTACGGACCAACCCCCTATATACTATACGTTCAACGGGACTAGACACTGGAGAGTGAGAGTGAGAGTGAGAGAGAGAGAGAGAGAGAGAGAGAGAGTTATAGAAGGAGACATCACTATATTACTCCGAGTAAGCATTTTATTACATTTTGAGGTACCCTGAGCAAAAGAAGCATTGGGAAATAAAGAAAATATTATGATTGCATCTCCTTCTCATGCTCTTTCTAACAATTTAAACGAATTTGCATTAAAACTTTAAATTTTGAAGAAAAAAACTGCTAAATATACGAACGCGTGATGCTGAAAAGAGCGTTTTTCAGTACAAACGCGGGACAATGGTACAGTCGTATTTCTCAATGGAATTTCATGAAACTAATCACAAACGATTCCTTTCATTATATAGATCGTCATAAAGAACGCAGATTTCGATAAAACATCTTAGTTTTTGAGATATGAGCAATTGAAGATACACGTGCGCAACAGCTGATTCGAACAATGACGGAAATGTGTATGCGCCGTTCAACTTCAATTGCTCATATCTCGAAAACTAGGATGTTTATCCGAAATCCGCGCTCTTTATGACGATTTGCGTAATGAAAGGAATCAATTATGATTAGTTTCATCAAATTCTATTAAGAAATACGACTGTGCCATTGTCCCGCGTTTGTATTGAAATACGCTCTCTTCAGCATAACGCGTTTATACGTTTAGCAATTTATTTTTTGAAAAGTGAAAGTGCAAATGCAAACTTGACGAAAAGGCTAGAAAGAGCATGAAAAGGAGATGCTTTCATAATATTTTCATATTTTTCCTATCCTTCATTTCGTAAGAGTAACCCAAAATGTAATGAAATGCGTGACTTCAGTAATTTACAATGCTTCCCCTCGCCTCATTACAACATATAGGCTAGCATGCAGCCAGCCAGCCTAGACTCTATATAGCTCCGCGTGTGTAATGAGCTAGCGAGCGTCACTGTAAACAAACACACGCAGAGTAGGCCGTATACATGATTCTCTCGCCAAGAAACAAAACAAAAACATTTTCCAAATAATATATTCTCGCTACAGGAATTAGCACCGTGGCTAAGTGACTCGACTACCACCGGGAGGACCAGGGTGCAATCCTCCGTAGGGGTGGACCGTTTTCTCCTCCCGGTGATGTCTCTCCATGTGAAATTTCAATGCCGTTGTCGCCCCCGCGATGCCGTAGTAACAAGAAAAATGAAATTGCACATGGAGAGACATCATCAGGAGGAGAAAAACGCCCACCCCTACCGGTGATCGAACCCTGATCCTCTCGGTTATAGTCAAGTCACTTATCCACAGCCTAAATCTTGTAGCGAGAAAATAAAACTTGGAACTTGTATTTGTTTTGATTTTGACCGACAGAATCATGTAAATGGCCTACTCTGCGTGTGTTTGTTTACAGTGACGCTCGCTAGCTCACTAACACATGAGGAGCTATGTAGAGTCTATGACTGCTGGCTGCATGATAGTCTATATGTCGGAGTGTGGCGGGGGGAAGCATTAAAAATTACTCAAGTCACGCATCTCTTGACATTTTTGGTTACTCTTACCAAAAGAAGTATAGGAAAAATATGAAAATATTATGAAAGCATCTCCTTTTCATGCTCTTTCTAGCCTTTTCATCAAATTTACATTTGCACTTTTACTTTTCAAGAAATAAATTGCTAAATGTGCGAACGGCTAACGCTGGAAAGAGAGATTTTCAGTATAAACGCGGGACAATGGCACAGTCGTATTTCTCAATAGAATTTGATAAAACTAATCACAAACGATTCCTTTCATTATGTAGATTGTCATAAAGAACGCGGATTTTGGATAAACATCTTAGTTTTCTAGATATGAGCAATTGAAGAAACACGTGCGTAACAGCTGATTCGAACCATGAGGGAAACGTGTATGCGCCGTTCAACTTCAATTGCTCATACCTCGAAAACTAGAATGTTTATTCGAAATCCGCGCTCTTTATGACGATTTGCGTAATGAAAGGAATCAATTATGATTAGTTTCATCAAATTGCATTGAGAAATACGACTGTGCCATTGTCCCGCGTTTGCACTGAAAAACGCTCTCTTCAGCGTCGCGCGTTCGTACGTTTAGCAATTTATTTCTTCAAAAGTAAAGTTGCAAATGCAAATTTGGTGTAAGTGTTAAAAACAGCATGAAAAGGGGATGTTTTCATAATATTTTCATATTTTTCCAATGCTTCATTTGATCAGGGTAACGCTAAATGTTATAAAGTGCGTATTCGGAGTAGTAGCGCGATATCTCTCTCTCTCTCTCTCTCTCTCCAGCGTGTAGTCCCGTCAAACGTAGAACAACTAGGTCATTAGTCCATAGCTGTCAAATGGCGCGTTTGCATCGTAAACATGAAGTATACTTTCGGAAAACGATTACGGAATAGAAGGATGGATTTTGATAATTATCACAGAAGAAAAACTATATCAGATGAGTATTTTATTAACAAAACATGAAAATTATTAATGAAATATACTTTGTGGTTATTTTATTTCTGTTCCAGGTGAAGTCATGTTTCTATTGGCTTTCAATGCAGGAAAAATGTACTCATTGACCAGTAAATAAAAAACTGTGAAGAATTTCTGTGTGTCCTAGTGATTTTAATAATTGTGACAATGTTATAGTTGTGATAGTTAAAGCGATTAGTCTATGCACAAGGAAGTTTTATTGTAAATTACTCATGTACAACAATGCTTTCAATTATTTTAAATTAAAGCTAATTGAACGACAACTAAATTTGTATTTCTTCCTTTCCAAATCCTATTTACAGATAATAATCACATAATCTCTTAGTCAAATATTCAATTATTTACTACAAACATTATAACTGTTGTATGTATGTAAAGCATAAGTGTTAGTATCAAGGATTTTTATTATTTGACGTAATACAAATTGCATAGGGTTTCTGCAACTGTCTTCTTAGTCCGCTACATCATTTTACATCTTCTGTGACATTTATATCCATCCGTTGCACTATTCTATTCAAGTATATAACATATAGATAATAATTCTCTATTTATTTGTACATACACTCAAATCTGATAATACTTCTGATCTGGAATGAATTTTATGGTAGTTTAAATGATTCTTAAACCAGTTTTCCAACTATTAGCTTAGAAAGGTATTTTGAAAATAGATTACTTATTTTGTTATTCAATTATGATGTTATAATTCATAGAAAGATATATCAAACCTTTGAAGTGAATTGGATAATTATTTGATGTTAAAAACAATTAGAATTCAATAGTACACTTAAATGTATAAGAGAAAATCAACCTGTCAAATGTAAAGGGAAGTAATCTTATGGAAGAAGATCCAACCATTGCAAGTATAATGATTCATGTGAACATTCTTCAAAGTTAATAGAGCCTTTGTTTACCAATCATTTTAACAGTTATAAAATTAATTAGTATATAGGAAATCCATATCTCAGTGTATTTAAAAATAGCAAAGAAATATTGGTATATGTGAAAATTAGAAAAAGGAACTAACGAATCAAATACATGTCACACAATGTGTGGAAGGATGTTGCGGATCAGTCCAGAAACCCTATTCAATTTGTACTACAGCAAATAATAAATATCATTTCTACAAGCAGCTACGCTTCACAAGTATTAAGTACATGTAATTTTATTTGTAATTTAAATAACGTATAACTTATATGATTATATGTAATTACTATGTGTAAATAGAATTTGGAAGGGAAGAGAAAAAAGATTAGTTTCATTTAAGTTGCTTTAATGTAAAGTAATAGCAAGCTGCTACATGATAAATTTACAAGAAGACTCCCTTGTACATACACTAATTGTTTACAATTTCACTATTATAACATTCACAGAAGTATTAAAATCACTAGGCCACAATAGAAATTCTTCATTGCCATTTCATTTATTGGTCAATAAGTACTTCCTTCCTTCATTGAAAGTCAACATAAACAGGACTTCACCTGAAACAGAAATAAAATAACCACAAAGTAAATTTCCTTAATAATTTACACAATAATTTTCATGTTTTGTTCATAAAATACTCATCTGATATAGTTTTTCTTCTCTGATATTTATCGAAAACCATCCTTCTATTCCGCGATCGTTTTCCGAAAGTATACTTTATGTTTACTATGCAATCTCGCGTCATTTGACAGCTACGAAGTAACCTCCCAGAGACTGTGCGTTTGATTGGACTATACGCTGGAGAGAGAGAGAGAGAGAGAGAGAGAGAGACATCGCGATTCTACTCCGAGTACGCACTTTATAACATTTAGCGTTACACAGATTAAATGAAGCACTGGAAGAATATGAAAATATTATGAAAGCATCCCATTTTCATGTAACTACTAACGATATCGTTTAATTGGCATTTGCACTTTTACTTTTGAAGAAATAAATTGCTAAATGTACGACTCCGTGACGCAGAAAAGAGCGTTTTGCAGTACAAACGCGGGACAATGACACAGTCGAATTTCTCAATAGAATTTGATGAAACTAATTACAAACGATTCCTTTCATTATGTAGATCGTCGTAAAGAACGCGGATTTTGGATAAACATCTTAGTTTTCGAGATATGAGCAATTGCAGAAACACGTGCGCAACAGCTGATTCGTACAATGGGGGAAATGAGTTTGCGCCGTTCAACTTCAATCGCTCATATCTCGAATACTAAGACGTATATCCGAAATCCGCGTTCTTTATGACGATCTGCGTAATGAAAGGAATCGATAATGATTAGTTTCATCTCATTCTATTGAGAAATTCGACTGTGCCATTGTCTCGCGTTTGTACTGAAAACTGCTCTCTTCAGCCTCACGCGTTCGTACGTTTAGCAATTTATTTCTTCAAAAGTTAAAGCGCAAATGCAAATTAAACGATATCGTTAGTAGTATCATGAAAATGGGCTGTTTCTTTATTATTTTCTTATTTTTCCAATGCTTCATCCAGTCTATGTAACCCTAAATGTAATAAAACGCGAACTCGGAGTAGAATCGCGATGTCTCTTTCCCTCTCTAATTCACTCTCTCTCTCCCTTTCTCTCCCATGCGTGTAGTCCGTGAAGCAGGGTTTGGAGTGGGTTTATAAATGAAATACATTATTATGACAAACTATTATTTATTTTAAATGTCCACGGCACATACATATATTCTTGTGCCGTGGACATTTGATCGGAGCATGGGCTCCTTACCTGTCGTGGCGGCAATGGCGGCTGCCACGACAGGTTTTTCGGGGGGAGCGACTACGGCATCGCGGGGAGCGACTACGGCATCGCGGGGAGCGGCTACGGCATCGCGGGGTGCGACTACGGCATCGCGGGGTGCGACTATGGCATCGCGGGGTGCGACTATGGCATCGCGGGGTGCGGCTGCGGCGCCGTGTAGTACGGCTGCGGCGTCGAGGAGTGCGGCTGCGGCGTCGTGGAGTGCGGCTGCGGCGTCGTGGAGTGCGGCTGCGGCGTCGTGGAGTGCGGCTGCGGCGTCGTGGAGTGCGGCTGCGGCGTCGTGGAGTGCGGCTGCGGCGTCGTGGGGAACGGCTGCGGCGTCGTGGGGAGTGGGCGCGGCGGCTGCTCTCCTCTCTTAACAGTTTTAAGAGCTGAAAAATGGAAAAATATATTATTTTTTGTTATATTTATTAATTATGATCTTGTTTATACTTACAGCAAGATCAGCTGCTCGCTGCGCGGCCTTCTTGCGGCGGTAGCGCTGCCGCTGCTGCTTCCGGAGGAGTTTCTTGATCTGGAAAAATAAAATTCTTATCAGTATATACAATAATTAGAGAGATTCTGTCAAACTTACCTTTTCCTCCGACAGCCCTGCTTCCGCCGAAGAAGGCCGCCGCCCTGCTACTGTTTCCGCGTAAGTGCGGATTCGGGACGGTCCCGGTTCTTGGGACCGCCCACGAACCGCACTACGCGGAACAGCTGCCGGCAAAATTGCCGGCTTCGGCCCGGCCTGCCTTCCTGCGGCTACCCCTGGCTTCGGGGTAGTTCGCGATGTCCCTGCCGATCCCCCTGGCTTGGGGGTGGTCGGCAGGGTCGCGGTGACTACCCCTGGCTTCGGGGTAGACCGCAGGGTAGGCAAAGACCGCCACTGCAGGGGTTTTTTAAGGTCCGCGGATCCCCCTGGCTTGGGGGCGGCACGCGGACCTTTGAAAACCCCTGCTTTGGCGGTCTGCGGGGTCACGTTCGACCTCCCCCCCTCCTTCTCCTTGCCGCTAGGCGGCTGCGGCGTGGGTGGCTGCGGAGTGGCAGGGGTGGAAGGGGGGTTGGACGAGGCAGCCCTCTTCTGGCCCCCTCCCTCCTTCTTCTCCTCAGATTTCCTGGTTTTCTGAAAATAAAAAAAGAAAAATATTATTAAAATGTCACATGCTTGAAAGATTTGATGGGTAATATGCTACTGCAATGTTTTAACACATATGTGATAGTAAGAAAGTCCACTTACGATTGCATATACTGGAAACCATATGACGTATTTGCGTGTATTTGTTCAAATGCAACATGGCTGTATTGTTGTGTTCTTACTAGCAAGAATACAAAAATACGGCCATGTTGCATTGTTACAAATACAATAAATATGACATATTCTACAGTTAACAATACATGCATTCGTAACGGGAAAGTCTTATTAAAACATATATTGCAAAACATCGCGGAAGAACACTACACATCACTTCTATCACGTATTAGCATGCAATGAAGTTAAAATTACTTACCATTTTTCAGCTGGAAATCGGGCGGTCCACGTGCTTCGTGGGTATCGTGGGGAATGAAACACTGCACGTTGCCTTCTTATTAGCGAACAATGTGCAAAGCTTCTTGGCCAATGATCAAGCTTATCAGATCGATAGACCAATAATCAAGCTTATCAGATCGATGGACCAATGGCAAGCTTCTGCACAATTCGCGCTAAACTTAATTTATTTTTAATAAAAGTAATATTTATTTGTAGAAGCTTTTTAAATATAATTAACATTTTATTTTGAGGGAAAAAACAACGTGAGAAGACGATTTTTAAAAAATATATATTTTGCACACACTTCAAGTGCGATTTGCGAACGCATAAAAAGCTCAGCTGCTGTCATCGTTGAGACGGTTTTCAGCTATCTCTCAAGTAAGACGTGCGTGAGTGAGTTTCATTTAAATAGTGTTCAGTGAAGTGTTTAGTGGGTGCAATTTTTTGGATTTGCTGCAGGAAACCTCAGGTTAGTTCCAAAATATAATAATTTGTAGTTTGCATGCCTTTCTTTGTGTAAAAATAATAGTTTCGTAGTCAGGTTAGATGGGACGAAAGCATGGTTCAGCTGCATGAATTTCATTCAGCTCATAACATTTCTCCTGGCATGCAGTATACTCTGTAACTTCATATCGATAATGTTTCTATTATCATAAGGCATTTCTAGAGTGTAGTAAAAGTGCAGAACAGTATAAGTTTTAAAGGAACCATGGGTCACATGATGTCATAGCTCATGGTCCTTTAAACTTACTACTGTCATTTGAACCTTTACTAAACTTTATGAATGTATTATGCAGTTAGAACCAATATCGATAACAAGTTTCAGAGCATGCTTCATGCTAGAATAAATGTTATTTGATGACAGCGAAAGATACAGCTGAACTATGCATTCTTTCCATCTCCTTTCAAATCCAAGGGTTTGCTTCTTATCAGATTGCGAAAGCCTTCCAGGTGATAAGGGGCATAAGATCTTGGAAATGAAAGTGGAATAGTTATTGAGTATTTTGTTACAAGCATGTGTAAGTGTAGCTTTTAAAAAAGATCATTATTTTAATGTGGTACGTGTGATAGACAATGGGGTAAATAATGTGAGGAAACTAAAAGCTGTATAATTACAAAATTGTGGCTTCTATCGCAATCAGTTGCATATTTTCTTGTTTGTATTAATGAAAAGTAATAAATAATGATCCTACTTTGCCAGAGAAATAGCCATAATGCAAATCTGACATTGAGAGTAAGAATTAAGAGAAAGGTGGAAAGCCCAAAAACTTGACTAAATGTCGAAAAACTTGAAAATTCAGTCGTATCTCTGCTTTCAATGTTAAAAAGATCTAAAAAGGGAGTTGAGATCCCTAATGAAATTCATACTGATCAATGGAGAATTTAATAGGCTACAGGACTGTGTGATTTAAAAAAATTAAAAAAATTTCCTGCTAGCCGAAAAACTTGACTAAATGTCGAAAAGATTGAAAATTCAGTCGTAGCTCTGCTTTCAGTGTTAAAAAACTCTAAAAAGGAAGTTGAGATCCCTAATGAAATTCATACTGATCAATGGAGAATTTAATAGGCTACAGGACTGTGTGATTTAAAAAAATTAAAAAAATTTCCTGCTAGCCCAAAAACTTGACTAAATGTCGAAAAGATTGAAAATTCAGTCGTAGCTCTGCTTTCTGTGTTAAAAAACTCTAAAAAGGAAGTTTAGATCCCTAATGAAATTCATACTGATCAATGCAGAATTTTATAGGCTACAGGACTGTATGATTCAAAAAAATTAAAAAAATTTCCTGCTAGCCGAAAAACTTGACTAAATGTCGAAAAGATTGAAAATTCAGTCGTAGCTCCGCTTTCAGTGTTAAAAAACTCTAAAAAGGAAGTTGAGATCCCTAATGAAATTCATACTGATCAATGCAGAATTTTATAGGCTACAGGACTGTATGATTCAAAAAATTAAAAAAATTTCCTGCTAGCCGAAAAACTTGACTAAAAGTCGAAAAACTTGAAAATTCAGTCGTATCTCTGCTTTCAGTGTTAAAAAACTCTAAAAAGGAAGTTGAGATCCCTAATGAAATTCATACTGATCAATGGAGAATTTAATAGGCTACAGGACTGTGTGATTTAAAAAAATTAAAAAAATTTCCTGCTAGCCGAAAAACTTGACTAAATGTCGAAAAGATTGAAAATTCAGTCGTAGCTCTGCTTTCAGTGTTAAAAAACTCTAAAAAGGAAGTTGAGATCCCTAATGAAATTCATACTGATCAATGGAGAATTTAATAGGCTACAGGACTGTGTGATTTAAAAAAATTTAAAAAATTTCCTGCTAGCCGAAAAACTTGACTAAAAGTCGAAAAACTTGAAAATTCAGTCGTATCTCTGCTTTCAGTGTTAAAAAACTCTAAAAAGGAAGTTGACATCCCTAATGAAATTCATACTGATCAATGGAGAATTTAATAGGCTACAGGACTGTGTGATTTAAAAAAATTTAAAAAATTTCCTGCTAGCCCAAAAACTTGACTAAATGTCGAAAAGATTGAAAATTCAGTCGTATCTCTGCTTTCAATGTTAAAAAAATCTAAAAAGGGAGTTGAGATCCCTAATGAAATTCATACTGATCAATGGAGAATTTAATAGGCTACAGGACTGTGTGATTTAAAAAAATTAAAAAAATTTCCTGCTAGCCGAAAAACTTGACTAAATGTCGAAAAGATTGAAAATTCAGTCGTAGCTCTGCTTTCAGTGTTAAAAAACTCTAAAAAGGAAGTTGAGATCCCTAATGAAATTCATACTGATCAATGCAGAATTTTATAGGCTACAGGACTGTATGATTCAAAAAAATTAAAAAAATTTCCTGCTAGCCGAAAAACTTGACTAAAAGTCGAAAAACTTGAAAATTCAGTCGTATCTCTGCTTTCAGTGTTAAAAAACTCTAAAAAGGAAGTTGACATCCCTAATGAAATTCATACTGATCAATGGAGAATTTAATAGGCTACAGGACTGTGTGATTTAAAAAAATTAAAAAAATTTCCTGCTAGCCCAAAAACTTGACTAAATGTCGAAAAGATTGAAAATTCAGTCGTAGCTCTGCTTTCAGTGTTAAAAAACTCTAAAAAGGAAGTTTAGATCCCTAATGAAATTCATACTGATCAATGCAGAATTTTATAGGCTACAGGACTGTGTGATATAAAAAAATTAAAAAAATTTCCTGCTAGCCCAAAAACTTGACTAAATGTCGAAAAGATTGAAAATTCAGTCGTATCTCTGCTTTCAGTGTTAAAAAACTCTAAAAAGGAAGTTGAGATCCCTAATGAAATTCATACTGATCAATGCAGAATTTTATAGGCTACAGGACTGTATGATTCAAAAAAATTAAAAAAATTTCCTGCTAGCCGAAAAACTTGACTAAAAGTCGAAAAACTTGAAAATTCAGTCGTATCTCTGCTTTCAGTGTTAAAAAACTCTAAAAAGGAAGTTGAGATCCCTAATGAAATTCATCCTGATCAATGGAGAATTTAATAGGCTACAGGACTGTGTGATTTAAAAAAATTAAAAAAATTTCCTGCTAGCCCAAAAACTTGACTAAATGTCGAAAAGATTGAAAATTCAGTCGTAGCTCTGCTTTCAGTGTTAAAAAACTCTAAAAAGGAAGTTGAGATCCCTAATGAAATTCATACTGATCAATGCAGAATTTTATAGGCTACAGGACTGTGTGATATAAAAAAATTAAAAAAATTTCCTGCTAGCCCAAAAACTTGACTAAATGTCGAAAAGATTGAAAATTCAGTCGTATCTCTGCTTTCAATGTTAAAAAAATCTAAAAAGGGAGTTGAGATCCCTAATGAAATTCATACTGATCAATGGAGAATTTAATAGGCTACAGGACTGTGTGATTTAAAAAAATTAAAAAAATTTCCTGCTAGCCCAAAAACTTGACTAAATGTCGAAAAGATTGAAAATTCAGTCGTATCTCTGCTTTCAGTGTTAAAAAACTCTAAAAAGGAAGTTGAGATCCCTAATGAAATTCATACTGATCAATGCAGAATTTTATAGGCTACAGGACTGTATGATTCAAAAAAATTAAAAAAATTTCCTGCTAGCCGAAAAACTTGACTAAAAGTCGAAAAACTTGAAAATTCAGTCGTATCTCTGCTTTCAATGTTAAAAAAATCTAAAAAGGGAGTTGAGATCCCTAATGAAATTCATACTGATCAATGCAGAATTTTATAAGCTACAGGACAGTATGATTTACAAAAATTTAAAAAATTTCCCTGTCGGTGAAATATGATGATAAAGAGTTTATACTCTTATCTTTCCTTTGACATTTATTTCTATGCTCAAAAGGTTCATGTTTCGCTTTTGTTTAGCTGCAACTTTGGTTGCCAGTTTCAGACTTATTTTTGGCGTGAAATGCTCCATATTTATATTTAGTTTTACTATATCATTTATAATATAAAGAAAAAAACATAAGCCTTCATTTTTGTTTCAGGTGAACTGCTTTCTGAAGGTTTCCACGCGCGAGCCGTTGGCCGTGAGCCACGAGCCACGAGCCGCGAGCAGCGCGCGAGTAGTCAGCTGGGCGAAAGGGGAGAGGCAACCGCTGCTCGCAGTGGAAAATGCCTGTAAGCGCCCGGCTTATTCCCCGCCTGGCTACTCTCCTCTCGCGCAGTGGGTGGGGGAACTCTTTCCCCTCCAGCGTGCTACTCGCTAGCGGCATCGCGCGTATGCCACTAGATGGCAGTTTTTTCAATTTCGGGCGAAACTGCAGCGCGTGGTAACTCCGTCGCGGCCGCGCAACGCTTGAGGGATCCCGTTAAGGGACTGAGGAGGGTGATGAGAGGCGTTGGCCGTAGTACACCCTTCTCTAATACTTAGCAGTTCGTCACTATTTTTGAATGGTAGAGGCCTCACTGGTTTACTAGAGGTAACCAGGGTCCGATGTAACAAGGAGATCTGTGCCTCGGTTTGGTTGAGGATGGGCATCCCCAAAACTCCAATGTAAGGGAGGTCGAAGTCTTCTATGACTTGGAATCTATGAGGTTCCTCATCAATAGTAAGGGTTACCGATCCTACTACTTCCAGTTGTCCTCTGAGACCTCGTAGGGCCGGGAAATCGGGGTATTCGAGTCCAATATCTTCTCCAAGGGCATTATACACTATGATGTTAATGTGTGAGCCTGTATCCACCAAAAATTCTCCGTCTAAGTAGCTCAGTTGGGGAACTTTCTTGAGTACTAAGGTCGCGTGGGGCGAGTAACTCAAAATGGCGGGTACAGGTGGCGGGTTTTTACTCTTTTTCTCGGGTGGAGTTAAAATTTGAACGGACGCGGTTTCTATGATGGGTTCGTCGACGCGTCGTCCGGGCGAACCTGATCGTAGTTTAAATCACCGGTCTCTTCAACAGCCTCCATTACTGCAGTCGTGGGAACATGGGTATTGGAAGGATAGGCAGGTGAAGCTCTACAGCTGGATGCTCTATGCCCAATCCTTCGACACCGTCCACAGGTGAGCTCTGGATCGTAAGGTTCTGACTGTGGAGGTCTAGGGGGTCGAGATCGATAGTGTTGATCGGAGGGAGGTGGATAACCATTAGGTCCGGGTGCAGGAGGAGGTTGAGGATAGCGAGGGTAAGGAGGGTATTGGGAAGGATGAGGGGAAGGATATGATGAATAGTACGGGGAAGGTTGATAGGCATTTGGATTCTGGGAATAAAGAGAATAATTGGAGTGATCGAAGGCTTCTCTTCTCTCTATACCGAACTCCCGTAAGCGCGCGTAGTCGCAAGCTTCTTGTAGATTTCGGGGATTTCTGGAATACACGGGGGTGTAATATTCGGGGGCTAGTCCATCCATGAATACTTCCAGAAATTCCCGATCGTTGAGCTCCTGTATCAAATCGAGAGATTCTGACCCGTATTTGTTTTCATAAGCGGCATCAAGGTCAGCTTTTAAGCGTTCAGCTCGATCTATATACGAACCTAAGGTTTCGTTCGGGCGCAAAGCTAATTTTCCACATTGTGTGACTAAATCTATGAAAGTCCGGGGAGGTTGAAATTTTCGTCGTAAATGAGTGATCAAGTCCTTGATGGTAGGGAACCGTTTACCAGTAACGCTCACACGAGCAGAACCGATCAACTTGGCCAATACCAAGGGAACAAATTCCAAACGTGCAGCGTCAGGCAGGGTAGAGTAAATATTTTCTAAATTTTCTATAAAAGGTCCCAGATCGTCTCGGCAGCCATTGTAAGATGGTACTGTTTGGAGTTGGATTAATACCTCTCCGCGGGGAGAGCAAATTCCGTTGGAAACATTTAAATAACCGGACGTATTTCCGCGGTGGCTACCGTTAGCGGGTGGAAGAGGTGGAGGTCCGGGTCGTGATCGTGTAGGGGTGAAAGGCATTTTATATCGGAAGTTAGTAGAAAATTTTGAATAAAACTGTGTCAAACAAGCTGTTCACGCCCTGAGGAAATTCTATAGAAACGGAATTTCCTGCGAAATCCCACCGCTGTCACCAGATTTGTTACGTACAGGGTAGTCGTGGCCGCCTATCGGTCGTGTTTCGCGCTGACTCGACACTACAGTCTGGGTCAGTAGAAACGCCGATTGAGCTTAGCGACACACAGTACAATGAACTAAAGTATTACACTCCGAGCGGTAAGAATGTAATAAATTGGCAGGATTCGGGGTGAATGATAGTGTTTATAAACACACGTTGGAACAGCAGATTTGGCACAATGCTATGTATTTTCAGATATTACAAATGTACTTACAGTAAACACTAAATATGCTGTATCAGCATTCGCAGGATTATTTACTAGTCGTCACAACTATTGGAGAGACTAGACTCTCCTATGGTTGTGGATTACTCGCACTTAATTAATTATGATCAGTTCGTAGTAGTTGTTGGTATCTTTCAGAACGGTACGTGTTAGGCACGACTGAAAGATGAACACTCGCGACAATTTCTACACGACTTGTTTCGGATTGAATTATACTAGACTTAACTACCAGTACACGGCGACTGGGCAAGAGATTTTGTTAAAATACGGTGGAGTACTCTGCTCCCGTGGAACGAACACTAGAGTTACGACCTTGGAACGCGGATGATGCGGCAGCGGCTAAGCTTGCACAGAATGAGACTCGACTCGAGGGTCGCGGAGCTCGCATATACAGGGTGTTTCACGTAAGGCGCCCCAGCTCGAAATGAGGACTCAGAGGGCATGGTGGGGGCAGATGCATCTAATTGGCCGCGGAGGGAGAGAAAAGGATTAACGTGGAGAAGGATAGAGCTATCCTTTACTAGACGATACGCCTAGCGTATCGCTGCCCCTCCCTTCCCCGCTCACATCAGTCATGTTTGGTCAACTCTTATCCTCTTTCTCTTACTCTCTCTCTCTCTAACCGCGGCCAATAAGATGCATCTGCCCCCACCATGCGCTCTAAGTCCTCTTTTCGAGCTGGGGCGCCTTACGTGAAACACCCTGTATGTAGGAGGCTTAATAGGTCATGTGTCGTCAGTAGCGCCATGATCTTTCGACACATGACGACCAAAAAGTCTCCACATCCGCGGCCGACTCCTAAGGATTTACGCATTTCCGGAAAGGAATTCTTTTTTTTTTTTTTTTTTTTTTTTTTTTTTCCGACGCTTTGCGAGGTAGGGGGAAACTTCTTAAAGCCTTACGGCTTGTTAAGTACCTCCGGCGGCCGATGTTTTGGCCAGAGGTTATGTGGGATTCTAACCCACCAAAACCCCCTACCTGCCCCCCTACCCGGTACCAAGCATAGCTTATAACATCAGGTAGGAGGGTATACGCTCTACTCTACGACCGTATGCGGTCATCCCAAGACAAACAAAAACCCCAGACTCTACCCCACCCCAGAGGAGAGAGCAGCAGACTCCTCAGCTCGGACTCTACTGTCCTTGGAGGTGAGGACCCTAACCGAGAAGATGGAAAATGCATTCCAAGCTCTCGGCGTACTCGTAACATGGGACACAAGGGTCTCCACCTCCAACGAGGGCACACCTAAAGCATCACAGAGTTCTGCTCTTTCGCATTCCCACAGGGGACACCACAACAGCGTGTGCTCCGCCGTATCCGCGACCGGATTCGGGGAGCACCAGCAGTCGGGAGTCGCCCTGCGGCCCACCCTCGCGCGATGACTCATGAAACTACCATGCCCCAGGAGCATCTGGGAAACATGGTAGTTCAAGCTTCTACAATTAGCAGCCAGCCAGGACCGGATGTCCGGGATGAGGCGGTGAGTCCACCTACCCCGACCATCCGAGTCCCATGCTGCCTGCCATCTCTCTATTAAATTAGCCCTCGCCAATCTCCGCGCTTCGGCCACGCCAGCCGAGGAGCCACCCGCACGCGACGCATCGTACACCTCCCTGCGCTCCAAAGCTAAAAGATGGGCCGGTGGTATGCCCGAGATTACTAATAGCGCACAGGACGAAGCCGTACGACACGCGCGGGAAACCCTCAGCGCCATGACCCTCTGCGCGGAGATTAGGGACCTCGCAATGGTTGGGCGAGAGGCAGCCTCAGCCCAGCAAGGCGCCCCGTAAAGAAGAATGCTGTGCACTAAATTCGTGTACAACATCCTTCCCGAGACCCCCGACCCACCCACGTTCGGCAATAAATTACTCAACGCCCACCCAGCCTTTTTGGCTTTTCCCACCATGCAATCAATGTGAAACTTGAAGGAAAGACGACGATCCAACCACACACCGAGGTATTTCGCCCGCGGGGAGACGGAAACCGTCTCGCCCCCGACCGAAAACCGCGGAGCCCGATCAGACCGCCTCCTAGAGAAGAAAACAGCCTCCGATTTGGAGACGTTCACCTCCAGGTTCCTCCCCTCAAGCCACAGAACGATACGCGACAAAGCCCTGTTAGCCTTCAACTGCAAGGACCCGACGCTTCCCGCAGACACACACAATGCCGTATCGTCCGCGTAACAAGTCAACGTGCAGCCCTCCGGGAGACTCAACCGCAGCAGACCGTCGAAACAAATGTTCCACAGGAGAGGTCCTAAGACCGATCCCTGCGGAACACCCGCCCCAACGCGCCACTGCCGTCCAGCGCACTCAATGACCCGGTCCCCCAGGTAACTGCGGACTATATCCACAATCACCCCCGGGACCGCGCCATTGGCGGCCAGGGCCTCCAAGATGGCCGCATGCGACACAGAATTGAACGCGTTCTTAATGTCGAGAAGGATTACGGCCACGCGTTTGCTCCGGTACACAGACCCCCGAAGGGCGATCCGAATAAAATTCTGGACAGCCGATACGGCATCCATGGTACTTCTACCAGGACGGAACCCGTATTGACCGTCCGCGAGAGGTGCGACCCCCTCATAAACCTCCGTAAGACGAGCGACAACTACCCTCTCGAACAACTTCCCCACCACCGGTAGGAGAGATATGGGTCTGAAGCCCCCGATCCCTTTCGGGATTAGGACAACCCTCGCCCTCCTCCAGATAGCGGGAAAGTCGCCGAGTTCCAGGCAGCGGTTGAACAACCGGGCAAAATCAGCGGGGCAGCTCATTGCTGCAACCTTAACCACTTCCGGGAGAATGCCATCGACACCAGGGGCCCCCTTTGCAGGGGACCTCCCGGCAGCCATGACAATCTCTGTTTCCGTGATGAGATCAGACTCCAAGATCGGCCTGGTGTTACCGCGAACCACGAATGGAACGCCCCCAGGCCTCACTTGCGACGTCGAGAAAAGACTCTCAATCGCAACCACCGTCTCAGACTCCGTCAGACTAGCAGATGTCTGTCTCTTCAATCTCTTGTAGGCCACCTAGAAGGGGCGACCCCAAGGATCTGCCTCCACTTCATTCACCAGCGCCAACCATGCGGCCCGCTTCCTCTCGCGTATAGCGGAGGAGAAAGCGGTTCTCGCCGTCTTATAGGCTTCGCGCAAGTGAACTTCCGTATTGGCACCCCTCGACCTCGACCACCTCCTGCGGGCAGCATTCGCTGCCTTACGGAGACGGTCGAGGTCCTCACACCACCAATACGCTGCTTTCCAGCGCTTGGCAGTTCCGTGAGCCCTGGGCATAGAAGCGTCGGACGCCCCGACGAGTCTCCGGAGATAACCCTCCGGCGAGACGCCCGAGCCGTCACCGCCGACGTCCGCCCCGGCCCTCCCCCGCCCGGACGGAGGGGAAGCCGAGCTGCCCGAGGCTATTCCCCACGCAAATGCCAATTCGCATAAGAGTGGGTCGAACCTCGAGCGAATCCAGCGCACCCCCCGCTCCGGCGAGGCAGGGCCAGGACCCCCATCCGTGAGAATCCACTGGATGAAGCGGTGATCGCTCAGAGTCTCGTCATCGAGCACCTCCCAAGAGACTACTCTCGAGGCGATCGACGACGATACCCAGGTGAGATCTATTATACTACCACGGTCGCCTGAGACGAAGGTCGGAGAACGACCTCGGTTGAGCAATGTCAACCCGAGCTGACCGCCCCAGTCCTCAACAAGCTCTCCACGTCGGTTAGTGCAACCGGATCCCCATGATGTCGACCACGAGTTGAAGTCTCCACCAATGAGGACCGGCACCCCATGCTCCCTGACACCCGGAAAGGAATTCTGGGCGTCAGCAATGTGCAATACTACCGGTATTGCACACGGACGCCTGCGATCTACTTTGGTTCGGCGAGGTGGCTGACCCCTACGTTACACTGTCTACACTATTTTCATACGGCAGATAAACTTCAGGTTCATGAGAGGGATTGTGTGCAGCTTAATGACAATATCCGTGTCATACTGCCAAAGAATGCAGAAGACTGTTGGGTATCTTTTAAGAACCAGAAGAACAGTGAAAAAGTGCCGTTTGTCGTCTATGCAGACTTTGAATGTTTACTACAGAAAATTGACCATAGTAGTAATAGTAGTAGTAAAAATAGTTACGATTATCAGAAACATGTACCTTTTAGTGTAGGGTATTATTTAAAAAGAGTGCTCGTGATGCGTCACTTTCATTTTATAATTCACATCGAAGTGCTAATTGCATCGAATGGTTCGTATGCAAGCTCGAGAGCATTGCACGCATCGTCAGCGAAAAATTGAAGACTGTAATACCGATGAATACTCTCAGTGATGTTGAAATTTCGCGGCACTTCAGTGAACCTAATTGTCACATTTGTGGAAAACCGTTTCTTCCAAATCAAGTGCGTATTCGCGATCATGATCACCTAACTGGTAGATATAGAGGACCGGCTCATAATAATTGCAACTTAAATTTTAAAGACTCGCATGTTATTCTTGTAATATTCCATAATTTATCCAGCTATGAATCACATTTTATATTTGAGGCGATCGTGAATACGCGTGAGGGATCGGTAAATTTGCTGCCTGTAAATAAGGAAAAATACACTTCATTTAGTAAATATCTGCGAAAGTATAATATACAGCTAAGATTCATCGATTCGTTCAAATTTATGGCATCCAGTTTGGATAAATTGAGTTCATATCTGAATAGATCTCAGCTGAAAAAGTTAGAGTCACAATTTTCGGAATTAAGTATTGAACAGTTCAGCCTGCTTACGAGAAAAGGTATTTTTCCTTACGATTATGTGGATAACATTACTCGCTTGGAAGAAACGGTTTTACCTGCACGAGAGTTGTTCTACAATAGACTGTCCGATAGCGATATCACGGAAGAAGCATATAATCATGCCAAAGAGGTATGGACCAAATTCTCTGTGACAACACTCGGGGAGTACAGCGATCTTTATTTAAAGACCGATGTCCTATTGTTGACCGATGTTTTCGAGAGTTTTCGAGATAGCTGCATGAAAAATTATAGTTTAGATCCCGCTCACTATTATACGCTTCCAGGCTTCACTTGGGACGCGATGCTCAAGCATACGGGAATCCGTCTGGAACTCTTCACAGACGTGGACATGTTGCTTTTTGTTGAACGCGGTATACGCGGTGGTTTGAGTCAGTGCTCCCACCGCTACGAGAGAGCCAACAATCGGTACATGCGAAACTACGATCCGGCGGAACCGTCGAAATACTTGATGTATTACGACGTTAATAATCTATATGGATGGGCAATGTGTCAACCGTTGCCTACCCACGGTTTCCAATGGATCGATGACGCTGCCAAACTCGACATCCTTAATATGTCCGAGGATTCGTCCGAAGGTTATATTTTGGAGGTGGACTTGGAATATCCACGCGAGCTTCACGACAAACACTCCGATCTACCATTCTGCCCGGTGCGTGAGAAGCCGCCAGGTTCACACCAGGAGAAACTGCTCGCAACCGTCTACGATAAGACGCGTTATGTGATACACTACCGTGCTCTACAGCAGTGTATACGTAACGGTATCGTCATAAAACGCATTTATCGAGGTTTAAAGTTCCAGCAGTCCACCTGGCTGAAGTCGTATATCGAATTAAATACACGCTTGCGGACAGCCTCAAAAAACGATTTCGAGAAGAATCTCTTCAAGCTAATGAACAACGCAGTATTTGGTAAGACTATGGAAAATGTTAGGAATAGAGTTGACGTGAGGCTCGTAACCAAGTGGGAGGGAAGATACGGGGCGGAAGCGTTGATTTCCAAACCGAATTTTCACAGTCGTGCGATATTTAAAGAGAATTTGGTCGCTATTCAATTGTCGAAATTATCCGCGAAGTTTGATAAGCCGGTGTACGTAGGCATGAGCATTTTAGACATTTCAAAGACCTGTCTGTATGAATTCCATTACGATTATATGCTTCCTACATTCGGAAGTAAATGTAAAGCGATGTATACCGACACGGACAGTCTAGTGTACAGTATCGAGTGTGATGATGTTTACTCGGTCAGGAAACGTGATTTGGTCAAATTCGACACCAGCGATTACCCTGCTGATAATCGGTACGGCTTACCTCGAGTCAATAAAAAAGTGCCTGGGCTAATGAAGGACGAGAACAATGGAAAGATCATGACCGAGTTCGTTGGACAGAGAGCGAAAATGTATACCTTTAAGGTGCAGGACTGTACGAAAATTACCAAAAAGGCTAAGGGGGTCAAAGGTTCTGTTATCGATAGAAACATCCCACAAAAAACAAGCTTCGCTTGTAAAAAATGGACGGCAAGTACATAAGTCGTATCTAGCATGATTAATATATAATAATATAAAATATTTTAATTAAAAAAAATAGTGAAATCCAAATGTTAGGCAAGTATAAATTTTTACCATGGCGAAAATTGAAATTTGGAAAAAAGTAAATAGCAATACAAAAATTACTTGCCGGGCCCGTTGTGTGCAGTCGTATTAAATAGCCACATTTATAACTTACGAGAAACAACGCTTATATAGCAAGATAACGACTTACACATGGATATTACGGGCCCGGCAAGTCATTTTTGTATTGCTATTTACTTTTTTCCAAATTTCAATTTTCGCCATGGTAAAAATTTATACTTGCCTAACATTTGGATTTCACTATTTTTTTTAATTAAAATATTTTATATTATTATATATTAATCATGCTAGATACGACTTATGTACTTGCCGTCCATTTTTTACAAGCGAAGCTTGTTTTTTGTAGGATCTTATAACGTTTTGTAAGAATATAGGATTTAAAACTAAAAAATTGTTTTAACTAATTCAATCTTACAAAACATTTTCCAATGTTGTGATCGTTCCATAATGTAACGCTTCAATTCGAGATATTAATTTATTAATCTAATAAGTAAAATACAAAATACTACAATGATGAGTTCTTATCATAATTACACTTTTAGATGCATTTAACATAGGATTCAATGACTGTTTGAATTATATTTTCAACATCCTATAACCAAAATCACCTTAAAGCCTCTCGCTTTCAAAAATTTATTTCTAAATTTACCTTTAAATCCACCTTTTTCTTAGTTGTTGCTCTCACTATCACCTTTGCATTATGGCTCTTTCCCTGATAAACTAGTGACATTTATATATTCTTTTCATTAATATAAACTGTAAAATATGTACCAGTTAATGTAATGGAAGCCTATGATTTTTAGGTATACTGCTTTCAGTTTCCTGAAGTTACACATCGTATGCTCTATTACATGTGAAATATTGAAATCCTGAATTACTTTTATATTTACACATCTACATGATTTTATTATAATTTTCATCAACTATGTGATTTCTAATTCCAAAGTTGTATGCCCAAAATCACCTGCAAGTTTTTCCCTCTCAAGTATTTTCTCATGAATTGACTCATTTTTCCACCTTTTTCTTAGCTGTCACTCTCAATATCAACTTTGCATTATGGCACTTTCTCCATCACATTAATGCCATTTATATTTCCCTTTCATTAATATACACTAGGAAATACACCAACTCCTGCAATGGATGCCTCTCTTCTTTAGATATATAGTTTTCAGCTTCCTAAATTTATTCACCGTATGCCCCATCATATGTTAAATATTGCAATCATGAATTCTTTTCATATTTACAGATCTACATGATTTTGTTATAATTTTCATCACGTATGTGATTTTTAATTCCAAAATTGTATACCCAAAATCATCTACAAGCCCTTCACTTTTAAGGATTAGGTTAGAAATTCATCTCTTTTTCTTAACTGTTACTCCCAATATCAACTATGAATCAGGGCTCTTTTTCAAGCAAAATAGTGCCATTTGTATTTTCTTTTCATCAATATAAACTCGAAAATACACAAATTAATGCAATGGAAGCCTCTATTTTAGATATACTGCTTTCATTTTCCCAAATTTATTCACTGTATGTTCTATCCTTATAACATTTCCTGTGCCAGAGTCCTCAGATGTTCGTTTCGCTAATTTCTATACACTTTTGAAACTGGTCGGACTTCTGGTGCTACAAAATGGAGTAGAAACCATTAATTTTTGGACTGACTTTCAATTGAGAATAAACATTGCATTTTTTCATCCATACCAATGACCAGTATACTGCCTTTGGCCTAGAATACTAGCATAGGTAACAGAGGAAAACAATTAATAGTTATTAACTCAATTTTTCAGAATTTCATCCAATGAGTCTCATCCTTAAATTATGGCTGAGCAATTGATGACGTTTTTCTGAATATTGGCTTATTCTTACTTTGCCAATCTTTCCATGCTTTCATCTTTGCCTGTTTCAAGTACCAGAATACAGGAGTGAAAAGCCCAGTTGTTGATTCAACTCCAATAGTCAGTATGTGAGCGAACCTTCTTCCTTGGATTTTTAACTCTATTGTACCAAATGTATTTATGTCAAAGCACAAGTATTACCATTTGCTATAAGACACTTCCACAGTGACTGTAAAATATTAAATGATAACACTATGAGTAAGCCTGAAATCAAATTCATCATTTAACAATCTTAATCTTCAAAGAAAATAAATATTTGAAGCAACATGAAGCATCTCAGTTACTTACCAGTATTTGATTTTGCCACATCTCCATTTTCTTTATTGCTTGTTGACCTAACTTCTGTAATATTTGGTTGTCTTCGCATCTTTTGTAAACATCTACTATCGTATAATTTGTTCAAATCCAAATACTGGTTAACTTGTATTTTACGTAAATGAAGATTCTTTGGAATGTTTCATATCTTTAAAATAAGCATTGCCATAATTTAATCTGAAATATTTGTTCGTATATATATGATATAACCTATCGGATAGTTACAATCAATATCAGATTAAAGAAAACAAAAAGCAAAACATGCATTTGATTAATGATTTCAATACCTGAAAGTTTAGCATATGATTACCTTAACAATTTCTTTCAATTAATATCCTCCTGATAATGACCGATGCACATTAATGTTGAAAGTATACTTCTCATAGGCACAGAGTTGTAAATATTAATGTTATTTAATCCAGTCAGCTCTATCCTCATCAATGAATATGAATATGTTCTGTCTTAATTTAATCTGAAAAAGAAATACCACAAAGTACCACAAAGTATACTACATCCTGTATTGTAAAATATATTGTTATACTTATCTAATTCGCGAATCCTTCAGTCACTGTTAATTGAATTATTTGTGATTGTAGAAATTAACAGATGCAATATCGCAACACGATGAATAACCTCACTGCATTAAATAAAAATAACCTCACATTACAATTTACACAGTTCAATATAGTCGCCGAATTGACAGTTCACAACAATATAGTTTGATCGTTGAGTATATTATGTTGGAAGCGTTGTGAAAATGACGTCATTTTTCTTAGCGACCAACTTCAGCCCGAGGCATACATTCTGGCTGGAGAAGAAGAAGATTATGAAGGAAAATTTTATTTTCGATATATATATAGCTAACAGAGTATGAGATCTCTGGACTGCGTGAACCGATTTTGATGTTCTTAGGCGCAAATGAAAGCTTTTTCAAAACTATTTTAAAAAAAGCTTTACTTAAATAATGGCAATGGATTATTCACGTAGAAAAATCGGTTTGAAAATTGGGACGCCTCAACTAGCTGTATAAGAGAGTAGTGCCTCGACGGCGGTATAGGCATGACTTTTTCTACTTTTATGTACTTGCCGTCGAGACACTACCGTGTCTCTTGCATAACCTTTGACGACTACAAGGATTGTTTGGATAATTTCACCGTACAGTCCCGTAACCAAAATTTAATTCGTTCGAAATTGTACAAGGTGTTTTCCACTACTCTGCGAAAAATTGCTCTCAGTCCGTATGACGATAAGCGTCACATAACACCCGGTTGCGTAGCGATTCTACCTTGGGGACATTATAGGTTAAAAGACTAGATTTTAATAGCTGTATTTATTGTATTATATTATATTACATAAATTATTATTATTATTATTACAAAACATTATTCTTATTTATCCACGAATTATGCGTTTTATCCATTCCTAACCATTTTACAAATACCTTATTTCCTTTCTTACGCAATAACTTCTCTACCAAGTATACATCAGGATTAGCTGTTTTTAAAAGTTCATATTCATAAAATCCGCCATGTATGTCTGTACCACGAGAATCTCTAAGTAGATACGTGGCAGGATTTGTCCTTTGCACTTTTGCAATTTGAAATATTTCAGTAGTCCAGTTCGGTGTGTAACCTTTAGCAAACGCATTTTTTTATTTACTGATTCGCACGAAATCACCGGCCTTGAACTTGGTCCGTCCAACGATCTTAATGTTGCTATATACAGTAGCAAGCAGATGCTTAGCATGCTCAAGTTTCACGTCAACGGGACGCATTCCTATAGTACGATGTCTTCGTGCGTTATAATCATCTACCAGCTGTTGCAGTATATTTCGCCATTTGTAACTACCATCCAGTGTAAATCGTTTCCACATTTCGGTTTTTAACGTTCGATTCCAACGTTCGACTATTGACGCTTTTAACGTGCTGTACGTGGATTAATGATTTATTCCACGTTTTTTCATGAGCAGTTAAAACTCGTTGTTGTAAAATTCTTTACCATTATCAGTTTGCAAATTTTTGGGACATCTTCCACTCTTTAAAATTTTTCCCATAGCTGTGGTCACTTCCTTACCACTTTTTGTCTTAAGCGCTACTGCCCAACCATACTTCGATAAGGTATCAATCACTGTCAGAATATAGTGATGACCAGTATCAACGTAATAACGCATATCAACAAGGTCAGCCTGCCAGAGATCATCGAAACCACGTATTATGACTTTTCGTCGTGGAAAATTTCTTCTCGCAGGGACATGTAACTCTTGCACCAATTGTTTCTTTTCTTCACTCACGATTTTCCCTGATTCTCTTTTTACAACCTTTCCCCCAGGCACATATAATTTCTGTTTCTTTTTTTCGCTCATGATTCTTTTTCTTTCGAAAGCAATCGATTATCATGAGTATAAAATGTATGATGCATCCTAAACATTCACTTTTTGGATCCATCATTAATCTTGCTGTTTGTTTGTAAAAGTTTTGACTCAATCTCCTGTATTTTTTTATTTATTCTTTCTTCAATTTTCTCCTCCAATTTAGCTAAACTGTGTTGCAAGAACTTTATATTCACAGCACATGTATTATTATCAGAATCAATAGTCAAATTTACTATTTTTTTATTATTCAAATCCAGTGCTCTTTTAGTCACATTTAATGTACCAATATTAAATTCTTTCCTTACGTTAAAACCACTACCAAATTTGTTAATTGACATATTGACGTATGGTACGCAACTGAAGAAAATGTTTATAAACTGTACCCTTTTATAGAATAAGATCCTCTTCACGCAACTCTTCTATTATTGACTGTATTTCATTATGGTGGTTTGTATGACTTGCGGTGGTTGATGCAATTAAAAGTCGCAATCGATCAACTAATTCATTAGGATCGTTCCAATGTATATAGTTTACAGGCTCATCAGTAACACGCATAAATCCACTACCAGCTATCACTCGTTGTGATGGTACTTTATTGTAAATTAGTGGTTGAATAATTTTCTTATATTTTGGACCCTTATTCCCTTGAACCTGTTGGTAACTATCATTTCCTCTTTTATATGATTTAGTTTGTTAAAGGATTTACTTATATATGATCTTGTCATCAATGCTGTAGAGCTTTCTATCAGGCTCTTTCATGAAGATTAATTCAAAAAGACCTCTCGTACCAATATAGCGCTTTTTATCAATTAAAATATCACCTTCATGACTAATATCAAATGTACATCTTCCCATCACATATTGGTTCCTTTCATCTAATGTAACTCCGAAACCATGATCGATTTGATCTTTACTACCGAAAAGGAACAACTGCATATAATAACGTGCAATAGGTGGAAATGATCTCCAATCTATGGAATGATTTATTTGTTTTTTGAGCAATCCTAAGGTTTCCTGTCTTGATGTTGAATGTGATGATGCAGACTCTTGTCCAGGCTCTGAATGTAATGATGCAGATTCTTGTCCAGGCTCTAAATGTAATGATGTAGATTCTGGCATTGATTTCATTGGTAATATTGATTTATCAAAAGTAGATTTTTCATCATTATCATCATAGATAATCAATGATTTATTTGTAAGAGTACCGTCATTGTTATGTAATTTCTTTTTTTTCTTGATAATATACTTATTAGGGGTTGAAGTATGATAACGTTTCCGCTTCTTATCATGATTTACATCAATGTTTAACTCATAAGATTCTTCATTGCTATTATCTGTTTGCATAACTAGTTTTTTCAGTGGATCAACTATTGGTTTAAAAGTTTCATTCAATCTACTTTCCACCATTGATCTTTCCGATTTCCGTGCGCGATGTTTTTCACGAATCACCTCACTCGTTTCAGCAATCTTCTTAAGTAGTGAGTTTTCATCCATTTTTTATTGAAAACTTTTAATTGTTTAAGCAGTCAATGTGCTAGTTCAATCGATCTCTAAAGCTGTTCAATCAACTAGTTTAGCAGTTTGACCGACAGGTTCAGCGGTTCAACCGACCTGTTTAGCGGTTCAATCGAGCTGTTCAGCGGTTCGATTGACCGGTTTAGCGGTTCGACCGACCGGTTCAACGGTTCACCTGCCGGTTTAGCTGTTCGACCGACCTGTTTAGCGGTTCAATCGAGCTGTTCAGCGGTTCGACCGACCGGTTTAGCGGTTAACCGACCTCTTTAACGATTAGACCGACCGGTTTACCGATCCAAGGGGCCCCTTTTATCTGTATAATTGGTTTGCTTAATAATGTAACCGGTCTGTTTTGTGTAATTAAAAGCTTTACACTGTTCAATGCACTACGTTAAACTAACACTTTCCAGCACTGATATGATGCTTTATGCTACTCGATGGTTACATACTCATTGAATCCCTTCCGATATCGACCATTTTGCATACCACTGTCCTTATCAATTACTAAAAATCCATAATCTTCCTGCCAACACTTTGAACACAATTCGCAATATTTTTCAAATGTCATATCAGTGTTTACATGATCTTTGTATACATGCTTCAAGTTAGTCCCATCCTGTTTAAAAATGATTATCATATTTGCATTGTCATGAATCAGATGTTTTGGGATCTTGGCATAGGTCTGACAAAGATAGAAGCAATCGATGCTCGAGTGCCGACCCATTGCAAAGTTTTCTCTTATATTGTCCTGCTTATCGCTTGCCACATCATCAAATATAAAGATAGAATTTGGTAATGCATCTGTCACATTTATAACCTCACTATTATTTGAAAATTGATGATAACCAATTTCCTCCATATCTGTCAATAGCTGTTCCAAGTAATGGTGCTTCGGTTGCTGGAACGATTTCGAGTAAACGTACAGGTTGTCAAATCTTACACCGTGAGGACTCTCAATAAGACTTAGCAATACGTTTGTTTTCCCACAATTTGAGGGTCCGCAAACTATACAGCGTATAGTTGACGGAAGCAAAGATCCATGACGTTTCATATCACTAACGGTGGCAGTGTGATAATCGGTATTAGAGATATTGATACTTAATGGTTGCTTTACGAAATGCATTCTCGAACGACTGTGAGGTTAAATCGTAATTGCACGAGCTATTTATAGGCATGAAATCTGAGAATTGAATCAGTTTTCATTATGCCTGCATTTGTGTTGGATGTTACAAGTTTGGAGGAGTTAAGCAGTGATCAATTGGAATACGTACCAAAAATTGTACTTTTAAAATACTTTTCACACAGTATTGACAGATATTGGAATAAATTACCCAAGCATATTCGTGCAGATCCTGAGGTTCAAAAATATCGCTATTGTTTATAACATTTTAATCTACCTAATACTACTCATGCGGATGGACTACCACCGTTGATAAAAGATTGTTATACATGTCGTGCGTTGGATGTGGATCATTTCTCAATAAAACAATAAACAAACTACCGTTTGAGCTTCATTTACCGGGATACAATTACTGTGGATCAGGAACTCGACTTCAAGAACGATTAGCACGCGGTGATCGAGGTGTGAATCAGTTGGATGAAGCCTGTCTAGAACACGATATCACATATTCGCAATACAAAGACTTGTCGCAGCGTCATCAAGCTGATAAAGTGCTCGCAAAACGTGCACGTAGACGTATCACAGCTGCTGACGCAACCTTGGGTGAGCGTGCTGCAGGAACAGCTGTCTGAACGTCTATGAACGCAAAGCGTAAACTTGGTTTAGGATTACAAACAGATATGGTGAGGAAAGCAGCAGTGAGAAAAACTGGAAATAGTGCTGTAAAAAAACGGGGCGGCTTGTTGCCTTTGCTCCCACTGCTAGGTGCGGTGGGAGCACTAGCAGGTGGAGCATCAGGTATAGCGAAAGCTGTAAACGATGCCAGAGCTGCGAAAAAACAGTTGGAAGAAATGCAGCGTCACAATCGTATGATAGAAGCAACTGCAAGAGGTGAACGGGGGCTGTATCTCGCACCGTACAAACGAAGCGGAGGAGGGGTAGCAAAAAAATCAATGTCAAAGAAACGAACAAAAAAGTAACTGTACACGGTCTACCAAGATCTGGTGCTACAAGTAATATTCAATTATCTCACGTATGTCGTGATATACCGAATTTCCGTGGAGTCTTTATGCGTACAAGTCTACCACGAAACGGTCCATGGTCTAATGAATGTGCAATCGTTAACCTTGACGATTCTAATGGTCCAGGCACTCACTGGGTTGCCTACGTTAAATGCAATAATCTTGTAAAGTATTTCGATTCTTTCGGTAATCTGAAACCACCGACTGAACTTGTTCGGTACTTCGGTCCGCTTAGTACAATTTATTACAATCATGACCAATATCAGTCGTATGATACGAGCATTTGTGGTCAGTTGTGTGTTAAATTTCTAAGAGAACAGACGAAATGTCTTTAACATTTACGCTATCAGGACACGGTCATGTGTTGGAATCAAATTTTTTCCCACCGATCAATCTGGATGACGGTCACTATGAGCTGGGGCTCGTAGATTTTCAAAGTTTCTACTCGATCGCCAATGTAGATGGACGAATAATAATTTTTACTTTGGTAAAAATAAACTAATAACCATACCTACAGGCTGTTATGAGTTGAGTGCGATAAATGAATACTTGCGTATGCGGTTGGAGTTACCGTATGATGATAACGTTATTATTCTGCATGCCAATAATAACACACTGAAAAGTGAAATAATGTGTAAATATTCTATTGATTTTACAAAAATTAATAATATTGGTTCTCTGCTAGGATTTTCGTCGGACCGCGTAATCCTACCAAACACTTGGGCTGAATCGGACGAACCTGTGAATATTTTAAAAGTAAATATTCTACGTATCGAATGTAACATTACCGCTGGTGCATATACGAACGGTAGACCACAACAGGTCATCCACGAATTTTTCCCAAGCGTTCCACCAGGTTATAAAATCTCTGAAACACCGAAGAACGTCATTTACTTGCCAGTCATTGCAAGGGTAATCGATCGTCTCACATTACGTATTCTCGATCAAGACAATCGTCCTGTAAATTTTGGAAAGGAGGAAATCACCATACGATTACACATTAGAAGATGTTGATTTATAAGAATACCGACGATTATAAACCAACATTACTCGATGAACCAATCAGTCAATTAGCTGCAACAGAGCTGAATACATCAGTTCAGAGCGAAATAGGGAAAAACGTGATCGGTGGCAAAAAAGTTTTGACAAGAAAAAATATAGATTTTTTACACTCATTGGGTCTGACTGTGAAGAAAAGAAATCATGGATCCATTGAATGTTACCGCACAGCCTGCGTACGACAACCGCATCACTAAATTGGAAATACATGCTTACAATCCGTATGCGAATGCATCATTGGGAAATAGCGATGAAATTCGTATCCCAATACAACAGCAAAATTTGATTCTTTTGCCCAGTGGTAGTTACCTCTACATAGAGGGGAAGCTGATTGAAGGTACTCGTGCTGCTACTACACCTTTGACGGATAAAGTTATGCTCGACGCTAATTCCATGGCATTTCTGTTCGATGAAATTCGTTATGAATTGAACGGTATTGAGATTGATCGGTGAAAAAACGTTGGTATCACTACCAGTATGAAGAATCTCATATCTTTAAGCAGTGAAGAGAGTATGAGTCTACGTCATTCTGGCTGGTTCGTTGCCACTCAAGAGCGTGAAAATGTTGCTGACACATTCAGCTTTTGCGTTCCCCTGCATATGCTATTGGGATTCTGCGAAGATTACAAACGTGTCGTTATCAATGCACGCCATGAGCTCGTTCTGATACGAGCGGGTAATGATATAAATTCAATATTTTCTTCGAATCAGTTTACCGATTCTGGGATTGAACTGCACCGAGTGCAATGGAGAATGCCTCACGTAACTTTAAATGAATTTACCAAACTACAATTTCTACGCATTATCGAGCAGAATAAAAATCTCACCATGGCTTTTCGTTCCTGGGAGCTCTACGAATATCCCCTTTTACCTCAAACACAGCGACATACATGGGCTGTGAAAGCGGCTACACAATTGGAGAAGCCTCGATACGTGATACTGGCGTTTAGAAAAAATAAGAAGAACGATCAATACTCGAATGTACTTAAATTTAGCGATTGCGATGTACGTGATGTTAAAGTCTATTTAAATTCTGAGTTTTATCCGTACGATCGTCTCGACACTGATTTCACGAAATCTCGCTACTCCGTACTCTATGATATGTATGTAAAGTTTTTCCACTCATATTATGCTGGAGAAAAACTGTCGAAACCAATGCTCGATTACCTAAACTTCTTGCAATACGGTCCGCTCTTTGTAATTGATTGTTCACATCAGAACGAGTCGGTTAAAACAGGCACGGTCGACGTTAAGATTGAAATCGAGTGTTGGAAAAATATTCCGAGTAATACTACAGCCTATTGTTTAATTATACATGATAAAATTGTAGACTATAATCCGCTTACGAATATTGTTAGAAATGTAAGTTAGATATGTAAGGTTAGAAAAAAATAAAGCACTTTTTAATAAATATATATAAAGCATTTATTCACTCATTTATTATACAAATCACTTATTGTTTAATCTTAAATTCTAAATTATTATATTTCCCACCTAAATATTTCATGATCAAAATATTTTTTGATGCTGCATTTATCAGCTCCGTAAACTGATCCTGCGATTCGAGTAAGGCAACCATCCGGGCAGGGAGATAAAACCAATCCTCCGTTGATAGTTTCGCTATTATTCTCATTCCATATTTAGTCTTTATTTTCATCATTTCAATTATTTCATATTCTTTATTTTCCTCGAGACCGTTTAATTTAACAAATGTCTTCTCAGGGATGAAAGCGAATGCATTAACTCCAGTTAAAAATGCCATTTTATCTAGACCCTTTATTGCAGAAGAATATTATTATTATTATTATCGAAAATTAAAACAATATTTGAATAATATATTCCTACCTTTCTTTATCAGTTGAGACTGAGGTATAAACTGATCTGAGTATTCTTACTGGTTGTGGTTGATGCACTAACTAAAGTACTGATCTGAAGATTCTTGCAGGTTGTGCGGTCGATGCACTAACTAGAGTTTGAACAGATTGAAGCTGGTTCACTATTGTTCGAATCCATTTATATAGAAAAACTGTTGATGGAGGGGGTAAATAATTTTGTGTTGAAAACGTGTGCAGATGTTTAATATGTCATTTTCACTGATTAGTAAGATGATATACTGCTGATTAATCAAATTATGACTCTATTAAAAGAATATGCATGAATCATTCAAGGACATTTTGATGATCTTCAATGTGTTAGCGATCAACATATCTGTAAAGATCTATCATCTGGATAAAATACAAATTAATATTTAAAAAAAAAAATATGATCTTGCTGAAGATCTCAATTTCACCATACGTAGACATATCGTTATACGTTAAGGTCCAGTGTGGAGTGTATAAGAGATACTAAATTTTCATCACGTGCTGATATTTAATACGTCAAAGATATCTGTATCTAAAGCAGGCTTCTCTCTTGCTGAAATTTGATGCATCAAAAGTATTTGAACATCCAAAACATACATAGTTTATACAAACCTTTCTAATATGTATCATATTTAAGAATTAAACGACATAGGCTTATTAATAAAATCATTCTTCTATTAAAAGCATGCGTATGATTGTATATCTGAAGCATCAAAAGTATTTGTACATCCGAAACATACATCGTTCATACAAATCTTTCTAATATATATCATATTTAAGAATTAAACGACAAAGGCTTATTAATAAAATTATTCTTCTTCTCTTATTAAAAGCATGTGTATGTGTTATACCTTAAACGTTTCTGCCTTGAAACTCTATTCCGTTGATTCTCACGATGATTTTGGTATCATCGTTTAGCAAGATGATGATGATATGTGTTTGCTTATCTAAAGTAGGGTGTAATTCCATCAAAAGAAATAAAATATGAATGTTAAGTACACACACTTCCAACGTTTCTGTTGAAAGGGTGTCTTTTATTAAGGTAGTTGGTGGTGGAAATGTTTTAAATACTTGAGTAGCTCTAAACAGTTCATTAGATTTTTGTTTCATCCTCTGCTTTAACAGTTTAAAGTAAAGGAGACATTTTGAAGAAAAAATATTTCAATGGTTAATATTAAAGTTATATACAATTGTAGTGACAATATATTAAATGAAATTAAAAGAGATATGAACTTATTATTTGAATTACTATTTCAAATTAATACAAATATGCAACGTTGTGAGGAAATTATAAGTGATGATTGTAGCGAGGAATACAGGGTGTAACGAAACGACCGCCTTTTCTCGTAACTGGAGGTTCGGGGTGACAAACTGAGTGTACGTGTAAAATTTCGTTCGAATCGTTCAAGAGGTTTAAAAGTTATTTCTATTTAAAAATCACCCTTATTCAGTCCTTTTCGAACGACTTTAACTGCATAATGGAAAGTGGAGAAAGTGAAAAACAATTGATGAGCACCCAGCTAGAATGTAAAAATTATCGATCGCGTGCGTTAATACTTTTGCTATTTATTTCTATAATCTGGCTATTAGATTAATTTTAAAAATAACAAAATCCTTTACATTACAATTTCAATTCAATTCAGTACAAGCATCATTGACTGATTTGATGGAAAGAGCGAGTTGACGCAATGTAAAGGAAAGTATCAAAAGCTAAGATATCGCGCGAGCGCAATGATAACTTAATAGACAATGCATGAGGGCATTCTCTTTCTACTAACGAAGCTAAAGGGAATGATTCAAAATCAATACATTGATGAAGGAGAAAACTAAACTCACCCATTAAATGTTCTGCAAGTTCCTTTAAATCGAAGTTTTTGAAAAAGCTTCAAACTGGCTCCTCGATGATTTCCAGAAAGCACACTATCACTGATTTTGCATTTAAACACTTGTGAATTTAAACAAATTAGGTATTAACCTACGTTTCTTCAAAACACTGGTGAATTTGACACTTTTGAACTGTTTGAAGTAGGGTGATTAAGAGTGGTCGAAACGAATTATTGATTATTCTATCTCTCTGTGTCTCTCTTTTCAGCCTACTTCAAACAGTTCAAAAAGTGTCAAATTAACCGGTGTTTTGAAGAAACGTAGGTTAACACCTAATTTGCTTAAATTCGCGAGTTCTTAAATGCAAAATCAATGATAGTGTACATTCTGGAAATCATTGAGAAGCCAGTTTGAAGCTTTTTCAAAAACTTCGGTGTAAAGGAACTTGGAGAACGTTAAATGGGTAAGTTTAATTTTTTCTGTCATCAATGAATTGATTTTAAATCATTCTTTTTACCTTCGTTTGTAGAAAGAAAATGCCTTGATGTGTTTCCTATTAAATTATCAGTGCAGTCGCGTGACATCTTAGCTTTTGATACTTTCCTTTTCATTCTATCTTCTCCCTCTTTCCATCAATTCAGTCAATGATACTTGTATTGAATTGATTTGGAATTGTAATGAAAAGGATTTTGCTATTTTTAAAATTAATCTAATAGCCAAATTAATTAAATAAATAGCAAATGTATTATCGCGCGAGATCGATAATTTTTACATTCTAGTGGGGTGTTCGTCAATTGTTTTTTCACTTTCTCCACTTTATTATGCACAGTTAAAGTCGTTCGAAAAGGACAGAAAAAGGGTGAGTTTTAAATGGAAATAACTTTTAAACCCCTTGAACGATTCGAACAAAATTTTACACGTGCATTTGGATGGTCACCCCGAACCTCCAGTTACGAGAAAAGGCGGTCGTTTCGTTACACCCTGTATATTGATGTTATTGAAATAATCGATGGTGAGAACGAGACAATGATTGAAGATGAAGTAACTGAAGTATTGACCGCAGATGATTCTGATGATGTTAATACTGTAATTCAAATAATTGACAGTGATAATAGTGATGATATTGAGGACAATTTTTCGATTTTTGAAAATAATAAAGTTACTGGAATAATCAACAGAGAGAATGACATGATAATTGAAGATGAAGTAAACGAAGTATTCAATGTAGATGATTCTAATGATGCTAATACTGTAATTGAAATAATTGACAGTGATGATAGTGATGATTGTAGCGAGGAATATATTGATGTTATTGAAATGATCAACGGTGAGAACGAGACAATGGTTGAAGATAAAGTAACTGAAGTATTGACCGCAGATGATTCTGATGATGCTAATACTGTAATTCAAATAATTAACAGTGATAATAGTGATGATATTGAGGACAATTTTTCGATTTTTGAAAATAATAAAGTTACTGGAATAATTGACAGCGAGAATGCTATGATAATTGAAGATGAAGTAAACGAATAGGTATATATTTATAGCATTCTAGCCTTTACGTAGTAATATTGAATGCATATGATGATTGTATGTACTTTTCAGTTAACACTGACATCTGTCAAGAACTATTTAAAAAGGTCTTATAGCAGGAATTACTATCTCATAGTTACGAAGTTTCGAATTATAAATATCATTTTAAAATAGAGTAGTCTTTTTAAAAAAAAGCATGTTATATGTGTGAACCAGCAGTTTATTACCGTGGCTTCAAGCACTGAAAGGAGAAGATTGAGTCAAGAAAAATGAGATGTAATTGTTGAACTATTATCTTCTGAAAATATATAACTTAAAAAAATGTAACATTGTACATTTATGTTATCAACATTTTAATCAATGTATATTTCAATAATACCATTTTATAATTAACTGTTATTACAATAAAAATATATATAATAAGGTTTATTTTTGTTTTGTTGATTTATAAATTTAAATAGAAGATAGAGAACTTTGGAAGAGCAGAATATGAGTGTGCTTATTGATATTTAATTGAAGACATCGTGATTTGTCTCTGCTCCTAGTGCCTAGCAGTAGTTAACCCAAGCATAGATTGTTCAATGAATAAATCAAATATTTGCACATGCTATTATATATTAGTTTAAAAATTGCTGAGCTATGGAAAAAAGCAACACACTCAGCTACATTTAGTGTAAAGGGGGCTCAGCCGGGTCAGTAATATGCTGCAAAGATTCAAGGTTACGCGAGCAAAAAAAAACGCAGGGAGAATCTGTTTTACCATCTAGGAAACTGCTTTTACTAACTGAGACCTGACGTCAGAGGAGTGGGAGTGTGACGTCAAAATGCTGCAAGTATCCTCCCGCAACCCTCTCGCCACCACTTGCTGATCCTTGCGCACCCCCGCAACCCTCTCGCCTATACTTGCTGCGAGCTCACGTGGAGCCTCCGATTTCCCCCATCACCACCGCTTAGCACTTCTTGGCTCCCCCCCACTACCTCGCAACCAGGCTCATCCGAGTGGACAGGAATGGGGGGGGGGGGGGGGTAGAATCGGCATAGTATGTCTACTTAATCCTTTTTTTATTTCAGAGTGATCTTCGTTCGTAGATTTTTAATAAGTGACACAGTTTTTTAGCTATTTGCGGTAGAAGTCGGGAATGCGCGGCAAATCCGGTCACCGTTGACTCGCTTTGGTCGTTGCGCACTCATAACTTCTGACGTGAATAGCCAAACAATTATTACACTTATTAAAAATCCAAGAACGAAGATCACTCTGAAATGAATGCAGGATTGTATTGGTACCATTTTTATCATAATCAGATACGAATTACAGTCGTTCTGTTTGGCAAGAGATAGCATGATTTTCACCATTGGCCGTAGTGTTCGATGTTGCCTTGCATTGGACTCTTTTACGATTTATCAAAATTTTTCCATACCTTCCATCGACAAGTGGCTTGTCTCATTGGATAAAGCATGAAATTGCAGTGGATTGATAATTTTTGCATAATTTACTAACCCATCCTCCATCTGATAAATAGAGAAGAAGTCGAAAGCGCACCGCAAGCGTGTCACGTTGCTGTAAATAAGAGTAGCTCAGACACGCTGACGCTAGTGTTTGGCTCACGGACACACATACACTTGTGTGATTCTGCCGTGCTCCCAACATTACTATGCGTATATTGCGGCTTTATTCTTGATTTTCTGGTCCCCTAAATGATCAAAAATTTTGAAAAAAATATGGCGTCAACTCACTATCCTACAGTTCAGAATGATCCCAGCCGCTTGTCAATTGAACCTGTGGATGAATTTTGGTAAATCATAATACAGTGAAATATATAGAAGTTTCGAACTGTTTGCCGACGGTAAAAATCATGCTATTTCTTGCCAAACAGAACGACTGCAATTCTTATCCGATTGTGATAAAAATTGTACGAATGTAATCCTTGGTTTATTCCAGAGTGATCTTCGTTCTTGGATTTTCAATAATTGTCATAGTTTTTTCGCTATTTACGTTAGAAGTCACGAGTGCGCAACAATTCCGGTGACCGTTCGACTTGTTTTGTTCGTTGCGCACTCGTGACTTCTAACGTAAATAGCGAAAAAATTATTACACTTATTGAAAATCCTTGAACGATGATCACTCTCAAATGAATGGAGGATTATATTCGTACCATTTTTATCAAAATCGGATGATAATTACCATCGTATTTTATAGCATAAATTTGCGTGATTTTTACCGTCAACCGTGCATTTCAATGATTTTTCATTATTAGAACTAATCCATAGTTTTGATAAAAATGCTAATTTTTATTGTGGCCAAGAAAACCAAATAAAAATTGCAGAATTATCATAGAAAATTATCTACTCTCCCCTTCTTTTCCCCTCAATCCTTTCAGCGCAGGCAATACATTGCCGGCCGCGGAGTGGGGAGATAGGAGGAGAGTGAAAGGTGGGTTCGCTTCCCCTTAGATGCTGGAGTGGGGAGCCAAGCTAAGTTACGATGTTCTCTCTGCTTTGCCGGCTTTGCGTAAAATTTAACAAATTCTTCAAATCTTGCGCCAAACGAAACGGCCTCATTTCTTGACCGATTTTCATGTTTATGAACTTTTTGAACTCGCAAGAAGATTATCTAGTGATCTTCGTTGGCCGATTTTTAAAAAAATGAAAAACTAAAAAATTGAAAAAAAAAAGTGGAATTTGAAAAATCGGCCGACGAAGATCACTAGATAATTTTCTTACGTTTTCAAAAAGTCCACAAACGTGAAAATCGATTAAGAAATGAGGGCGTTTCGTTTGGCGCAAATTTCGCTCTGTAATGTCGATATACGGATTCCCCTTAATTATTTTAAAAATTCTGTCGTATTTACTTTAGGGGCATTCTGAAATATTGTTGTTAATTCAAATTATTCGAATTCTGATATGCAAAAAAATTTAATCTTTGAATGTTTATTGCAATAGACGGTTGATAGGTATTTCATTGCTTAAAATCTTCAAAAGGCTTTAAAGAGGACCGTACTCATATCAGCCTTTCCATCATATAGCAAAACATTGGCTGAACGTATATCCGGATATATCGTATATATATATATATACCCTTAGGTATATATGGGGACTGATACTGATGTAGAATGGTATTTAAAGGAACATCTGGTACTAATGAGGACTGTACCCACAAAATAATGTAGTAAAAGGGTACATTTGGGAACATCCTCACAAATTAAGATGTTTTTTGAAAGATATGTATGAGTACATCCCGATATGTACCTAAACGCACTTTTTATATAAAATTATATATGCATATGTATGGTTAACGTATAAACCGTATATATTATATACGGTATATATAAATATACACATGTATAAATTGGCATTTATAGGAACCCAGAAAACATCAGTAGTTGAAGAGATTATGAGTTGAAATATAATGCTATTTTAGATTTGTTCGTAATTAGGAGAATGTTTGTAGTGATTAAAATCTCGTAATACGTGGAGTTTTCTTTAGTAGCTACCTGAAGACTGCAGAGTTCAACAAAATATTTACAAAAGGATATATGTTTGAAGCCAGTCTTCCATAATGTACTACACTAGAGACAGTGCAGAGTATATTAATTAATTGGCTAATGTAATCCTTCTTAAGAACACTTTTATTTCAATAATGTATGAATCAGATGTTTCTTTTGCTATAATCATCGATTTTATTGAAGCAATAATGGTTTTGAGTATTTATTTGTTTGATCGTGGACACACCTTTTAGAATTTAAAGGTAAATATACTTAACGGTACTCAAAATTGCTTAATAGTTTAACCAATTCTAAAACAAGAAATGCATTTTAAATATTCTTTACCTCAAAGCTCAAGTAACAATGACGTCAAAGTATCTTATTTCGTTTTGAAAATTTAAAGCAATTAATGAAAATAAGGAATTCAATTTTAAAAAAACATTATTTAATGTTTTTTATTTTACTTTGCTTTATTCAAAGCTTCTTAAACTAAACGAATACAAACAAAAATTTCAATATTTTTCAAATTTGCAGG
Organism: Prorops nasuta; assembly: GCF_024137725.1. Classification (NCBI taxonomy): domain Eukaryota; kingdom Metazoa; phylum Arthropoda; class Insecta; order Hymenoptera; family Bethylidae; genus Prorops; species Prorops nasuta. Next base: position 1,007,237 of record NW_027116817.1, on the reverse strand, counting down.
ATTTACGCTAAGTAAACCAATCTATTTATGACTCTATATAATATTAAATAATACATATGTTTTCTTAAATATTTGGATTAAATGGAAGAAACGACACAAAAGATTCTTCATTGCATTTACACTTGAAATAATATAATACGCATATCGTATACTTTAGAGTTTGTCAATCAAGTGGAAGCTGCAATACTGTTTCTTATACTTTTCGTTTTTTTTATACTTGCTTGAGAAAAGAAGCAGGAATGCAGACGGAAGGTGCAAGAAAATGACATCTTAATTTGCACTTAATTGGCAAACTCTATTATAATATATGAAATGTGTATTATATCGTATTGAATGTAAAATAAGTGTAACTTAATTGAAACAGCTTAATATGATTATGTTGTTTAATGTCTTAATTTCTTTTCTTATTTTGATTATTAATGTACGCTTTTACTTGCGCTCCTGTTCGCTTATTATTAAAAATAGATTTGCATTTTTCGATAAGCTTATTACAATCAGCGGCAGATGGTAGCGTATTATTTCCTAAATGGTGTCGAAATACATCTTGTACAACGTTATTTTCCTTTTCCGACCAGCGTATACGTGGAATAACTAAAAGAAACGTTTATTTGAGCCATAATAATTATCAGATCTAGGTGAAAATTTTACATTTAATTACTTACAGGATTTGGATATATGTTTTTTATTTACGGATCTATTTTTTTCATTATCTTCACTGTCTTCATCGTCATAATTGAATTCACTTTCAGCTAAAAATAATTATACATCATTTTATACGTCACTGTTATAAAAATAATAAAAATATTTTGTTTTTGATAACTTACAACTAGAGCATTATTTTTTTCCTTTAGTTACATATTTTACTTTCTTATTTTTTTTTCTGTTTCCGACATCAATATTTTTTCTTTTCCTGCAGCTTCCTCCTTTTTTGCTACCTGAGCCATCCATAGGTGTTTTATTCTCAGAATTATTAACTGTTTCTTCTAGTAGACTTGAGGGATCATCAATTTCTTCTTCTGCTAACTTGCTTTCAATTTCATTATAAATATCAGAATAATTTAGTTCTAAATTTTGTTTTCTTTTTTTTAAACTTGGTGTAGCTGTTTCGAGGATTTGTGACATCTGGCATATTTCTCTTGAAATTAAAGGCTGTCTGTAGTACTTTTTGTGGATCTCATTAGCGTGGCCTAAGTAATTAGCTAGATCTGAAATTTCTTGCTCTCCTAATTTTAGATGAGCACCCATAGTCGCAATCTGCTTTCTTAATGTAGTACCCCGCAGGGTTTGTGGCGAGCAAGCACCACATTTTTCAGAAAATTTGCGCAACACATCACAGGCTATTATATGCTTGTGTTGCCTATTTTCATCCAAACTTGGCAATGCAAATAAATATTCATTTCTTTGCGATATACCAGCTTCACTTCTATATTTCAAAATAAGATTCATACATTTCTGTATGGCTTTGTGAATAAGAACTGTTACAGTTCGTCCTAGTTTACCACGTATTGTAAATCTCATATATGAATTAGAGGCTTCTTGACATTTCTTTGTCAGAGAATTATACATTTTTAATTTCTGCTCCTTATCAAAACCCTGGCAACTTTCGAAATCACTAATTGTGGCTTTGGAGAATTCTCCTTGTCGAAGCCTGTTAAATAACTGCAATTCGATCACACAAATTTCACTTAAAAATAGCCAGTGATTGTAAGTATATTTTTGTTGCAATTTTTTGTATGTAGATGTACGATTTTCTTCCAAAAACGTATTGAGTTTAACTATATCATTCGTTGATGGCAAGTTTATTTTCTTTTGCCTATTTCTTTTATTTTGTGCTTCTAAAGCTTTTTGATTTATAATTTGAAAACCTTGTGCAATTAATTTAATAAAATCCTTAGTCATCTTTTGTTTATCTTTATCTTCTCTTTCAATGTATAGCGTTTCCAAGAATTTACCTATTTGCTTTAGTATATTCCCTAAAGCTAATATATTTGTTGGAGCTTTAAAGCTCTCTACATCTTCATCATATCCTGCGACAATGCTGGCAGCTTTTAAACAATATTTGAAATACTTAGGTCTATAAATACTTGCAAAATCAAGTATTTCATTAGACATTTCTTTTACAGCAATAAGAAATCTACCAAAAAATCGTAATTTGGATCTTATCATTGAAAAGTTTTCGTGAGAGTACTTTTCACTTAGAATATTTGCATAAAGTATCAGTAGCTCGTCATATCTTATTGCGTCTTTAATAGGACCATCCTGAATGTAAGGAAATATTTCCTTCTTTACAACTTTATTCGCTGATTCATGGAGCTTCCCATCAATCATTCTGCATAAGACATTTGTAGATCTTTCGCCTTTAAATGCATAATTTGTGCATTTGACAAAATGATGGCGAATGTTGGACCGCATATAATGCCCCTTACAATTGGCACAAGCAATATAATCATTAGTGCTTCTATTTTTATGTTTGTTCGGTAGCCGACGAACAATAAGATTGCCAGTATTTACAGTCTCCTTCGTATTATAATTATAGTCTCTCTTTTTTCGAATTTCAGCTATTAACTTAGAACGCTCTTTCGAATTTTTTCGTAATTTTAAAAATGTTTTTACATCTGCCTCTTCTGGATGTACCAGCTCTAAATGTCGAGCCATTTTGACGACTAAAATATTACAATAAAAGCAGTTATGTTTCTTTGATTTACTTTCTGGTAATGTTAATATATCATTATTTGGGGCACCATCTATGACATTATTTAAAACATTTTCCATTATTTTCTTTTTATGCTGATTAGTGTTTTCATTTGTAAAATTGGACGAAGAACTAATTAATTGAACATTACAGTAGTAGTGGTAGCTAGGGGGTTCCTGTGACACGGTGGTGAGGGGAGTGCGGGTGTGCGGGGGGAAGTGTCTTGGGTTCCTGTGACATGGTGGTGAGGGGGGGTGCGGGTGTGCGGGGGGAAGTGTCTTCTTAAGAGCTAGGGTTTATTGGGTGATGAGGAGGGTGCGGGTGTGCGGAGGAAATGGTTTGGCTATGGGGAGTGAGAGAGAGAGAGAGAGAGAGAGAGAGAGAGAGATCCCTCTCACCCTCTCTTTCTCTCTTAGAGTCTCTCACCCCTCTCCCATCAGCCTAGGGCCCGGATGGTTAATTATCCTACGGGTCCACTAGTTCTCTAAGGCTTACCCCCTCTCCCATGTCACTAGGGTCCGGATGGTTAGTTATCCTACGGGTCCACTAGTTCCCTAAGGGTTACCCCTCTCCCATCACCCTAGGGTCCGGATGGTTAGTTATCCTGACAGTTACCCAGAGAACTTTTTTTTGTATTTTAGTTGGTGGAGGAAAAAGTTTCTTTTTTCTCCACTAGGTGGCGATCACGAAAATTACTGGGGCAGCTACACCGCTAGGGGTCCTAAGCATCTTACGGACTGCCATTTTTGATTTCTTAGTCCTGCCCTCGGAGGGTCTTTTCTCCCTCCACATACTTATCCTAGACCCTCCCACTATTTTCCTACTATGGACCCGCCATTTAACTTGATTTCACATTTAACCATTTTTCTTCCCTCTCAACCTACCTCTACACCGTTGAAGGGTCTTTTTCCCTCCACATACCCATTCTATTCCCTCCTACTATTTTCCTCCTTGGGTCCTTCTTTTAATTTCACATTGTACCTTTCTTGAACCTTGGATACAGATTCCTTTTTTCTTATACAAGCTGTCGATAAATATAAAGTGAAAAAATATGCAGTATCAAATGGTTATTAATTTAGCGTATAGACATAATTCTCAAGTAATTCCTATAATTACAAGAATAATAGGTGAAATCATGTCAAATTTATTTCCTTTTTTCTTTTTTCGGTTTTTTTTGTTTTTTTTTTGTTTTTTACAGATTAAATTAAGGGAAATAGGAGTAGAGGAAAAGAAAGAGTCTTTTAAATAAAATTTATCATATAATTAAAAACGAACATGAAACTTATATAAAAACTAATACAAATGAAACTTATATAAAAGCTAATACAAATTAAACTTATATAAAAAACTAATACAAATTAAACTAATATTTAGCCCATTCAGCTAATAACAGACTCTGAAACATACAAAAAAGTTATTAATATCAAGTAAATTGCGAACTTAATTTTTATTATTTACCTTCTATTTGTTTTCGCACCCACTTTGCGAAAACATCCACCTCCTGGTAGACACAGTGGATTGGTTTTCCTGATCTGCCACTGAATTTTAATTTATGCAGTTCGCATTGGAGGTTGAAAGTTATAAAATGTTGCCTTAAATTGTCATACTTGGGGCACTTGTAATATTCTAAATTAATGCATTCAATGCCCATTAAATTTAGAATATCACGTTCTATAGTGCCCCCTTTGTATGCAACTACTGGATACATATAGTCTCGTTGCACAATTCTTATGAAGTCATATATTTCACTTTGTATATACTTTTCAAAACCCATATTTCCATATTCTATGCCATGTACATTTCTATACACATAGTTAGCACTTTTTTGATATTTAATACTTAAATCATGAAATGTGTTATTCACTTTAAACGAGGCGTAATATGTGTAATCAGTTTTTACATCTTTTATGGCTACTTCTTTATATACTATTTTCTTGTTCACCATAAATCCATCAATATCTATTATATGGGTGATACTGTTTAAACTGAACATTTTCTAACTTGAGCGAAAAAATAAAGTAGTATTCAATATTCTAAAGCTAGAACTGAACTGAAGACTACCCTACACGCTCCTCAAGATCTTTTAAATGCTGTAAGGGATGTGAAAAATTTGGTCTGTGGTGGGAGGTGACTAACCAGACACTTTTAGAAACACCATTGGTCCAAAGAGAGAATAGTTAAGGATAGTGGGAGAATTGAAATACTTGGTTTGAAGAGAAGGGGAAAACTTTAGAGAAACAAAAAAAGAATATATTTAAAATAACGGCAAAGTGTAATAAATTTAGTATTAAAAACGCTAACATGATGATCCCAACGTTCGTCGATTTTCAAGGATTCCATTTAATGGATAAGACATTTATAGTTAAAGAATTTGCAGTTTTACAAGAACTAAAAGTGCATCATATTTTATTTTCACCCCCCTTTCCACATACTTGGTTAAGTGAAGAGGAGAGAAAGAAAACAGAGTAAGTATATTTTATAAAAAACAACTAATTATTATTACAATGAATAAGGAATTTCTTTTTCAGTTCAATCTTTTTCAATCATCATGGCTTAAATTGGATGGATGGTTTTTCACCATATTATAAATATAAAGATATTATAAAAAAATATGTATATGAGGATACGGTTTTTGTAAAAGGGGTGGAAAAGTTAAATTGGTTAAAGAGTATTTGTGATTTAGAAATTAGTAATGTAGATGAATATGTGTGGGGAAATTATAATTTAGAAGATGGTTTATATAATTCACAACTTTCTATTTGCATGAATCATGAAGGTATATGCGCACTGAGAAATGTATATTATATGAAATATATGTATGAATCAAAAATCTAGAATATATGTATATTTTAAACTTGAATGCATTCTTTTTACTTCAACGCGAAACCTGATCCGTAAAGTATTTATGTTACTGAAGCGTCTCGGAGACTGATTATTTGAAGGGTTCTCCATCTAAGATTTTTCATTAGTTTCACGCTGATCATTTAAACGGAAAGAAGTACGATGTCGCTTCTAAATAGAGTTTTAAGTAGCCAGGATGAATATCGTGAGTGGGTACGTGATTGTCGCGATTACATTAAAAAATTGAGAGTTGCTAGCCGCAATGCACGTATAGGGGCAAGGCAGAAAATATTTACGGAAATTGCTCAGATACAGTGCCGATTAATCAGAGCAGCAAGAGAAAAAAGTTATTCTTCAAATCACGCTCTTAAGAATCCCGATTTAAGAACTCAGCATGATTATCGCGAGTGGGTTTGCAAGTGTCGTGATTATATTCGAGATTTGAGAAAATCCAACCGGAATGCAACTCCAGATGCTATACAGAAAAATCTTGCAGAAATAAAATGTATTCGAAAGTTACTTCTCCATGCGGCGAAAAATAAAAATTCAATTGGAGCGGGCATTAATGCGGAAAAGCTTATTTGGAAAGATCTTGATTCATCATTTAAAAGTCGAATGTGTAGTGGTATGATAGTAAACACTAATTATATCGAACCACATGAATTTCTATTGGCAGCATCAGAAATGCTGCAATCCTACATGAACAAAGTATTCAGTAAAGTAAGCGCTGTTAAGATAAATATGGTATTCAACGGACAATTTATTTGCAAGGAAATTAGTGATATCAAACATATTTCCACAAAAAATGTGATTTTATTCAAGACTGATACTTTTAGTGATTGGTATAAAACAAACGTCATAGATAAAATTTTAACAAAATTAGGTGAATTTCAAGAGCGTGATAGTGGGTGGGCTTTGGAAAAAATATTAAATTTAATTGTGAATATTAATCACTATAATCCACTACATGCAGGCTGTGGAATCGACCTTCCAAAATATATTAAGAACAAACATGCAGTGATAAACATACAGAGTGATGATAATACATGTTTTGCATGGGCTGTAACGGCTGCACTCTATCCGACTATTTCAACTAAAAACCCACAACGACAATCTTCATACCCCCATTTTAAATCTGTTTTCAACGTCAGAAGTATAACATTTCCAACCACATTAAGGCAGATACCTAAATTTGAAGAAGATAATGATGTGTCGATTAATGTTTTCACCATGGTGGATGAGCAGGAAGGGCAGGAGAATAAAATTATTGCACCTCTTCAACTCACAAAATGTGAGAAATCGAGACATGCGAATCTTCTTCTTCTCGAACATCAAGGTGCAGCACATTTTTTATGTATCACGAATCTTTCTCGCTTGCTAAAGAAACAACTGACTCGAAAAAAACAATCTCATCTTATTTGTAATCGGTATGTTATACTGTTTATATTTTAATATAATTTTATTTAATGTTTATATACTAATATGATTTTTCTCTTAGATGTTTACACTATTTCTTCAATGAGGATAAACTTCAATCTCATAAACGTGATTGCAGTCAGCTCAATATAAACGTCCGTATACTGCTACCTGAAGAGGACCGTTGGGTGTCCTTTAAAAATGACAAGAACAATGAGAGGACCCCATTCGTCGTATATGCAGACATTGAATGTTTATTAGAGAAAGTGAATGAAACGAGCGGTAATAGTAGTATTTATCAAAAACATTTACCCTTTAGTGTAGGATATTATTTTAAAAGCGTTCGTGATTCATCGCTCTCAACCTATAAATCATATCGTGGACTCGAGTGTATAGAATGGTTTGTGCGAGAACTCGATAAAATTGCTAGCATAGCGAGCGAAAAACTAAAGACTGTAGTGCCTATGAGAACGCTAAGTATTAGCGAAAATTTTCGTCATAACAATGATCCCGACTGTCATATATGTAAAAAGCCATTTCTTCCAAATCAAATACGTGTTCGCGATCATGATCATTTAACAGGTAAATATAGAGGACCCTCTCACAACAATTGTAATTTAAACTATAAAGATTCGCACGTTATTCCAGTAATTTTTCATAATTTATCTAATTACGATGCACATTTCATCTTCAATGCGATCGCTAACATGTATGAGGGTTCAGTATACCTGCTACCTGTACATAAGGAAAAGTATATTTCATTTACAAAATACATACGGAAATATAATATTCAGCTCAGATTTATTGATTCATTTAAATTTCTTGCATCAAGTTTAGACAAATTGAGCTCATACTTAGAGAGATCTCAATTGCAAAACTTAGAGTCAGAATTTTCGAATTTAAATACGGAACAATTTAATCTACTAACAAGAAAAGGTATTTTTCCTTATGATTACGTAGATAATCTGAATCGTCTGGAAGAAAATGCTTTACCGCCTCGCAAGTTATTCTATAACAAATTAACTGACAGTGATATTAGTGAAGAGGCATATAATCATGCTAAGGAGGTATGGATCAATTTTCAAATACAAACACTTGGGGAGTACAGCGATCTCTATTTAAAAACTGACGTATTATTACTGACAGACGTTTTTGAAAATTTTCGCGATAGCTGCATGGAAAATTATAATTTGGATCCTGCACATTATTTTACACTCCCAGGCTTCACTTGGGATGCAATGCTTAAATATACTAGAATAAAATTGGAACTTTTCAGTGATGTTGAAATGTTGCTTTTCGTAGAACGCGGAATACGTGGTGGTTTGAGTCAGTGCTCTCACCGCTATGAAAAAGCAAACAATCGGTATATGAATGATTATGACTCAACAAAACCAAGCAAATATTTAATGTACTATGATGTAAATAATCTATACGGATGGGCAATGTGTCAAGCTCTACCTACTCATGGATTTCGCTGGATTGAAGATACTAACAACTTTGATATCTCTAGCATACCTATAGATTCATCTGAGGGTTTTATTTTAGAGGTAGACTTGGAGTATCCAAGCGTACTTCATGATAATCACTCTGACTTGCCATTTTGTCCGGTACGTGAGGCTCCGCCCGGAGCACGACAGAAGAAGCTACTTGCAACTGTCGAAAATAAGGAGCGTTATGTTATACATTATCGGGCTTTACAACAATGTATTCGTCATGGAATGGTACTGAAACGTATCCATCGCGGATTAAGATTCCAGCAATCTGCCTGGCTAAACAAATATATAGACTTAAACACACGTTTGCGAGCTGCATCTAAAAATGAGTTTGAGAAAAATCTTTTCAAACTAATGAACAATGCAGTGTTCGGTAAGACGATGGAAAATGTAAGAAATAGAGTTGATGTGAGGCTAGTTAGTAAGTGGGAAGGAAGATATGGAGCAGAAGCATTGATATCCCAACCAAATTTTCACAGTAGCGCCATATTCAACGAAAATTTGGTTGCGATAGAATTAAAAAAATTAACGGCGAAATTTGATAAACCTATATATGTAGGTATGAGTATTCTAGATATTTCAAAAACATGTTTATACGAATTCCATTATGAATATATGCTTCCAACGTTTGGTAGTAAATGTAGAGCATTGTATACCGATACAGATAGTTTGATATACAGTATCGAATGCGATGACATTTACACGATCATGAGAGAAAATCTTTCAAGATTCGATACTAGTGATTATTCGCCTAATAACCAGTATAATTTACCTCTAGTAAATAAAAAAGTGCCTGGTTTGATGAAAGATGAGAATAACGGGAGAATTATGACTGAGTTTATTGGGCTGAGATCGAAAATGTATACATTTAAAATACAAGATAAAATTTTTAAAAAAGCTAAGGGCGTTAAGAGTTGCGTTATCGCTAGAAAAATAACGTTTGAAGATTATAGAGACTGCTTACAAAATTTTACTGTTCATATCCATAATCAAAATTTAATTCGTTCAAAATTGCATAATGTTTATTCAATTGTACAGCAAAAAATTTCTCTCAGTCCACATGATGATAAGCGCTATATTGTACAAGGTACTGTATCAACTCTACCATGGGGTCATTATAGGATAAATGAAATAGAATTAAGTGAAGTAGATTTAAATGAAGATTAAATAATTGCTTCTTTATTAATAAATTGTATGTTACAAAATATTGTTTTTATTTATCCATGAATTATGTGTATTATTGAATCCTAACCACTTTACAAAGACTTTGTCCCCCTTCTTACGTAATACCTTCTCAACTAGATATACATTAGGATTAGCAGTTTTTAAAAGTTCATGTTCGTAGAATCCACCATATATATCTGTACCACTAGAATCCCTTAGTAAATATGTAACAGGATTTGTTTTCTGCACTTTTATAATTTCAAATATTTCAGTTGTCCAATTTGGTGTGTAGCCTTTTGCAAATACATTCTTATATTTACTGATTCGTACAAAATCACCGACTTTGAACTTGGCACGACCAACGATCTTTATATTACTGAATACTGTTGCTAAGAGCTTATTAGCATGTTCAGGTTTCACATCGGCTGGACGCATTCCTATAGTACGATGTTTTCTTGAATTGTATTTGTCAACCAGTTGTTGTAGCATAGCTCTCCACTTGTAATTTCCATTCAACGTAAATCCTTTCCACATTTCTGTCTTCAACGTTCGATTCCAACGCTCGACTATGGTTGCTTTCAATACACTGTATGTTGAGTAATGATTTATTCCATGCTTTTTCATAAGCGATTGGAAATCACTATTATAAAATTCCTTGCCATCGTCGGTCTGTAGATTTTTCGGACATCTCCCACTCTTCAGGATTTTCAGCAATGCAGCTGTCACTTCCTTGCCTGACTTGGTTTTCAGGGCTATTGCCCACCCATATTTCGACAATGCATCAATAACTGTGAGAATGTAGTGGTAGCCTGCGTCTGCATAGTTTCTCATGTCTACCAGGTCTGCTTGCCAGAGGTCATCGAAGCCTCGTATTATTACCCGTCTACGTAAAAAGTTCCGTCTGGCAGGCACATGCAACTCTTCTACCAATTGCTTCTTCTCCTCACTACTCATAATTATTCCACTACGTGTTATGTTTACAGCAGGTCATCAAGCACTGGCGGTAGTATAAGTTTCTTCAAGGCATAATTTATATCGTCTTCTCTATTCTTCTCATTTGCAAAATCTTTTTTTGCCAGCTGATTAGAGAAATATTCTACAACAATTTTCAATCCAACAATCATATCATTTCGTAATTCCTTGTCTTTTCGATCCAATTTATAATCATTATGATCGACTTTATCAACCAATTTATCGATTCTTATACCAATTTCATCAATTTCATCGATTTTTTTCATTAGAGTTGTAAATTTTTCCTCAAGAATGTCACATTTTAGGTAATAGTGAGTTAGCTTCTCACTGTATTCAAACAATTCTCTCATTAAGCTATCACGTACAGTCATCGAATTACGTAACAGAGCAGCCATATTCACCGCACTTGTCTCATCCGTAACATCACATTCTAAGTTTGAAAATATTTTCTTCTTGGCATTAAATGCATTCTTTTGTTTATCAAACTTTAACGTATCATTATCAGTTTTGTGGAAATAATTTCTCACTTTACCGGTATTGAAACCAGCTCCAAATTTATTTATTGTCATAGTGAAGTAGTACGTGGAACTGAGAAAATCTTGAAACTGCAATCTCTTTTATATAGAATAACGCTTTCTTCTCTTATTTAGATCCTGCCAATTTGTAACTATTATGATCGATTTTATCATTCAATTTTTCGATTCTTTCATCAATTTCGTCGATACGTTTTTTCAACAGATTTGTCATTTTTTCCTCAAGAATTTCACATTTTAATGCATATTCATTCAGCTTCACACTATATTCATTCATTTCTTTTGTAAAGCTATCACGCAGTGGTGTCAAATTACTCATCAGAACACTGATATTCACCGCACTTGTCTCATCAGTAACATCAGATCCCAAGTTTGAAATTATTTTCTTCTTGGCATTAAATGCATTCTTATATTTATCAAACTTTAACGTATCATCATCAATTTTGTGAAAATAATTTCTCACTTTACCAGTATTGAAAGAGCTCCAAATTTATTTATCGTCATAGTGAAGTAGTACGTTGAACTGAGAAAATCTTGAAACTGCAATCTCTTTTATAAGATGATACCTTCTTCATGGAGCTCCTCAATTATTGACTGTATCTCATTATGGTGATTCGTATGACCAGCAGCAGATGATGCAATTAATAGTTTTAATCGCTCGACCAGTTCGTTTGGATCGTTCCAATGTACATAGCTCACGGGATTATTATTAACACGCATATATCCCTTGCCTTGTACAAGTTTTGTCTTCGGTGGAAATAATTCACTAATTATTTTCTTCCATTTATGTCCCTTATTCCCACGAAGCTTTCCTGTACTAATGTTATCTGCTCTGTGCACATTAGTTTGAGAAAGAATACTTTTATACGTGTCTAAATCATCTTCAGTATAGTCTTCAGGTTCTTTCATGAAGATGAATTCAAATAGACCTTTCGTGCCAGGATAATACTCCTTATCGATAATAATAAAATTACTGTAATCATCAACATTAAAAGCACATTTCGCAAGCCACATTTTATTCGTCACTTTATCTAACTTAACTCCAAAATTACTGTCACTTTTATCCTTAGCATTATTCGTCAACAATTCTATATATTTGGATGCAATTGAACCAGACTTTATCGTACTTCGATTAGCATCTTTTACATCCTCGATGGATGTATGCACAGGTAATTCTATTTGTCTCGCTAAATCTTGCGTGCCATATTCATTATTCTTCTTCACCTTCTCCTCCTCCTCCTCCTCCTCCTCTTCATCATCTTCCAGATAAAGGTACTGTGTTTCGTGCGACTGTGGATATTCCTGCTCATCATCCGATGAATGACCTTGAACGTTAATTCTGGAGCTGCGTATAAAATCTTTCCGCTGTGGAGTCGATGTGAGATAAGACTTTCTTCGTTTCATCGGAATTATGAAAGATTCCTCGTGTGAGAGAGATCTCTTTATAGGTTCCATTTTCATCTCATGTTTCGGTGCAACGAAAATTGCTTGATTATTTTCGGTGAGCTTCTTTAATGGTTCAACTATTGGTTTAAAAGTTTCATTTAAACTGTCTTCCATCATTACTCTGTCTGATTTGAGTGCGCGATATTTTTGACGAATTACTTCACTTGCCTCAGCAATCTTCTTTAGAAGCTTTTTCTCCTTCATTTTGTAAAGCTATTCTCTATTCAATATATAGACTTGTTCAACGTTCAAGGTTAAACTAACATTTTTGACCATTAACATCACTCTTTAATCACAGCATATTTATTGAAACCCTTTCGATATCGTCCATTTTGCATTGCACTGTCTTTATCAATTACTAAAAATCCATAATCACGCTTCCAACAATTTGAACACAATTCATAAAATTTTTCAAACGCCATATCTGTATTTACATGTTCGTTATATATATGTTTTAGGTTACTTCCATCTTGTTTAAAAATAATTAAAAAATTTGCATTATCACGTATTAGATGTTTTGGTATCCTTGCATAAGTCTGACAAAGATAAAAGCAATCAATCTTAGAATGTCTACCCATGGAGAAGTAGTCTCTTATATTGTCTTGCTTATCGGTTGCAACATCATCAAATATGAAAATTGAATTTGGTAGTGCTTCAGCTACTTTTATAACCTCACTATTATTAGAAAATTGGAAATAACTAATTTCTTCATTGTCCGATAATAGTCGCTCCAAGTATCGATATTTTGGTTGCTGCAACGATTTTGAATAAACGTATAGGTTTTCAAATCTCACACCCTGAGTGCTTTCTATAAGGCTCAGCAATAAATTTGTTTTTCCACAATTTGAAGGGCCACAAACTATACAGCGTATGGTTGATGGGAGTAGAGGTCCGTGACGTCTCATGCATTTATCGGTTGTTCGGTAATCTATATTAGAAACACGAATACCGAGCGGCTGCTTTACGAAGTCCATGACTGAAAACTCTGTGGTCATACAACCTATTTATAGGAATGAAATGAATTGTTTGATCAGTTCTCATCATGCCGTTATTAGTGTTAGATGTGTCAAGTTTGGAGGTATTAACCGCTGAGCAGTTTGAATACATACCGAAAATTTTACTTTTAAAGTACTTTCCGCGTAGTATTCAAGAGGTTTGGAATAAATTGCCTGAACATATTCGTGCAGATCCTGAAGTACAACAATATCTCTGGTGTTTTAAACATCATAATCTACCTAATACAGATCACATTGATGGACCGCTCCCTTCAATAAAAGATTGCTGGGCTTGTCAGCAAACTCTGTGTGAGAAACAGAAAGAAAGTTCCACATGGTAAGCTACGGTTGTGGAACTTTTTTCAATAAAATACTGAATAAATTACCGTTCGAAGTACACATACCTGGCTACAATTATTGCGGACCAGGTACTCGATTTCGAGAACGGTTAGCACGTGGTGATCCTGGTATAAATCCTCTAGACGAAGCCTGTCGTGAACACGATATCGCATATTCAATATATAAGGATCTGCCACCACGTCACCAGGCTGATAAAGTTCTTGCACAGCGTGCACGAAAACGTATTACTGCTAGTGACTCATCTTTACGTGAACGAGCAGCTGCAGCAGCAGTCTGGGCATCCATGAATGTAAAACGAAAACTTGGCTTAGGCCTACAAGTGCATGGAAGAAGCATGAAGAAAAGAAAAATTCGTGTACCGAAGCAACGAGGAGGTTTATTGAGGAAAAAGCAATTTACTCAAAAAAAAAAACGGGGGGGTTTATTACCTCTGCTCCCACTGTTGAGTGCAGTGGGCGCATTAGCTGGGGGCGCAGCAGGTATAACAAAAGCTGTAAACGATGCGAAAGCATCCAAGAGACAATTGGAAGAGATACAGCGTCACAATCGTGTAATAGAAGGCAGGCGTGGACATGGTTTATACCTAACCCCTGCTACACTACAAAAATTTTGGCATACCCTAAGATATTCGTAAGCTGTAACTAAATCAAAATCTGTAACGTAAGTTGGGCGCCAGGTTCCCGAAAGAACCACTGTACTGTAGTGACTGCAAAATGCTGTATTCGTCAAACTAAAATGCCAACTAGCTCAGTGAATATAAGAGTAGGATTGCGGAAGCGGAGAGTGGGTGAGTACCTGAAACGTAAAATGCAAAAGGATTTGGCAGTTCGGGTCAAATCACTACATACTATATTCGATAATAAAGTGTCTATATTTCCAAAAAGACATTGCTGTATTTGTCAGATTTCATAGCGCATGGATCGTTATTCGTATTCTACAAAACTATAACTCGAAATGGCGTAGAAAACGGTTTTCCGGAGTGCTCGGGATCAATCCAACGAATTTCTTCACTAAACAACTAACTAATCAAATAAAGGCCTACCCAAGGCAGGTGTTTCTCCTGCGACCTTTTAACTAAACGAAACTATACTCTCGCGAAGAGAACCGAACGGAGTAGCTCTTTCTGGGAGAATTCACCTCCGGGGTTCCTTCTGACGAGAAAACGAACTGTATGACCACGAGGTGATCGAACGAGGTAGCTCCTTTCGGGGAGAATTCGACCTCGGGATGCACCCCTGGTTAAACGCGACGAACTGTACGAAACGTAACTGAAATTCGAAACTGACCGAATATCCCGGTCACTCTTTATACCCGAATTCGACCCATCAACTATACGGTAAGCGCATAACCAATTTCTCGGAAAATACAATACTTTAATACGACATTATATACACGGTAAACGATAAAAGGACTTAACGTAAGTTATAGATAAAAACTATGTACATTTCATATCCGGAAACCCAAAGACGACGGTGTCCTTGAATTACTAGCGAATCTCAAAGTTTCTCGATATTAGACCATTGTTCCAATTTCTCATTTATGTCCTTAATTCCCAATCCACGCACTATGGGAGTATGTTTAACTCGTAATTCGTGGTTTTGGACGATTTCACGGCTATTAAGCGCGTTTCCGAAGTTTACTCGTGATATAAGGATTTCTAGGAGCTGGGACTCCCGCTAACCTTTTCCGTTGGAGCTGTAGAACGACGGCTGAGCAGGATAAAGCGGAGCAGAGCAGAGCGGAGCGGCGTCGAGCAGAGCTGAGCAGAGCAGATCGGAGCAGAGCAGATCGGAGCAGAGCAGAGCAGAGCAGGGCAGAGCAGATCGGAGCAGAGCAGATCAGAGCAGAGCAGATCGGAGCAGAGCAGAGCAGAGCAGGGCAGAGCAGCGTCGAGCAGGGCAGAGCAGAGCGGAGCTGAGCAGCGTCAGGCAGCGTCGAGCAGGGCAGAGCAGAGCGGAGCTGAGCAGCGTCAGGCAGCGTAGAGCCGAGATGAGCAGAGTAGGTCGAAACAGAGCAGAGCAGAGCAGCGAGGAGCAGAGCAGAGCAGCTTCCACAGTTATTCACTACGTCTTTTCCGGAATACGAGTTGCCGAAAATCACGTCCGATCTTCTTCAGGACTAAATAACGAGTCGCCGAAAATACGTCTGATCCTCTTCAGGACTAAGATACGAGTGTCGCAAAAATCGGGAGACACCAGCAACGAGCTGTTGGTCCCTTATCCCCAACTTTTCGTAACGCTAAATCTAATTGGCGGAACCGATTAAGCTATTGGTACCACCAATCAGATCCAAGGTCCGACTTCTTCCGAAAATTCAACTTGAATATTCGGGAGCCGCGGAAGGCCGTAGTTCGTTAGACCCATTTAACATACGACTTATGGGCCACGATCGTTACTCTACTTTATGACCTATCAATCATCGAACTTTATACTATATTTCGGATGATAGGTAGGCCAAGCGTACATGATATTATGGCCTTGATAATATGACCATAATATGTCTCAATGTTCTATAGATAGATATATATATATATATATCTTTTTAGTGAACATGTACTATCTTAAAATAGTACATGGTCACAACTCTATCCTCCCACGAAAAAGAGACCGAATCGAGGTCGAACACCCCTCACCTTACTAAACGACGATACGCAAGGACGTAACTGGATTCGACGTAAACGTCAGACGGAATCGGTAGCTCCTCGTCCCAAGTGCTACGTGAATCTGTAGTAGTCGTAAGTCGGCATTTTCAAAAACGAAAAGAAACGCTATATTCGAGATGGGCTATTTACACGATAATATAATGGTAGCTTAATACTAAACGGTATACACGGTACTGCAAAATATCTGTACAAAATAAGCGTGATACGCACTGTAAGGTTCTATACTAAACGAAATTATCTACACGGTACTGTACGGAATCGAAAAGGTATACACGATAAAGAATATACTTCATACAAAACGTAATCGTAATCTATACTAACTGTAGCGATATACACGATACGAATCGAAATCTGTACAAAAGCAAACTAAAGTAATACGATACGGAGTTCACCGAAACTCAGAATCGTAAGAAAACGTAACCTAAAGAAGAGAAAGTATATACAAAGAACTATACGAGAATCCACACGTAACCAACATAATATACTGGTCGCAAATACTATTTCACGTAATTACGCTATCGAATCTCGAATACTCGCGAAAAAGAGGAAAAAGAAAAAAAAAAGAGAAGCTCCAAAAGAAGAATTAATGTCTCGAAATCACCGTATTCCCAAGTTAGGATTCCCGTGACCCTGGTAAACCTGTAAACGGTAGCTACGGTAGGGAAGAAAATGATATTAGTTCCCGATGCATGAGTCCGAGGTTGGTGATGTTCCGAGAGGTCGGTGTGTCTGTCAGCGTCAAAAATAAAATGGACTCTAAACTCGTTACTGTTCATATACATGTCTTGATCTGGAGAATTCGAAGGAGAGAAGACAATTATATACAAACAGAACGAAAGATAGTCGTCATAGGACAAGGAACGTCACTCTCTACTTGATTGTGAGGTTACCCTGTAACGGACGGTAAACTGGGGTCGTTAAATCGGCAATAGTTCGGGAGATAAAAAGTAAGAGCGGTAAGTCCCAACACAACAATGAAAGGAAGGGACGGACAAGATTACTGAGACAAAACGATACGCGAAGCTTTACGAAACGATACGCAAAGCTCTACGAAGCAATACGCGAAACGCTACGAAACGATACGTAAAACTTAATCCAAACGATATGCAAATCTTAACTATAACGGTATCAAAAATTGAACTGTACGCAAAATTAGAGATATCTTGGCGGCGTTCGCACGAAAATAAATTTGGCCCCATGAGCACGAAAAGATACTCTAAATCTCGAAACTGTAACGGAAACGAAACTTAATCCTAGCGACATAGAGAACAGCGAAAAACTGAGACAGGTACACGGAAGGGTAAACGAAAAGCTTGAAGTTACTCAATTGTCGCGGGATAAAAATGACGTAAGACTCTACGAAACGCACGACAGTAACTCACTTTTCTTTGGTTCGTCAGGTCGGTAAAAAGGTTCAGTTAGATGGGTTAATCCCGGAGCCCGTTTCAAAATCGGGATTCGTTCGTCTAAGAACGTTTTTAACTGCTCGGACTCAGTATCGGTGAGAACAAGGAGAGCATTGCAGCTATAAAAATTATCCTGAGCATCCACGAAGCGGTAGTAGTGACTAGGATCGTCTCGGTAACTCCACGTTCGATCCTGATAATTAATAACAATCCCGAATTGTTGTAAAGCATCAATACCAAAAATAAGGGGTACGGCCAGAGACGGAAAGAAAAGCGTAGGAACGACTTGGCTACGACCTTCTATTTGATACTGTAGTGGGTAACATTGCGATAGATTTTCGCGATGTCCATCGGCAGTCACTATCGTAACCGGAGGAACCGTAGAAGCATTAACATCGGCCGACGAAATTTTTAAAAGACCGGATTTACCAATAAAAGTGCGCGATGCGCCGCTATCAACTAAAGCTAAGAAAGAGTGGCCCTGAACTCTAATCTGTATATACAAAAGGGCGGTAGTTAGCGAGTATATTTTCTCGATACCGGACGAGAAATCTCGCGAAAGGCGGCAAGAGTTTAAGTTGACCGCAGGAAATTGTGTATGCGATAATCTAGTGGTTGGACACGAGCCGGTATTTATCGTGTCCCGGGTACGTTTCCCGTACACTTAGGACAATTGCGCACCGTAACTCCCTCAAGACCGCATCGGTGGCAAAAGAATCGCGAACGAGGTTTTGGACACTCCGAATATCGATGTCCACGTTCTTTACAATTCCAACACGCGAAGTCGATAGCGAAGGACGACTGTGGTTCGATAGGTTCTGACACGAACGGATTAGTAATCGTTCCCGAACTCGACGATATGGAAGGTGCAGGTGACGGTATATTCTTCACGGCTTTTAATTTCTTAGGTTTCTCCTGTGCTATCAGTACAGGTTGCTCCTCAGCAGCCATGGCGGTACGCGTACGTCGAGCGGGTCGTCCGAAAGCTAAATCGGGAAAAAGAGAATGTTCCGGTAAGGGTGGTGCTCGATACCGGCTTTGACGAGCTAAACTACTCTCGATCTGGATAGCGCGGGATTCTAATGCATCGAAAGAGATGATATTATTGATATCTATAAGCGCTTGGATGCGTGGGAGCATGTTCGTATGCGCCCAGATGATCCACTCTTCTTCCGACATGGGAGGTGAAACTCGTTCTAATAATACCCGAATACACGTGAGGTAATGGTCTACGGGTTCATCTTCCGCTTGTGTACGTTGGGCTATTTCCACCCGCAAAGATACCTGAAGCGAACGAGCCCCGAAACGCGAACGAAAGGCGCGTTCAAAAGGTGCCCAATTCTCCCAATCTCGTTGGTGACTCCGAAACCAGTGGAGAGCCATATCCGACAAAAGCAAAGGAAGGTACTTCAATAATTCCGCATCCGGAAGGTCGAAAATAATGCGAGTTTCCGCGATACGCGCTAAAAAAGCTTCTACATCTTCACCGGACTTGCCGCTAAACGAAACGTTCAATCTTTTCAATGTAGAATGTAATTGGTTGAATTGCGCGGCATAGTCCCTATTCGCGAGAGGTCGAGGAAAACGCGGTGTCTGAAAGTGACCTCTATTAGGGCGGCGATATATTTCCCTCGGCTCTTCCTCTTCGGGGAAGTATTCTTCCCTTGGAGCAGGAGCAGTCGGGACTGCGGATGTAGTACGCATCTGCAAAACCACATCTCGCAGCTGACCAATCATGTCGTGCACGTCCCGTTTAAACTCGTCGAAATCTGCACGAGTGGGAGTGGACGAACCTCGCGGAGGTGAAAGCGACCGATCTCGAACATCCCTAGACTCAACGGGTGCATGGTATTCTTTCCTACGCGTCCCGGCACGAATGGAGGTATAAACTTCCTGCGAAATTGGCGTAGGAGTGTCTGGTCGCGTAACCCGAACTGGATTCGGTATATCTTCAACTAATTCTAAAGGTTGTACGGTAATAGCAGCTTTCTCCAAAAGCTGGGAAATATCCATAGCTGCACGCGTAGTTTGTTGAGACTGGGTACCCGGAGGAGTACGCGGTAATGCCGAACTCTTTTCACGCGCAAAGTGCTTTCGAAGCCTCTGACGAAGGGTGGGTAATATGCCCTTATCGTCTAAACGATATTGACTGAGGATCTTCCGAGCCTCCTCCTCTGTTAATTCCTCTATCCAACGTAAATTACCGAAAGTCGCGGTAGCCATCACTAAAATGAACGCGAAAACCGAAAAATAATTACTAGAAAATGTCTATTTCCCGAAGAAAATCGAAGGAAAAGCAACAAAAAGATTTCCGCGTACGCGTTACCGAAAAGGAATACACACACAAATGGGTAAAACACAATTTAAACCATTAGTAATTCCTGAAAAGAAAAGGCAAGGTATACAAAAAATAAAGAAAATCCTAATTGGGAATCGAAACGATAATGTTCTCGATTTTATTTATATTCGGAGGATTACGGAAATGCAGCTCTGACTAATGTACGGAAGTCAAACCTTCCCAAAACAAAACAAAATAAACTTGAATATGAAATTACTAATTGTAATTCGCGATTAAATAATTTAATAATCAATAATTAATAATTAATTTATTAATTAGCAGGTGCAATATTCCGTAAGTGTCCGTTATCCAAGTTCCCCTGAAAGTCGCGAAAAACAAAGGGAAAAATGCTAAAGTAATTTCGTAAAGATATCGAAATAAAATTAAATTCGCTTGGCAAATATATATATATACATATAATAGTCGAATATTGTAAGTCCTATGTCGAGACAATGGGAAGTCAGTGAAGCGTGAGCTAATCGGCTTAGTTCCGCGCGACTGGGCACTCGCGGTGTCCCCCTAGTTTCCCCCTCAATAGTTTTTCTACACGTAGATTTCCTATGTCGAAATCTTCCGTATTAGAAATTAAAGATGATTATTTCGGCTCGAAATAAGACCGGAATATTCGACTAGAATTATCCGTATCTTATAACAGATACGAAAAGGCTATAGACACATGAAATAATATGAGCATAAATCATTAATGCTCGTTACGATAATCCTATATGAGAAGACGTTAATTTCGATTAACTTCGATTATTTGAATATTAATCGTGAGATTCGAAAGCCTAACTACTGTATAACTCCGCATTGCCAAACAAAGGATTTGGATTGGAGGCAATAGGAGTTCGAAAGGAAACGGATATGAAAAATAATATGACTCGAATTAAAATAATTTTAAGCCGAATTTGCGAAAGGCTATTTCACCAAATTCTAGCTTATATTTGCCCTATGCGGGTGCTATTATTCGCGGCAAATAAGACTTTACTCCCGATAATTCGAAGTGGAATTTGTGAAAGCCTATTTCATCAAATTCTAACTTCTGTGGGCCCCACGTTGGGCGCCAAAATTTGCTACACTACAAAAATTTTGGCATACCCTAAGATATTCGTAAGCTGTAACTAAATCAAAATCTGTAACGTAAGTTGGGCGCCAGGTTCCCGAAAGAACCACTGTACTGTAGTGACTGCAAAATACTGTATTCGTCAAACTAAAATGCCAACTAGCTCAGTGAATATAAGAGTAGGATTGCGGAAGCGGAGAGTGGGTGAGTTCCTGAAACGTAAAATGCAAAAGGATTTGGCAGTTCGGGTCAAATCACTACATACTATATTCGATAATAAAGTGTCTATATTTCCAAAAAGACATTGCTGTATTTGTCAGACTTCATAGCGCATAGATCGTTATTCGTATTCTACAAAACTATAACTCGAAATGGCGTAGAAAACGGTTTTCCGGAGTGCTCGGGATCAATCCAACGAATTTCTTCACTAAACAACTAACTAATCAAATAAAGGCCTACCCAAGGCAGGTGTTTCTCCTGCGACCTTTTAACTAAACGAAACTATACTCTCGCGAAGAGAACCGAACGGAGTAGCTCTTTCTGGGAGAATTCACCTCCGGGGTTCCTTCTGACGAGAAAACGAACTGTATGACCACGAGGTGATCGAACGAGGTAGCTCCTTTCGGGGAGAATTCGACCTCGGGATGCACCCCTGGTTAAACGCGACGAACTGTACGAAACGTAACTGAAATTCGAAACTGACCGAATATCCCGGTCACTCTTTATACCCGAATTCGACCCATCAACTATACGGTAAGCGCATAACCAATTTCTCGGAAAATACAATACTTTAATACGACATTATATACACGGTAAACGATAAAAGGACTTAACGTAAGTTATAGATAAAAACTATGTACATTTCATATCCGGAAACCCAAAGACGACGGTGTCCTTGAATTACTAGCGAATCTCAAAGTTTCTCGATATTATACCATTGTTCCAATTTCTCATTTATGTCCCTAATTCCCAATCCACGCACTTTGGGAGTATGTTTAACTCGTAATTCGTGGTTTTGGACGATTTCACGGCTATTAAGCGCGTTTCCGAAGTTTACTCGTGATATAAGGATTTCTAGGAGCTGGGACTCCCGCTAACCTTTTCCGTTGGAGCTGTAGAACGACGGCTGAGCAGGATAAAGCAGAGCAGAGCAGAGCGGAGCGGCGTCGAGCAGAGCTGAGCAGAGCAGATCGGAGCAGAGCAGAGCAGAGCAGGGCAGAGCAGAGCAGGACAGCGCAGAGCAGCGTCGAGCAGAGCAGAGCAGGGCAGAGCAGATCGGAGCAGAGCAGATCAGAGCAGAGCAGATCGGAGCAGAGCAGAGCAGAGCAGGGCAGAGCAGCGTCGAGCAGGGCAGAGCAGAGCGGAGCTGAGCAGCGTCAGGCAGCGTAGAGCCGAGATGAGCAGAGCAGGTCGAAACAGAGCAGAGCAGAGCAGCTTCCACAGTTATTCACTACGTCTTTTCCGGAATACGAGTTGCCGAAAATCACGTCCGATCTTCTTCAGGACTAAATAACGAGTCGCCGAAAATACGTCTGATCCTCTTCAGGACTAAGATACGAGTGTCGCAAAAATCGGGAGACACCAGCAACGAGCTGTTGGTCCCTTATCCCCAACTTTTCGTAACGCTAAATCTAATTGGCGGAACCGATTAAGCTATTGGTACCACCAATCAGATCCAAGGTCCGACTTCTTCCGAAAATTCAACTTGAATATTCGGGAGCCGCGGAAGGCCGTAGTTCGTTAGACCCATTTAACATACGACTTATGGGCCACGATCGTTACTCTACTTTATGACCTATCAATCATCGAACTTTATACTATATTTCGGATGATAGGTAGGCCAAGCGTACATGATATTATGGCCTTGATAATATGACCATAATATGTCTCAATGTTCTATAGATAGATATATATATATATATCTTTTTAGTGAACATGTACTATCTTAAAATAGTACATGGTCACACCCCTTACGGACGAAGGGGAGAGGGTTTGAAAAGGAGGAAAAAAACCTCGCAAAAAAAAAATAAGCAACCTCCCGAAATCTGGAGCTACTAGTAATATTCAATTATTACATGCATGTCAGGATATACCACATTTTCGAGGAGTTTTTATGCGCACATCTCTACCGCAAACCGTACTATGCAATGAGTGTGCAATCGTGAATCTTGATGAAGATAAAGGTTCTGGTACACATTGGGTTGCCTACGTTAAACGTAATAATTACATAAAGTATTTCAAATCCTTTGGAAATTTGAAACCTCCAATTGAACTTTTAGATTATTTTGGTCCTTCTGCTATAATCTACTACAACCACGATCAATATCAATCGTATGATACAAGCATATGCGGTCAGTTGTGTGTCAAGTTTCTACGTGAACAATGTCTTTAACGGTTACGCTGTCTGACCGCGAGTCCATATTAGAGGCAGATTTTTTCCCACCGATCAATCTTCAGGAGGAGCAATATGAACTTGGTCTCGTAGACTTTCAGAGCTTCAATTCAATCGCTAATGTTGATGAGTCGAATAATAAGTTTTACTACGATACTGAAGATCTGACTATACCTACAGGTTGTTATGAATTGAGTGCTATAAATGATCTTTTGCGTACATTGATGCATGAGGCGGATAATGAAGATGTCATTATTCTACGTGCTAATAATAATACGTTGAAAAGTGAAATAAAGTGTAAATATCTGATCGATTTTACAAAACCTAATAATATAGGCTCTTTATTGGGTTTTTCGTCAGATCGAATTATTCAGCCGAACACTCTAGCCGAATCAGACCAGCCCGTAAACATTATAAGGGTGAATATTTTACGAATTGAATGTAATATTACTGCTGGTGCATATACAAACGGCAAACCTCAACATGTTATACATGAATTTTTTCCAAGCGTGCCACCAGGCTATAAAATCTCGGAAACACCGAAAAACGTCATTTACTTGCCAGTCATTGTGAAAGTAATTGACCGTCTTACTTTGCGCATTCTCGATCAGGAAAACCGTCTAGTAAATTTCGGTGGGGAAGAAATTACAATTCGATTACACATTAGAAAATGCTAATTTACAAGAATACTTATAAATCACCGATACCAGATGAGCCTATCATCAGTCCAACAGTTGCTGCAGGAGCAGATACATTGGGTGGGGATTACGTTAGAAGACCGCTAACAAGAAAAAATATAACCTTTCTTCAATCACTGGGTTTCAAGGTCAGAAATAAAAATGGACCTGTTGGACGTAACCGCACAACCTGTGTACGACAATCGCATTACTAAAATGGAAATACATGCTTACAATCCGTATGCAAATGCATCATTGGGAAATAGTGACGAAATTCGAATTCCAATACAACAGCAAGATTTAATTCTTCTACCATGTGAGAGTTACCTATACATAGAGGGAAAATTAATCGAGGGCACTCGTGCTCAGGGTGCAACAGTTCAAGATACAGTGGGACTTGACTGCAATTCCATGGCATTCTTGTTCGATGAAATTCGCTATGAATTGAATGGTATTGAGATTGACCGCAGTAAGAATGTGGGTATTACTAGTTCCATGAAGAATCTCATTTCTCTGACTGGGGAGGAGAGTACGAGTCTACACCATTCAGGATGGTTTCTATCAGATTATAAGCCTACGAAATATTTTAATTTTTGCGTACCACTGAAAATGCTGTTGGGTTTTTGTGAAGACTATAGAAGAGTCATAATAAATGCACGTCATGAGCTCGTTCTCATTCGAGCGCGTAATGATACGAATTCGATATATTCTTCAACGAAAATCACCGACTCCAAAATTGATGTTCAAAAAGTGCAATGGAGAATTCCTCATATATCATTGAATGAATACACAAAACTTCAATTTCTACGTATTATCGACCAAAACAAAAGCCTCACCATGGCTTTTCGATCCTGGGAACTCTACGAATACCCGCTTCTACCAGAAACACAGAGGCATACGTGGGCTGTAAAAGCTGCAACACAATTGGAGAAGCCTCGATACGTTATTCTAGCATTTAGAACAAATAAGAAGAATACGCAGCATATGAAGGTGCTTGACTTCGATGATAGTTTTGTTCGTGATATTAAAGTCTATCTTAATTCTGAATTTTATCCGTATGATCGACTTGATACTGATACTGAAAAATCACGATTTTCTGTACTATATGATATGTATGTTAAATTTATCCAATCCTATTATGCTGGAGAAAAACCGTCGAAACCAATGCTTGATTACAACAATTTCTTAGAATATGGCCCTCTCTTTGTCATTGATTGTTCGCATCAAAACGAATCTATTAAATCTGGCACAGTTGACGTTAAAATAGAGATCGATTGTTCTAAAAATATTGCAAGTAATACTACTGCGTATTGTTTAATTATACATGATAAAATTGTTGAATATAACCCGCTTACAAGTATTGTTAGAAATGTAAGTTAATCGTTAATAGTTAGAAATGTAAGTTAATCGCTAATAGTTAGAAATGTATGTTAATCGCTAATAGACTATAGTTAAGCTTATCACTATAATGAAGGAAAAAAATAATAAATAAGATATAATAATCATTTATTTGTGTTTAAATTATTCCTTACAAATGTTTTCTAAATTAATCTTTTGAAATTTGACTAACAATTGCAAATGTCATATTATTGTAATTTCCACCATGATACGTGAATGTTAATATTTGATTTGAAGCTGCATCTTGAAAATTCTTGAATTGTTCTGGTTTTTCCAGTAATGCCATCATCCTCGCAGGCAAGAAGAACCATTCCTTCGTAAGCAGCTTTGCTATTATTCACTCCCCATATTTGGTTTTAATTTTCGATAATTCAGTTATTCGGTATGACCCCCCAATCTCCAAAGTATTCAGTTTTATAAAAGTTTTTGGTTCTACAGTTGCGAGTTCATTAATCTTAGTTAAATCCATTTCTATAATAATAAAATAATATTAAGAATAGAGAATAACGAAAAAAAGAAAAAATAATTCTTACCTTCTAAAGATTATCTACGACAATTACGTGACAATAAAAAAATATTCTATCTGCAACGTGAAACTGGTACTTTGCACTGCTTAAAGCTTCAATACTGCTATTACACCACAATAAAATATTATGACTGCAGCGTTACAGACTTGAACTTTCGACTGCTTCACGCTTCTAATCGAGACTGAATGAAATTTCCTAATTGCTAGCGTGGGTGACTTTGAATAATATCCTAGGAGGGAATAAGATATACACACTTGGAAATTGAGAGTAGGGGAAGTGTTGCAGGCAAACGAAACTTGGGTGGCTTTGAATAATATCGTAGGAAGGGATAAGATATACACGCTTATTGGAAATTGAGAGTGGAGGGACTGTTGCAGGCGAACGACATTTTTGATGGGTTACTCACTCATGATTGTAGATTTCAAAGAGAATTCATTATTTTAAACCTGTTGATACATGTATTCTTTAGATCAAGTAGTTGTTAATTAAAATAAATAAATCCATTTAATTAAATACACATTCCTTATATAAAGTGACATCAGTCTAGAATATAAACTTTTCATTGTTTAAAAGCAAGTCGTGAGATACACGTTCTTCAGATCAAATAACCGTCATCTAAAACAAATATATTTAATTCAAACGTGTCATAACACGTACTAGATGGTGCAGATAGTCACGTTCCTCAGATAAAGTAATGACAGTTTAAAATATAAACTTTTCATTATTTAGAAACTAGTCGTGAAATATACGTCCATTATTACTTGGGTTGGGAATACTAGCATCTTAAGGACATATCCTGAGTGCAGCTTAAAATTTACGAGCGCATCAATGGCTTTTCGACAATCTTACGTCACACTGTGACTCTGTTTAGCACGTGGGATCATTTATCTGACCTGTTTGTGAGAAAAGTCTCGAAAAAAATAGCTAGAGACTGGTTGAGAGGGTAAAATATGGGCAGAAGGTATCGGGTCAGTTTTAGAGAGCCCTGGGAAAGCTCATAGGAGGAACATTGGGTGGTCCCTAGAATTTCTCTCCCCATTGTTTCGCAAAAGGAAAAATAATGTCTGTTAACTATGTGACATGTAGAGCATGCTTACAGGAAGATGTAATGAATAATCTATTCATTTATAATATGCTTACAGTAATTTTTATTCAATATTCAAAAGATTTAACATATAATACTTTTATTCAATATATATATATATATATATATATATAACTAAAAAGAGTTTTAACATAATATTTTAAAATATCAAGCTATTCTTCTGCCCTTGCTACCACCATCGTTGTCTCCTCCTCATCCTCCTCCTCCTCCTGCTCCTCCTCCTCTTCCTGCGGAATTATCCCTGCCTCTATCTCAATCATTCTGATACCTCTCAACAACAGTTGTATACAGCGTGTTACTGTAAAAAATCATCAGATTTTAGAAAAATGTATGATGCAATCTCATTCATAATAACTTACTATTTTCATACTCCATTCCATGCGTCTCGATTGTTTCTTCATTTACCGCTTGTGATAAATTTTGCATAATTTCATCTATTATTCTTGTAATTATATGAATTACTGGAGAATTCTGTCTATACGCTAAATTAATAATCACTTGATACTGCATATTTTTTCACTTTATATTTATCGACAGCTTGTATAAGAAAAAAGGAATCTGTACCCAAGGTTCAAGAAAGGTATAATGTGAAATTAAAAGAAGGACCCAAGGAGGAAAATAGTAGGAGGGAATAGAATGGGTATGTGGAGGGAAAAAGACCCTTCAACGGTGTAGAGGTAGGTTGAGAGGGAAGAAAAATGGTTAAATGTGAAATCAAGTTAAATGGAGGGTCCATAGTAGGAAAATAGTGGGAGGGTCTAGGATAAGTATGTGGAGGGAGAAAAGACCCTCCGAGGGCAGGACTAAGAAAACAAAAATGGCAGTCCGTAAGATGCTTAGGACCCCTAGCGGTGTAGCTGCCCCAGTAATTTTTGTGATCGCCACCTAGTGGAGAAAAAAGAAACTTTTTCCTCCACCAACTAAAATACAAAAAAAAGTTCTCTGGGTAACTGTCAGGATAACTAACCATCCGGGCCCTAGGGTGATGGGAGAGGGGTAACCCTTAGGGAACTAGTGGACCCGTAGGATAACTAACCATCCGGGTCCTAGGGTCATGGAAGAGGGGGTAAGCCTTAGAGAACTAGTGGACCCGTAGGATAATTAACCATCCGGGCCCTAGGCTGATGGGAGAGGGTGAGAGGGATCTCTCTCTCTCTCTCTCTCTCTCTCTCTCTCTCTCTCACTCCCCATAGCCAAAGCATTTCCTCCGCACACCCGCACCCTCCTCATCACCCAATAAACCCTAGCTCTTAAGAAGACACTTCCCCCCGCACACCCGCACCCCCCCCCCCCCCTCATCACCCAATATACTCCAGCTCTCAAGAAGACACTTCCCCCCGCACACCCGCACCCCCCTCACCACCATGTCACAGGAGCCCAAGACACTTCCCCCCCGCACACCCGCACTCCCCTCACCACCGTGTCACAGGAACCCCCTAGCTACCACTACTTACAGTTATCTTTTACCGTACTCCCTATAGCAAAATAAAGTAGTTGTAAAATAGAAATTTGTATAAATGTTTGTATAGTACCCTACAACTGATTTTAAATATTGCATCTACATATGTACCTTTTGTTTTTGTGAACTCCGTATCATCAAGATTTATTTCGTCAACCTCCACTGCTTGAAGCAACGATCTTTCTACAATTGTTTAATTGAAATAAAAGAAAAACTATATTATTTAATGACAATGAATCGTTTAGTTAAAAATTAAAAATATTTAAACAAACCATTCTCTGATAACGACAAATTTGTGTAATTCAGTCGATCTACCAAGTCAATAGATTTATCCAAATTACTAACATTTAATAAAATGTCACGACAAATTTTAGCAATTGCATTATCTTCATCTGTAGCTTCTAATGTGTTAGATAAATTATTTTCTAATGGGTAAGTGATATCTAGTACTATTTCAGTTTCGTCATATAAATAGGGTTCTTCCTTTACTACAGATTCTATAAAACCATGTATTACAAAATAATTATTTGTCAGTAAACAGTTTT
This sequence comes from Prorops nasuta, assembly GCF_024137725.1. Taxonomy (NCBI): domain Eukaryota; kingdom Metazoa; phylum Arthropoda; class Insecta; order Hymenoptera; family Bethylidae; genus Prorops; species Prorops nasuta. The sequence goes on along the minus strand of NW_027116817.1, from coordinate 977,753 downwards.
GTCTAGAATGAAAAATCAATCAAATTGAAAATGTACCTGATTCTGTTTCCAAGTCAATTTTTTCGTTAATGTATTCTGCGTTACTTTCCGTGTTATCTACGTTATTTAACGCTTTCTCGCTTTTGTTTGCACTGAATTCCTCACATTGTAATATCGAATTACAATTTACCATCTTTCCAGCTGTATTGAAATTCTCAAACATTTCTCCCATGCTTACTTTAGCTTCCTATAAATTTTATAAATATTTTTAGAAGATTCTTAAAATTCATATATTGAGTCAAATTAATCTATTACTTACAGGCCCTATTCCATCTTCCTTTACATTATTATTACAAACACTACTTCTTTCAATACTTGCATTATCATTATTTATAACTTTCAATATAATAACTGACTCCGTAGTCTCATTTTGTACTTGATTAGCTTGTTCGAGCAAATTGCTTACTTCTGTCTCCACAGATTCTATAAAAACATATATTAGAAAGATAACTTTCAATCAAGCTGTATTATATTAATATTTAATCTAGTGTAAAACTTACCAGGTCCTGCTACGATATCAATTTTTTCATTTATTTGTTCTGTGTAACAATCGCTGTAATCTACCTTATTTCTTACTGTCTCAATTTTGTTTGCACTGAATTCCTCACATTGTAACATCGAATTCCAATTTACCATCTTTCCAGCTGTATTGCCATTCTCAAACATTTCTCCCATGCTTACTTTAGCTTCCTATAAATTTTATAAATATTTTTAGAAGATTCTGAAAATTCACATATTGAATCAAATTAATTTATTACTTACAGGCCCTATTCCACCTTCCTTTACATTTTTATTGCAAACACTACTTATTTCAATATTTGCATTATCCTTATTTATAACTTTCAATTTAATATCTGATTCCGTAGTCTCTAATGAGAAAGTAATATTTTGTACTTGTTTAGTTTGTTCGAGCAAATTGCTTACATCTTTCTCCACAGATTCTATAAAAACATATTAGAAAGATAACTTTCAATCAAACTATATTATATTAATATTTAATCTAGTGTAAAACTTACCTGGTCCAGCTTCAATACCAATTTTTTCACTTATATGTTCTGCGTAACAATTGGTGTCATCTACCTTATTTCTTACTGCTTCTATTTTGTTCGCATTGATTTGATCACACACAGACTCCAACATCATATTCGAACTTTCAGTTTCAGTAGATTCTCTGTTATTGTCTTTTGGAATCATGAGTTTAATTTTTTATAAATTATAAACCATTTATAATATTTTATGTTTTGAGTTATATAATTTTTATAATATACCTGCTTATTTTTTGACGAATTCCGTGTTTTATTCATTTCATATTTACTTTCTAAAGTTCTCTTCTTATTACTTTTACTCTTTGCACTTCTTCTAATTTTCGTGTCTTTTCTTCTAAACGTTTAAGATTATCTATACATGACAAGCATAACATAGACGTTAAGCAAATAATAGTTGGCCAAATTACTTTGTTAATAAATGTACTATTTTTAGTTAACAATTTTCTGTAAGAAGATTCCAGAATATTTTCCACCTTTACTATATTTTATAGTACACGCTTTAGTGGTTTTATCCATATTTGAAATATTTTTTGATTCACACACATAATATTCATATTGTCCAAATTTTACTAAAGAAAACATATTTAATAAAATTAAATTTAATATATAACAAACTCTTGCTATTTCGGACCGAGGAATAGGACGCCTTCAGAACATTCAATCAACTGAATACACGGACGCTATCGGCTACGCTGCTATTTACTCTCTCACTTTTACACTACCAATACAAAAACATTGTGTTTTGGTTTTTTAGGCGTTAACGGTCTTTTCACTTACTCACACAGAACATGTAGAACACAATAATAAAGAAAAAACTGTTGGATTGTTATTTTACTTGACTAAAATGTAGTATGAATTTTATCATAGGCTCAAATAAACTTAACGCTTTTATATTCAAAAAGGAATATATTGTAACGTCACGTTTCACGGCTTGACCTCGAATAGTGTTTTCACTCCAGGAGATTCCCTAAAAGAATATTTATCGAACGCTATTCGGCCTTGGTTTGCCAGGGGAGGGCAGGGACCAGAAACGGACGACAAGATACACGGAGGTTTTATGGCCAGGAAATATTAAATGAAGTCTCGTTATTATTTTAATATATGAAAATCACAATTTTATTTCCGCGAACAAAAATGAAGCTATACATAAATTCTATTTCGCATTAACTCAATTTAATTAATTATTTCATCTGATGGTGTTAGTTCTGGGCGCCAGTTCGCTGGAAATTTTCTTAATATGCCTCCGCGGTTGGCCGGCTGGAAACTCATCTCAAGTGTGGACCAAGACGCTTCATAAAATTTATCTGAAAATAAATGGGGGGAACGGCCAGGGCAAGGAGATTCGCACGGGCACGCGTCGGACAGTCTTCGAGGAGGCTCTGAATCACCTTTCCTTCGACGAGGGACTACACCTCGTCCTACCACGTATTCCCAGAATACAGGGACTCCCTACGCGATTCGCGACCCATAAACCTTAGCCTTCTACTCTCTAAACCGTTCCCGAATAAGGCAACGTAACAATTAATGAAAAGGAACAATATCCAAATTAATACGTCCTCCACGAGTCAAGGAATTACCGCGCAATCGAACACTAACCGATTTCTAACGACGGACGAAGCTCGAGGACAAGAAAGAATGAATAAAAGGACAATCAAAAAGAAGTCCTGGTTCCTCCTACAGAGAAATCAGGTTTACCTGGGAACTAATGCTACTTAGGCCATAGAGAAGAGTCAAGGATGCTGCATGCATCGGTGCGTGTCCTCTACCACCAGGTCGACTGCTATACCTCCTGCTATGCTCCTAATTTCGGCTCTACTATTTGATACACTAATTACGCACTATCCCGCCCAGGGAAATAACTACAGGGCAATGCCCTTACCGAGATATAAAAATGGACGACAGAGAAAAGGAGAAACAAAAGGAGTACGTCCAGACTCGCTAGTCCCAAAATCACGAGTGAATCGGGAGGACAGTGGCACGCGAGATAATTACAGTCGCGCCTGCGCGGATCGACCCCCTATCGACCCGCGATCGAACCTATTACGCGTAATGATCGCTGGGTCGCACAGGTGGCGCCGGCCCCTCCCTTTTACGATAGTAAGAAGACAGAGCAAAACAAGAAAATTATTTTTACGAGCGGATGCTTCGTTACAATATGTAAGAACTATATACGCATAAAGACGTTATTAGAAAAATGCGTAATTAGCTATAAACTGTACTATGGTACTTACTGGTACTTTTATCAATAAGAAACTAAAGAATATTTTTAAAAAATAGGAAGCCTTATACAAATCTCTTGCTAGTATTACATCAGAAATAATATTGAATTTAATCTTTCTATTTGTAAATAGTGAGCAGACTTTTTTAAAAACATTAGTACTATTCCCATATGTACCAATGTATTTTAAGAAAGGCTGTTGTCATCAGAGCTGCATTACTTGGGGAATCATTTAAATTAATACGATCTATGCAACGATTTTCTCAATAATATAGTTATTGTTCTGAACAGACTTTAACTTTTTGGTACAAATGGGAACGCTAACATGGTTTTTAAAAAAATGTATATTCTGCTTACATCGATTATATTGAATGTTGTCTTCGGTTTATGGCCATGTGCTAAGTTATTATGAAACTCTCTTTTTCTTTTTTATTTTTTGTTAAAATATTCAGCACGTAAAGTTCCCAGCAAACCACGTTATGTAACATATTTATATAAGTTACATTACAGTGGACTCGAGAATATTACATGTAATATTACATGGGCAAATGCAGATTATGTACTGGAAAGGTCTCTATGTCGGCTAAATTAGATAGATCTGATATGTATTATATACAGCTCCATTTTATATTACTGTAATGTAACATCATGTATAAGTTGTATTGCTGTAAAGTAATTGTTACATAAATGTTATGTTACTGTAATGCAACTTTCACATATATTTGTTATATCGCTGTAGTGTAACATTCACGTAAATGTTATACATTATTATAATGCTCTGTAGCAGGATATAGGAGAAATAAATGAGCTTAAATTAAATTTTGTAAATGTAAAGGTAGACTTTAAAATTAATAGATTAAGTACCAAGTTTATAATAATTTAATACTCTCTCAATTTTTAAAATAATAATAGCCTCAACATTTCAAATTTAGCTTTAGCTCATTTATTTTTCCTGCACCCTTCGTTTTTTAACGAATTGAAGTACAAAAGTAATAAATAATTTAAAACACTTTATATTTGTTATTTATTTTTACAAATTAAGCGATTTAAAAAAAAACATTAAACAATAATCACTGTTCAAAAGATACAGATCTCGTGATGGAACTATAACACTTTAACATTAGTGATTAACTTAACCCTCGGTGCGCACACTGGGTTATAATGACCCGTGGTTTGGTTTTTCTCTTATTTTAGGTAATTATAAGGATAAGTAATGCCATAAAAGTACTATAAATTATTAGTTCAATATCTTAATTATAATCACGTATGGTGTTTTTAACCGCTGCAACGTCAATACCCAAGTGCCATTAATATGTTGAAAAAAATATATTTTTTGAAACCAAACAAAGTCTTATTATATTTACGTTGAAGAATATCTTTTCATCTATAGAAACCAAATGTTTGAGCTTTTAAAATTCAAATTTGAAATAACTACACAATTTTTAAGTAAGAAAGCCGTTGCTCTGCCATGCTCGTATTTTGAACAGTCTGCAAATAATTTATTATAATTTTGTCTAACAAGAACTATATAATGTAATAAAGAAAGGTCCAGGGTAAATACAGAAATTAATTTTTTTATTCTTGCATGCATGGTATACGAAAAACCGTCATTCAAAACTGTTGGGTCAAATTGACCCAGTGTGTAGTGTATAGTATTTTCGGGATGTGTGCGCACCGAGGGTTAATCAGGCTTTGTGTTAAGTTGCATTTGAAGGTTTAGAATTTATCACGAAAACAAACAATTTGGAATATGCAAAATGTTAAAAACTAAAAAACGTTATTAAAATTGACAAAAGGATGAACTGAAATATATAATTACAAACTAAAATTTGTTAGAAATCAGCCGAAGATACACATTATTTCAAATAATTAAATAATTCTGCTATAACTCCTTATTACATTCGAAGTAAGTTGGCAAATGGCACACCCAATTTTTTGGTAAATTCAAGCTAATAAGTATTACAATTACCAAAAATCTGTAAAAGAATTACAAATGACTTATTTTATAAATATAGTCGTTCAGACTATAATCAATGCACTAGCTACAGGTAGATTTTACAAAGACTAAAAATTTTATTATAGCACGATTACTGTTATTTATCATGAATCTGTTTGTTCAACAAGAACTGTGAATAATGTAGTATTGCAAGGTCAACTAAAGAATATGGCTAATATTAAAATAAAAAATAATCCTTACCAAATAAACGTTATATTAAAGAATTCAAGAGAAATACAAATGAAGATTAAAAATATGTTTAAGGTTATGATGGTTATCTCATTAACATTTTATACAATGAACAAACTTCCATGAAAAATATGAATTATTAATATTTAGCCTGCACGTTGCAGATAAAATAATTACCAATCTGTATAAAAAAATGTGATTAGATTATTATTAAACTAATGAGACAATTGCTACATTAACTAAATTGTTATTAAAAAGATTACAAGATTTTACTAACAGGTTATATTCAATTTACTATTAAACTTTAGTATTTATCGCGGAAAATAAACAATTTGAAACATAAGTACAAATACAAAAATCCCGTTAACAGTGATGTTGAATTTGAATTAATATACTTACGAACTGAAATTTGCAAGAAAACAGCAAAGAAAATATATAAACTAATTAATTTGGAACACAAGTAGAATATTTGGATTAAGTTTAGTATAATAGATTTATATAGTTTCCAGTATGCGAATCATTAAAAATCTGTGTAAGAATAACAAATGAGTTATTATTTAGTCATTGAGAAAATTATTGCGCTTTATATAGGCAAATTTATTATGTAGCAAAAACACGAAAACTCATTATAGTTTACTCACTGTATTTTATATGTTGAATTTTTATTATTCATAAAAAAATTTAGATAATTCGCACAAATATAAATTCCACCTATATAAAGCATAGCTACATGTACAAAAAAATGAAATTACCAACCAGGTGGAGTGCATATAGCATCTTGAAATCAGAACAGATACAGAAACTTTACACCTTTACGCCTCTTTACATCTTCGGTACTGTATTTACTTTTTCTCTACTGAATCGTAACTTGCTTAAACGCAGCCATTCACTCGCAGTTTTTTCGAATTCGCATTCATCGACGCCCTTTGCTCTTAATACTCCTATTAATATTTAAAAGACATTACTGCGAATATCTATATCAGATGTATACATATATAAAATTACATAATTAGTAACCTTTAAGAATACGTATGCATTTTAAATCGCATACACGATTATTATTTGAGCGTCCACACCATGAACAAGTAATCCCAAAATTATTTGTAAATAAATGATTCATGCACCTTTGAACCATATTTTTTCCACCTACACCCCCAATGTGTTTCACGAATTCGATCTAAAATATATACAACATACAGCTTTATTTAATTAATCCTATTAAAAAAAATATTATTGAAAGCATTAATCAGCATCACTGCAAAAACTCACATTGAAATGAGTAAAAACCTTATGAAGGATAGCTAATATAAGCTTATTTAAGAAATTTAATGACACGAGGAAATATTTTAACGATTAAGCCAGTGCGGTTAATTCATTGCAACCTAAATTCCAGCTAGTTCAGCCAAAATTATCATGTTTAGTAAGAAGTAGAACTCTATAAGCAGTGTAGTTTAAAGAATCGAATTTTACTTATTTTAACCTCAGAAACAATCCACTATTTAAATTTGAGAAATTTACTTACAAATTTGGCCTTAGTGTCATCCTTCTCAATATAAGCTTCGAAACTTTTGAGGGCCTCCAACGAGTCTATAGGCAACACGTCATCAAAGCCATTATCATCATTTTGCTTGAGATTAGCAAAGTACTTTTCAATATTTTTTAAGCTTTTATTAAAGCCTTTTGAAAACTGAAGTGCCTCTGTACATATAGCTGTTAACCTTGCTACAACATAGATTGCAATATTTTCTTTTAGTTAATTGAAAATTGAGCAAGTCAATTAAAGAAGTAAAATGATTTTTCTACCCATGTCAGCAGTAATACTCTTATTGTGTTGAACTAATTCTATACATGTATCTGTCAACCTCGCTAAAATATTAATTGTAACAATTTCTTTTAATTAATTTGAAAAATATGCAGATCAACGAAAGAAATAAATAATGTTTCTACCTATGTCAGCAGCTGGTGTTATGTCCGCTATTGGGAATGAATTTGAAAATATTTGGAAATCTGAAACGAAAACAGTTTGAAAGATACTGTGATATTAGCTTATTACAAAAATAATTATACTATTTAAAAAATACATATAGAGGAATCAATAACTAATAAATAAAACTTACTTTGCGCATTATTTAGTTCATCGATATTATGATTACTATCATTCGCATCAGTTAAAGGAGAGCTACCATTGCAAATATTAGTTGTAGATAATTTTCCTTGGCTGTGTTGAAATTCTTGTTCATTGAAAATAACTTTTTCCGCAGGCTTTTTATTCCTGATTGACTGTTCATCGCTTGATGATAGATGTGTTGCATATCGTTTTGTAACAGCCGAAACACTTGGAGGCGATTCTGCAAAATAGAATCAACATTACTCAGATGAAAACATACTGTTAACAATAGATTTTATGACAGAAAATATACCATAATCTTCATCGGCAGTGTCAGAAAGGAGACAGTATGAATCATCAAAGCATTTTTCGTGTGGAATTCTTTTTCCACGATCTTTTCTTTCATCGGAGGACGACAAATAGTTGGCATCCTCTGCCTTTTTTCCAGCCTTTTCTAAACTTTCTGTAAATATAATTATAATATATTATTTAATTCAATGTTAAATGACGTAAATCTCAATGTGCATATTTACCACAGTAACATTCAAATTTTATTTTAAATAAAGGCCAATCTGCGTCTGGAACAATGTTTTTTTTTATCAAAAAATTTACATTCTTACTTTTTGGCCAATGACACTTAGTAAGATCTTCTGTTAGCCAAGAGGTCGGTATTTCAGAATAAGTTGCTTCTTTAGGAAATTGTACCACGGCATATGGTAAGCTCATTTTCACGATCAATGTATATCTTGTACAATAAGTGAAACAAATTTTACAAAAATCATTTAATAATATTACAGTGTCAAAAAAGAATGTATTTTATCTGAAATCTAGTATGAGTCAATGTCCTCGAAAAAATTAGTGCAATAATGCAATAATTATACTGGAATTATCATCAGAAGATACATTATCTATTTTTAAACATTTACGTGATACTTGATCACTTGGTACAATCGAACATTGTAGTTCTGTAAGATTATGGCATAATTCATAAATCCATACCATTGTTGAATCACAGGGTGAAGAGAAAAAGGGTTTAATAGAGGAATATTCTTTAACACTAAAATGTAGAATATTATTACGAAAGAAAATCTTGTGCACTGTGGCAATATTACCATTTAAAAGAGTGCAGCAGTTATTGGGACTTTTTGTGGACAGTGTAAATGTTTCAAATTCTACCTTTTTTAATGAATTATCATTATTGTAATGGATTTTCGGATATTTTTTGGAACCGATCTTACTTAAGTTTACGTTTAATTTTCTTTCTTCTACAATTCTGTTAGCGACTTGCTCTAAAGGTTTACCAGATACTGTCAAACATCTTTTCAGTTGGTATAAACAGTTTTCAAACTTAAAAGCAGAATATGTCTCAATTGTTCCCAATCGCTTAACATCTTCACATATGTGAAGTAAATTATGCACGTGTAACGTAGGGGTCGGCCACCTCGTCGAACCAAAGTAGATCGCACGCGTCCGTGTGCAATACCGGTAGTATTGCACAAAGCTGACACCCGGAATTCTTTTCCGGAAATGCGTCAAACCTTGGGCGTCGGCCGTGGATGTGGAGACTTTTTGGTCGTCATGTGTCGAAAGATCATGGCGCTACTGACGACACATGACCTATTAAGCCTCCTACATATATGCGAGTTCCGCGACCCTCGAGTCGAGTCTTATTCTGTGCAAGCCTAGCCGCTGCCGCATCATCCGCGTTCCAAGGTCGTAACTCTAGTGTTCGTTCCACGGGAGCAGAGTACTCCACCATATTCTAACAAATCTCTTGCCCAGTCGCCGTGTAGTGGTAGTTATGTCTAGTATAATTCAATCCGAACCAAGTCGTGTAGAAATTGTCGCGAGTGTGCATCTTTCAGTCGTGCCTAACACGTACCGTTCTGGAAGACAACACATACTACAACGAACTGATCATAATTAATTAAGTGCGAGTAATCCACAACCATAGGAGAGTCTAGTCTCTCCAATAGTTGTGACGAATAGTAAATAATCCTGCGAATGCTGATGCAGCACATTTAGTGTTTACTGTAAGTACATTTGTAATATCTGAAAATACATAGTTTTGTGTCAAATCTGCTGTTCCAACGTGTGTTTATACACACTATCATTCACCCCGAATCCTGCCAATTCATTACATTCTTACCGCTCGGAGTGTAATACTTAGTTCATTGTACTGTGAGTCGCAAAGCTCGAACGGCGTTTCTACTGACCCAGACTGTAGTGTCGAGTCAGCGCGAAACACGACCGATAGGCGGCCACGACTACCCAGTACGTAACAAATCTGGTGACAGCGGTGGGATTTCGCAGGAAATTCCGTTCCATAGAATTTCCTCAGGGTGTGAACAGCTTTTTTGACACAGTTTTATTCAAAATTCTCTACTAACTTCCGATGTAAAATGCCTTTTACCCCTACACGATCACCACCAGGACCTCCACCTCTTCCACCCGCTAACGGTAGCCACCGCGGAAATGCGTCCGGTTATTTAAATGTTTCCAACGGAATTTGCTCTCCCCGAGGAGAGGTATTAATCCAACTCCAAACAGTACCATCTTACAATGGCTCCCGAGACGATCTGGGACCTTTTATAGAAAATTTAGAAAATATTTACTCTACCCTGTCTGACGCCGCACATCTGGAATTTGTTCCCTTGGTATTGGCCAAGTTGATCGGTTCTGCTCGTGTGAGCGTTACTGGTAAACGGTTCCCTACCATCAAGGACTTGATCACTCACTTACGACGAAAATTTCAACCTCCCCGGACTATCATAGATTTAGTCACTGTTGAAAATTAGCTATGCGCCCGAACGAAGCCTTAGGTTCGTATATAGATCGAGCTGAACGCCTAAAAGCTGACCTCGATGCTGCTTATGAAAACAAATACGGGTCAGAATCGCTCGATTTGATACAGGAGCCCAATGATCGGGAATTTCTGGAAGTATTCATGGATGGACTAGCTCCAGAATATTACACCCCCGTGTATTCCAGAAACCCCCGAAATCTACAAGAGGCTTGCGACTACGCGCGCTTACGGGAGTTCGGTATAGAGAGAAGAGAAGCCTTCGATCACTCCAATTATCCTCCTTATTCCCAGACACCAAGTTCTTATCAACATTCCCCGTACCATTCCTCCTATCCTGCTCCAAATCATCCCCCATACCATCCGTTCCCTCGCTATCCTCAACCTCCTCCTGCACCCGGACCTAATGGTTATCCACCTCCTTCCGATCAACACTATCGATCTCGACCCCCTAGACCTCCCCAGTCAGAGCCCTACGATCCAGAGCTCACCTGTGGACGGTGTCGAAGGATTGGGCATAGAGCATCCAGCTGTAGAGCTTCACCTGCCTATCCTTCCAATACCCATGTTCCCACTACTGCAGTAATAGAGGCTGTCGACGAGACCGGTGATTTAAACTGCGATCAGGTTCGCCCGAACGAAGCGTCGACAAACCTATCATAGAAACCGCGTCCGTTCAAATTTTAACTCCACCCCAGGAAAAGAGGAAAAATCCGCCACCTGTACCCGCCATTTTGAGTTACTCGCCCCACGCGACCTTAGTACTCAAGAAAGTTCCCCAACTGAGCTACTTAGACGGAGAATTTTTGGTGGATACAGGCTCACACATTAACATCATAGTGTATAATGCCCTTGGAGAAGATATTGGACTCGAATACCCCGATTTCCCGGCCGTACGAGGTCCCAGAGGACAACTGGACGTAATAGGATCTGTCATCCTTACCATCGATGACGAACCTCATAGATTCCAAGTCATAGAGGACTTTGACCTCCCTTACACCGGAGTTTTGGGGATGCCCTTCCTCAACCAAACCGAAGCACAGATTTCCCTGTTACATCGGACCTTAGTTACCTCCATTAAACCAGTGAGGCCTCTACCCTTCAAAAATAGTGACGAACTCCTAAGTATTAGAGAAGGGTGTACTAAGGCCAACGCCTTTCATCACCCTCCTCAGTCCCTTAATGTTACCATAAGCCTTCCGGCAACCTCACCTCCGGAGGAAGACTCTCCAATTACTCTTCCCTACCTAGGCGAAGACCCTAGACGAGAGTTGCCCTACGAAGACACTGGACCCGGAATCGAACCTTTAAAATCTCGGGAAAGAATTACAGCCTTGGAAGCCCTGTTCCTCGAACCACCTCCGAAAGATCCAGAAGCTCAAACCGTGATTAAGTCATTAATTCATGAGTATTCTGACATATTCTATTTGACGGGAGATCGACCCGACACTGAGAACAAGGCTGATCTTTACCACGAAATCGATACCCCCGGAGGAGCCGCCTTCAAGATCCGACAATACCGAATTGAAGAAACATTACATTCCGAGGTACAGAGCCAGGTCAATGTACTTTTAGAGAATGGCATAGTGGTCCCTTCCTCGTCGCCCTACAATTCTCCGCTGTGGATTGTACCAAAGGCGCCCGACTCTCAAGGAAAGAAACGGTGGCGCCTAGTTACCGATTTCCGTCGACTGAACGAACAAACCGTAGGAGATTCCTACCCTTTGCCTATCATCGTGGACATCTTGGACAAACTAGGAGGATCTAAGTATTTTTCGATTTTCGATTTGGCCAGTGTATTCCACCAAATTCACCTCCATCCTAAGGATAGGCATAAAACAGCATTTTCTACTCCCTTCGGACATTACGAGTATACCCGGATGCCCTTTGGACTCAAAAATGCGCCCGCCACCTTCCAGCGCCTCATGGATCGAGTCTTACAAGGACTCCAAGGACAGGAACTTTTTGTATATCTCGACGATATTATTGTATTTTCTGCCACACTCCCTGAACACATCGAAAAATGCAAGCGCTTATTCAGCAGAATTCGACAATACGGTCTCAAGCTACAATCGGAAAAATGTGCCTTCCTAAGACAACAAATCACTTATTTAGGCCACCTTATCAACCCGAATGGTGTCCAGCCCCTTCCCTCTAAGGTGGAGGCTGTACGAAAATTTCCCGTACCTACCAACCCCAAAAACATCAAACAGTTTTTAGGATTAGCCGGTTATTACCGACGTTTTATTCCAAATTTTGCTCAGAGAGCCAAACCCCTGACTCAACTGCTCAAGAAAGGTATCACCTTTACTTGGAACGAGGAAGCCCAAGCTAGCTTTGAAGACTTACGAGCCTGCCTGTGCGAAGCTCCAGTTCTGGCCTATCCAGATTTCCAAATCCCTTTTATCATCACCTGCGAAACCTCGGAATTTGCCATAGGAGCAATCCTTAGTCAAGGAAAGCTTGGACACGATCGACCTATAGCATACGCATCTCGTACGCTTACCGACCCGGAAACTCGCTATTCTACATCCGAGAAAGAAGGGTTGGCTGTTGTCTACGCTATTAAACAGTTCCGTCATTACGTGTACGGAAGAAAATTCACTCTCGTCAACGATCACCAACCTCTCGTTTGGCTCAGCAAGGCAACCGACCCTACCAATCGTATCCAAAGATGGAAACTCTGTTTAGAGGAGTTCGACTACGAAATCATCTATAAGAAAGGAGCAACTAACTGCAATGCTGACGCTCTATCACGGAATCCGGTGCCGATTGCTCTGCCTGTGTTCCGTGATGACCCCAGCTACCTTCCCCATCAAAAACAACTTCCAGTGGACCCACAGTTTATTGGTGCCCGTCTGAGAAGTCGCCGTCGCGAGGAAGCCGCTCCTCCTATTAATTATGCCGAATTAGACTCTTCTGCCGAGCTCGAAACCTCCTCGGAAGTTCACCCCTCAACCAATATCAACTCCTGGCCACCTACAAGCATGTTACCAACTCTGGTGGAAGAAACGACTCTCCCTGACGACATCAACCCGGAAAATCCTACAGAAGACGTCTCTGAGGAACCCAGTGTTCTCGGAGATTCGTTCGAGGCCGAATGTACCCCTCTTACCACCGAATAATGCTCTATTATTAGCAACTTGAGCTCTAGCCAAGAAGAAATTCATAAACTCCTGACGTCCCTCCACAACGAACAATCATCGGACGAAGATACCGACTCCGATGAGGAAGCCGACTCCGACTCGTGCATCACACCCACCGCAACATCCGAACCTCCAAACTTTACTCTCCCATCTCCTGATAAAATAAAACTCATAGGACGATCCACGTGGATACCTAGTGATTTCGAAAAACCTGAAGATGACCTTTCTGGCTCCGACGCCGAATCAGATATCACTGTAGTGGATGCCACCCAAAACCAAACCATGCCACCTACTCAATACGATCCATCCCTAGATCCTGGTCTCATCCGTATCGAACCCAATCCTATCTCAGAAAAATTCCCGTCTAGCTCTCCCCCTAACCCTATGCGATGTAACATAGAAACCTCTGATTATGTTCTATGCCATCGTCCTAACAACATTGTCCATCTGATCGCATCTGACTGTTCCTTTCAAGATCCCATTAGCCAAATGCTCATAGAAACTGGAAAGCTCGACCTGAAAACCATAAAGCATCATCCTTTTTCTCCTGGGTCCATCCAGGACTTTTCCTACAAAACCACCAAGATCATCCTAGTCATTACCCAACCTAGCGAATTAATCCCCGCCAGCGACGAAGAAATTCTTAATTCTCTGAAAAAGATAAAGGAATTTGTCCATGAGAATAACGTTACCAAGTTCAGCATCGGTCCGTATAAACTCGGAACCACCCGGCTGACGTCGCGTTATTTGAGCTCCGTCTTTTCCCGTGCATTCCACGATGACGATGTCGAAATCACTATCTGCACTGGAGAAGTAGTGACTCCCCCAGTTCAGATGAGAAGACACATCATCCTGGAGTATCATGGAGGCTTAGTTGGAGGTCATAAGGGAGTGACCAAGACCTATCATAGGATTAGGGAACATTATAATTGGCCCGGTCTCCATTAGGACGTCCAGAGCATTATACGTTCCTGCGATAGTTGCCAACGGCAGAAACTGGTTCGCGTAAAACCTAAACTGCCAATGCTCATAACTGACACCCCCTGTGCCCCCTTTCAATAAAGTAGCCTTAGACACCGTAGGCCCTTTTCCTATTACGCCCTCCGGAAATTTACACGTTCTAACAATGCAGTGTAATTTGACTAAATTTTGCATTGCTGTCGCAATACCTAACATTCGCGCCGCTACCATCGCTGACGCATTTTCGAGGCATTTCGTTGCTCAATTCGGACTTCCGCGTGCCATTCTCACGGATCGAGGCACCGGCTTTTTAGGAAAGCTACTCAAAAGCGTAACCTCTCTTTTTAAAATCAAGCTCTTAACCACCTCCGGTTATCGACCCCAGACCAATGGATCCCTAGAGAGAAGTCATCTAGTGCTCACCGAATACCTAAAACATAATATCAACCAGTATTCGGACTGGGATTTGTTCATCCCCTTCGCTATGTTCTCCTATAATACCTCTGTGCACGAAGCTACAGGGTTTACGCCATATGAATTAGTTTATGGGCGCAAGGTTCAGTCCCCCGTCTCCGCCTATGCGATCGAGGAGTTATTAACCTTCGACGCATACGCACAGGAGCTGGCCCAGCAGTTAACCCGGCTTCACGCTTTAGCCCGAGAACGCGAAATCCAAGCTAAAGAAAAATCTAAGGAATACTACGATCGGAACGCCGCTGTTGTTTCCTATTCTCCTGGAGATCTGGTCTATGTCCTACGAGAACCTAGAAAACATAAACTAGACTCCCAGTATATAGGGCCATATATCATAGATTCGATCAACGATAAGCACAACGCTATCCTCATCACTGACTCTGGAATTCCCATCACTAAACATTTGGACAAATTAAAACCTGCCCCTACACCCACCTCTACTAACCACGAAATCTAATGCATGTACGACTTTCTTTTTATAGAACGACTCCTGCAGCATTATTAGCATTTACTGAGCTACTCTTGGTTGGGAGTAGTGTTCACTAGCGACTCTTACAGCATAATTATTGTTTACTCAATTACCAGCTTACTAGCGATTATTGTCGAGATTATTCAACCTCCCTAAATCTACTTCACTTCCACATTCAGTCTATCTGGACCAACCAACTCGAACCTTTAAGGGACGACACGGCCCAAAGACCACCAAAAGAAACTGCTGAGGAACTCTGGGCTATCTATATATATATATATATATATATACATATAAGGTGGAGAGAAGAAAGAAGACGATTTCAGAAGGAAAGCTAAATCCAGAAATACCGTTTCCCGCCAAACCACTACAACCCTATCCCTCCCCTTCCTCAATAATCTGAATCCCATAGGAGCGGACGTAAGGGAACCAATTAATACACAAAGACACAAGAATTTCTTTTGATTTGCTATATATTGTTACAGGTTTTTCTCTTTACACACATATTTCTTAGTTCCTAAACTTAACCTACGCCAGCCCGTGCCACTCTAGCACCTCCTGCTCCGTGAGCTCCGGCTCCCACTCGCTCCAGGGATCCTCCATCTGGAGGTTGATCCTCCTCCATTCGCTGTCCTGGAGCCAGCGTAGCCCCAGGAAATCGAAGTCCTCCCTGAAGGACCAGGTCTCCAACAAGCGGTCAGCCAAGTCATCATTGGCAGCCCGGGAGGACCTTCTCTCTTCCCGGATCCACCTGATCTCCTCCAGATCCAGGACCACCACTAAAACAAAGACAACAAATTATAACCTCAATAACCATTCACTGTAGCCCAATTTCAACCACCCACAATTACCACATTACTTACCAGAGCGAGTGTGTACTGCCACCCCTCCCGCAAACCTTCTTCCGCCGAAGCTTAGAAGACTCGGATATCTTCTTCTTGCCATTTTTTCCTTCTCAACTGAACAGTCCTTTTCTACTTTGTCGAAACCGTAACCGGCTGGCCTGGGGTTAATCAGAGTACAATATCGTTCTCTACCAAAAACCTCGCTTTTATACCAAATTCCCCACTCTGCTCGCGATTGCAACACCAACTTCGTGACGCACGAGCTTCACTGCACTACACAACCGATATCACCATGACGATCATTATAAATATATTATTCATAATGATACTAAGCCTCACGCAGATTTCCTGGACCCACGCATACAACATCACTCACCTGAAACACAACCCCGGCATCTTCTTTGAAAAAATCGCAACCCTACAGTACTATCCTGTGCTATGGAAGGTCGCCACAACCATTGACATCGCCAATTTGACCAGTCAAGCCCCTAATCTCGGAAAATTCTATGACACGCTCTTCTATGTGTGCAAGGGCAACATCTCTTGCATTAATGATAGTAAACTTGAAGAGATCGGACGCAAAATTGTTGACACCGAACGTTTTGCTTCAATACTTCGCCGAGGCGTACATCCTACGGACCTTAATCGGAACCGTAGAAGCGCTCCCCTAGGATTCGTAGGAGGACTCTCTAAAACCCTTTTTGGCACCTTGACCGAAGAAGATGGCGAATACTACACCTGCGAAATATTGAAGCTACAAGAGAAAGGAGCACACACCACTTATTTGTTGGAAAAACAGACGCATGTGGTACAATCGGAATTCTCCGCCCTGCACCTTTCTATCACTAACTTAAACAACCATATCCAAGAGCTTCAAGAACAAACCAAGGCTTTGGCCGACGCTATCGCTCTCACCGATGATGCCCTTGAACAGGAAAAACACGCCAGGGTACATCGAGATTACATCCGACAAATGGAAATGTATGCCGATCAATACAGGACCAGTATTCTATTCCTTGTGGATGCTGTTCTTTTTGCTCGTCGTGGAATTTTGCACCCCATGATATTCACGCCTACACGGCTACAACAGGCTTTGCAGGAAGCCACCCTCAGGACCGGATTTTCCTTGCCTTTCGACGAAGAGGAATTACTGATGGAAGACATCCAAGAACTCTCTCACCTACACGTTAATCATTACAAGGGACAATTGGTGGTCGTGATCGAAATCCCTCTACTCAACCAGGAAAAATACCAGCTGTATAAAACCTATGCTTACCCAACCCACCATAATCGTCCCGATAACCAAACTATCACCACCTTTATTCAACCCGCCCATCCCTACCTAGCAGTATCTTCTTCCCAACGCTTCTACACCCCCATCCCTTCCGAATCCCTATCCCATTGCCTTCATCACCTGAAAACATACTACTGCGCTCCTGGCGCACCTCTTCATAAGATCGCGTATAACCAAGAATGCGAGTTATCCATCCTCCAGCACCATGACACTACCCAATGGACTGGTTGCGACATCAGGGTTGCCTCTTTCACCGGTCCCTTCTGGACCCCTTTGGTTCAACCCCGAACCTGGCTATACTCTCTTCCAAAACCGGAACAAATCACCCTCATCTGCCAAGGAAATGTAAGGGGAACTGAAACCATCCTTGGAGATGGAATTATCCAATTAGAAGCAGGATGCTTCGCGGACACTACATCTACTCAGCTACGATCACTGCAAACCCTGATGGTGTCCGATGTTACTCACTTCGAAGCCCTAGAGCCTATGCCTCTCCCTGAACTTCTACCCGAAGGTCACATACCAGCTCTACAAAAATTAATAAAAATACAGCCTATTAAGAGTAAACCATTGGAGGACTGGAATCTATCCAAAAACAGCGTAGCCCTCAAGGATATAGCCCGAGAAGCAACGGACCTACAGAAACAAGATTCCACTACCCTTAGAGCATCCATCATCTCATATGCTTCATCCGGATCTCTTTTTATCTTCATTATATTAATCGCTGCGGCCCTGTGGTTTAAACGAAATCCGACACCTGCGCATACCAGTCCGACGTCAACCACCTCTATAAGAGTTCAAAGCACTCCAACGATAGCAGCCGAAAGCATGCCAATGCTTCCGATACGCACCGTCAGCATGCCATTTCAACAACCTATTCGACATGTGCAGAGTATGCCGTACCTGGAACCAATAGCGATGCCACGGGACTCGCTACCCTTTAGTTAATAAGTACCGAATTCCTTTAGAAACTGTCGGCAGTTGGCCTGACCCATACTTCTCATCCTGGAAAAATTGACCTCCACAGGACAATGTTTCATCTAAGGGGGGAGGTGTAACGTAGGGGTCGGCCACCTCGTCGAACCAAAGTAGATCGCACGCGTCCGTGTGCAATACCGGTAGTATTGCACATTGCTGACACCCGGAATTCTTTTCCGGAAATGCGTCAAACCTTGGGCGTCGGCCGTGGATGTGGAGACTTTTTGGTCGTCATGTGTCGAAAGATCATGGCGCTACTGACGACACATGACCTATTAAGCCTCCTACATATATGCGAGTTCCGCGACCCTCGAGTCGAGTCTTATTCTGTGCAAGCCTAGCTGCTGCCGCATCATCCGCGTTCCAAGGTCGTAACTCTAGTGTTCGTTCCACGGGAGCAGAGTACTCCACCATATTCTAACAAATCTCTTGCCCAGTCGCCGTGTACTGGTAGTTATGTCTAGTATAATTCAATCCGAACCAAGTCGTGTAGAAATTGTCGCGAGTGTGCATCTTTCAGTCGTGCCTAACACGTACCGTTCTGGAAGACAACACATACTACCACGAACTGATCATAATTAATTAAGTGCGAGTAATCCACAACCATAGGAGAGTCTAGTCTCTCCAATAGTTGTGACGAATAGTAAATAATCCTGCGAATGCTGATGCAGCACATTTAGTGTTTACTGTAAGTACATTTGTAATATCTGAAAATACATAGTTTTGTGTCAAATCTGCTGTTCCAACGTGTGTTTATACACACTATCATTCACCCCGAATCCTGCCAATTCATTACATTCTTACCGCTCGGAGTGTAATACTTAGTTCATTGTACTGTGAGTCGCAAAGCTCGATCGGCGTTTCTACTGACCCAAACTGTAGTGTCGAGTCAGCGCGAAACACAACCGATAGGCGGCCACGACTACCCAGTACGTAACACACGTTATGTGATATATTTTGCTCCCCATAATATTCACGAAATTTTCGAACAAAATATTTAAGGAGAGAATTTGCGTAATCAAGTAGATGTTTATATTGCTTGTCAGATACGATTCTTACAGCTACACATAGAGTTGTAAAATGAACATAAAGCTTCTTGGGTAGCACATTTCTCATTATAATTATTCCTGTGTACAGAGCAAAAAGCCTATGCTCAGTCGCTTTCCATCGGTCAACATCTAAAATATTCCTTGGTCGACGTGCAAATTCTGTTGATATAAAAATGCTCATTTTTTTATTACGCTGTTGAGCTATATTTAATGAAATTGGATCTAATCGTGTATTTACAGGACCTTTAATCCAGAAACGAAGCAATCTTTTAACAACACCAAGGTATATAAGATGCATACAATCTAACGGTATATTAGAAATCATACCAATACCTAAGGTCTCTAAAGCTGTTGGCTGATTTAAATACTTTTCTACGTGATGTTCTTCATGCAATCTACTTTTAAAATAAGCAGCTGTTCTTAATTGTGAGTTGTCTTCTAAAAATACAACTGTTTTTTCGACGAATTCACCTTCTTGAATACACTTCGTGCAACTAAAATAACCATTATGTCCTTTTATTCCACAGACAAATGATTTGGCTGGAATATCGCATACAACCGCATTTATCTTAATACGAATAACGGTTTTGTCAAGCACAAAACCATTGATAAGAATAGGTTTTATTTCATCTATAAATGGTTTCAAAAACAAATCAGCATCTTTGGGCTTGGAATGACCATGATAAATACTAATAACGAATGGCTCTGTATAGAAATCCGTAACTATAGCAACGAAAGGAGGCCAAAATTGACTACCTGTACTATTTGTAATAGATGAGCCATCAACATTAATATTTACTTTTAATGTTTCTGGTAATGCTCGCGCAGAAAAGTTTTGATTAATT
Source organism: Prorops nasuta (assembly GCF_024137725.1). NCBI lineage: Eukaryota > Metazoa > Arthropoda > Insecta > Hymenoptera > Bethylidae > Prorops > Prorops nasuta. The sequence goes on along the minus strand of NW_027116817.1, from coordinate 957,295 downwards.
GTATATTTTAAACCTTCTTTTAATCCAAAATGTATTAATTTACCATCATCCATTGTAATTACTTGTAAGAATGTGTTACGCGGAGTTTTCATTAACGTTCTACTATCCTTAGGGACGCTTAAATTTTTGCGTAATAAAATTTTCATTAAGTCATTCACCGCACTATGACTAATTTTGTGTTTAATTACCCAAGCTCTTAATTCGTCAGTTAATGAATATTTATTTTCATCGTCCTCTGATGATATATCTTTAAAATTATCATCACCACTGGATGAACAATTTTGATACTCGTTGGTACTATCAGATGAATATTTTTGAAACTCGTTGGCACTACCAGATGAACAATTTTTAAGCTCATTGGTACTACCAGATGAACAATTTTGAAACTCGTAGGTAATATCAGATGAAGAATTTAAGCAATCCTCAATAACATCGGACTTTCTTTCAGGAAAATTTGTAGTTATATTAAAATTAATTGTAGAAGAATGATTGCTATCTTTTTCTCTACAAATTTTCTTACATTTATCAAAAATCACTACTTGACGATTATCAATTTCAGATAAAATAATTCGTCGTTTCTGACGCTGTGATAAGTCCGCAAAGTTTTTCGCGACATATCGAACGATTTATTTCATAACGTATAATTAAAATAATAAAATTGAAGAGTATACATTGAATAGTAAAAAATATTAATACCATTTGACTCAATCTTTAAAGAAAAAAAAATTCAATATCTTCAAGCTACAAAAGATCAATAAATTAATGGAAATAATTATACTCACCAGTAGTAATTTCTATATGTATACATATATAGCGTAGTATACAATGTTATAAATATACTAATAACATATACAAATGGCGAAGTTAAACTTTAGTATTCGTGTGAAGTAAAAACTGCGTATTGTGAGTGGATCCAATATAAAGAACTTTTAAGTTAAGAAACAAGCTTTGTTCATTTGGCGTTACTTACAACCAATGATAAGCCAATAGTTTTATTAATGGCAAGAAGCTGAATTAACAGATACCTCTATAAGAAAATAAATTCAACTGTTTAAAATAATTTAATAAAAAAATTGTTTGATTACTGAAAAGCTACAATTTTTATGCAAGACATAATTAATGTATATAAATTGTAAAATTTAATGCCCAATTATTATAAAATCTATAATCCTACTATAATTTTACCAATACAAGTGTTTAATAAAAAAAGAAATAATTCATGGTAGGCTACATTCACTTTATCCTGAAGCATTTTAGCTTATTGTAACAATTTGGGGGATAAAAATTGTAGCTATATGAAATATGGCTGAGATTGATAGATGAAATTAAAATATTAACTTTCATAAGAAAAATGCAAATTAAAAAATGCACATGAATTATGTATACTAACCAGCTACAATATATGTATACGCATATATATTCAATTTTCGTATATAATTGGTATATAATCATATATAATATATACAATGCATATGTATGGGTAGATATAGGAACGTACTTATAACTACCGTTTAGTAAAAGATTAAACTTTTGGGGACTGTCCTCATACATACCTTTAGACTCATTGAATTTATGGGGACCGTCCCTATTTGTACCAGATGTACCGCTAAATACCATTCTATACCAGATTTGGTTCTCGTATGTACCCGATGGAACATATATATCATTCTCATCGATCTTCGATTATTCCAGGTATTTCCTGCATATTTCGAAAACAATCTGCTATTTAGGAAACAATAATAATATTCACTAACATATATAATAGAAAGACTAAGACTGAATTAAATCTAAATATTAATTGTTAAATGTTATTTACCTTCTAATTTGTTCATCGTAATCCATTATATCTGATCTAAATAACCTCAGTAAGCTTAAAGTATATGCTAGTATGTAACTGCGTATATAAATATATAAAAATATCTATATTGAATTTTTAAACATACGTACAAACCAAGTTATGGCAAATTTAAATGATGAAAGAAGATATATTTATTAATACAACCTTCTAACCTCATTAAAATTAGTCACAAAAGATCAATGTATGTTTAATTCATGTTTCTGCATACCTTTATGTATGTAATCTGTTCGATCTGCCATTCGTTCATCTGCTTTCTGCATTTTGCTAACACAATCTGTAATTTTGAAAACACATACTATAATAATAATATTGATAAACACATTTAATATTAAAACTGAGTAAAAAAAAATCAGATATTGAAAATGTTATTTAACTTTTAATTTGTTCTTTAAGATGCATTGAAACTAATCTAAATAATCTGCGTATTAAGGGTTATAGACTATACCACAACTATTTTCCTTGTTTTGGCATCATTTGTTACCAATTACTTTATTAATTGGAATGTGATGAGCGTTTATAAACGCATGGTTTTCTGTTAGTCACTCTATTTCCTGTAACCTATAAAACAAAGAAACCACAAAGTACCATTGCTCAAATATTTAAATATTTGTTCTAACAAACAATACTTATCTAATTGATTTCTGGATCACTGCCATATAATTGATGCATCCAAATTTTAACTATGAATTCACGTGGAAAACTCACGTGCGAATCATACTAACAAAACGAACACTTCGATGGATACTACATATACGTCGCGCCTGCGTTGCGGCCATATTGTAATCAGTTTCACACCTATAGCACCAACACATTCGAAAGAGCAAAAGTAAAAGACAGAAGATAACGCTTAAACGTGTAAGAGTGAGAGGTCCGATGGAGACACCAAAATCTTGGTCGGGAAGAGAAGAAACGCTAAATGAAATGATTTGAGCTATTAGTGGAACGTAATCGTGAGATCTCAGCATTGCGTGAACCGATTTAAACGTTTGCGGTCTCATTCGAAAGCTTATATGAACATTATATCACAAAAGTTTCATCAAAATTTTCATTAAATGAACCGATCGGAAAATATATCCATCGGAAAAATCGTGAGTCCAAACTTGGCGTAAAAGTAGGTAGTGTCGCGCGGCTCTTTAAATTACTTGCCGCGTAAAGGTGCTCGTTATAATTGTGCGACTGCGACTTGCGACCGCGACATGCGACGCATCGACTGGTCGCAATGTCACTTAGGCCGAGTCCCACCAAGCTCTGTTAAGTTAAGTATAATTAAGTAGTGGTACCAACCCATGCAGATGTTTGGAATAATTTCAACTTGACAGTTGATAATATTTAAATTGTAACTCTCGAAAATTTCAGGTAGTTTCAGAGGGGAAAATTAAAATATCACAAAGGAGGGGATATACATATTAATTAATTTCCCACATTTCATCCCCATGATTGCATACGATCTTTAATTTGCCATATGCGTGTTGAGCAAATTGACATTTACAAAATAAAATACAGGTTTTTATTTGGCATGAAAAAACAATTTTAATTTATATAAAAATTTGCACATATAAATATTAATCTCGGAATCTTTTAATTTCCAGCGTTATTCATGGTAAAGTAGCAAGCTGGCAGCCAGCAAAGAGTATTGAATTATATTTAAAATAATCTAAATAAGTAATAATTAATAGCTTATACAGGGTGTTTCACGTAAGGCGCCCCAGCTCGAAAAGAGGACTTAGAGCGCATGATGGGGGCAGATGCATCTTATTGGCCGCGGTTAGAGAGAGAGAGTAAGAGAAAGAGGATAAGAGTTGACCAAACATGACTGATGTGAGCGGGGAAGGGAGGGGCAGCGATACGCTAGGCGTATCGTCTAGTAAAGGATAGCTCTATCCTTCTCCACGTTAATCCTTTTCTCTCCCTCCGCGGCCAATTAGATGCATCTGCCCCCACCATGCCCTCTGAGTCCTCATTTCGAGCTGGGGCGCCTTACGTGAAACACCCTGTAGACATATATGTATATACTTATCCCACAAAAAACAGACTTCGCCTGTAAAAAAAGGCGGCAAGTACATAAACCATTTAGAATAAATAATATAGTAAAATTATCCAATTAAAAAAAGTAGTGAAATCCAAATATTAGGCAAGTGTATTTTTTCACCTTAGCAAAAGTTAAATTTTTGAAAAAAAAAATGAACAACAAAGTTACTTGCCGGGCCCGTAATGTCCATGCACAGTGAGAAATAGAATCGTCTGTGGTTCGGCTAACTTCACTCTGTATTTTAACATGAAATTTGCTGTACTACGCTATAGCTGTATCTCACACACAATTCAATTTCCCACTGTTCATGGACATTACGGGCCCGGCAAGTAACTTTGTTGTTCCTTTTTTTTTTTCAAAAATTTAACTTTTGCTAAGGTGAAAAAATACACTTGCCTAATATTTGGATTTCACTACTTTTTTTAATTGGGTAATTTTACTATATTATTTATGCTAAATGGTTTATGTACTTGCCGCCTTTTTTTACAGGCGAAGTCTGTTTTTTGTGGGATTTCATAACGTTTTGTAAGAGTATAATATTTAAAAAATTAAATAATTCTTTTAATTTTTCTACAGAATTTAAAGAAAATTTCCACACTTCTCATTTTTTGAAACAGCAGCGCTTAACTTATAGAATAATATATATTAATATTAAAAAAATATCACAGTCAACACATTGAATTTATTGATATTTGTAATGCATTCTGCATAAATGAACTTCATAATTAATGCCCCGGCTACTTGTTTAATGTTTTCAGTTTCACTATAATAAAAGTTTGATTAAATTTTTCATAATCAATAAACATACTTTCAACATATAAAAATAATTAAGTAAAATGTATGTTTTAATTAATTTACATTTTCTGTTTATCAACATTTGACTTTTAACACCATCTAACCTTGCTAGACTTCACTAGTTTCATCAACTACTTGAGTTGATATTGGGGCAAGACTGAACAAGCAATTCGCAAAGCTTTGAATAAGCTACAATCAAACATATATTCAAAGCTGACAATGTCGTTTTGCATACCACGTTTCTTTTTAGCACCAATTACTATCACATTTATGCTGCTAATTCTTGACAAAGGTGATATAGGAGATACATTGGCGAGTCGTCCTTATAACATTTCCTGTGCCAGAGTCCTCAAATGTTCGTTTCGCTAATTTCTATACACTGTTGAAACTGGTCGGATTTCTGGTGCTGCAAAATGGAGTGGAAACCATTAATTTTTGGACTGAGTTTCAATTGAGAATAAACGTGCATTTTTTCATCCATACCAATAACCAGTATACTGCCTTTGGCCTAGAATACTAGCATAGGTAACAGAGGAAAACAATCAACAGTTATTAACTCAATTTTACAGAATTTCATCCAATGAGTCTCATCCTTACATTATGGCTGAGCAATGGATGACGCTTTTCTGAATATTGGCTTATTCTTACTTTGTCTATCTTTCAATGCTTGCATCTTTGCCTGTTTCTAGTACCAGAATGCAGGAGTGAAAAGCCCAATTGTTGATTCAACTCCAACAGTCAGTATGTGTGCGAACCTTCCTCCTTGGATTTTTAATTCAATTGTACCCAATGTATTTAGGTCAAAGCACAAGTATTACTATTTGCTATAATACACTTGCACAGTGACTGTAAAATACTAAATGATAACTTCTGAGTAAACCTAAAATCAAATTCATCATTTAAAAATCTCAATTCTTCAAAGAAAATAATATTTTAAAGAAACATGAATCATTCCATTTGTTAATCAACATTTGACTTTTTACCAACATCTGACTTTGCGAAACTTCAGTAACTCCATCAGCTGCTTGGGGTGATACAGGAGCATGACTGGACAAGCAATTCGCAAAGCTTTAAATAAACTACAATCAAGCATATAATTAAAGCTGACATTGTCGTTTTGCATACCACATTTCTTTTTAGCACCAATTACTGTCACATTTATGCTGCTAATTCTTGACAAAGGTATAACCTATCGGACAGTTGAAACCCACATCAGTTTAAAGAGAAGAAACAACTAAAACTGTATTTTGTTATTGATTTCAATACCTGGAAGTTTAGCATATGGTTTTCAAATACTTTAACAATTTCTTGCAATTAATATACGCTTGATAATCACCAATGCACATAAATGTTGAAAGCATACTTCTCCTTGGCACAGTGTTGAAAATATATAAATATTAATCTTACTTCATCCAGTCAACTCTATTCACCCCCAGTATGATAACCTATCGGACAGTTGAAATCCACATCAATTTAAAGAAAAGAAACAGTTAAATATGTATTTTGTTAATGATTTTAATACTTGGAAGTTTAGCATATGGTTTTCAAATACCTTAACAATTTCTTGCAATTTATATATACTCTGGATAATCACCGATGCACATAAATGTTGACAGTATACTTCTTCTTGGCAGTGTTAAAAATATATAAATATTAATCTTACTTCATCCAGTCAGCTCTATCCTCAGCATTCAATGTAGTTTCATCCTCAGCAATCAAGAGACACGGTGTTTATTATATTTTAATCTTTCACTCCACACAGCTCGACCCTTAACCGTCAGATAATAAACACATCACTATTTAATCTGCAATAAAATCACACAAAGTACCAGAAAATATATTACATTTTATATCATAAAATTCATTTTTATACTTATCTAATCTGTTGATTCCTTTATGTAATTAAAAATCCTTTTAATGAGTATAACCTCATCAAATTTAAATAAGAACAGCCTAAACATGTTTTTTCATTTATTTATTTCATAATTAAGTTCAAATTGTTTTAAGGTTAATACTGTCAATCTTGCAGCTTAACCTGATTTACCGTAATAAACGAAGTAAAACATATATCTAGGAGATACACACAGACACACTCTTTACGATTGTGTGCAACTATATTTACGTTTACGTCTACTGACGTCACTAAACCTACGTTAAGCAGCCAACTTCAGCCCGAGACATACACTCTGGCTGGAGAAGAAGAAGAAGAAGATTATGAAGGAGAAGAATCTCAATTTTCAAAATATATATATATATAGCTAACTCAGTATGAGATCTCTGGATTGCATGAACCGTTTTTAATGTTCATGGTTTTAAATGAAAGCTTGTTCCAAACTAGTTTAAGGAAAGCTTTACTTAAATCATGACAGTGGATCATTCACGGAAATAAATCGGTTTGAAAAATGAGGCGGCCAAACCTACTGTATAAGTTAATGGTAGTGCTCGGCGGTATAGACATGTCATTATCTACTTTTATATGTACTGTAACGTCTTATTTTGTGGCCTGGCCGAATCCGTGCTTTCGCAAAGGTTATTTCCTGATAGAGAAGTCGCACGATTACTGGTCCTCGGTGTGCCAGGGGATAGGCAGGGACCGAAACAGACGCACAAGGCACACGGAGAGTTTTGATGGCCAGTTATTTAGATGAAATGAAGAAAATAAAGAGTTGAGATACAATTAATTCTCTTTAATAATAATGGGTCGTCAGCAGGCTCATTTATATGAGATAATAGGGTATTCCCCTTTTTGCCATAAGTTAATTAACCTCTATTATGCAATTACAATTAGTATTGGGCGCCAGCCTGCGGAATTGTTGACGGTCCCCTCCGTGGCTGTCCGGCCTGAGACTCTACCTAAGGGAGGTGCCCGACACTCCGTACAGTTTATCTAGATATAGGAAAATTAATAATGGGCCGCGCGGTTCCCCGATAATATCAACGTAGCTCCGATAGCTCGAGTGGAACATCGGGGCGCTTCGCCTTTTATCGCGGCTCGAGGAAACACAGTAATTAATATATACTACTAATGAATCTGGCTCCTCCTAAGGAGAAGCCAGGTCTACCTGTGACTATAGGATCTCATGCGGGGTCGTGCAAACATTCATGGGAGGCTGCGTTAGGCCATCCCCCTGGGCATCATGCAGGCTTTGGTCCTAGTACATTTCCTGCCTCGTCCTCTATGTCCTGGTACACTCCTCACCACTTGTACATGACTCGATACACTTATTATACTAAGGGCTACCCTTAGGGAATTCCCTTACCTTTAGCGTGATGCTCAATCTTCACTTGCGGCAAAGAAAAATAAAAGGAAACGACGGAAAGCACGTCTGGGCTCAATAGCAACCAAATTACGAGTGTCGTCAGGTTATGCCGGCACGCGACACAAGACGAACGGCGCATGCGCGCATCGATTTGCTATTTGAATCGCGATGTAAATCAATGATCGCGGAAATAGGCAGATGGCGCCGCCTCCCCTCTTTTCCGCGACAGTAGGTAGCGCGAGAAACGAGCGTACAAGGGACAGAGTTGCACCTCGTCACAGTACTTGCCGTCGAGACACTACCGTGTCTCTTGATACCACAGAGAATATCATTGAAGCCTCAGTTTCTTAGAAATTCTGCTGTCAATTTCCTACTTTTATCTACCGTATGCCTGTAATATGAAAAATAATAAATTGGTAGTATTTTCAAAATTATAAGAATTGTAACGAGGTTCTCTCGTTACGTATCAAGATACCGGGTTTAATAAAGAAATTAAAGAAAAGGTAACGATTAGTAGTGGTTATTCCAAACCCTACATACCGACTCGGTGCATAGGTTTCCAAGTGGACAGGAAGTACCGCCTAGGAACATCCCTGCGGACCGTCAGAAGACCGGATAAAAAGACCGGCGCTCCAATTAAAAGTCCAAGCCGACCAAGCGAGCAAGGCAGGGCTCTGCCAAGTAACTTGGTGGCTTGAGACGAGGAGAAGTGGGCACAGGGACTTCTGCGAAAGGCGAATTCTCTAGTCCCCTGAGGAGGGGGAAATAAGAGAGTGAGTCGGGCCTGGGGCGTCGCGCGAGGCGGACGTACACCACACCGGCTCACCGATGAGTGTGTCCGTGTGCGTGAGGTGAGCTTGCTCCCTACGCAACGAACACACTGTATGCTATCGATGCATAAGGGACCTGTGCAGGTATGGTAGGTTTCTGCCGCATGCCGGGTGCCGCCGCTAAGTCCATGGCAACGCGCATGGCACCGCGGACTTGGGCATTGCGGGGATGCACCACCCTGACAGCCCCATATGAGAAAAGATATCGATAATGTTCTCGTCTCCTCACCTCCCCTCACATGTGTGAGTGGGTGGGTGGGAGAGTGTGTCTATTGTCGCGAGGCTCGGGCTACCCGTAAGGGAACCTCCCCTTTCTCCACGACCTAGCATACTGAGCGACCCTGGCTACCGCTACCGTCCATATGCATGGCCGCAGGGCCGTATAAGATGCATAGAGAATGGGGTCGAAGGACCCAATTGATAACGTAGGGTTGTTGGCCACCCAACTGACCAACTGGCGCCCTGATACCGATAGAAAAGGACGGGCGAAGGTAATGGGAAAACCCGTAGTGTGAGTGGCCCCTCGCACTGACGGGAATAACCTTACAAATGGCGCCCAACGTGGTTTCTGATAATAGATTAATTATTCGGCGAACGAATAATCCACAAGTCCGAGAAGTTACCGGAAGTGTTGGAGTTTTCAGGGAATAGGTGGCCCACTATTTTCTGGAGGCTCGGAAACGCTGAAAAAGCATGAAAAGATCATCTGGTTGTAAAAGGGATCAAATTCTGTTAAGAATTGATAGCCTGATCGAATTGACGTGTTCACGTAGAATTCGAGCAACCCATGCTAAGCTAACGGAAAATTGGATGAGAACCACGGGCGCAAATATAATTTAATATTATATTCGCCCGTGTTAAAATCTAACGCTACCGAAAAGGCTACTTGACTGGGCAAGTGACAGCTGAGCGCTTGTTTGTAAACAAGTCGACCGGCTGAGCTGAGCCATGCTGCCTGGCGGAGCCCGACCGGCTAACTGTCAGAGCAGTTCAATTAGCTAGCTATCGAGATGTTGCCAAACATAATTACCGAATTAAGCGCAGAATCGGAAATTTGGCAACGGATGATAACGCCTCGCTAACGTTCCGCGAGCCGGCAAGTCGCCTCACATCTCATCCTACCCTGGATCCCTACAGAACAAATTGTTCTTCCGTCTCTCTCTCTCTCTCAGCCTTCCTCGCTCTCTCTCTCTCCGCCTTATACAATGGCATCCCAGAACGCCTCGCTCTCGGCTACGACTGTCGCCGCTCGCGACGCTCTCGCTCCTCCTGTGCCTATGGCACAGGATTCCTTCGATGAGGATGCCCTTCTGGCATCCCCATCTCCTGCGGGCCCTATTGTAGAGTCTGGGCATGAGGAGCTGGGTACGCATGTACTCAGCGAATTAATGCAGCGACACTGCAGGATGCGTTCGGTAACCCCGACGCCTATGGAGGGGAGCAATCGGGGTCTTCCTAGACGTAGTCTAGTGGAGTTGCTGGCTACTCTCTTCCGAGCGGACCTGGACCTCTACCACGAAGTCGTGGCAGCGGTCGAGGTGGCCGAGGCACCTGTGCTGAGCACCCCTGTCCGTAAGCTCTCCCGAAAGGAGCGCAAGCGGGTCAGGGAGGTCCAGCGGGAGACAGCGGTAGCTGCTCCGGAGACGAAGCGGCCGTCATACGCAGCTATGGCGTCCGTCAAGCCTCCGAAAGGAGTTAAGCAACCGTTGCCGCCTAAGGTGACTCCGGCACCACCGGTGAAGAAGGCGAAGCCTTCCGATCCTGTGGCCACGCCGCTACCGGCAATTTCGGCATACGTGTATGCTGGAATTGCAAGGGTAAGGGCCATCGGTTTTCCGAGTGTCCTACGCCAATTACAGATGCTTTCTGTAAGGGGTGTGGGCGCACCGGGAAAACGTTGCGCACCTGCCCTGCCTGTGGGCCGCATTGGGAAACAATCGATCCATACGTGGCGAATGCGGGTACGAACGTACCACGTAAGGTAATCGCGGCAAAACGCAGATCCGAGCGTGGGAAAGTACACGCCCAACCACGGCTTTCCGAGGCGACTCCGAAGGCAGTTCCCCAGGTAGTAACCCCACCGAAGGAAAAACCTTCGAAGCCGCTAAAGACGAAAGCGGCTCGTAAGGAGGTTTGTATGGATAGGGTTTCACAGCTAGTCGAGCCCTAAAAATACTCCTCCTGCAAGTTATCGAATGTTACCGGTACGAGAAATCGTACGATCCCGCACGCTACCGTACACCTCGGTGAATTTCCCATCAATTTCCATCCTATTTTCCTTCCTTTTCATTCCTTTCCTATCCATCCAAAACAAAAACAGAAATTGATGAGCTTGAGTCAGTAAAGGCCAATGTTTTCAGAACGAGGTGAGACAGAGACCACACGTGAACCCTCTGTCGGAAAATGATACCGGTACTGCCATCTAGCGGTAATCGACGGCAAGACGAATCAATAATTCGTCGAAGTGCTGCCGTCGGCCGTGATCGACGGTACTAGAGGTCGATGAACTCGATCCTAGTGCTGCCATCTAGCGGCCCGTAGATGAAGCAGGGCTATCGAACGCCTAGATCGAAATTCGATTAATCGAAAGGCGACTGTTATCGAGCAGAAGCGATAAGTGAGAATACGAGAATCACTTAGATCGTCTGCGCATGCCCAAAGCTCGGGTGGGGGTAACCTATCCGACGGACGGCTCACGGGGCAAAACAAAATTTTGCCGGATCACTCCAGCGACAACCCTTGGACTGAGCACACGAACAACGCACTATTGATACGTAGATGGCTGAGTCCACGGGACGGAAAAGGAGTACCGGGTCGGGCGACTCTGATGAGTTCACAGAACCGACAGCTACCGATGCTTCCCAGGTAAACCTGGAGAAGAAGATCTCGAGTCTAGACGAGAGAATGGAAAAACTGGAAGGGTCTTTCCAAGATTTTATTTCTCAAGTCCAGCAGGCTTTTGACAAGCTGCTGAAAAATAAGACTGTTCCCGATGAAGCAGCAGTGGCAGCTGCTTCTGCTACCGAAAAGCGCGCTAGAGGCCGACCGCGAAAGACCGCGGCCGCTCTACCGGCATCGGCCAATCAGGGTCAACCTTTGTTGACAGTGACAAGGCCGAGCGATGATCCCGAATCTCAACCGACATCAGACGATGCTTCGGCTGAGATATTCCAGGGGGCCTACAGGACGAGGGTCCTGAAGGGAAAACCTGGAAAAGTTACCGGCCAAGGGGATGACTGTATGCCCCGTTGGCGTGTTCTCGAATCTCTCCAGAGATCAAACTTGATCTTTGCGGGCGATGGAACGGAGGCGGTTGAGAGTTTTATTTCTCGAACCGATGCCGTCCTGAACCTTCTCAGGGTAAGAGATTCCGACCTGGTTGACGTCTTTCCCCACATCCTAACAGGTGTGGCGAGGATGTGGTTTGAGGATAATGAATTCTCAACCTGGTCTGATATTAAGTCCGCCTTAAGGTCTTATTTCAGATCACAAACATGGGAGGAAGAACTGGAGACTGAGCTTCTAACAAGAACTCAGGGTGCTAACGAATCTGTGCGAGCCTATTTGCAGACTATACAGTCGTATATTCGGAAAATAGGCAGAGAAAGATCGGATTGGAGCCGAATCGCTATCGCGCACAAAAATATGCTACCGGTGTATAGAAGAGGCATTGCTATACACAAATACATGACGTATCGAGAATTCGAGCGTTTGGCGCTCAATTTCGAAGCCGCTTATAGGCCGTCATTAAAATACCGTCCACCTGCCGCGCCTGAGGAAAGTTTAGTTCCTGAGTTGGCGTATACCGGCAGTCATGGAAGATCCCGAGAGTCTAGGCGATACGGTGTGCGTGCCCTAGAAGTGGATAAAACATCCAGCTCTGATACCGACTAATCAACAACGGAAGATTCGAATGATAACGAAGAGCATTTGAAAGCCTTTAAATCAACAAGGAACCAACAAGGAACCAGTTCTAAGTCGAAACCTTCGTTAGATAAGGCAGCTGGCAACAATAACAGCCGGCAGGGTTCAAAACGTAAACAACCGGGCCCGAGCGCTACCTGCTTTAATTGCGGGAAAGCTGGACACGGTTGGAGTGCGTGTAAAGAGCAGAGAACAATGTTCTGTTACCGATGTGGCAGCAAAGGGGTTTCTACAGCGGAGTGCCCTAAATGCTGTTCAAAAAACGCCAAGAGGAGTTAGTAAAATTTCCCGAGAATGTTACGACACTCCAAGAGCGGAAAAACATGATACCGAAAATCTTGGGTGAAAACCAAGATAATATATTCCCGGATAATTATGTCGAAGAATATTGAGTACAGCAATGTGTGAATATTAACCATAATTATCGCTCCCGCGACTTCTCAGACCAACATGTTATGTTGGAGACGGAGAATGTAAACAAACACTCAGAGGACACAAGCGCTCGAGTGGTTGCTACCGAAAATTCGAACGATGATCAATCGGTCGATAAGTTACCGGTCGGTGATATTACTGATATAGTAATTACGACGTTTGGCGATAGATCTAGGAAACTAGCATTCTACACCACGATTACCGTACAAGGGGAAAAGCTGCGTGCGCTGGTGGACTCGGGAGCCTCACGCACGTTTGCAGGCAAAGTAGCCATTGAATTGTTTAATTCAATTGGTATACAAGCCAATAAGATAGAACCCTTAAGAGTTACCGTTGGCAACAATTACACATGTAAAGTAATTGAGTCCGCCAAGATCCCGATATTTCTTGAGGGGAAGACAACTATAGTTGACACACTATGGATGCCTTCCTTGTCGAGTAATTTTATTTTGGGACTTGATTTCCTACAAGATGCTCATGTTGTCGTGGACTTCTCCACGGGAGAATGGGCTTACAAGGAAAAACCTCAAAATAAACATTGGTTCTCGAATGCTGAATCACTAAACTGTGTAGTGGTGAATAACGGCTTAATGGTTCCCGATAATGATAACGCTAAGAAATTACAAGAGTTTCTAGAAATTAAACTGCCCCCCATTTCTGGAAAACCTGGAATTTCAAAGTTACCGGCAGTCATAATTGACGTGCAAGATCACGAGTCAATCAGACAGCGAGCTCATAGGTGCACGGATAAAATCCGCCAAGCTATGTGGCAAGAGGTTGACGATATGCTAACCAATGGCATTATCGAACCGTCGCAAAGTGATTGGGCGAGCCCGGTAGTCATGGCGAAGAAAGCCAATGGCAAGCTCCGCTTTTGTGTGGATCTCCGGCGCGTTAACGCTGTAACTAAAAAGGATGCGTACCCATTACCGAACATGGCTGCGATCCTAGATGAGTTACGACAGGCCAATTATTTAACAACGCTCGACTTGAGTCAAGCATATTGGCAGGTACCGCTAGCAGAAAAGTCACGTGGTATCACGGCTTTTATTGTTCCAGGCAGAGGCTTATTTCAATTTAAGCGAATGCCTTATGGATTAACTAATGCTCCCGCAATATTCCAGCGTGCTCTAGATAAATTATTGGGTCCCGAATTTTATCCACATGTATTCGTTTATTTGGATGACATTATCATTGTCACCAAAACATTTGACGAACACTTATTATGGTTGGATAAAGTTATCGAAAAGTTAAGGCAAACTGAGCTAACGATAAATAAGGAGAAAAGTTTCTTCTGTAGAACGGAAGTAAAATATCTCGGATTTATCGTAGACAGTCAAGGTCTTCGCGTGGATTCGGCGAAAACAGAAGCCGTAATCACGTTCCCGATACCGAAGAATTTAAAGCAAATTCGTAGATTCTTGGGAATGGCATCTTGGTATAGAAGATTCATTCCAGAATTTGCGACAGTTGCTGAACCGCTAACGAAATTGACAAAGAAAAATCAGTCATGGGAATGGACAGCCAATCAGCAGTCAGCATTCGACGCGCTGAAAGGATGTTTAACAAGCGCGCCAACGCTTGCCTGTCCAGATTTTTCGATCCCGTTTGCATTACAGACCGATGCTAGCAATGTTGGCTTAGGTGCTGTTTTGACACAGGTTATCGAAGGTCAAGAAAGAGTAATCGCCTACTCGAGTAGAGCGCTTACGGATCCCGAAAGAAAATATACCGTGACCGAGCAGGAATGCTTGGCAGTGGTGTGGTCGATAAGGAAGTTTCGATGTTACCTTGAGGGTTACCACTTCACTGTAATTACCGACCACAGCAGTCTCCGATGGTTGCATAATTTAAAAGATCCACCTGGAAGACTTGCTCGTTGGGCTCTCGCCTTGATGGAATACGATTTTACGATCGTACATCGTAAAGGAGCTTTAAATCATGTTCCTGGTGCTTTGTCAAGAGCACCGAAAGTTTAAATGCTTTGCTACCGTCTTACGCCGATACCAAGGATGCGTGGTATTTAAAGCGCGTAAAGGATATCGAAAGAACGCCAGAAAAATTTCTTGATTGGAAATTAGATGGAGAGTTGATGTATCATCAACGACGTTCAGATTTGGCAGATGCTGAGCTCGAAGATCTTGATGCTTGGAAACTGGTGATACCCAGGGAGTACAGGCAGAAAGTGCTCGAAGAATGCCATAAGTTACCGCAAGCCGGCCATCAAGGTATCGATCGTACATATCGACGCCTCTCGATAAATTACTTCTGGCCAGGTATGTTCAAAGATGTAACGGCTTACGTCAGTCACTGCGACGAATATCAGCGTTGCAAGGTAGAACAACAAGCTCCCGTCGGCTTCATGGGACGTCGAATTGTTGAACAGCCGTGGACTGTAATATCGGCAGATATTATGGGCTCACTGACGCCAAGTAAACAAGGGTTCTCGTATGTGTTGGTAATCCAAGACTTATACACAAAATGGATCGAAGTAGCTCCACTTCGACGCGCTAACGGCAAAAAGATTGCAGAAGCTATCGAAAACTTGGTGATTCATAGATGGGGTACACCAAAAGTTTTAGTTACCGACAATGGTACCGAATTTGTAAATAAAGACATAACTGCTTTATTACAATTAACGGGTATGAGGCAAACCACGACACCTCCATATCATCCCCAGGCAAACCCCACCGAAAGGGTGAATAGAAGCCTGAAAATGATGATAAGGGCCTTTCTCGATTCTGATCATCGAGAGTGGGATCAGTATTTGGATGCATTTAGATTTGCATTTAATACTGCCCACCATGGTTCACTGCAAACTACACCTGCATTTGCTAATCTGGGTAGAGAACCAGAATCGGCAAGGTCGATGCGACGTGAATTAGAAGGCGATACCGAAATCATGCAGCAACCGACAGAAAAGTGGTTGGCACGCATGAAACGCTTGGAAACACTTAGAACAGTTTTCAAGTATGCTCTCGAAGAAGCGCACGAACGACAGGCAAGACCGTATAATCTACGTCGTCGTGAAAAGCACTATGAGGTTGGCGAGTTAGTCTTAGTTCGCAACCGACAGCTCTCGAATGCCGCAAAAAACATATCGGCTGCACTGAACAAACCATTCGGTGAACCGTTTATGATTGCGAAGAAGTTATCGGAGACAGTTGTAGAATTGTCTGATTTGGCAGGAAACGTCACTGGCAAAATGTCTACGGCAGACATCAAGCCATTCAAGCCTGAGCTACCGCAAGAGTAAACCCAGACTGAAGTGCATCACTGCACGCTTGGGCGTGGCAGCGAAAAACGAACTCGTGTTCGGGCGCTTTCGGTTTCGGGTCGAAACCTCCGTTACGGAGGGGGGTATGTAACGAAGTTCCCCGTTACGTATACGAGATACCGAATAAAGAACATAAAAGCTACCGAACAGTGGATATTATTAATCCCTACGTTACCGACTCGTGAGATAGGCTCACGAGTGGATTATAGCTAACGTCAAGGATAGACCCCGTTGACAGGCAGAGGCCCGGATGAAAAGACCGGCGCTCCAGTAAACGATGTCCAGGTTGTCCTGAGAAGTAAGGCAGGGCCATGCCAAACAACCCAGGCAACCTGAGATAAGGAGAAGCGGCCTCGGGGAGTCCTAAAACAATGACAGTGTCTATAAGTCCCCACGAGGAGGGGAAATAGAACATCGAGTCTGGCTTGAACGCTGGTTACGCGCGTCAAGCAGGCTGCGCGAATGTCGTGCGCAGACTGCCATAGCAGGCAGTCGGAACGCGACCATGGGACTGTGCTGACGTGTCCGTACGTGCTGGTGAGCGCGCGACGCGGCACTCAGGCAGCCATGGGTCGGTTCGCGTACGTGAGGCGTGTGCTATAGGCCAGCCTGCACGTACGTCACGACTCGATACCGGCCAACGCATGGTGGGTTGCGCAGGGGCGTAGTTAGCCCGTTGGAATGTGTCCCGGTGCCCTCCGTAATCCCATAGGCTTGCGCTATGGCTGGACGGGCCGTGAACATTGCCTCCGTGGTGGTCCGCTCCTGGCAAAACGCTATGATTTGGCAATTGATACCGCATGTTCCCGCACTCCTCACCACCACCTGTGTGTGGGTGGTGAGGGAGAAATGTATGCCCCTCAGCAGGCAGGTCTGCGAGGCTCGGACTTCCGTAAGGAACCCTCCCCTCTCTCCACGACCTAGCATACTGAGCGACCCTGGCTACCGCTACCGTCCATATGCATGGCCGCAGGGCCGTATAAGATGCATAGAGAATGGGGTCGAAGGACCCAATTGATAACGTAGGGTTGTTGGCCACCCAACTGACCAACTGGCGCCCTGATACCGATAGAAAAGGACGGGCGAAGGTAATGGGAAAACCCGTAGTGTGAGTGGCCCCTCGCACTGACGGGAATAACCTTACAATCTTAAGTATCCTCCTGAAAGCGAGCACATTTGGCAACTTTTGCAAATATATATATATAAAATTACAACCGTTTACGATAAACATATATCACAAATTTCAGAATTATTTGCTGATTTAAATAAGGTTTCATGATAAATATTGTTACCGAAGTTTGCTACTATATATTATCTTTTTGTATAACAATAATAGAATTAATAAGTCAGTCTTTACAAGAAAATAATATTGATTTCCACATTAATTTGGTATGTTGAAGTATTAATATAATTACAGGGTTTACATTTTTATAAAATTATGTTTCGATTGCAAAGTACTTAAATAAAATGATTATTTGTCCTTATTGCGGTGATATTGTAGAGGATCATGTTTTCTTTAATGTTCACATAAAAAGAAAACACAAATGTGAATTACATAATATTTGTTATTGCAAATTTAAGAATTGTTACAGATCTTTCAGTAATTTTTATGGGTTCAAACGACACTATATAAGAGAACATGATGAGAAAAACAGGTTAAATAATTTTGAAATCATTATTCCGATTTCCAGAGACGAAAATGAAACCGATGAAATTGTACCTGTAAGCAATGATGATGCATTCAATGAAATTGTATCTTTAAGTAACGAAGTACCAGATTTTACTAACATAATTAAAACGGATATTATTGGTTGTTTGAAAGAAGGGTCAAATATAGACTGTACTAGTTTCAAAAGTATAATTTTTTCTTGTGTATCGTTATACATAGCTAAATATTACAGTATTTATCATATACCCCGGAATTTAAGTTTCTGTTTATTAGAAAGTTTAAAAGATTTCTTTTCTGTCTCACTGGAAATAATTGTACAGAGTATAAACTTAAACCAAAAATTTCTTATTCCACAAGAGACTGAAATAATTTTGCAAAGTGTAAGAGAAGCTTTTAATTTTTTCAATTCAGTACATTTAGTCCTAAAGTATTTTAATGAAAAAAAATCTCTAATCTTGCCGGTAACTCGTATTGTAAATTCTGATTTGCGACTTCGTTGTGTTAAAGGTACAAATTCATTTTATCAAACGGTGTGAAATGTATAGCTTGTAATTGAATCTAAAAATTTATTTTGCATGAAATTAAATAACAAATTTTGCAAAATCTTGTAAAGACTAAGACTTACGTAAAACGAAATCTATATATCGTCCTGATTTATTTGCTATCTTATAAGTACATGTATAACTTGTTCCAGGTTTAATACTCAGTAATTTATCTAATATAAGAGAAACTATTATATTAAAAGAAATGTTAATCTTCAGTTAATTTGCTTATGATAAGTATTAAAATATATTTTTGTTTTATACATAATTTATATGTAATTTCTGCGTTAAAGTGTTTATTACATATTATAAGGATCTCATGTTCAATTTATGGGTTTTTATAGGAAAATGGTATATAACGTTTGTATATTATATATATACCCTGTTGTATTTAAAATAAGATGTAAGGTATTCGAATTGTCATTATGTTAGTGGTATATGCATGTATATGTAAGGCGATATACATATTATGGTGCTCTGAAGTATTCCAATTGTTATACGTACAGGTATAATATATATTTATGATGAAAATAAAGTATTGTTTCTATTATTTACCTGTAAATAATTTCTTGTTTTCGTTTGACTATTACCATCGCTAAATTTTTAATCAACATTATTTCAGTAAGAATGATTATTTCGTAATTGTGTTCGACTAATAATAGTAAGTTAAAGGGAAAAAATTAAGAAAAAAAAATATATATATATATACATTTGTGTGTGTGTGATCAAGTGAAAACTGTTATCCGTGCTGCCTATTGGGATCTGACACGTGGGCAGAGTCTATATATATAGATGAATAAAAAAACGAATATGGCGCATGAAAGCCCAAGTGTCTAAATGTCTATTGAAACTACAGGAGAGTTATAATGATTTCGATGAAAAATATCTGTACAAACTTTTCTCCCAAATTCAAAAGTTGTAATGTTTTCAATAATAAATGACAATTTATTGAAAAATATCCATAAGAATCAATGTAAAACCTGGGCTTCCTCTGCTTTCATTTTTTACCACTTGGAGCGCATCAACTATGTCAGATCCCAATAGCACTTATTGAATATACAGTATCTGTTGAAATTCAATTCTTATGCTGGATATAACGTATTTCATATAACTCCGTAAAAATATTTTGAATGTAACTCACCTTACGTTAAAATATTCAAAGAAATCATGTATGGAGTCGATGGGGGTATAACATGGACTATTTGACTTAATATTATGTACCTTGGTATTAGAATAAGTAAATAATATTTTAAGCTGAAGGATTATTCATTAAAATCGAAATCATATTGAGTTACTGTGTGGGTTCCATATAATTTTTAAAAACAAATATTTATATAGTCAGTTGTCTCATCCGCCTGCTCGGCTTCAAAAAAGTAAATAGTTTTAATGAAGTAAATAAAAGGTTTGCTATAAAAGATACTTCAGCACTAAATGAACTAAGTAATATTTTAAACTGAAGGAATATTCATTAAAATCGAAATCATATTGATTTGCTGTGGGTTGTATAAAATTTTTGAAAATCAAATACTTCTATATTCAGCTCTCTCATGTATCTTGTGACCCTGTACTATTTTAAGATAGTACATGTTCACTAAAACACTATACATGTCTTTCTATAGAACCATGAGACATATTATGGTCGCAGTATCAAGGCCATAATACCGTGTCATATACGCTTGGCCTACCTATCATCTGTAATACAGTATAAAGTTCGGTGATTGATAGGTCATAAAAGTAGAGTGACGATCGTGGCCCATAAGTCGTGTGTTAAATGGGCCTAACGAACTACGGCTTTCCGCAACTCCCGAACATTCAAGTTGAATTTTCGGAAGAAGTCGGACCTTGGGTCTGATTGGTGGTACCAATAACTTAATCGGCTCCGCCAATTAGATTTATATATAGTTATGAAGAGTTGGGGGTAAGGGACCAACAGCTCGTTGCTGGTGTCTCCCGATTTTTGCGACACTCGTAATCTAGTCCTGAAGGAGATCAGTCGCGATTTTGGCAACTCGTACGTTAGTCCTTAAAGAGAGTTCCGACGTGAAGCCTGGAGTTCATAAAAGTGTGGAAGCTACTCTGCTCGGCTCTGCTCTGCCCTGCTCGACGCTACTCCGATCTGCTCTGCTCGACGCCGCTCTGCTCGGCTATTCGCTGCCCGGCTCTCTACGCTGCTCGACGCTGCTCTGCCCTGCTCGACGCTGCTCCGATCTGCTCTGCTCGGCTCTGCTCCGCTCTGCCCTGCTCCACTCTGCTCTGCTCTGCTCTACTCTGCTCTGCTCAACTCCGCTCTGCTCTGCTCTGCTCAGCTCTACACTGCTCTGCTCGACTCTGCTCTACTTCCGCCGAGGGATCCAGCCGCCTCCGTCGATTTCAGCGGAAAAGATTAGCGGGAGTCCCAGCTCCTAGAAATCCTTATACTACGAGTAATATTCGGAAAACGCGCTTGAGAGCCGTGAAACCGCCAAAAACCACGAATTACGAGTTAAACCTGCTCCCAAAGTGCGTGAATTGGGAATTAGAGACATAACTTGAGAATTGGAATAATAGTCTAATGTCGAGAAAACTTTGAGATTCGCAATTAATTCAAGGACCAAGTCATCTATGGGCTTCCGGATATGAAATGTATATAATTTTATATGTAACTTCTGTTAAGTTCTTTTATCGATTACCGTATATATAATGCCGTACTAAAGTCTTGTAGTTTCCGGAAATTTGGATATGCGCTTACAGTATAGTTGATGGGTCGAATTCGGTTATGAAAGAGTGACCGGGATATTCGTTCAGTTTCGAATTTCAGTTACGTTCAGTATAGTTCGTCGCGTTTAACCAGGGGTGCATCCCGAGGTCGAATTCTCCCCGAAAGGAGCTACCTCGTTCGATCACCTCGTGGGAGTACAGTTCGCTTTTCTCGTTGGAAGGAGCCCCGGAGGTGAATTCTCCCCGAAAGGAGCTACTCCGTCCGGTTCCCTTCGAGAAAGTACCGTTTCGTTTTCGTTAAAAGGTCGCAGGAGAGACACCTGCCTTGAGAAGGCCTTTAGTTTATTTGTTGGAAGTTTAGTAGAGAAATTCGTTGGAGTGATCCCGAGCACTCCGGAAAACCGTATTCCAGGCCATCCGTAATTATAGTTTTGTAAAATATGAAGAACGATCTATGCGCTATGAGATCTGACATATACAGCGATGTCTTTACGGAAATATAGAGAAACTATTATCGAATATATTGTGTAGTACTTTGACCCGAACTGCCAAATCCTTTCGTATTTCACGTTTCAGGGACTCACCCACTCTCCGCTTCCGCAATCCTACTCTTATACTCACTGAGCTAGTTGGCATTTTAGTTTGACGATTATAGTATTTTGCGATCACTACAGTACAGTGGTTCTTTCGGGAACCTGGCGCCCAACTTACATTTCAGATTTTGATTGAGTTACAGTCTACGAATAGCCAAGGGTCAGCCAAAATTTTTGTAGTGTAGCAATCTGCTTGGCTTTAACAAATGAAATAGTTTGAATGAAGTAAATAAAAGGTTTGCTATAAATGATACTTCAGCATTAAATGAACTAAATAATCTTTTAAACTGAAGGAATATTCATTAAAATCGAAATCATATTGATTTGCTGTGGGTTGCATAAAATTTTTGAAAATCAAATACTTCTATATTCAGCTCTCTCATGTATCTGCTTGGCTTTAACAAATGAAATAGTTTGAATGAAATAAATAAAAGGTTTGCTATAAAAGATACTTCAGCATTAAATGAACTAAATAATCTTTTAAACTGAAGGAATATTCATTAAAATCGAAATCATATTGATTTGCTGTGGGTTGCATAAAATTTTTGAAAATCAAATACTTCTATATTCAGCTCTCTCATGTATCTGCTTGGCTTTAACAAATGAAATAGTTTGAATGAAGTAAATAAAAGGTTTGCTATAAAAGATACTTCAGCATTAAACAAAGTAAATAATATTTTCAGCTGAACGAATATTCATTCAAATCGAAACCATATTGAGTTGTTGTTAGCCTTTTATCATTTATTAATTTTAAATAATTATATATACTTGTTTTATCTATTTTCTGTTTTGCAATAAAAATTTGAATTATTTCGTACAACAAATAAATTATTTGGTTTTAAACTCTATGTATAATTGAAGTAAGAGATTTTTTATTTAATTGAACCACATATTTTTTATATAAAATTCTGTAATTTATTGAATCTAATATGAAGTAATTACTAATTTCAATTTGGATCAATATATTTCTGTAGGTAATTGTTATATTTTTTTATTTTAAATAAATCATATATTTGAGTTATTGGATAACTATAATCTTTTAGACTGTTTATTAAAAGAAAATATTTTTTTGAACTTAAAAATTATTTGCTTGTTTTCAGTGAATTAATGCGATATTTAATAAAAAATATCATGTACTTGCTTTTATAGAATCTTCTTTCAATTGAATAAAGATAATTTTACTTTTTTAAAATATTTATTGAACTATACTAATTTTTAATGCTTGCCATCAAGAAATAATACTGTTGACATAAGGCTATATAACGATTTACTTCAAATAAATAATTGATTGTAAGAAATGATTCTCTTTAACTGAGAGTAAATATTTATTTGAAATTTGTGGATTAAAACGAAATAAATATATATTTTTTTTAAACAATATAAAAATGTAATGAAATAAATAATTTGTTTGTGTTTGGGAACAGATTACAAGTAAATAGATATTTCTAAAACAAACGTTTGCTATACGTTTGATTCTAATAATATTTAGTTATTCGAAGTATATAACAATTCTAATCAAGTAAATATAAATCCAATAATATGTATATTTTGTTTAAATGTTTCATATACTTGAAAATAACAATACTTACTCATTTTTAGTGATGCTCATTATTTTCAAGTAAATACAGATTCAAATAAATGGATTTCTTTAATTTAAGTAAATTTTTTTCTCAGTGTAGGTTTCAACATCACCATTGAGTTCTGGCGTATGCTCTGCCAAACCAAGATTATTTTTATCTTCCTCAGGACATTCTGTATTAGGAAATACCACAGAGAATATCATTGAACCCTCAGTTTCTAAGAAATTCTGCTGTCAATTTCCTACTTTTATCTACTGTATGACTATAATATGAAAAATGATAAATTGGTAGTATTTTCATAATTATAAGCTTCCAGATGTTCTGGTCATAATATTTGTAAACTATCAGTCTCATATTCTAAAGAATTTCAGTCCAAACTGATTGCAAGTCTTTCTTTTCTCAAAATTTTACTTTAAATTTACTCCTTTTTTCATATTATTATATACTCCAGGTCTCAACATCACCAAAGAGTTCTGACATACCCTCTGCCAAACTAAGATCATTTTTATCTTCCTCTGGACATTCTGTATCAGGAAATACCACAGATAAGATGATTGAAGCCTCTAGTTCATAGATATTCTGCTGCCAATTTCCTATTTTCATCCACTGTATGCCTGCAATTTAAAAATTTACAATCTTACACGACAAATTGATCAGTTTGTAAACTGATATATATCTTAAGATTGTTCAAATGAAGTAATATTTTTATTTAATCTAATTAATTGTTACAAAGCATTCAATATTTGTGCTTGACATATATATTATATCTTTGTTTCTTTTTTAAAATGTACTATCATATAATTAGCTCAAATCCAAGTACTGGTCAACTTGTATTCTACGTAAATAATATTTTTTTGGAATCTCACATCATCCAAATAAGCATTTTTTTACCTTAATTTAATCTGAAACCTATTAAACAGTTGATATCCTCATCAGTTTAAAGAAAAGAAATAGCTAAACATGTATTTTGTTAATGATTTCTGTACCTGGAAGTTTAGCATATGATTTTCAAATACCTTAACAATATCTTACAATCTTGGCAATCACCGATGCACATAAATATTGAAAGTATACTTCTCCTTGGCACAGTGTTGAAAATTAATCTTACTTCATCCCGTCAGCTGTATCCTCAGCAATGATACAATAAACACATCACAATAATTTAATCTGAAATAAAATTCCACAAAGTACCACAAAATATATTACATTTAATATTATAAAATTCATTGTTATGCTTATCTAATTTGTTGATTCCTTTATGTAAAAAATTCGTTTAATGAGTATAACCTCATCGGATTCAAATAGGAACAGTCTAATATTGTTTTTTCATTTATTTATAACGAAATTTAGTTCAAATTATTTTAAGGTTAATACTGTCAATCTTGCAGCTTAACCTGATTTATCGTAATAAACAGAGTAAATATATATCGCTGAGATACACACACAGACACACTGTTTACGATTGTGTGCAACTATATTTACGTTTACGTCTACTGACGTCACTAAACCTACGTTAAGCAGCCAACTTCAGCTCGAGACATACACTCTGGCTGGAGAAGAAGAAGAAGAAGATTATGAAGGAGAAGAATCTCTATTTTCGATCTATATATATATATATAACTCACTCAGTATGAGATCTCTGGATTGCATGAACCGTTTTTAATGTTCATGGTTTTAAATGAAAGCTTGTTCCAAACTAGTTTAAGGAAAGCTTTACTTAAATCATGACAGTGGATCATTCACGGAAATAAATCGGTTTGAAAAATGAGGCGGCCAAACCTACTGTATAAGTTAACGGTAGTGCTCGGCGGTATAAACATGTCATTATCTACTTTTATATGTACTTGCCGTCGAGACACTACCGTGTATCTTGATCATTATGCTATGAATAACAGATTTATGTTAATATGAATAAATTAAAATTTTAAGCATGCAGAATACAGAAGAAAATATTTTAGAGTGGATATTGAGTAGTGATAGTACGGATGAAGAAAATAATAATGTTCTTGAAATTCGTGAAAGGAGGCCGAGAAAAATATGGGAAAGAATCAATTGGTTTGAGCGTTTGGATATCATTAATTTCCGAAGGAGGTGCCGCTTATTAAAAAATCAATTTACCGAATTATTGAATAAAATAGAGCACCAATTACTTCATGATACAGAGAGGTATCTTTTGTAATAATTTTATCGTTCCTATATAGTAAGAAAATAATAAGTTATTATAACATCGATTCAACATTTCATTGATATCATGCAGTAGCAGACTGTTTCCTCACTAGGTTGTAATAATGTCGTAAGATCTAATAGTTTTAACAGTTATTGCTTTAAATTATGACTTTTCTTATGTATACAAGTTGATTTTAAAATACTTTCTGAGTTGGATGTTTAATTTTAGAAATAACACGATTAAACCGGAAATTCCACTACTTCTGACATTAAGATTTTTGGCAACTGGATCGTTTATTATAACAATGGCTGACTTTTGCGGTATCAGTAAAAGCAGTGCTCATAGAATAATAGACAAAGTTGTGGTTGCAATAGCTGAACTTCATGAGGAATCTATAAAGGTTCCTTCTGAGGCGCATATAAGAGTACAAGCAGAAATGAAGAACTTTTATGTGGCCGGTTTTCCCTTAGTACTAGGTGCTATTGACTGTATACACGTTAGAATCAGATCTTATGGTATAAAAAATAGATATTTTCTTTTAGTGGTATCATATATAAAATATACACAATTTCTATTAAGGTATATAATAAATTAAATATATGTTGATAAAATAGATATCTACTTTCAGGCGGAGATAATAGTGAGCTGTTTAGAAATAGAAAAGGCTTCTTTTCTATAAACGTTCAAGCGATTGTAAACTCCAAATTAGAGATAATAGATATTGTTGCACGCTGGCCTGGAGCGACTCATGATGCAACAATTTTTGATAATTGCAGAATGAAAGCACGCTTTTAAAATAAAGAATTTGGGAGTAGCATATTATTAGGGGATTCAGGCTATCCATGTCTTCCATACTTATTAACCCCTTTGCTTAATCCAAATACGCCAGCAGAAACACCCCGAGTCGAAATTTTAATACATTTTTTATACTGATAAGTCTAATCTAAGTCTTATTTAGAACTGATTCAATTCTATTAGATCTGAATTTATTCGGTACATGCTTATTTGATACTAATAAAAGATCTGATCTTAACCTGCCAAATATTTGAAACTTGGTTTTAATTCTGATTTCACCCTATTATATTTTTATTTTTTTATATCGATCTTAATAAGTTCTGAAAAGATTTTGATAAACCTGATCTCATTATTTAGTTCTGATTTCATTCTTAATAACAAAAATTTATCTTAATGACACAACTGAATTTATTCTTCCAAATATTTGAAAGTTGAATTATATATTCTGATTTCGATTACCATATTTTCAGACAAGCCACCTTCTGATCTCGGCCTTATTAAGGTCTGAAAATATTCTTATCAATATGACTGCAAAATTTGTCGTCCCAATTTAATTGTTATATTAAGAATTTGTCTCAACCATAATACTGAATTTACTCTGCTAAATATTTGAAAAGTTTTATGTATGAATTGTCTTCTGATCTCAGTCT
This sequence comes from Prorops nasuta, assembly GCF_024137725.1. Classification (NCBI taxonomy): domain Eukaryota; kingdom Metazoa; phylum Arthropoda; class Insecta; order Hymenoptera; family Bethylidae; genus Prorops; species Prorops nasuta. The sequence continues at coordinate 930,197 of NW_027116817.1, read as the reverse complement.
TTTTAAAAGACCAAATTTAATTCAGTTAAACCTGATGATATTTTTAGTTTTATCTTGTTTTTTTTTAAATAACACGTTACAACTATAATACACTATTGGAGATCAGAGGTGTGTCGGGGTGAGCGGTCCGGGATTCTCAGGCCATCTCGCTTCGGCGCACACTCTTCGTCTCCTTTCCTCACTCCTCCAGGAATTGTAATCTTATCTATCCCATATTCTTATCCCCTTTTCATTTGTTTTTGCCGGAACCATTACCGGGTTAAATCTTTCACATACACAATTTGATCAGCTCAATACTAATAAATTTATTCAGATTCATGTTTATTAACAGGTTTCACAATATAGTATTCATTTAAACTATTAATTATATTGAAACACGTAGTAATTAAAGCCGTCACTGGAATTACGTTAACAATATTAGTATTAAAATACTTAAACATATGGGGAACTTTTATTTGAGGTGACAAATAACAATTGATTTCACAACCTTCTAAATAGTTAATAACTGCAAAATGATCACCATTGCATAAACATTTGTTTTCAGAGCACGCACAGTTGCTTATTTTTAAAAAATATAAAATTTTTCCAAAGCATTTGATATTGTCACCGTAACTATACTCAACAAAAGACGAATTAGTTTTTATAGATTTTGAATAGGATTCGGATACATATAACAGCCTATTTTTTAAAAGTCTGTGATATTTTCTTATCGAATTATTATTATTGAAATGATTATCAAACGTTTGAATGATTTCTGCAGGTAACTCTGTTAATTTTATGTATGTACCAACACTACAACATTCATGAAAGGATTCAATAATTTTAACTTGTTTTTTATGCTGTAAGATATGATTCAACAACGGCCCAGCTGGTATATTTGAAACTTTGGATGATAATTTTAAAATTTGCCAGTGTGATTTTGAAATTTGAGATTCAATATTTTTTGTACCATGAACATTTTTTAGGAGTTGGCCATTAATATTCTCATATGAGAAGCATGTATGCACCCATAATGGGCCGAATTTCTGTACATCATCTGCTAAATGGATTAACTGATGTATATTTATGCTACAAAACTGTAAATTATAAAGATTTTCGAAATTTTTAACAAATTTATTTAAAAGAAATCTTGCTTCCCCTATTTGAGGAGGTAAAATAGAATCAGCGTTTAATATGCTTATAGCTGTTACTAAAAGTAAAAAATGGTCAAAGTAATTAGGTCTCATTATTCCTTTCATCAATGGTACAGCATAATATAGCAGCCAATATTTTAGTTCTGATGCTTTCCATCTATCAAATTTTTTAATACTACTAGGTAATCTATGGATAAATTTTGGAGGTTTGATATTTAACAATAAGTTATCAATTACATCAATAACGCTACGAAGTGAATAAGGTGAAGTACTGAACGATGAGTCAAACCAAAGATATAACAACTTTTTTGTAACGCCCTGAAAAACGGCATGCATTGAATCGATGGCTGTTCCCTTTATGTAATTCGGCATTATGAGGGACAGGAAACATGAACCCTTTACTCCGTAAACACTTGTTTTGTTTGGAGGAAGTATTCCAGCTTTTTTATGTTGTAATGCTAACTTTGCATGTTCTAACGTTCGCTCTAATATGCGTGGAAAACAATTCTTTTTATATGGAAAAACATGAATAAATTTACCAGAGGGTAGCTGACATCTATTTCCCTCATATTCACATGATGGACATCCAAATTTGCCATTATATTGAATTAGATTTAGAAATAAACTTTTGGCAGGAAGATCGCATGTGCCGGTTAACAAAACGGCTCGTAATTTTATGTTTTCTGCCAAACCATCAAACTTTATGTTTACGCCTTTATTATATAAGGTATCTAATTCGTCTTTAATCGAGCTTAGAAAATAGTTTGCTTCAGGTTTTTCTGATCCAAACCATATTCCCGCTAATATTGTGTTTTCTCGACTAATTCTAATACGAAATGGTAACTCATTTATCCGTAAATAAAAGGGCCAAAAACTTATTTTGGATGATTTAAAAATAGGTACACCATCAGTAAACCAACTGAGTGAAATATTGTATACATTTGATAAAAAGCCACTAGTCACAAACTCATCGTATACAGTTCCATCATATAATTCTTCAATAGCATCATTTTTTTCTTTTTGACAATCAGCTCGATGGTTTAGAAGCTTTAAAAAGTTTGCTCGTCCCAAAATAATTTTTAACTGTTTTATAATAGATAGACTAATAAAATAATTGCAAACTGTGTCTTTTTTACATCGCTTACATTCTTGATTACTTGATGTTGGAGTTTTGCATGTTGCACAATAGAAATGTTTTGTGTGTTGATTACTTTCAACTTTAAAAAATTTTCGAAACTTATACAAGCTCATTTTCTTAAAATTTTTTTGAATGCAGTGGAAATTTATAACTGTTAAAAGATCAGATATTAAAGTATCCGTAAGATTGTATTTCAAAACTAAATTTAGTATTAACAGCATGCTCTCTTCCACAGTTAACGGTGCTCCTTCATAAAGGGGCTTTTTATCCAAATCATCGATGCTTGTTACATTCCCATCATCTTCTTCACTATCTGATGATTCATTATTATCATTAATATCATCATCACTTGAAACATTTTCGACGGCTGCATCATAATATATATCATCTTCAGTATTCATAATTTCATCACTACATTCGCTATTTAGATCAATGTTTCTAATATTTGGATTAACATCGTCTTGAAAATTATCATTTTGATGATTATCTTGTTCAGAATGTTCGACAATCCCAACAGCTCTATTTTCATTACTGTCTGGTGAAGGACTACTGAAAAAGATTGATATTTCCATTTTTTGATTGAACATTTATCAAAAAAAGTATTATAATAGCACGATTAATTTTTTTATCGGAAGCGTATTATATAATTACTTTTCATTATTTCCATGTGATAGTAATCTTTTATAATATCTTCGCTGAGCATTGCTCGTTAGTTGACAAAATCTTTTTCGCATGCTTATAATTATTGAAATATTATTTTTACTTAAAAATCCAATGGAAAATTAACCTCATCGAAGAACCGAAGAAAATATTATGCGCGAATTACTGTTCTGAACTATTCTGTTGTTCGAAGATCGATGAATATGTCTCTTAGAAACAGCTTCTGTTGACAGCTTCAGATAGTTTATGTGGGTGCGTCTGGATTTAAGATCAATTTGATGTAAAACTGTTCAAATGGCGTCAAAAGGTTTAAAAAATGAAAAATATGCTTCAATATTTTGGAAAGAGTCAAAAACGGTGGATGTAATAAATTGTAAATTGATTAAACCGTGCGATCGTTATGAAGGAAAGAACTTCAAATTATTGTGGTTGGATAAAGTTGCAGGAAAAAAAGAATGGTTTGCTACTAGAATTATTAAAATAAGCGGTATGTATTTTTAAAAATAGGGGAGACAGGGGCTAGTTGTTACGGGGGTAAGAAGTTACAGATGAAAAACAGGTAAATAAACATATTGTAGAAGAGCATCAATACAAGTAAATGCTTCTTATAACGTCCGCTAATGGATTAAGTATCTTAGTCGCACTAATATTGTCGATGAAGGAAGATATAGGAGTAGCTGCTGAAAATACTAGGTTTGTAAATTTTTCTTGTAAACCTTATTTTTTATTTTTTAATATTATAAATTATTTTATCATATAGCAATTGTGTATATTTATATAAATTTGAAGTTTTTTAATGATCTCAGTATATAATAGAAAAGCCAAATCTTCTTTTACGACTTTTTTTATGCATTAAAGATGTAATTGTGTAGTCGGGGCAAAATGTTATAAATTTTCGGGGCTAGATGTTACGTGTCACAATTGACCTCAAGTTATAGATACCTAGACTCTTAAATTTCTACGCTAAAATTGGTTTATGTTTAAGTCATCGTGTTAAATTATAGATACTTTTATTTAAAACCATAAAACTATTATTATTAATTTATTTTATAGAAAATGCGAGTATATAAGAGAAAAACTGAACGTGGTACACAACCAAAAGAATTATTTGAAAAAGTTGCTCTTATTATACAGGAAGACAATACAATGAAAATTCGCAGAGTAGCGAAAGATTTTGGTTTATGTCACATGACTCTGGCAAGATATTTAAAAAAAAGAAAAATAGCCTTAGATGAAGGAAAATCCATAGATTCTGTTACAATAGGGTATCGGCCAAACAGACAGGTCTTTGATAAACAGCAAGAGAAAATCTTGACCGATTATATAATTAAATGTAGCCAAATTTATTATGGGTTAACTCCAGAAGATATTAGAAAAATTGCTTATGAATGTGCGCTTAAATATCATATTGAAATGCCACAATCATGGCGAATTAATAAAGAAGCAGGTGTAGACTGGTTTACTGCTTTTTTAAAAAGACATAATTCTATGATTTCAATAAGAATTCCTGAAGCTACCAGCTTAAGCCGTGCTACCTCATTTAATAAGACAAATATTGATAATTTTTTTACAAAATTAACTTCAATAATTGACAAATATAAGCTAACTCCTTCTCATATCTGGAACGTAGATGAAACAGGAGTTACTACTGTACAAAAACCGAGAAAAATTATAGCAACAAAAGGAGCTAAACAAGTCGGATCTGTAACTTCGGCTGAAAGAGGTTCTCTTGTTACTGTTTGTGTAGCAGTCAATGCAACTGGAAATTCCGTTCCTTGTATGTTTATATTCCCTAGAATTAGATATAGAGACTATTTTATACGCGATGGTCCACCAGGATGTATCGGTGCTGGGAATAAGTCAGGTTGGATGACTGAAATAGAATTTGAATTATTTCTAAATCATTTCATCGATCATGTAAAGCCATCTATTTCGAACCCTGTACTTTTACTGTTGGACAATCATTGTTCGCACTTAAGCATCAGTGTGGTTGAAAAAGCAAAGAATAATAATATAATATTATTATCATTTCCACCGCATTGCTCCCACAAATTGCAACCACTGGACGTAAGTGTTTATGGTCCTTTTAAAAATTATTGTTCCAATAAGCAAGATGCTTGGCTAAGAAACAATGCCGGAAAGACAATGAGTATACACAATATTCCATCCATAGTAAAAGAAGCTCTTCCGATGGCACTAAATCCGGTTAATATTATTGCTGGATTTCGCAAAACTGGAATTTTCCCATTAAATAATAGTATATTTCAGGAAAAAGATTTTCTTTCTGCCTTTGCCACTGACAGGGTATTAACAGAACAAAATAATGAACAAAGAGATCAAATTTTACCAGTTGCAGGTCCATCTAATCCAGATAAAAATTTATCGCCTGGCCCTATTAATTTTAATCCAGAAGAAATTCGACCGTATCCAAAGGCACCTCCTCGAATTAAGAATACATCACGAAAAAAACGAAAATCTGCTATTTTAACTGATTCACCAGAGATACAATTATTGAAGGAAGAAGAAGATAAAAAGTTAAATAAAAAACGAAAGGTTAAAAGCAAAAAGGAAGTGTGCGTGAAGAAAAAAAAAGTAAAATATAATAATGAAAAAAAACATGATGAATGCTTTTGTTTAATTTGCTATAAATCGTTTAATGCAAGTAAGCCTGGTACACAGTGGGTTCAGTGTATGCAGTGTGGAAATTGGTGTCACGTTAAATGTGTGAAAGGTGATGTTTTGCATTATATTTGTTTCAATTGTAAATCTGAAGACGATTCTGATTAATTGGTGCATTATTTTTGATCTAATATGTTTAAAACTTTGTAATAATCATATCTTCATTCAAGTTAAACAAATAAATTAGTTAAAAGTTAATAAAGAAAAATATAATTCTGTTTTATTTTATTTACCTTTGCATCCAATTTTAAAGAGACAAAATTTATCACTTTTTACCCCCTATGATGTAACAACCTACCCCAAGACTGGGGCAATAAGTTGCAAGCAATATTATTTAAAAATTATTAAATTAAAGACAGCCTAATAGGTATATAAGAATTGCTTATAGCGGATAATATAGTGTTATGATGTAGAAAGAACAGCATTTGATTTTAATTTAAAATATATGATTAATTAACTAGTTATTTTAAATATAATATAAAATGTCACAACTATCCCCTGCCTCCCCTACTACACTTTAAACACATTCTTTTGAAAATAAGTTAAATTGTTATTCATTGTCATACCTTATAAATGAAACTGTCTTTAGTACAGGTTATTTTGTTTCTTATGACAATAGGAAGAAATATATAACCTATACTTAAATTAGTTCTGGTAGCGAAATTCGTTATTGAGACGAATTTTCCTGTTAGAATAAATGATCCTATTGGAAATGTAATTAATAGTACTAAATCTCATTTCAAAATTTTTAGATAATAGAACTGACTTGGAATCATTAATTATTGACGAAAATGGCCAAATTGTTCCTGAAAAAAAGAAAGCATTTGCAAAAGCTATAATTTCTAAACACACAGAAACACGTATACAACATGCGAAGGATAAAAAGAGGAAGGAGCAAAATTGTTTGGATATGGAGGATAATATATCCGAAATGAATACAATTTTTAAAAGTACAGAAAAAGTTGTACAAAGAGATAAAGGAAGCAAGAGAAAGGAAGAAAAATATTTCGATTTTGAAAATAGCAACTCCGATACGGATTCTATTTTTAAAAATAAAGATTCTGACGAAGATTTGGAGAAAGACGAGGAGAAAGATTACGATACGCGTAGTGATCAAGCTAGTTGCAGCTACTCATTAAATAATAAAAAGGACGAAAAAGAATTCACAAGAAAAGAGTCTGTACAGGAAGAAGAAATAAACGCGGATAATTCGTATATGATATCGCACTGCTTATTCAAAATACCAAATGGTAAATATGATTTGTCCGTCATTTAAAATGCCATAAAGCAGGGATGCAAAAATATACTATATTTATGCAATCTATACGCAATTCGTGATAATTAAAATAATCAATAATTTTATTTATAGTTACAATAGAACAGATAAATTTCCAAAAAAGATTGTTGGCATCCATGCAATATTCGTATGACCTTAAATTAAAGACGAAGCTCAACGAAGAATTAGCAAAAGTAAGGAAATAAATATAAAATAATTAAACATTTAAAGTTCTTTATATTGATGGGGTTTGTTGTTTCAAATTTCTACGATATAATTGTTTAATACAGTTTCATTATTTGACGACTTCCAAATTGCAATATTCATATAAAAATCTAATACATGTATTTCTTCTTAGATAATTGATGATTTTTCTACTGCCAAGAGAGGAAAGGTGGAAATTGTAAAAAATTCGAATGTTTTTATATCAGAAACTCGATTTAACATCATTAATATGAATTTCGAAGGCCATAAAAATTGGAAAAAATTGGTGACAGAGATTTTAGTAGAAATATACGGACATGTTTTGAAACATTTAACAGCCAAGGGAACGCGTGGAACAATTGGTATCCATCCCAGATTATTTTCTACTTTGCATAGTAAGTTATAAACTGATCAAATGTATGATTTCTACGTCTAATGTGACATTCTTTTCGCAATTAATATGATTCGGAATTCTATATTTTACATCATTATAGCTAAATAAGATGTGTGCGAATTTTACTGAATTTATCTTTTATATTTGGCCGTCTCTTTTAAATTGTAATAATATTTGACCATATAACGTAATCTATTTATTAAAAAAATAAGCTATATATATACTATACCATCTGTACATATGACATTGAAACTAAGAATGTAATCTTCTTATAATTATTAATTTTCTTTTTAATCTATATCTATTTCAGATTTTATAAATTCCAAAACAGAGGAAATAATAACAGATCAAATGTTTATACAACATATAAATAAACTAACGGCGAATCGGAAGCCCGTGAAAAGAAAATCAAAACTTGTTGAAGAGTAGTTATATTTATTTAGTTATATAATCATTCCGTTTAAATTGCATATAGACAAAATTATTTAACCGATAATATACATTTTTCAATAGAAATGTTAATACTGACGATGAGGAACTTCAAACTAAGTTCAATAGAAGTAGTAAGAAGCAAAAGCAACGCCAAGAGAATTTCGTGGATAATAAATTATCAGAGGACGAAAATTTATCGGATGAATAGATGCAATACTATTTAGTAAATGTTTATAAAAAAATATTGTATATTATATATTCGAATACGTGACACTGTATGTTATAAGATTTGAATTTTAGTAAAAGTAGATTAAAGATAGTATGTTGGATATTTTTATGTAAGTTTTGTTATTTCAACTCATTTTTACATGCAGTATGGGTTCGCCATTCCAAATATCTCAGAATATGGACATAAAACAAAATTTAATTCCGCACAGTAATATAAAAAATGTTGTCTTTAGATTTTACCTTTTTAGTAAGATAATATATAAAACTTGAATATTTTATTGTAATAGTTTATGAAGTAATAGATTTCATCTGCATGCTTTGGGACATTTTGTTGCAGGTTCATATATATATATATATATATATGATAAAAATCCAGTTTGGAAACAGATCTAAAATTCAAGGCGACATCAAAACTAAGATTAGAATGAATTAACAGATGAAAATAAGAATTAAATCAGAACATAATCAGTTCTTTTTCTTGTCCTGTTTGACTGCTGATTCCGTGCGTATTCCGGATTAAAATAGTGTTTAATAAAGCCTAATTTGATACTACAAATAAGTGTGAGATCAGGCTTTAGAAAGTACTAAAAAAGAGTTTAAATTTCGACTCGGGACTCTATAACGAGTCACACATTTGTACTCGATCAATGGTGGAAAGATGTTTTGGAAATTTAGTTAGGAAATTTGCAGTACTTTCAACGGGATCTCGATTTTGCACTCCTGAAAGGACTCTACCAATGATTGTAGCATGCGTTGTTTTGCACAACATAACAAGATTAGCATGTGATATAGAATATTTAAATGAAAATGAATATAATATTATGGTAGAAGAATTAAAAAATAATCTGCAAGCAGACGAAAGACAATATCTAATCAATAATTATTTTCGAAGGTTGTATTATCGTGTTTTTAATTTTTGTGCATTATACATATATAAATATAACAGGTACTTTTTTATTTGCAGGCTCCTATAAAGTATGAAAATCTAATCAGTATTTATTTAATTCAAATTAAAATACATAATTTGATCTGAGTGATTTTTTCAAGATTATTGATATCAAATGCATATTAATTTGCATTTTATTTACGATAATCCTCTCTTATAGCCTTTTTTCCAATTTAACTCATCCTTATTAATAACATAATTAAGTAAAACATAATTAATAAGTTTTTAATAAAATTAATTATAGATAGGAAGTGATAATATCTTATATATCATAGAAAATATTGTCCAAGCTTTTATTGCAACTTATCATAATATCACATATAACGTACATCACAGCAACTTAATTAAAATAAAATACCACAATATAAGTAAATGCAAAAAAGACACTTAACAGATTTTTTTATATAACGTATGTAAATTATTTTTTAACTTAGTAAAGTATATAGTTTTAAGTTCCACAATCACAGTATTAATTTTTCCAATTGAATGTTTCCACCCATTAACGTGCTTAATTAATTTTCTTTGTTAGAAGACTGAAACTGGTAAAGATTAATTATATTATTATTTGACAGCAATTACTTAAATTACTACAAAAACCATCCTTACTAGCATAGATTTATGCTTAATCTCTAATTCTAATAATTCAACTTGTAGTTTTTCTTTTCGACATTGGATTTCTATAAGTTGTTTTTCTAATTCTCCTTTTTCACAAAAATATTTTTGCATTAATTCTGTTAATTCTAGTTTACTTTGCTCTAAGGTTATTTTAGTATCAACTTTCGTTTTTTCCCAATCGAAGAAACATTAATATTTTTTTAAGTATGCAAAGATAAGTTCCTCTCAATGGAGTTATTTAAGGGTGTACCTAATGGTGATTTTAATTGCTTAGGATCCCATGTACTCCATGATTTTATATGATCATTGTCTACTAAATACTGAAAACAATAAATAAAAATTAAAGATTTATAACATTTTGACAATGAATTATAGTTGTTACATTTTTATTACGTTGCAGCTATATATTAACCTTAAAAACAGGATCATCCAATTAACTGAATTTGAATTATTATTTTCGTCATCTTCGATTAAACTTCTTATATTATTCTGACTTATAATGGCATCTTTATCATATGCATTTGAAAGTCCTTCTATAGACAGGCCAATTATATCTCATGTACTTTGTCATAAATATCATTTGGTTTTACATCATGAGTTCCACCACCTAACAGATTTTAAGTTTCATATATAAAATTGTCTCTAATTTATAATTAAGTGTTATAATTTATATATTCAGAAAAATACCTGTTAAGTATGTCTCCCTTTTTAATTTTGCAATGTGTTTTCTCGCAGAAGCTTTTAAATAATTCCATAGCCTTTTTAAAATATCTACAGTTTTCTTACTGGAAGAATACAAATTATTGAATTCTTTACTAACTTCGTACCAAGCATTTGACTTCTCTCTTAAACCTACACCATCTGTTTTCTTTGATTCAATTACTGATGCATACTTTTTTATTATTTGAATAAATGCAATTTTTTCGTCATAGGAAAAATTTTCATTTCTTTTCCAATTAGACATCTTTGCAACACTAATATATTCTCAAAAATTGGCTCAACCTTATCAAATATCTATGCAATCATGGGGATGAAATGTGGGAAATTAATTAATATGTATATCCCCTCCTTTGTGATATTTTAATTTTCCCCTCTGAAACTACCTGAAATTTTCGAGAGTTACAATTTAAATATTACCAACTTTCAAGTTGAAATTATTCCAAACATCTGCATGGGTTGGTACCACTACTTAATTATACTTAACTTAATAGAGCTTGGTGGGACTCGGCCTTAGATGAACCTCAGTTAAATTCACGTTATTTGGTCGCGCGACCAGGTTAAGGAGCACGACGCAGATATTAGTTCATTACTACAAATAGTTTTATGTAGTAAAAAGTAATCGATAAATTATATATACAGGGTGTCCGGTTAACTATGGCCAATCCGGGATATTCGGATAGAGTGTAAAATTTCGAGTACAAAAGTTCAAACCACTTTGTGGCTAGCACCCTTAATTAAAAAGTTATTAGCGATTAAAGATCCTCAGTTTTAATTGGATTTGCTTAGACGGATGATTCTATTGGTCGCATTGTTAGCCCACAAACGCTAAGATTCAGTAAAAGTTAATACTAATGCAAACACACGGGCAGTGGACACACCCACTTGAGCCTGTGGTAGTGACCGAAAGCCGAGCGATCGAGTCTCGAGAGCGAGCACCATAAAAACAATGAAAACATAAACACTCTTGACAATAGTCGCAAGCTAAAATTTAAACTTTTGTAATTTTCAAGTAAGAAGTTAATAATTATAATTTTTGAATTGTATGTATTTTTACGATGAAAATGAGTCCAAACACAATATAATTACGCCAATTTTAGAGTATAATTAACAGTATTAATTAATTAATAATGTCGCTAAAAAAGTCATAATTATGTCGCGCTTGGACTTATTTTCACCATAAAAATATGAACAAATCAGAAATAAGAATTAGAAATTTGATAAAACACAATTGCAAAAGTTAAATTTCTCTTTGTTTAATGTAATGTGTTTACGTTTTTTTGTTTTTTAAATCGAGGTTTATTGTTGAATGAATAGCCTTGGGAGCTCGATAATTCTACGCGCTTGATCGGCAGAGGAAACGGGGAATCGGGGTAATGAAATTAAGACACTTATAAGAAATTTAATTTTTGCAATTGTGTTTTATCAAATTTCTAATTCTTATTTCTGATATGTTCATATTTTTATGGTGAAAATAATTCCAAGCGCGACATAATTATGACTTTTTTAGCGACATTATTAATTAATTAAAACTGTTAATTATACTCTAAAATTGGCGTAATTATATTGGGTTTGGACTCATTTTCATCGTAAAAATACATACAATCCAAAAATGATAATTATTAACTTCTTACTTGAAAATTACAAAAGTTTAAATTTTAGCTTGCGACTATTGTCAAGATTGTTTATGTTTTCATTGTTTTTATGGTGCTCGCTCTCGAGACTCGGTCGCTCGGCTTTCGGTCACTACCACAGGCTCAAGTGGGTGTGTCCACTGCCCGTGTGTTTGCATTAGTATTAACTTTTACTGAATCTTAGCGTTTGTGGGCTAACAATGCGACCAATAGAATCATCCGTCTAAGCAAATCCAATTAAAACTGAGGATCTTTAATTGCTAATAACTTTTCAATTAAGGGTGCTAGCCACAAAGTGTTTCGAACTTTTTTACTCGAAATTTTACACTCTATCCGAATATCCCGGATTGGCCATAGTTAACCGGACACCCTGTATAACTTAATTAATTAAAAATCTTATTTTATTTAATTGGTACGTAAAGTATAATATATTAGGCTTTTATCGGATAAATTTACTATTACAATTTTATTTCTTGCAATGAAGAAAGTATTCTATTCATACTATTAAAAATAACTTAACATTATTGAAAATGTATTAAGAATGTGGAATATTAACTTAAAATACATTACATATTGTTTACAACAATAATGATTATTTTGCCCATAACTGACAGGAACTGCAATTCATTAAGGAAAGAAAATGCCATTCACCATTGAAGAAGATGAACTTTTAGTGAACTTAGTTCAATGTAATCCACCGTTATATAATTGCCAATTAGATAATTACAAAGATGGATCTATCAAAGAAAACATTTGGACTGACATTAGCAGTGAACTTAAAAAAAGTAGTAAATTTATTAAAATACCTATATATTCAATTTCTTTTATTTATCATTGTATTTTGCCAAGTAACGTTTCCAGCTTCTGACATAAAGTATTCTTTAAGCTTATCTTTTATTTCTAAGCCTGCTCTGTTACTGTGGTTGCCTGTATACTGACTAATGAAATTAAATTGTCCTGGTTTATCCTTTGATTAATGTTGCAATTGATCGTCTTATTATTCAAATATTTATCACGCCCACGCGGACCAATCACTTTGAAAAACGTTATAATAACGTAACAAACGTTGATTTTAGGTTATGGTTGAAAAAATCAACGTTATTCAACAGTTGACTCCAAAGGTTTTAGAAAAACGTTACATTGACGTAGTTTTTTTTTTAGAGTAACGTATTCCCTTAAAATAATGTTATAAAACCGTTATATATTAACGTTAAAGAAAGATAAAAAAAAACCATTATTAAAACTTTAAAAAGATCTTAATTCAATAAAGATATAAAATTTTGGTTAGGTACAACGTTTAATTAACGTAATAAAATAACGTGTGATAAGGAGATCCCCGAAACTTCTATTTAACTGAATTCTGTACAATCTAGCGTTGCTTTCTCGTTGATATAATACGTTTTAATTATCACGAAATTTAACTCTACAACATCGTGAAATATACGTTACTAATAAACGTTATTATTCTTTCCGCGAATAAGATTATGCAAGCAGCAAATAACCATAATTAAATTATCGCAAGTTTTTGGGAGAATATTAATCGGACTATACAAAATTCTAAATATTTGTGACATTAAGCCAAACGCATTTTCTGAAACTCTTCTTGCCCGGCATAAACGATAATTAAAAATTTTCTTCTTAACGTTATTATCTGTAGATTTTTCCGTAAATGGTTTCACCATGTATCTATCAATTCCGAAGGCTTCATCTCCAATTAGATAGTATGGTAGTTTTGTACTTGTTCCAAGAAGATTATAATCCTCGGGAAAATTGAAATCCCCTGTCATTATTTTTTTCCCCATTATCGACTTCTTAAAAATGCCACTGTCTCCTTTTTTTCCATAAGAGCCAACATCTACAGCGAAATATTTGCAAATTACATCAACTATTGCTAAAAAGTACTATTGAAAAGTACTGCTTATAATTAAAATATAAGGATCCACTGCAATTAGGAGCTTTAATGCGGATATGTTTTCCGTCTATGGCACCGACGCAATTGGGAAAGTTCCACTGTTGCCAGAATTCTTGTGACACAAGTTGAAGTTTATCTTTTGTGGGTTTTGGCATTAATAAAGGAACTAATTTTTCACACAGAATTTTTAAAACTTGTTTTACTATTTGTGATATATAGCTGTCTGATATTCGATAAGCATACGATAAGGACGAGAAGCTTTCTCCGGTTGCTAAAAATCTGAAAAAACATCATTTCAAATCATGAATTTCCAAACTGTACAATTTCAAATTTTAATTTATCATCCTAGTTAATTTTTAACTTCTCTTTTAATAACAATTTAAAATATTTATTTCAGTTGAAGAATGTAAAAAGAGAGGGAATATATAAGAGACTCGTATAATCCCCAAAAAAAAACATTTTCGTGTAAAATACAACGGCAAGTAATTTGGTCCTTTCTCTCTACAACAATTAAAATCCCAATAAAATACCATCAAAAAAAAATTTACACAAGATTAATCTCAAACAGAAATATCGGCAACACAAAGAATTAAAATCACTTAAATTCGACAAGTAATTATTTGATCCCAAACAAAAATAGCGGCAACACAAAGGATTGAAATCACTTATAAATTCGACAAGTAATCAAGCGGTAATATAAAGCACTGGGGTCGCATAATTTAGGCAACTAAAAAAATGTAAATAAATAATTAATTATTATATCATTTTGTATACATACTACTTGCCAGGAGGGCCAAAAAGTGTAGAGTAGTACATATTTCAATATGCAACTGTAACGAAGATTTAAATATACATAATACTATTTGGCCCCTCCTGGCAAGTAGTACACTGAAAAAAAAAATTATTTGATTCAAACAAATTTCATTTGATTCAAGTAATTCTCTGCATTGAATAGTCCCAATGAAGTAATTTATTTGATTTTAATGAATCGTTTGAATCTAATAAATAATTTATTTGCAATATGCTTTTGTTTCAAATGAAATTCAGTTAAATTAACTACACATATGTTAATATTGACTACATACTTTCTTGTCCTAAGAGATCATATGTTTGATTGAATAAATCATTCCTTGATAGAAATAAACATTCACTTAACTCATCCAATGTGTATTTGATTTTATGAAATGTTTATGTGGTTCAAATATATATTAATTGATCAACAATCAATAACTATTCGAATCAAATAAATATTTCATAAAATCAAATACATATTGGATGAATCGAGTAACCGTTCGTTGTAATGAAATGAATTTTTACTTAAACTAAATATTAATTCTCTCGATAGAAATAAATATGCACTTGAAACATGCAAATATTCACTTCACTACAACATACGGATATTTCAACCATCCAATATATATTTAATTTGATGAAATATTTATTTGATTCGAATAGTTATTGATTGATCAACAATCAATAACTATTCAAACCATATAAATATTTCATCAAATCAAATACATATTGGATGGTTGAAACATCCGTATGTTGTAGTGAAGTGAATATTTGCATGTTTCAAGTGCATATTTATTTCTATCGAGAGAATTAATATTTAGTTTAAGTAAAAATTCATTTCATTACAACGAACGGTTACTCGATTCATCCAATATGTATTTGATTTTATGAAATATTTATTTGATTCGAATAGTTA
This sequence comes from Prorops nasuta, assembly GCF_024137725.1. Lineage (NCBI taxonomy): Eukaryota > Metazoa > Arthropoda > Insecta > Hymenoptera > Bethylidae > Prorops > Prorops nasuta. The sequence goes on along the minus strand of NW_027116817.1, from coordinate 914,521 downwards.
TTGATTGTTGATCAATTAATATATATTTGAACCACATAAACATTTCATAAAATCAAATACACATTGGATGAGTTAAGTGAATGTTTATTTCTATCAAGGAATGATTTATTCAATCAAACATATGATCTCTTAGGACAAGAAAGTATGTAGTCAATATTAACATATGTGTAGTTAATTTAACTGAATTTCATTTGAAACAAAAGCATATTGCAAATAAATTATTTATTAGATTCAAACGATTCATTAAAATCAAATAAATTACTTCATTGGGACTATTCAATGCAGAGAATCATTTGAATCAAATATTTTTTTCACTAGTTACTTGTTTTCCTGTTTCATCCGATTTTCAGAAACCCGTATAGATTCTTTTTCTTTTGTGTGACCTGTTTCCTCTCTTATTTGGAACAATTGTATTATTTATTCAACAGCTGCTTTCTTTTATATTCTTCAAGAACATGTAATATTTAGGTTTTGTTGTGAAATCCGTTGATACACTGATGAGAAAAAAATTTGGTTAAGACAAGTAAATAATTTATTTGGCGTGATATTTAGTTGATTCAAACTTTATTTAATTATATTAAATAAGGCGTAACTTGTAAAAATAAAATTATTTAATTGTTAAAAATGAATATTTGTTTAAAATATGTTTGCTTAAATCAATTATATATTTATTTATTTGGAACAAATGTTCTTTACTGCAGCTAACTAAATTCTACACTGATTTAGCTGGTGGCAAGACTTGTCCTTTTAGTAAATATATCATTGAGAGAAACAAAAAATATCATTTCATGAAAGAAATATTTAGTTCATATTCTAGGAGGATTGTAACAGTTTATACCATGAAGTACACCAAATATTGAAATAAATATTAAAGTCATTCAAAAATTATTTATTTATTTCAATGAAATGATAACATTTTTTGTAACAAAATGTTTTACTTCATTGAACAAATTATTTATATCAATATTTCAAATATTTGATTGAAACAACATAAGTAATACCAGCTTTGAATGGTACTAATTTTGTTGATAATAATTATTTATTTACTTAAAAAGCGAGATAAAACTGTGCTTAAAATTAGTTATTTACATATTTTCTTTTTAATTTACTGGATCTCATGAAATAATATAATTGATAAAAGATGATATTTATTTAAGAAAAGTATAATGATAAAACTGCAGAATATTTCTGTGTAGCATTTGTAAGACAATGGAGCTTTTCGTGTAAGTTAATCAGATTGGGATTAGTTATAGCCGAGTATAGGCATTGGTTATGTGTTCGACTATCTATAGCTAATTCTAAGGCTTAACGTACATAAAATAACTTTAACGCAAGACGTTAAGTAATTTTCGGTTTGGTATTTTTCGCGGCATTATCGAACTGGTTCATTTAGTTGAAATAAGACAACATATGTATTTTCTCACTCTAGCTTATTGCGCTAGTGTATCAATGCAGCGAAAAAGAACAAACCTTTCATGTGAGCTATGCCTAATACGCGGAGCCAATCTGTGTATAAACGGTTCCCCCACTTTGACTGACGTCCAAGCCTATACAATGTATGAGCGCTGCGAGGTCCTAGTGGGGGTCTGTTTAGACGCAAACTGGCTTCAGTGTTTTCGGTAGCAAATCGCAAAAACGATCGATAAAGATCTTTCCAGATTGTTTGTTCAATGGTTTTATTGCAACATGGCGGATGAAGAGACGAAGAAGATTTTGGAAGAATGGTTCATTAGTGAAGACTTAATAAAACATTTTGCTGGTAAGTAATAAAATATTAAGTTTATTTAAATAGATATGTTATTAGAGAGCTTAAAATATTAGACGATTCATGAGGCATTAAGAGTTTAGAATAAAAATTGAATTGATCCATTTTTATAACCACGTGTATCGAAGCAGTTACAATTTGTTTGATAAAATACATTATATTAAACCGAATTTTTGTATGTGTATTTAAGTAGCTATATTTTATTGGTTCCATTCTATTAAAAATTGCTTAGCTTAATTGATATGCATTTATTGATCGAATTTATTGATAATCATATTTAATATTAATTATTTATTTTTCAGCCAATGGTGTCACAAAGCATATTCTGGAAAACTTAACTGATGCTACCATAAAAGAATTAATTCCTTTGGTTGGACCAAGAATTAATTTTACTTTAAAGTGGAAAGCCCACTACAAAGACGTCTCAAGTGCTACAGATAATAATTCTGAACCATCTAATTCCAAGGTAGAATAAATAAATTTATTCATTTTCATCACATATTTGTGGCATTAAAATTTGATTAATGTACAAGTATATCTTTAATCTGCTTCACAGCAGCTACAGCAGATATATTTAGAAAGAAGCTGCAGCAACGAAATAACTATTGATTCGGATGAAGAAAATTATCCATGTAATAGTACTGATTTTAGTAACAAAAGGCATCTTAATACAAAAACTTTGAATGTGAAAAACATTTTACAGAAATCATTGCAAGGTAGTGCAATATTGAAAAATTATTAAAAATCAAATCAGTTAAATACAAAGAAAAGAAATATTATTGTCGACTTAATATTAAAAGAAATTTTTACTAATAAAGAAAGGTACTACTACAATGTTTAACATATAATCTTTCATGCGTAAAGTATAAATACAATTTTTGATTATTTTACTTTACGTTGAAATCAATAGGTTGAGAAATAAAGATTTTGCTGAATTGTCAAGTCAAATTGAAGGTGTGTTCCCTACAGAAAATAAAAATGTGTACTACATTCCTCCTATTACTAAGAAGGAGTCGAAAATTAAAAAGTCTATTATTGCCCAAGGAAAACTCATATGTAAATATCGCAATATGGTGCAAAATTATAAAAAATTACAAAATGATTGTCTATCTGACCCATGCTCCTCAGAAGATGAAATAATTCATGAAGGTATGCATTCTAAATTAATTGTGGTTTCTGCGGTTTTATTTATTAAGCATTTTTTTAAATCTTGGCTTTATAGCGAATGAAGCAGCTCAAAATATACTTCAAAGTACATAATATGAAAATAATAATTTTTTAGATACACTAATGAAAGAAAATAAAACTTGGCTTTCCACAAACATTGCTCCTTGGGAGATAGTAATTATAAAATGGAAAGAATGCTATAAGTTAAGGCGAAAAGAGATAAATAATAGTAAAGAAGCATCCGTACATGCAATTATAGATGATTGGCCAATATTAAAACACCCGAAAGCATACGACTTAATTGATGCTGACTTTAAAGAAATGTCACTAACCAATTTTGAAATAAATTTTTCAAATTGGAACGCTTTCTTTACTTATATTAAGACTTTGAGACCATTGAGCACTAAAGATACTAGTGCTTTGGCATTAAATGATTTATTAGATATTCCTGATATAAATAATGGTAATTATACATCTTATAAACAAATGAATAAAATTGTATCTTAACAAATCATGAATTTAATTAATATTATGATTTCATTATGTTTATTTTATAGACACCAAAGTTGCGGTGCAATTAATGCTTTTACCCCATCTGATTCCTCCAAAAGCACGGACAAAATTGAAGCAGAAACATTGGAAACCTTGCATAAATGAATGCAAGGATAGCCTTATTTTACATGCAACTGTACGCATACTTAATATTTTATTTATTTTTATCATATTTTAATATACACTTTTAGAGGGCATGTAATGAGTTTATGAAAATTTCTTGTGGTTACTCTTAGGCTGGGTACCCTCATTAGTATGTTTTCATTATAGAACGTAAATTGTTTTCAGAAACAAATTGATGTGCCTGTAATTCAAAACAAAAGAATTGATGCTATGCATAAATTAGGATTGCATTTGCAACCATTTATTATAGTTACTGGACAGACTATAGCAAATGTAGAAGAGATTTTCGTGTGCATCGATCGACATTTGTATAGTGTAAAATCAACGATACAAGCAATTGACATGTGCTTCAAGTGTTTTTATGTCTTAGATGCAAATTATCCAATAGAGAGCGAACACTTATGGAATCTTATACAATTAGGTTTGTATAATATTAATAATGTTGGGGTAAAGCAAATTCCAAATATTTTGTGTGTTGTAACGGAGCTGAATAATTTGCGTGCACTGGAACAAAAAAGTAATGAAACTTTGTAATCCACTATAGTAATGCAGTTCTAGTATCCAGCATTTGGCTCGAAAAATTATTTAAACCTTCATGGTGATTACACTTTATAAATACATTTTCATTTTTAATACTTAGAGGATGTCTAGAATAGTCGTTAAATATTTCTATTTTTTGAATACTATACTTTGGTTTTTAAATTTGCGTGTAATTTTGAATCTACTATGTAATTAGGCTAAATATTTATGCGTTTATATTGAGTTTTCAAGAAAAATGAAATTATGGTAGCTAAACAAAGTAAACTTTTGAACCACAATTTTTCAATATTTTACAACTAAATGACATTTCTCATTGTCATATGACTTGGCTTTAAGATCTCATTTTGTAGTGCGAACATTTGTTTAATTTGTATAATTGTACTCGAGGCTTCATAATTTAAAATGCGTTTCTTTTCTTATTGTTAATAGTTATTATAATTTACATAGTATTTACTATAATGTTGCTATGTCCATTTTGTGAAAGTTCTATTAGTATTGGAAACTTCTTTAGTCATTTGAAGGTATTGCATAAATTAGATATGCACAATCCATGTTATTGTCGTGCAGACGAATGCGTTCGTTCTTTCAATAATGTATATGCGTATAAGAGACATTTCATAAAAATACATCTAAATCAACAATGCCATTATAATTCTTATTATGATATAAATCAATTTAATCGTAGAATCGAACAAATAACTTCACCAGAAAATGTGAATAGCATATCAGCTCCTGATCAATTACTAACAACAGATGTGTCACCTAATACACAGCTGATATCTTGCGATCTAACAGTTTCAGAATTTAAACATTTGATTTTGTCCAATCTTACAACGACTATTGCAAAAATTTATAGTAATAAAAAATTATCACGTAGCACAATTGTAGAAGTCTGTAGTTGTTTAACTGAATTTTATAAAAGTTCCCTTCAGTTGATAAAAAATAAACATGCTCTTGCAAATTGCTCTCAAATACATGATTTTGAAGCAATGTATAATACTCTTCAAACTGTATTTGAGCCGTTTAAAACAGAACACTCAACTTTTCAATTTTTTAAAGACCGGTTAACTTTAATTTTACCTGTATCAATACCAATAGCAGGATCATTATATCCCCGTCATAAGCATGGGAGTTTCAAAATGTGTGTTACAGAAACTACAATAGAGTCTGTCCCTATAAAACCTATTTTAAAATTGTTATTGGAGTTACCGAACGTATTCACTTCCATCATGCGTGAACACGAAAAAGAAGTTAGCGATAGTTTAATTACTTCATTTATACAAAGTCCGTTCTACCTAAACCTCAAGAAGAATTTTAATAACAAATTAATTTTGCCACTTGTTCTGTATTTTGACGACGTTGAAATTAACAATCCTTTAGGCTCGCGCAGCGGTATTCAAAAACTTGGAGCTGTTTATTATGCAATAGGGGGCTTACCCATTGAACACGCAAGTGTCATAGATAATATTATGTTAGCAAAACTTCATAAAACAATTGACCATGCGAAGTTTGGTAATAAAATTATTTTCAAAAACTTGATAAATCAACTGAAAGAACTTGAAATTGATGGCATAGTAATCAATGTTGAAGGTGGTGATATGCTAATTCATTTTATTGTAGTCGCTATATTAGGTGACAACCTAGGATTGAATACTATATTAGGATTTACTTCGAGCTTTAATTCTTCACACTGTTGTAGAATTTGCTCTGCAGATAAAGATAAACGACGACTTCAGGTAATCGAAGAAAGTTCTGATTTACGTTCTGCGCTAAGTTATAGTAATGATGTAATTGGCAAGGATAATGGCATTGTTGATGAGTGCGTTTTTAACGAAATACCAAGTTATCACGTTATTGAGAACGGTACTTTGGATATAATGCACGACATTTTTGAGGGTGTGTGTAGATATGATATAGCGAAGATATTAAAAAGTTTAATTATAAAAGAAAAGCTTTTTTCACTTGACATTCTCAATGAAAGGATAAATCTTTTTGATTTTGGAAATAAAAATAATATTAATATTCCTTCGTATATAAGTGAATCTGTGTTCAAGAAGGAAATATTAATATTAACATCTTCAGAAATGTCGTGTCTAATACGCTTTTTAGGTATGATAATTGGAGAGTTAGTTCCTACCGGCAATAAAGTATGGGAATTATATTTACTTTTAAGAAAAATAATTAGTATTATTATGACACCTGTTGTCAATAACGAAACGTGTGACTTACTTACTAATATTATAATGGAGCACAACCAACTATATTTAGAATTGTTTGGAGATTTAAAGCCGAAGCACCATTTTTTGCTGCATTACCCAACTTTGATGCGAAAATATGGACCAATTAAATGCTTCTCATCTATTCGTTTCGAAGCAAAACACAGAGATTTAAAAAATTTTGCTCAAGCTGTTACTTCGCGTGTAAATCCTTCTCATACATTAGCGGTGAAACATCAACTTATGTTGAATTATAAATTTCAGGCTAATAAAGGTTTTCAACGTCGAATAGAGAATGGTCCAAATATTTCATTTACTTCCATTGAAGATTCAGTATCTTATAATATTAGTAGTAAGGAATACTTTGCTGTTTCTTGGGTATCTGTATGCGGGTGTACATACAAACCTCATATGATTGTTATTATTAATTCTGATGGTTTTTATTTTAAATTTGGAAAAATATTACATGTACTTATTAATCATAAAAATGATGTATACTTTATAATTTTGCGGTTTAATACTTTGCGTTTTAATAACCACATACCTTGTTTCGAAGTGGAAGAGACCACTATAAAGCAAATTATATCACTCAACGATATACATGATTATGAAACATTTAATGCATACGCCATGTCAGGTGGAGTAACGTGTATACCAGTCTATTAATTTTGTAATAAACAATTTAAAATATATATTCTGCATTATAATTTTTTTCTTTACTATAAACAGAGTGACTTTCAAGTTCCTTGATCAGTATGATAGCTAAGTTTTAGAAAGAAGCATAAAACTTTCAACACACTATAATTTTTCAATTTATTTCTCCTTACTATCAAAAATTATTTACAATAACCATAAAAAGTGTCAAATGATTCGAAAAATTATTTTTCGGCGTAGTTAAGTCATTCTATGTGTTTTTCCATTATTTATGTACTTCATCTTGTAGTAGTTGTTTCTTTCTTTCAAATTAAATACTTATTGAAAGTATATATATTTGGAAATATTTCGTTCATTAAACAACCGGTAACAAGGAAGTACACAATTTAGAAAAATTGTCATAAATATAGCATTTGACACCTTCCATGATCATTGTAAACGCTGTTGTTCAGCAAAGGAAGAGTATATGAAATGCTTATAACTTTAAGGTTTTTTCTGTATTCCAAAATTTCATTAGAACACTAGCCTGGAAAATAAATTGTCATTCCATGTAGGGAGACCGATAAAACCACAACCTGAAAAATTCTTGTAAAACCCGGTTTTGCCCTGATCTCCACTACATAAAACATTATTTATTCTAACCAAATAAATATTTTCTAAAAAAAAAAACACTTTCTTTTAATACTTTCAAAAGATCACCGCTAGGTGGCGAGCCAAGAAATCACTGATTGGTTTTTCTCGCTAGTTATCCAACTCTGCTGTAGTTACTATATAAGAATCGAATCAAGATTATAAAATCATGTATTTATACTTATGTATGTATGTATCTGTATTACTATATAATAGTTTATAAGTAACGATTGATGAAGTTGTTTGTAAGTCTGTTTGTATAAGTTAAATTTCAATTTGTAAAGTGTAGGTTATGTGAGTTAAACTTGTCTATATGTTAAAAATGATAATAGGTAGTGTAACGCGGTACTGTAGCATATGGATATTCTGTGTTAAAACAGAAAATAAATAATTTATGTTACATTTTTTTGGGAACAAAATATGTTTTTTTATTTCAACTAAATTTTTATTTAGACCAATAGAGTTATTTCTTTGGTTTAAATAATCGATATCTTTTATTGAATGAAACACTTGCTCGCTTCAACTAAATATGAAAGTAATAGAGATTTTATAGATAAAATTTCAGATAATATTATTGAGAATTAGATATAATTAAAAAATATCAGTTATTAACATTAAATGAATATTTCGTTGCACTAAGAATTAATTTTATTAATTCAGATAAATATTTTTGTACTTCAATTGAACATATTGGTCAATGTATGACTGATTTCTTGGTATTCAGTAACCAGCCCATTCTTTTAAGCTAATATTTGACTGGAGGAAAAAAATATTATTTCTTATTTAATAATTATTTTATTAGTCCAACTAAATGTTTTATCAAATCAATAGTCAATTTTCATTATCGAAACCATTGAATATTTCCTTCAAACTTATATTTCATCAAGTTAAAATAATATTTCGTCAGTTAAAATAAATCCAGTATTCACTTAAAACAAAACATATTTGATTCGAATAAAAATAATTCATTGTTACTATTAAATATTTACTTGAACCTATTCAAAAAAACCATTTATTTCAGTCAATTGATATTTCATTGATTTAACCAATTTTTTTTCTCAGTGTACCTATGGGCATTTGCTATAAATTAAACAGAGTGTTATTTAATACGAATAAATATATGTACATACCTTCAATATGTAGATGCGTTCACTACACTTAGTTCTATTGGCTCAAAACTCTCTTATATACTACCGCTTAATAGAACGTCATCTAGCGAGAAAGTGTTCTGCTGCTACAAACTAAATGTCACCTAGCGGTAACATAGGAAACTAAACAGGCAATTGATAGAATATGTACTTGAATTAAATAATCGGAGTAAGTACAATGCAGTTAAACTGTATTTTTCGTTCATTAAAAATAAAACAAAACAACCGAAATGATATTTGATACTATTACAAAAACAAATCATTTAATCTAAATAAATATTTATCTGCTTTAAATCAAATTAAATTAAAAAGTTGAAAATGGATTAGTTTTAATAAATTATATTCAGTCGAATCAAAAATTTATGGAAATAAAGTAATAATTTGTTGCAATGGAAACATTTTTCAATTAAGCTTAACGGGATCCCTCAAGCCCTCTGTAGCCAACATTACGGAACGAAAAACGAGGGACAATTGTCCAGCGCTATTTTTCAACCGATTTCAATATTTTTGGGCTTGTTGGAATCGTTAGGACTCGCTTTTTGTCATAAATAAAGCCGTATTTTCCAAAAAACGTAATAAAATAAAATTGTTTAAAAATTCGCATTAATAACATTTAAACGCAAAACAAATCGAAAAATCGGGCTTCTTTATGACGAGGTGCCAGACCTAACGATTCCAACAAGCCCAAAAACATTGAAATCGGTTGAGAAATAGAGCCGTACCATTGTCCCGCGTTTTTGAGGTGGACGAAAACCAAAAATTTTTAGAAAGAAAGCTAGGCTTCCTCCCCTCTCGCGGCTCACGCTAACCTGTTCCCCCACTCCAGCATCGAAACTTACTGCAAAGCTTTCCTCATATTTACGCTATTCCCCTATCTGTAGCTATACATATATAAATACCGCTAAAATAATGTTGAGAACAATATTTCATTTTGCCGATATAATGAAATTGCTAAAAATGCAAATATCATTTTGAAATAAAATTGTAGAAAAGGAGATTTCGTAATGCTTGAAATATAGGGCATACGGCGAAACGCGGGACAATGGTACAGTCGTATTTTTCAACAGAATTTGATGAGACTAGTAATAATTAAACCCATTCTTCATGTAGATTGTCCTAAAGAGCTCGCATTTTCGATAAAGCTTATAGTTTTTCAGCTATGAACGTTTGAAGTTGCACGGCGCACAAATACATATTTCTTCTCTCGCGTAGATCAGCTGTTGCGCACGTCCATCTTCAATCGCTCATAACTGGAAAACTATAAGCTTTATCGAAAATACGAGATCTTTAGGACAATCTACATGAAGAATGGCTTTAGTTATGACTAGTCTCATCAAATTCTATTGAGAAATACGCCTGTACCATTGTCCCGCGTTTTGCCGTAATTTCACGTTTTCAAGCGACCTGACTCGTTCATTCTGCAATTTATTTCGGAACAAATAAAAGTACGATTGCACATTGAAAAATTACATTAGAAGTTCTCGATAATGTACATGCTGCTATGAGTATTTCTTAATCTTATAAAGCTTGTCGTAGAAGGTGCAATGCAATAAATTTAGAAGGGCAATTTCGCGATTGAAAATAAGACCCACGTACATACATGGTAAACGCTATGTGTGTTTGTTTACAGTACACTCCACGAGTCACTAACACAGTCGCACCCGTATGTATGTATGTAGACCTACTATGCTGGTTTACATACGCTAGACAAGGCAACAAGCTGTAGAGGTGAGAGGGGAAGCCAACTTTATTTACTCCGAATACGCATTTTGTTACATTTTGCATTATAATGACCAAAAGAAGCGTTGCAAAATTATGAAAATATTATAAAAGCGTCTCCCCCTTTCACGCTCTATTCAATGATGCTACCCAAGTTGTTGGTGCATTTTTACTTTGCTCGGAATAAATAGCAGAATGAACGAGTCAGTGACGCTTGAAGACCTGAAATTACGGCAAAACGGGGGACAATGGTACATGCGTATTTCTAAATAGAATTTTATGACACTAGTCATACCTAAAGCCATTCTTCATGTAGATTGTCCTAAAGAGCTTGCATTTTCGATAAAGCTTATAGTTTTCCAGTTATGAACGATTGAAGATGGACGTGCGCAACAGCTGATCTACGCGAGAGAAGAAATATGTATTTGTGCGCCGTGCAACTTCAAACGTTCATAACTGGAAAACTATAAGCTTTATCGAAAATGCGAGCTCTTTAGGACAATCTACATGAAGAATGGCTTTAATTATTACTAGTCTCATCAAATTCTGTTGAAAAATACGACTGTACCATTGTCCCGCGTTTCGCCGTATGCCCTATATTTCAAGCATTACGAAATCTCCTTTTCTACAATTTTATTTCAAAATGATATTTGCATTTTTAGCAATTTCATTATATCGGCGAAATGAAATGTTCTCAACATTATTTTAGCGGTATTTATATGTGTATAGCTACAGATAGGGAAATAGCGTAAATATGAGGAAAGCTTTGCAGTAAGTTTCGATGCTGGAGTGGGGGAACACGTTAGCGTGAGCCGCGAGAGGGGAGGAAGCCTAGCTTCCTTCCTAAAAATTTTTGCTTTTCGTCCACCTCAGAAACGCGGGACAATGGTACGGCTCTATTTCTCAACCGATTTCAATGTTTTTGGGCTTGTTGGAATCGTTAGGTCTGGCACCTCGTCATAAAGAAGCCCGATTTTTCGATTTGTTTAGCGTTTAAATATTATTAATGCGAATTTTTAAACAATTTTATTTTTTTACGTTTTTTAGAAAATAAGGCTTTGTTATGACAAGGTGAGAGTCCTAACGGTTCCAACAAGCCAAAAATCATTAAAATCGGTCGAAAAATAACGCTGGACAATTCTCCCTCGTTTTTCGTTCCGTAATGTTGGCTACAGAGGGCTTGAGGGATCCCGTTAACGGGATCCCTCAAACCCCCTATTACCGACATTACAGAGCGAAAACGCGGGACAATGGTACGGCTCTATTTCTCAACCGATTTCAATTTTCTTGGGCTTGTTGGAATCGTTAGGTCTGCCTCCTCGTCATAAAGAAGCCCGATTTTTCAAAAAATGAAAAAAAAAACGATTGTTTAAACAATTGTATTATTAAAATTTAAACGAATAACAAATCGAAAAATCGGGCTTCTTTATGACGAGGTGCCAGACGTAACGATTCCAACAAGCCCACAAATATTGAAATCGGTTGAGAAATAGAGCCGTACCATTGTCCCGCGTTTTTGAGGTGGACGAAATCTAAAAATTGTTAGGGGGGCGGTAAGGAAGGACGCTACGCTCTCGCGGCTCAATCTACGTGTTCCCCCACTCCAGCTTCTAAATATGGCTTGTTATGAAAGCTTTCTCCACTGAGGCATGCTAGCTAGGCTACATGCAAAGAGGCTATCCGCGGAAGTGGGGTGAGGGGAAGTATTAGTAAATTCTCAAAGCATGCATCTTTTTACATATTGCGTTACACTGATCAAATGAAGAATTGGAAAAATATGAAAATATTATGAAAACATCCCCTTTTCATGCTGTTTTTAACACTCACATCAAATTTGCATTTGCACCTTTACTTTTGAAGAAATAAATTGCTAAAAGTGCGAACGGCTAACGCTGGAAAGACAGATTTTCAGTACAAACGCGGGACAATGGCACAGTCGTATTTTTCAATAGAATTTGATGGAACTAATCATAATCGATTCCTTTCATTACGCAGATCGTCATAAAGAGCGGGGATTTTGGATAAACATCTTAGTTTTCGAGATATGAGCAATTGAAGATACACGTGCGCATACACATTTCCCTCATGGTTCGAATCAGCTGTTGCGCACGTGCATCTTCAATCGTTCATATCTCGAAAACTAAGACGTTTATTCGAAATCCGCGTTCTTTATGACGATCTCCGTAAAAAAAGGATTCGATTATGATTAGTTTCATCTAATTCTGTTGAGAAATACGACTGTGCCATTGTCCCGCGTTTATACTGAAAATCTCTCTTTCCAGCGTTAGCCGTTCGCACATTTTGCAATTTATTTCTTGAAAAGTAAAAGTGCAAATGCAAATTTGACGAAAAGGCTAGAAAGATCATGAAAAGGAGATGCTTTCATAATATTTTCATATTTTTCCTATACTTCATCTAGTCTGTGTAATCCTAAATGTAATAAAACGCGTACTCGGAGTAGACACGCGTTGTCCTTCTCTCTCTCCCTGTAACTTTCTGTCTCTCTCTCCAGCGTGTAGTCCCGTCAAACGTACATCTAGATCTAGGTGGATCTAGGTAGTTAGTCCGTAGCTGTCAAATGGCGAGTTTGCATTGTAAACATGAGAAGTATACTTTCGGAAAACGATTACAGAATAGAAGGATGGATTTTGATAATTATCACAGAAGAAAAACTATATCAGATGAGTATTTTATTAACAGAACATGAAAATTATTAATGAAATATACTTTGTGGTTATTTTATTTTTGTTCCAGTTGAAGTCCTGTATCTGTTGACTTACAATAAAGGAGAATAGTACTTACTGCCAATAGATGAAAAAGCAATGAAGATTTTCTGTGTGGCCCAGTGATTTTAATAATGGTGACAATGTTATAATAGTGCAATTGTAAACGATTAGTGTATGTACATGGAAGCCTTATTATAAGTTATTCATGTACAGCAATGCTTGTTATTATTATAAATTAAAGCTAGTTGAATGAAAATAATATTTTTCTTCTTCCTTTCCTGATTATATTAACACAAAGTGATTTCATATTCTCATATTAGTAATAGGTTATTTAATTTACAAATAAAATTACAATTACTTCATGTTTGTGAAGCGAAGCTCTTTATAATAATGATATTTATTATTTGCTGTAGTACAAATTGAATACGGTTTCTGGAATGATCCGTAATATCCTTCCATATGTTGTGTGACATTTATTTGACTCGTTAGTTCCTTTCTCTAGTTTTCAACATATACCAATATTTTGTTTCTATTCTTAAATAAACTCAGATATAGCTATTTCATTTACTAATTGATTTTATAACATTAAGATGATTGGTAAACCATGGTTCTACAAAAGTTGAGGAATGGACAATAATGTTTTTATAGTGTTTGGAACCTCTTCCATAGGATATTATATCTTGAAATTTGAGAGGATGTTGATCTTCTATACATTTCAGTGTATTGTTGAATTCATATTGTTCTTATCTTCAAATAAAATTCCAAGTCACATTTAGATATCTATCCTCTATATGTAATACATATTATGTTACTGCTAATTATTAGTGAAATTTATCTGTTCTAAAACCTTCATTAATCCAGTTACTAGACGTATGATATCATTTTCAAAGGATTTATATATCTTTCTATCAATTATAACATCATAATTGAAGTAACGAAATAAGTTCTCTATTTTCAAAAAATCTATTCATGCTTGAAGTTAAAAAACTGGTATTACAATCATTTCAACTACTACAAAAGGTCAGCAGTATTATCAGATCAGTGTGTATGTAAAAATAAGTGGATAATAGTTATATGTAATATACTAGAATAAAATAGAGCAACGGATGGATATGAATGTCACATAAGATGTTAAAGAATATAGCGAACTAAGAAGACACCTGCAGAAACGTTATGCAATTTGTATTATATCAAATAATAAACATCATTGCTAGAAACAGTTACGTTTTATAAACATTGAATACTTTTAATTAATTTAGTAATTGTATATGTGGCTAATAAGAGAATATGTTATTACTATCAGTAAATACAATTTAGAAAGGAAGTAAGAAAAATATTTTTTTAATTCATTTAGATTTAATTTAAAATAATAGGAAGCAATGAAGTACATGAATAATTTACAATAAGACTGCCTTGCACATGCACTAATGGCTTACACTTTCACTATTATAACATTGTCACAATTATTATATTCACTGGTCCAGACAAAAATTCTTCATTGCTTTTTCATCTATTGCTCAACAAGTTCTATTCTCCTTCATTGAAAGACAACAGAAGCATGACTTCACCTAGAACAGAAATAAAATAACCACAAAGTATATTTCATTAATAATTTTCATGTTTTGTTAATAAAATACTCATCTGATATAGTTTTTCTTCTTCGATATTTATCAAAATCCATCCTTCTTCTCCGCAATCCTTTGCCGAAAGTATACTTTATGTTTACGATGCAAGTGTCAATTGACAGCTACGGACCAACCCCCTATATACTATACGTTCAACGGGACTAGACACTGGAGAGTGAGAGTGAGAGAGAGAGAGAGAGAGAGAGAGAGAGTTATAGAAGGAGACATCACTATATTACTCCGAGTAAGCATTTTATTACATTTTGAGGTACCCTGAGCAAAAGAAGCATTGGGAAATAAAGAAAATATTATGATTGCATCTCCTTCTCATGCTCTTTCTAACAATTTAAACGAATTTGCATTAAAACTTTAAATTTTGAAGAAAAAAACTGCTAAATATACGAACGCGTGATGCTGAAAAGAGCGTTTTTCAGTACAAACGCGGGACAATGGTACAGTCGTATTTCTCAATGGAATTTCATGAAACTAATCACAAACGATTCCTTTCATTATATAAATCGTCATAAAGAACGCAGATTTCGATAAAACATCTTAGTTTTTGAGATATGAGCAATTGAAGATACACGTGCGCAACAGCTGATTCGAACAATGACGGAAATGTGAATGCGCCGTTCAACTTCAATTGCTCATATCTCGAAAACTAGGATGTTTATCTGAAATCCGCGCTCTTTATGACGATTTGCGTAATGAAAGGAATCAATTATGATTAGTTTCATCAAATTCTATTAAGAAATACGACTGTGCCATTGTCCCGCGTTTGTATTGAAATACGCTCTCTTCAGCATAACGCGTTTATACGTTTAGCAATTTATTTTTTGAAAAGTGAAAGTGCAAATGCAAATTTGACGAAAAGGCTAGAAAGAGCATGACAAGGAGATGCTTTCATAATATTTTCATATTTTTCCTATCCTTCATTTCGTAAGAGTAACCCAAAATGTAATGAAATGCGTGACTTCAGTAATTTACAATGCTTCCCCTCGCCTCATTACAACATATAGGCTAGCATGCAGCCAGCCAGCCTACACTCTATATAGCTCCGCGTGTGTAGTGAGCTAGCGAGCGTCACTGTAAACAAACACACGCAGAGTAGGCCGTATACATGATTCTCTCGCCAAGAAACAAAACAAAAACATTTTCCAAATAATATATTCTCGCAACAGGAATTAGCACCGTGGCTAAGTGACTCGACTACCACCGGGAGGACCAGGGTGCAATCCTCCGTAGGGGTGGACCGTTTTCTCCTCCCGGTGATGTCTCTCCATGTGAAATTTCAATGCCGTTGTCGCCCCCGCGATGCCGTAGTAACAAGAAAAATGAAATTGCACATGGAGAGACATCATCAGGAGGAGAAAAACGCCCACCCCTACCGGTGATCGAACCCTGATCCTCTCGGTGATAGTCAAGTCACTTATCCACAGCCTAAATCTTGTAGCGAGAAAATAAAACTTGGAACTTGTATTTGTTTTGATTTTGACCGACAGAATCATGTAAATGGCCTACTCTGCGTGCGTTTGTTTACAGTGACGCTCGCTAGCTCACTAACACATGAGGAGCTATGTAGAGTCTATGACTGCTGGCTGCATGATAGTCTATATGTCTGAGTGTGGCGGGGGGAAGCATTAAAAATTACTCAAGTCACGCATCTCTTGACATTTTTGGTTACTCTTACCAAAAGAAGTATAGGAAAAATATGAAAATATTATGAAAGCATCTCCTTTTCATGCTCTTTCTAGCCTTTTCATCAAATTTACATTTGCACTTTTACTTTTCAAGAAATAAATTGCTAAATGTGCGAACGGCTAACGCTGGAAAGAGAGATTTTCAGTATAAACGCGGGACAATGGCACAGTCGTATTTCTCAATAGAATTTGATAAAACTAATCACAAACGATTCCTTTCATTATGTAGATTGTCATAAAGAACGCGGATTTTGGATAGACATCTTAGTTTTCTAGATATGAGCAATTGAAGAAACACGTGCGTAACAGCTGATTCGAACCATGAGGGAAACGTGTATGCGCCGTTCAACTTCAATTGCTCATACCTCGAAAACTAGAATGTTTATTCGAAATCCGCGCTCTTTATGACGATTTGCGTAATGAAAGGAATCAATTATGATTAGTTTCATCAAATTGCATTGAGAAATACGACTGTGCCATTGTCCCGCGTTTGCACTGAAAAACGCTCTCTTCAGCGTCGCGCGTTCGTACGTTTAGCAATTTATTTCTTCAAAAGTAAAGTTGCAAATGCAAATTTGGTGTAAGTGTTAAAAACAGCATGAAAAGGGGATGTTTTCGTAATATTTTCATATTTTTCCAATGCTTCATTTGATCAGGGTAACGCTAAATGTTATAAAGTGCGTATTCGGAGTAGTAGCGCGATATCTCTCTCTCTCTCTCTCTCTCCAGCGTGTAGTCCCGTCAAACGTAGAACAACTAGGTCATTAGTCCATAGCTGTCAAATGGCGCGTTTGCATCGTAAACATGAAGTATACTTTCGGAAAACGATTACGGAATAGAAGGATGGATTTTGATAATTATCACAGAAGAAAAACTATATCAGATGAGTATTTTATTAACAAAACATGAAAATTATTAATGAAATATACTTTGTGGTTATTTTATTTCTGTTCCAGGTGAAGTCATGTTTCTATTGGCTTTCAATGCAGGAAAAATGTACTCATTGACCAGTAAATAAAAAACTGTGAAGAATTTCTGTGTGTCCTAGTGATTTTAATAATTGTGACAATGTTATAGTTGTGATAGTTAAAGCGATTAGTCTATGCACAAGGAAGTTTTATTGTAAATTACTCATGTACAACAATGCTTTCAATTATTTTAAATTAAAGCTAGTTGAACGACAACTAAATTTGTATTGCTTCCTTTCCAAATCCTATTTACAGATAATAATCACATAATCTCTTAGTCAAATATTCAATTATTTACTACAAACATTATAACTGTTGTATGTATGTAAAGCATAAGTGTTAGTATCAAGGATTTTTATTATTTGACGTAATACAAATTGCATAGGGTTTCTGCAACTGTCTTCTTAGTCCGCTACATCATTTTACATCTTCTGTGACATTTATATCCATCCGTTGCACTATTCTATTCAAGTATATAACATATAGATAATAATTCTCTATTTATTTGTACATACACTCAAATCTGATAATACTTCTGATCTGGAATGAATTTTATGGTAGTTTAAATGATTCTTAAACCAGTTTTCCAACTATTAGCTTAGAAAGGTATTTTGAAAATAGATTACTTATTTTGTTATTCAATTATGATGTTATAATTCATAGAAAGATATATCAAACCTTTGAAGTGAATTGGATAATTATTTGATGTTAAAAACAATTAGAATTCAATAGTACACTTAAATGTATAAGAGAAAATCAACCTGTCAAATGTAAAGGGAAGTAATCTTATGGAAGAAGATCCAACCATTGCAAGTATAATGATTCATGTGAACATTCTTCAAAGTTAATGGAGCCTTTGTTTACCAATCATTTTAACAGTTATAAAATTAATTAGTATATAGGAAATCCATATCTCAGTGTATTTAAAAATAGCAAAGAAATATTGGTATATGTGAAAATTAGAAAAAGGAACTAACGAATCAAATACATGTCACACAATGTGTGGAAGGATGTTGCGGATCAGTCCAGAAACCCTATTCAATTTGTACTACAGCAAATAATAAATATCATTTCTACAAGCAGCTACGCTTCACAAGTATTAAGTACATGTAATTTTATTTGTAATTTAAATAACGTATAACTTATATGATTATATGTAATTACTATGTGTAAATAGAATTTGGAAGGGAAGAGAAAAAAGATTAGTTTCATTTAAGTTGCTTTAATGTAAAGTAATAGCAAGCTGCTACATGATAAATTTACAAGAAGACTCCCTTGTACATACACTAATTGTTTACAATTTCACTATTATAACATTCACAGAAGTATTAAAATCACTAGGCCACAATAGAAATTCTTCATTGCCATTTCATTTATTGGTCAATAAGTACTTCCTTCCTTCATTGAAAGTCAACATAAACAGGACTTCACCTGAAACAGAAATAAAATAACCACAAAGTAAATTTCCTTAATAATTTACACAATAATTTTCATGTTTTGTTCATAAAATACTCATCTGATATAGTTTTTCTTCTCTGATATTTATCGAAAACCATCCTTCTATTCCGCGATCGTTTTCCGAAAGTATACTTTATGTTTACTATGCAATCTCGCGTCATTTGACAGCTACGAAGTAACCTCCCAGAGACTGTGCGTTTGATTGGACTATACGCTGGAGAGAGAGAGAGAGAGAGACATCACGATTCTACTCCGAGTACGCACTTTATAACATTTAGCGTTACACAGATTAAATGAAGCACTGGAAGAATATGAAAATATTATGAAAGCATCCCATTTTCATGTAACTACTAACGATATCGTTTAATTGGCATTTGCACTTTTACTTTTGAAGAAATAAATTGCGAAATGTACGACTCCGTGACGCAGAAAAGAGCGTTTTGCAGTACAAACGCGGGACAATGACACAGTCGAATTTCTCAATAGAATTTGATGAAACTAATTACAAACGATTCCTTTCATTATGTAGATCGTCGTAAAGAATGCGGATTTTGGATAAACATCTTAGTTTTCGAGATATGAGCAATTGCAGAAACACGTGCGCAACAGCTGATTCGTACAATGGGGGAAATGAGTTTGCGCCGTTCAACTTCAATCGCTCATATCTCGAATACTAAGACGTATATCCGAAATCCGCGTTCTTTATGACGATCTGCGTAATGAAAGGAATCGATAATGATTAGTTTCATCTCATTCTATTGAGAAATTCGACTGTGCCATTGTCCCGCGTTTGTACTGAAAACTGCTCTCTTCAGCCTCACGCGTTCGTACGTTTAGCAATTTATTTCTTCAAAAGTAAAAGCGCAAATGCAAATTAAACGATATCGTTAGTAGTATCATGAAAATGGGCTGTTTCTTTATTATTTTCTTATTTTTCCAATGCTTCATCCAGTCTATGTAACCCTAAATGTAATAAAACGCGAACTCGGAGTAGAATCGCGATGTCTCTTTCCCTCTCTAATTCACTCTCTCTCTCCCTTTCTCTCCCATGCGTGTAGTCCGTGAAGCAGGGTTTGGAGTGGGTTTATAAATGAAATACATTATTATGACAAACTATTATTTATTTTAAATGTCCACGGCACATACATATATTCTTGTGCCGTGGACATTTGATCGGAGCATGGGCTCCTTACCTGTCGTGGCGGCAATGGCGGCTGCCACGACAGGTTTTTCGGGGGGAGCGACTACGGCATCGCGGGGAGCGACTACGGCATCGCGGGGAGCGGCTACGGCATCGCGGGGTGCGACTACGGCATCGCGGGGTGCGACTATGGCATCGCGGGGTGCGACTATGGCATCGCGGGGTGCGGCTGCGGCGCCGTGGAGTACGGCTGCGGCGTCGTGGAGTGCGGCTGCGGCGTCGTGGAGTGCGGCTGCGGCGTCGTGGAGTGCGGCTGCGGCGTCGTGGAGTGCGGCTGCGGCGTCGTGGAGTGCGGCTGCGGCGTCGTGGGGAACGGCTGCGGCGTCGTGGGGAGTGGGCGCGGCGGCTGCTCTCCTCTCTTAACAGTTTTAAGAGCTGAAAAATGGAAAAATATATTATTTTTTGTTATATTTATTAATTATGATCTTGTTTATACTTACAGCAAGATCAGCTGCTCGCTGCGCGGCCTTCTTGCGGCGGTAGCGCTGCCGCTGCTGCTTCCGGAGGAGTTTCTTGATCTGGAAAAATAAAATTCTTATCAGTATATACAATAATTAGAGAGATTCTGTCAAACTTACCTTTTCCTCCGACAGCCCTGCTTCCGCCGAAGAAGGCCGCCGCCCTGCTACTGTTTCCGCGTAAGTGCGGATTCGGGACGGTCCCGGTTCTTGGGACCGCCCACGAACCGCACTACGCGGAACAGCTGCCGGCAAAATTGCCGGCTTCGGCCCGGCCTGCCTTCCTGCGGGTACCCCTGGCTTCGGGGTAGTTCGCGATGTCCCTGCCGATCCCCCTGGCTTGGGGGTGGTCGGCAGGGTCGCGGTGACTACCCCTGGCTTCGGGGTAGACCGCAGGGTAGGCAAAGACCGCCGCTGCAGGGGTTTTTTAAGGTCCGCGGATCCCCCTGGCTTGGGGACGGCACGCGGACCTTTGAAAACCCCTGCTTTGGCGGTCTGCGGGGTCACGTTCGACCTCCCCCCCTCCTTCTCCTTGCCGCTAGGCGGCTGCGGCGTGGGTGGCTGCGGCGGTGGTGGCTGAGGCGTGGGTGGCTGAGGAGTGGGTGGCTGCGGAGTGGCGGGGGTGGAAGGGGGGTTGGACGAGGCAGCCCTCTTCTGGCCCCCTCCCTCCTTCTTCTCCTCAGATTTCCTGGTTTTCTGAAAATAAAAAAAGAAAAATATTATTAAAATGTCACATGCTTGAAAGATTTGATGTGTAATATATTACTGCAATGTTTTAAAACATATGTGATAGTAAGAAAGTCCACTTACGATTGCATATATTGGAAACCATATGACGTCGTATTTGCTTGTATTTGTTCAAATGCAACATGGCTGCATTGTTGTGTTCTTACTCGCAAGAATACAAAAATACGGCCATATTGCATTGTTACAAATACAATAAATATGACATATTCTACAGTTAACAATACATGCATTCGTAACGGGAAATTCTTATTAAAACATATATTGCAAAACATCGCGGAAGAACACTACACATCACTTCTATCACGTATTAGCATGCAATGAAGTTAAAATTACTTACCATTTTTCAGCTGGAAATCGGGCGGTCCACGTGCTTCGTGGGTATCGTGGGGAATGAAACACTGCACGTTGCCTTCTTATTAGCGAACAATGTGCAAAGCTTCTTGGCCAATGATCAAGCTTATCAGATCGATAGACCAATAATCAAGCTTATCAGATCGATGGACCAATGGCAAGCTTCTGCACAATTCGCGCTAAACTTAATTTATTTTTAATAAAAGTAATATTTATTTGTAGAAGCTTTTTAAATATAATTAACATTTTATTTTGAGGGAAAAAACAACGTGAGAAGACGATTTTTAAAAAATATATATTTTGCACACACTTCAAGTGCGATTTGCGAACGCATAAAAAGCTCAGCTGCTGTCATCGTTGAGACGGTTTTCAGCTATCTCTCAAGTAAGACGTGCGTGAGTGAGTTTCATTTAAATAGTGTTCAGTGAAGTGTTTAGTGGGTGCAATTTTTTGGATTTGCTGCAGGAAACCTCAGGTTAGTTCCAAAATATAATAATTTGTAGTTTGCATGCCTTTCTTTGTGTAAAAATAATAGTTTCGTAGTCAGGATAGATGGGACGAAAGCATGGTTCAGCTGCATGAATTTCATTCAGCTCATAACATTTCTCCTGGCATGCAGTATACTCTGTAACTTCATATCGATAATGTTTCTATTATCATAAGGCATTTCTAGAGTGTAGTAAAAGTGCAGAACAGTATAAGTTTTAAAGGAACCATGGGTCACATGATGTCATAGCTCATGGTCCTTTAAACTTACTACTGTCATTTGAACCTTTACTAAACTTTATGAATGTATTATGCAGTTAGAACCAATATCGATAACAAGTTTCAGAGCATGCTTCATGCTAGAATAAATGTTATTTGATGACAGCGAAAGATACAGCTGAACTATGCATTCTTTCCATCTCCTTTCAAATCCAAGGGTTTGCTTCTTATCAGATTGCGAAAGCCTTCCAGGTGATAAGGGGCATAAGATCTTGGAAATGAAAGTGGAATAGTTATTGAGTATTTTGTTACAAGCATGTGTAAGTGTAGCTTTTAAAAAAGATCATTATTTTAATGTGGTACGTGTGATAGACAATGGGGTAAATAATGTGAGGAAACTAAAAGCTGTATAATTACAAAATTGTGGCTTCTATCGCAATCAGTTGCATATTTTCTAGTTTGTATTAATGAAAAGTAATAAATAATGATCCTACTTTGCCAGAGAAATAGCCATAATGCAAATCTGACATTGAGAGTAAGAATTAAGAGAAAGGTGGAAAGCCCAAAAACTTGACTAAATGTCGAAAAACTTGAAAATTCAGTCGTATCTCTGCTTTCAATGTTAAAAAAATCTAAAAAGGGAGTTGAGATCCCTAATGAAATTCATACTGATCAATGGAGAATTTAATAGGCTACAGGACTGTGTGATTTAAAAAAATGAAAAAAATTTCCTGCTAGCCCAAAAACTTGACTAAATGTCGAAAAGATTGAAAATTCAGTCGTAGCTCTGCTTTCAGTGTTAAAATACTCTAAAAAGGGAGTTGAGATCCCTAATGAAATTCATACTGATCAATGCAGAATTTTATAGGCTACAGGACTGTATGATTCAAAAAAATTAAAAACATTTCCTGCTAGCCCAAAAACTTGACTAAATGTCGAAAAACTTGAAAATTCAGTCGTATCTCTGCTTTCAATGTTAAAAAAATCTAAAAAGGGAGTTGAGATCCCTAATGAAATTCATACTGATCAATGGAGAATTTAATAGGCTACAGGACTGTGTGATTTAAAAAAATTAAAAAAATTTCCTGCTAGCCCAAAAACTTGACTAAATGTCGAAAAGATTGAAAATTCAGTCGTAGCTCTGCTTTCAGTGTTAAAAAACTCTAAAAAGGAAGTTGAGATCCCTAATGAAATTCATACTGATCAATGCAGAATTTTATAGGCTACAGGACTGTATGATTCAAAAAAATTAAAAAAATTTCCTGCTAGCCGAAAAACTTGACTAAATGTCGAAAAGATTGAAAATTCAGTCGTAGCTCTGCTTTCAGTGTTAAAAAACTCTAAAAAGGAAGTTGAGATCCCTAATGAAATTCATACTGATCAATGCAGAATTTTATAGGCCACAGGACTGTATGATTCAAAAAAATTAAAAAAATTTCCTGCTAGCCCAAAAACTTGACTAAATGTCGAAAAGATTGAAAATTCAGTCGTAGCTCTGCTTTCAGTGTTAAAAAACTCTAAAAAGGAAGTGGAGATCCCTAATGAAATTCATACTGATCAATGCAGAATTTTATAGGCTACAGGACTGTATGATTCAAAAAAATTAAAAAAATTTCCTGCTAGCCGAAAAACTTGACTAAAAGTCGAAAAACTTGAAAATTCAGTCGTATCTCTGCTTTCAATGTTAAAAAACTCTAAAAAGGAAGTTGAGATCCCTAATGAAATTCATACTGATCAATGGAGAATTTAATAGGCTACAGGACTGTGTGATTTAAAAAAATTAAAAAAATTTCCTGCTAGCCCAAAAACTTGACTAAATGTCGAAAAGATTGAAAATTCAGTCGTAGCTCTGCTTTCAGTGTTAAAAAACTCTAAAAAGGAAGTCGAGATCCCTAATGAAATTCATACTGATCAATGCAGAATTTTATAAGCTACAGGACAGTATGATTTACAAAAATTTAACAAATTTCCCTGTCGGTGAAATATGATGATAAAGAGTTTATACTCTTATCTTTCCTTTGACATTTATTTCTATGCTCAAAAGGTTCATGTTTCGCTTTTGTTTAGCTGCTAGCTTTGGTTGCCAGTTTCAGACTTATTTTTGGCGTGAAATGCTCCATATTTATATTTAGTTTTACTATATCATTTATAATATAAAGAAAAAAACATAAGCCTTCATTTTTGTTTCAGGTGAACTGCTTTCTGAAGGTTTCCACGCGCGAGCCGTTGGCCGTGAGCCGCGAGACACGGCGAACCACGAGTCGCGAGCCTTCAGCCGTGAGCCGTGAACCACCACGAGCCACGAGCCACGAGCCGCGAGCAGCGCGCGAGTAGTCAGCTGGGGGAAAGGGGAGAGGCAACCGCTGCTCGCAGTGGAAAATGCCTGTAAGCGCCCGGCTTATTCCCCGCCTGGCTACTCTCCTCTCGCGCAGTGGGTGGGGGAACTCTTTCCCCTCCAGCGTGCTACTCGCTAGCGGCATCGCGCGTATGCCACTAGATGGCAGTTTTTTCAATTTCGGGCGAAACTGCAGCGCGTGGTAACTCCGTCGCGGCCGCGCAACGCTTGAGGGATCCCGTTAATCATATATTTAAATTGTTTTCATTAAATTATTATTCACTTCATTAGAGAAGTTTTTTTCTATTCAAATGTATTTTAACGAAATTACTTCAATTAATTAAAGGATACGTACCTTATAGAACTTACCTATAATTCCAGCGAATAATTTTTTAAATCAGTTGCATTTTATTTATTTAGTATATTAACGCTTTCTTACAATTTCATTTATCGAACAATAATTGATTTCAACCATATTTTTATTTGTATTAAAATGATTTTATTTAAAATTAAATAGTTTGGATCAATTAAAATATTTGCTAGAATTCAACACATTCTACTTGAACAAAATACCATTTTAATTAAATTAACAATTTTCGATTGAATTCGAAAGACGCATTATATAAACGACATGTATATATAGAAGAATGGTTCTTATTAATAACAAATCAAATCCATTAAATAAATAATTTACTCTAATAAAATTGTTTCAAACAAACTTACACTTTGTAACGAAGTTCCCCGTTACGTATACGAGATACCGAATAAAGAACATAAAAGCTACCGAACAGTGGATATTATTAATCCCTACGTTACCGACTCGTGAGATAGGCTCACGAGTGGATTATAGTTAACGTCAAGGATAGACCCCGTTGACAGGCAGAGGCCCGGATGAAAAGACCGGCGCTCCAAGAAACGATGTCCAGGTTGTCCTGGGGAGCAAGGCAGGGCCATGCCAAACAACCCAGGCAACCTGAGATACGGAGAAGCGGCCTCGGGGAGTCCTAAAAGAATGACAGTGTCTATAAGTCCCCACGAGGAGGGGAAATAGAACATCGAGTCTGGCTTGAACGCTGGTTACGCGCGTCAAGCAGGCTGCGCGAATGTCGTGCGCAGACTGCCATAGCAGGCAGTCGGAACACGACCATGGGACTGGGCTGATGTGTCCGTACGTGCTGGTGAGCGCGTGACGCGGCACTCAGACAGCCATGGGTCGGTTCGCGTACGTGAGGCGTGTACTATAGGCCAGCCTGCACGTACGTCACGACTGGATACCGGCCAATGCATGGTGGGTTGTGCAGGGGCGTAGTTAGCCCGTTGGAATGTGTCCCGGTGCCCTCCGTAATCCCATAGGCTTGCGCTATGGCTGGACGGGCCGTGAACATTGCCTCCGTGGTGGTCCGCTCCTGGCAAAACGCTATGCTTTGGCAATTGATACCGCATGTTCCCGCACTCCTCACCACCACCTGTGTGTGGGTGGTGAGGGAGAAATGTATGCCCCTCAGCAGGCAGGTCTGCGAGGCTCGGACTTCCGTAAGGAACCCTCCCCTCTCTCCACGACCTAGCATACTGAGCGACCCTGGCTACCGCTACCGTCCATATGCATGGCCGCAGGGCCGTATAAGATGCATAGAGAATGGGGTCGAAGGACCCAATTGATAACGTAGGGTTGTTGGCCACCCAACTGACCAACTGGCGCCCTGATACCGATAGAAAAGGACGGGCGAAGGTAATGGGAAAACCCGTAGTGTGAGTGGCCCCTCGCACTGACGAGAATAACGTTACAACTTTAATATGCTCTGAATGTAGCAATTATTATATATTCAAACTGTTTTTAGAGACTTTTCTGCATATTCATCATTAATTATTAGAAATGCACTGCAGACAACAGATTTCAAGTCTGGAGAAATTAAATACTTTCAGTCTTACTTTTAATAATCACTATTTAAAACATTATTGTTTGAATACATAATTAACCATAATATAAATGACATTACGTACAGGCAATTAACCAAATATAGTATAACGATCTAAATACAAACAGTAAGAAGCTTATGAGTACTTTGTTCTGAAATAACGTGTTTTAATAATTGAAATAAACCTATATTTTTTTAACCAAGCTGAAGACAATTAGAATTGTCATTAAAATAATAACGCCGTACAAACTTCTAAGAAGCATAACTAAAAATCAAGCATTGAGATGTGAAAAAAAAATCCCGTATACAAATTTGACCGTCCAATTAATCTGCAAATAAAATGTTGTTAAAACTGCAGATAATCATTCTCATTAGATAAATACCGCTTAAATCCGATTATCAATTGTCCTTGTACAATATGTCACTTAACACATGCATATTCCTCAACTATATTCCATAATCTAATCAGGTAAGTACTTTCATTTTATTCGCATATGAATAGATGACGTCTCTCTCTTTCTGTCTCTCTTTGCTCACAACAGATTATTAAATATTATCCTTCTGAAAGTTATCTTTAAACGGAGCTGTTGAAAATGGCAAAAACATATATTTGGGTATTCTTGAAAATATATATGTAAACCTTAAAATTGTTATCCATTGGCGAGCAGGAATTAGTTTCAGCGAGTTCCTCAAAACAGATTTCTTTCTGCTAGCCATGACACTACACTCGACCCTTTTTGCAAAGCTGGTATCTGCGTTTAGAATGACTACTTGCCACAATGACTTTCCTACTCTTTCTCCCTTACATGATTTCGTCAGGAATAACTCCACAATCTACAGAAGTAGATTACAAAACCATCAAGAAAAGAATAGAAGTAGTAAAACATTCATTGATATATATAGATATTACAATGGAACTTAAATGCGATTAAAGAATTACATTTATCCTTATTAATTTGGGATATAATTAAATACATGCTATTAAGACTTTTTCATCTGACTGTATATGTAAATTGTAAGGAGAATAATCAGTCAAATGTTCTTGAGCAACAACTTGCCAAACGGAAGTTTCCACTACTTCGTAAGCGTGATAATGAGTTATAAATGATTTTGTATGCATTTGAACAATTACAAAATATATTTTATGCCTTTCAGTCACCATGATATATTTAATTTTGCCAAAAGTTAATACAATATCATCAGTATCAATTACTACCGCCATTCCTACTTTGTGCTTGGTCCCAAAAATACTAATCCATTGTACGAATTTACAAGCAGTGCCAATGTTATCAGGGAGCTTATCCTTAAAAAAGTAATAATCTGTATTACGACATATTTCTAATTCGCACGAAGTTCCTATGTGAAGACGATCGCTAAAACCTTCATTCAGCAAAAAACGGTAATTCAATTGTAACTGATGGTTTAGTGATATAGTGTGCGGTGGATTTTTGCGTGATGTTACCATACAACAACCATTTTTAAAATTTTTGTGTTTTGCTTCAAATCTAAAAGAAGATATATATTTAACTGGGCCGTATTTGCGAATGACATTTGGATAGTGTAATAAAAAATGATGTTTTGGCTTTAGTTTATCCGAAAACAATTTTAAATATAGTTCATGATGTTCACGAATGATATTTTGAAGTAAAATACAAGTTTCCTTACTGATTACAGGTGATAGAATTAAACAGATAATTTCTCTAAGTAATACCCATAATTTCCAAGCCCTGTTATTCAATGGTACCAAGTCACCAATAATTAATCCTAAAAACCTTACAAGGCATAACATTTCTGAGGCTGATAAAATCAAAAATTTTTTATGAAATAGTGATTCAGGAATAAGAGGGGGCTTATTTACGCCACTTTTACTACCAATATCGAAAAATTTTATTCTGCAGTTCAAAGTTTCGAGACTAAAAAGCTTTTGAACGTTAATTAATTCATTCAATATATCTCTTAATTCGTAGCGGCAAATACCTTCAAGAACGTCATGCATATAATCTAGGGTGATATTTTCAGTTACGTGAAAGTTCATTAAAGAATTAAATATACATTCGTCTGAAACGCCATATGAACAATCTTCTACGTGTGACGCATAATTACGCCTGTTTCGTATTATAGTAGTATCTTCCTGTAATTGTGTACATCTATTGGTTTTATCCACCGTACATATTCGACAGCAATAATCAGAATTAAAACTGGTTGTGAATCCTAAAATTTCATTTAAGCCTAAATTATCACCGATAATTGCTGTTAGAACAAAATAAATTTGCTTCTTTTCACCAAACAAACTTATGGTAATACCTTCTTTTTCAATATGAGAGAATTCATTTATGATATTTTGAAATATTATTTTGGTGCCAAGATGTTTCATACTTTGTGTACGATGAAGTTGAGCTAGAAAAATGTTTTCCAATATACTTCCATATTTACGAGGCATACAAGGAATGGTATAGTACACAGCACCTATTTTTTGTATATTACTGTGTGAACCTAGAGGGTTATTAATTTCAAAATCATCGAAATATAATAAAAGTGGTAGCACAATTTTTCCATGATACCTTTTTTCAATACTTTGCCATATCTCTCCGTCTAAAATTGAAGAATATATTCCGTTTTCACTACGATTTTTAAATTCAGACATGATTGTTTCAAATACACCAGGTAAAGTTAAAAATTTAACTAGAACCGATTCTATTGGAATGAAGTCTATGGTATCGTTATTAACGACTACTTTACTTTTTCCTTTAATTCGACGAGGGACCAATGAATTATTAATTGTATGAGAAACTGGAGGGATGAAAGTATGTTTTTTTTTAAATATTCAAAAATTAAGTACTCTGATTTAAAAACATTGAAAGTTTTTTCTACCACTTCTACTATTGATAAAATTTGCTGTGAAACACTATCGTTTGCATTACCTAATATCTTTTCAATAAAATTAACCAAAGTTGTTTTATAAAAAGCTCTAATACATGAAATAATTTCCATTGAAATGCTTCTCGATAAGTATACATTACTAAATATTTTTGCTACAATCAAAGTTATATTAAAAACAATTATATCTTTCATATCTTGAATATTATTTGTTGTATGCATATTAGTTAATGAACCTATCACAACATTAACATCTTGCTCTAAATTCTTTATAATATTTGTAACATTTTTCCTCCTGGTATTTGAGGTGTCTTCATTAGTTCTATTGTTATTGTATCCTACAGATTCATCATTCACTACGTCGGAATGTAAATGTTTTTGTGTGAAATGACGGCTAAATGAATAGAAATTATGAAACGATCGATTACAATTTGCAACTGGACAGTGGCAAAACCCCCGCAACTCGTTTTTATGGTAAAATTTGGTGTGAATTATAAATAAATTGTAATTGTTCAAATGGTATAGGCAATACGGACAGATAAACATTGTAGAATTTTAAATAGACCTTTAGCTTAGCTAAACACAGCATACGTATTTACACTTATATCACTTAGCTTAACATTTCATATAAATTATTAGCATTCTACATACCAAATGTGAAAATATAGCTTAAGCATATTTATTATTTTAATAATGAAGTCGTTAATTCCTTAACATTATTATTTCTCGTTTTGAAAGGTCGAGCCACTATTAAAGCATTAACAAAATAGTCCCATTCGGAAATACAAACTGCAGTTTTTGTTAACTGTAGTGCTTTAAAATCAATGTCCACTAATAAATATCCATTAGGCATTTTTAGTACATGCCATTTGTCCAAAATATTATGTATATGGGATTCAGTACTGTTCTCTAAACCTTCACGCCCCTAGCGCTGAAACATTTTTCCCAATTATGTTAAACTTGTT
This sequence comes from Prorops nasuta, assembly GCF_024137725.1. NCBI lineage: Eukaryota > Metazoa > Arthropoda > Insecta > Hymenoptera > Bethylidae > Prorops > Prorops nasuta. Next base: position 883,975 of record NW_027116817.1, on the reverse strand, counting down.
CCCAAGGGTAAATATTTAGTTCCAGCCACAATCTGCTTCGTCTTTCTTCTATTACATCTGAAATTAGAAAATGTTTAGTAATCAAAAAATATTTTTTACAGAATTCTATAAACCGCACAAAAAGAATGACAATACTTATAAGTTAAAAATATTATACGTACATTATTTACTATATAACATAATGTGTCTAATATATCCTACATATTATTTTTCCTTAGATAACAAATTGTAAAAAACTCTATTTGGTACACAGTAAACAATAATTTCAATAGTTGTGCTGCCTATGGTATTATTGAACTTTTTATACATATATAAGCAATTACAGTACTTTTATATTAATTTTTTTTTGCAGGTTCAGATCTCTTTGCTGCAGATTGCTTTTTCCTAACAGCAGGTACGAAATAAATACTTTTTTCTTCCGAAGGGAATTCTTTAACAATATCATCTGAGATATCACTGAAACCCTTACACATTGATCTGTAAATAATGATTGAGTACAATTTTTTATCATACTGATGGAGAAAATAATATTACTACACAAAATTACCTCTTCTCATTATCCAATATTTCAGGATTAATTAAATCTACTATCATGTTTCTAGTAGCAGGAGTCAAAACTTTCGTTTTTGTGTAAGATTTTAATATAACTATCCCTTTTTCTGTTTTGTTTAAAATATTTTTTATTGAAAATATTTTCCTATCATTATTTTGGTATGGTAAGGGACTATGTGTGTTGGAATAATTAATTTCTGAATAATCATTGCTATCAAAATCTTTGGAGGTACTTTCAATTGCCTCTACATCTTCCTACATTACAAATTTGGTAAATAGATGAAACAATTATAGATATGTTAGACTAATAAGTAATTATTGTGTTTGTTAATTTAGTATTATCTATAAGATACCTGAAAGCTATTTGATGAACTTCCACCTTGTGATGATAATCCTGCATTATTATACCTTGTTTATATTTTTCATCCCATTTTTTATCAAACATTAATCGTCGTCCTAGTTTGGTAAGTAACTATTTTAGTGATTTTTCATTTACAGTAAATATTATATCTGTAGTATTCTCATTTTGTGGAATACCACGATTAGGACAATTTTAACACGAAAAATCTTCATCTTCATATAAAACGAAATAACTACATCTAATTACCAATAACCAATTATATATTTATATCTGTTATTGAAAATACATAAATCTCTCTTTTTTCTACCTTAGCTAATTTTGCTAAGAAAATATCCACTCTGTGGTAGACCAGTTTGTGTAATACCAGAAACGGAAAAAAATATTAAAGGAAGCACCAAGTATCTCACAATCGTCGAGATAGCTTTAAGGGTGTCGTTTAATTTGAACACTGTTTTCAGGATGTTTTTATATGAATATATATAAATAATTGTTGAAAATAATTACATTAAAACTGTATAACATATTAACGGTTGTTTAGAAGGTGTTAAGGAATATTTTCACAGTAGCTTCAAATAAGGAAATGATTCCACTATATAAAAGTCTTGAAATGGCTACTTTCTTACTATGATTTCTCCAGATTTTCTACATTAACTAATTTCGCCAGGAATAAATCCACAATCTGGTGGACCAGATTGCAAAATTAGAAAAGGAAAGAAGAATATTTGGAAAATAATCTGCAGCATGGCATTCCTATAACATCCATAGGCAAAGACGATCTGTATAATATCTAACAAAGTTTTCAATCATTTTTGCTGCAATTGCACATGTAGTTTATGTGCAGGTCAGTTCTCTGTCATGTAGTTTCAGTGATATGGGTTATAAGTCTTTCGAATATAGAAAAAATGAACACTGGGTAACTGACCGACATCTAAGTAAGGAGTTGCCTTGGTCTCCCCCAAGTAAACAAATAGATGGTTTTTCTTAACAACATTTTTATATACTGCGCCTATGTATTTTTGTAATGCGTCACCTATCTCATAACACCCTTCTAAATCTAATATTTGTAATCGTTTAAACCGACGTATCACGCAACAAATATCTTCTACATTTACGCCTTTACAATCTCTCGCCACGAAATGCCGAACCTTCGATAGGTGCCGAAGAAAATAAGCACTTACATCAATGTACATCTGCGATATGTTAATATATTCGAGCTTTTTTAACTTGCCCAAAGGGTCCAACGCAAACTGGCCCCTTATCCAGGTGCAACCGGTTATGTCTAAATATTTTAAATTTGGCGCACCCTCTGCCAGGTCTATCAAGAATTCCGTGTCGACCCATCCGCAGTAATTGACCTCGAGCACCTGCAAATTTTTAAATCCTACTGGAAAGCTTACAAATTCCCGCCACATTATAGGTAATTCAAAAAAATCAGCTACTTCTCCCTCTTCATCAGGGATGTCTATATTATTATTCGAATTTAATTTATTATCCTGGCAGATAAAAAAAACAGCCCATTGCAAAGACTCTCTAAGCCTTGCATTTTTCCCCATAGCTTCAAGTATCTTTGAATTAAAATGATTTGGTCTCTTAATTGTTAATTTCCTTAATTGCTGGAAGGCTAGTAGTGCATTCACTAAATTTTCAGTTGAAATATTACTATATTCCAAATGTAGTATCTGGAGATGTGATTGCGATCCCAGCAAACATTCTCCGTTTATATTAGGACCTATAGCTTTGAAAAAGTATAATTCCACCATTTGGACGAAGACTTGATAAAGCTCATGGTCAATTGGCCCCTGCGAATGCCCTATACTAAGTTTCTCTAGCATTAGCTTAGATTTCGCTAGAGTTCGATACGCCGTTGGCCGCACCTGTGCTCCGGTTAGGTCGAGGAATTTTAAACGCCTTGCGTTTTTCAACAAAACTACAACGTGTTGAGGTAATTTTGTCTTTAACTGCTGTAGTGACACTAGGCTCACTTCCTGAACGTGGCCTGCAAATCGTTGTATGGCCCAATGCATTGTAAGATTCGATATATTCTGCTCCTTCCAATGCCAAGTTCTAAAGTCTAATATAGTTATCCGTTTGTACGAATCCCATGTAGCATCTCGCCAACTCTTGTTTACTTGCTCCATTATTCTACATTCTTTAAATGGTAGGAATGAAGCGATAATCTCTATAACATCGTGTGGAAGTTCCAGGTAATTATTTTTTAATCTGCTTCCATCGAAAGGATTAATCATAGGCTGGGCCCATTTCTCCTCCTTTCGTTCATGCCACGTATCAGCTGGCAGAACTCTTATTTGTCGCCCATGAAGCCTGATAGGATATTCTATAGCATGCAACAAGGCTGCCTTTGCTAACAATATCCCAGGGAAAGTTATGAACCCTATATGACCCTTGGGTTTCTTTCGTATGACTGCATGGGTTGCTCCAAACTGATGGAACTTTTTCAATAAATCTTCCTTTTTCGTTTTCCTTGCTAATCGTACAGCCATCAGTCTTGGAATAGTTACTTTGGTGGGTGGTGGTAAAATTATAAACTCCTCCGGATCCATGATATCAATAATATAACTTATTTCTTATTTACTACAAGCGAATTACCACAAGACTGAAATGAATTTAAAGTAAAACCAATGAAAATTAACCAAATTAAAGAAACCTGTTGCAGCAAAAGTTCATTATAAGGAACATATGTTTATAAATTTCTTTATAATATAAGATTTATTGAAACAAGTAATTTCTTCTATAAGAACTAAGGTGGCTTAGTCTTTACGCAATGACGTACTGGTCTGACAGCCTCAGGTGTAATCCACTTATTACTTTCATATTTGCTAATCAATAGTATTATTGTTTTACTCCTTATCGCATTCCTGAACCTTTTATAAATCATCCTGCATTTATCTTACTTTATACGCATAGTAAAGCTAACAAGATTTTGTGTGTACACCTTATTTAACTATAAATATTAATTACACATACCTCTAGAATACTGCAAACCCAACGTATGGTATATTATCATCTACTTTGTAGTTATCGCTTCAAGGTAGGTATGAAAAGTATCTGCGCTATCAATTCTTGGATAACCACTTTATACGTTCAGTTTAAATCCTGTCTTCAGCAATATCTATAATTGAAAAATAATGCATCATTAATTAATGATATATGATAAATAAAAATGCCTTAATGTTGGTGTGTAAATATAAACTTGGTGTTTAAAAAATATTATGCCTATTGATTTACAATAGAATAAAGCATTAACACAGAAATATGTAATAAATTACTTTAGTTATAGAATTATAATTTAATGTAATACTATGAAGAAAAGATAGTTTATATAAAACAATTTTGAAGCTAGTTGCATATTTAAAAAGTTTTATTTTCAATTCATTTTAGGACTAAGATGTAACTTTCACACTGCAGCGTATTTTTAGCAATCCTAAGATTAATTATAAATTTTACATACCTTATAATCGTGGGTTGCTAACTCCTCAAAGTTGATTAATTCTTGATCACTTTCTTATTATAATTTGTATTAATTTACAATATTATAATGATAAAACCTGTGCAGTCTTCTCTGACCGGGATCACCAACACACAATGTCTTCTACGATTTCAATACATTATTTTTATTGCATCACTACGTAACGTGCAGAGCACCACAGAGGACGACCGTTAAGATCAGTTAAGATACAAACGAAATAAACAAGTTCGAACTTGATCGAGCGCTGTTGCTATTCGAGGCTTACAGAGCTTTATTCTGTACAGTGAGTGCTATCAATGGCATCTACTCTGGTCCCCGACCATGAGCGCTATAGCATCCTACTCAGTACTTTTAGAACGCAACGTTCCCTGCCAATGAGAGGGTATTGTTAATGACTCACAGTGTACATGAATTCTTGTAAATAATCGAAGTTCTCTATTTTAAAGGAATAAGACATATTTACATTAATTTATACTGTTTCTGTAAGTCTTTTGATTGAGATTGTCTTAAGTCGATTTACAAAAAATACTTAATGCTGGGATAATATTTTCGAACAGCGCATAAAGTGCGCGGAGCAAAATACGTCTCCAGCCGTGATGCTGAATTGCAGATGCATAAACACCCCAATATCTCTCCCAAGCATATAAGATTAAATGGACTTAGACTTCATGCTGGAGGGTATAACTCTGTGGAATCTATTCACATCTTTGTAGGTAGCATTTACCAAACCTTACCGTGCAATTACTCTACAGACCGCGTGAAAATTTTTAAGCGCTGCAAACAAATATGTAAGCCTTACGTCAATTCGCTCGCTATATATATAGTATATACTCCAGTACTTTCAATTACACCTAATGCGAATATTCATCTTTAGTAGACCGTTTGGAATAAAATACGTATTACTTTGCTTTATTATAGTTTCGCAAATCTAAAAATCGTAAAAAATATCTATTTGTATTTAACAAATAAAAATTTAAATTTTATAAATTTTTTTATATTTGTTAATAATATTAATTAAATATTCAATAAATCAATTCTAATTACGCTTTATTCGTGTTTTAAAATATGTATCTACATACGTATTTCACAAATAATTTTTATATATTCATTTCTTTCAGTGAACTACATTCGTTAGTGGTTGCGTTCCAAATCCTAAGCGCTAAAGTAGCGCCATAACATGATTCGTCAGTTGAATCAATTTGACCAATCGTGACACGTATTATGCCTAGCGCTACCATTGCGCTAAAAATTTGAAACGAAGCCACTATCATAGATCCAGCGACGATGCGGTGGGACGCCATAACCCCCATCATACTTACAATACCTATGTTCAGAAGCGAAAGAGAGAAACAGTGGGGGTCTTAGCGTCCCATAGAAAGGTTTCGAACTTAGCAATATCCAGAGAACGCGGTGAGACCGGAAAAAAACTTAAAAATGGATTTTTATACTAAAAACTTGTTAGAAGAATGGGGATTGAAAGAATTAATACCAAAATTTGAAGGTATGTAAAATTTGAAACACTTGTAGCCGAATGTAGTAAACTACATTTTTCCTTTCAAAGAAATATTTATGAGAATAATACGCCCAGTGAGGCATGATTAGTCTTAACAAACAAATAAATTAATCAAGGAAAAGACTATTTGAATATGTCCGAATGTAATTGCAGAAAACGAAATTGTTGAAGCCCTAATACCAAACCTGGATGAAAATTTGCTTAAAGAGTTAATCCCCAAAATAGGACCACGAATACTATTTACTAAAAAATGGACTGAGAAATATAAACAAGGTATAAATAATTCAGGATTATCATCACAAGGTGCAAGTTCATCAAATAGCTTTCAGGTATCTTATAAATAATAGTAAATTAACAAACACAATAATTACTTACCAGTCTAACATATCTATAATTGTTTCATCTATTTACCAAATTTGTAATGTAGGAAGATATAGAGGCAATTGAAAGTACCTCCAAAGATTTTGATATCAATGACTATTCAGAAATTCATTATTCCAACACACATAGTCTCTTACCATACCAAAATAATGATAGGAAAAAATTTCCAATAAAAAATATTTTAAACAAAACAGAAAAAGGGAGATTTATATTAAAATCTTACATAAAAAAGAAAGTTTTGACTCCTGCTACTAGAAACATGATAGTAGATTTAATTATTCCTGAAATATTGGATAATGAGAAGAGGTAAGTTTGTGTAGCAAGAATATTTTCTCCATCAGTAGGATAAAAAATTTTACTCAATCATTATTTACAGATTAATGTGTAATGACTTCAGTGATATCGCAGATGATATTGTTAAAGAATTCCCTTCGGAAGAAAAAAGTATTTATTTTGTACCAGCAGTTAGGAAAAATCAATCCGCAACAAAGAGATCTGAACCTGCGAAAGGAAAACTCATATCTAAGTACCGTAATTGCTTGCATATGTACAAAAAGTTAGATAACAGTGAGTTAAGTAGCACAAATACAGGCCATGAAAGTAATGAATCTGATAACATAGATGATGAAGGTATGTAAGAATAATTAAATTATATGAATTTCTACTTGATGGAATTTCTTAAAATATTTGTCATTGAAGGTAGAATAATATTTAGAATATATTAGGTATATTATGTTATGTAGTAAATAATTGTACGATAGATTTTTTTAACTTATAAATATTTTCACTCTGTTTGCACAACTTATAGTACTGTGTACAAAATATTTTCTTTTTGCTAAACACTGTTAATTAGAAACTGTTATTTTCAGATGTAATAGAAGAAAATCAAAGCAGATTATGGTTGGAACAAAATATATCTCCTTGGGAATTAGTTAAATATCATTGGCAAAAATGTTTCAATATTAGACGTAGAGATTTAGAGAACAGTACTGAATCCCATATACATAATATTTTGGACAAATGGCGTGTACTAAAAATGCCTAATGGATATTTATTAGTGGACATTGATTTTAAAGCACTACAGTTAACAAAAGCCTCACTCTGCATTTCCAAATGGGTCAATTTTTTTAATGCTTTAATATTGGCTCGACCTTTGCAAATGAAAAATAATAATCTTAAGGAATTAACTACTCTATTACAATCACCAGATATTAGTGAAAGTAAGAAGCACATGAAACTTATACAAATGGCATATGATTCACATGGGATTTGATTGTTCTTATACAGGCTGTGTCACTTAATTCATCCCAGTGCATGGACATAAAAATTCAGTTGCTTTCGTTACCATACGACATAAATTTTTTCCACTACATCTTTTTGGATATAAATACAAAGTAACTGAAGGAAGGTTTGGTGAAAAAAATTGATGTATCTCATAGTTATAAACACAATTGAATTTTTACATCTACGTTCTTGGGAAAATAAAGTGACATGCCGTCTATAATAATCATTTTTCATTATAGATAGTAAAGTTGTTATACAATTAAGCCTGCTTTCACATATCCTTCCACCACGCGGTAGAATCAGGATTGGAAAACAACACTGGAAACCTTCAATTCTTGAATGCAAGGAAAGTTTAATTAATCATTTAAAGGTTAGTTCAATTGTTTGACCAGTGTAAATATTGTATCCCCTGTATATATCATTTACATTATTTTTTTATTCTTTTCTGTTACGCTCTTTATGTAGATTGCAGGTGATATCTCAATGTTAAAAGAAAGAAGACGCGAAACTATGAAAAAATATCATTTACCATTGCAACCATTCATTATTATTATTGGTACATCTTTGAAGAACATTCAATCAATTTATGTCAGTATGGATGATGTTTTATACGATGTATCATCTACTTTGGACGCAATTGACATAACTTTCAAAATCTTTCAAGTTTCCAACGCAATGTACCCGCCAGAAAGTGCACATATATGGGAGCTTATACAAACGTTTTTATATGATATGAAAACTGGCTTTGATAAGCACATACCATTTGTTACGGAATTAATTAATGACATGAAGATGTAAATGGCGTGTCATTCAAATGCTTTTCCTACTTCTACTCTTTTCTTGATGATTTTGTAATCTACTTCTGTAGATTGTGGAGTTATTCCTGACGAAATCATGTAAGGGAGAAAGAGTAGGAAAGTCATTGTGGCAATTAGTTATTCTAAACGCAGAACCAGCTTTGCAAAAAGGGTCGAGTGTAGTGTCATGGCTAGCAAAAAGAAATCTGTTTTGAGGATCTCGCTGAAACTATTTCCTGCTCGCCAATGGATAACAATTTTAAGGTTTACATATATATTTTCAAGAATACCCAAATATATGTTTTGGCCATTTTCAACAGCTCCGTTTAAAGATATCTTTCAGAAGGATAATATTCAATAATCTGTTGTGAGCAGAGAAAGACAGAGAGAGAGAGACATCATCTATTCATATGCGAATAAAATGAAAGTACTTACCTGGTTAGATTATGGAATATAGTTTAGGAATATGCATGTGTTAAGTGACATATTGTACAAGGACAATTGATAATCGGATTTAAGCAGTATTTATCTAATGAGAATGATTTGCTGCAGTTTTAACAACATTTTATTTGCAGATTAATTGGACGGTCAAATTTGTACGGGATTTTTTTTTCACATCTCAATGCTTGATTTTTAGTTATGCTTCTTAGAAGTTTGTACGGCGTTATTATTTTAATGACAATTCTAATTGTCTTCAGCTTGGTTAAAAAAATATAGGTTTATTTCAAATATTAAAACACGTTATTTCAGAACAAAGTACTCATAAGCTTCTTACTGTTTGTATTTAGATCGTTATACTATATTTGGTTAATTGCCTGTACGTAATGTCATTTATATTATGGTTAATTATGTATTCAAACAATAATGTTTTAAATAGTGATTATTAAAAGTAAGACTGAAAGTATTTAATTTCTCCAGACTTGAAATCTGTTGTCTGCAGTGCATTTCTAATAATTAATGATGAATATGCAGAAAAGTCTCTAAAAACAGTTTGAATATATAAGTAGTGGTAGCTAGGGGGTTCCTGTGACACGGTGGTGAGGGGAGTGCGGGTGTGCGGGGGGAAGTGTCTTGGGTTTCCCTGTGACACGGTGGTGAGGGGAGTGCGGGTGTGCGGGGGAAGTGTCTTGGGTTCCTGTGACATGGTGGTGAGGGGGGTGCGGGTGTGCGGGGGGAAGTGTCTTCTTAAGAGCTAGGGTTTATTGGGTGATGAGGAGGGTGCGGGTGTGCGGAGGAAATGCTTTGGCTATGGGGAGTGAGAGAGAGAGAGAGAGATCCCTCTCACCCTCTCTTTCTCTCTTAGAGTCTCTCACCCCTCTCCCATCAGCCTAGGGCCCGGATGGTTAATTATCCTACGGGTCCACTAGTTCTCTAAGGCTTACCCCCTCTCCCATGTCACTAGGGTCCGGATGGTTAGTTATCCTACGGGTCCACTAGTTCCCTAAGGGTTACCCCTCTCCCATCACCCTAGGGCCCGGATGGTTAGTTATCCTGACAGTTACCCAGAGAACTTTTTTTTGTATTTTAGTTGGTGGAGGAAAAAGTTTCTTTTTTCTCCACTAGGTAGCGATCACGAAAATTACTAGGGCAGCTACACCGCTAGGGGTCCTAAGCATCTTACGGACTGCCATTTTTGATTTCTTAGTCCTGCCCTCGGAGGGTCTTTTCTCCCTCCACATACTTATCCTAGACCTTCCCACTATTTTCCTACTATGGACCCGCCATTTAACTTGATTTCACATTTAACCATTTTTCTTCCCTCTCAACCTACCTCTACACCATTGAAGGGTCTTTTTCCCTCCACATACCCATTCTATTCCCTCCTACTATTTTCCTCCTTGGGTCCTTCTTTTAATTTCACATTATACCTTTCTTGAACCTTGGGTACAGATTCCTTTTTTCTTATACAAGCTGTCGATAAATATAAAGTGAAAAAATATGCAGTATCAAGTGATTATTAATTTAGCGTATAGACAGAATTCTCCAGTAATTCATATAATTACAAGAATAATAGATGAAATTATGCAAAATTTATCACAAGCGGTAAATGAAGAAACAATCGAGACGCATGGAATGGAGTATGAAAATAGTAAGTTATTATGAATGAGATTGCATCATACATTTTTCTAAAATCTGATGATTTTTTACAGTAACACGCTGTATACAACTGTTGATGAGAGGTATCAGAATGATTGAGATAGAGGCAGGGATAATTCCGCAGGAAGAGGAGGAGGAGCAGGAGGAGGAGGAGGAGGATGAGGAGGAGACAACGATGGAGGTAGCAAGGGCAGAAGAATAGCTTGATATTTTAAAATATTATATGTTAAAACTCTTTTTAGTTATATATATATATATATATATTGAATAAAAGTATTATATGTTAAATCTTTTGAATATTGAATAAAAATTACTGTAAGCATATTATAAATGAATAGATTATTCATTACATCTTCCTGTAAGCATGCTCTACATGTCACATAGTTAACAGACATTATTTTTCCTTTTGCGAAACAATGGGGAGTGAAATTCTAGGGACCACCCAATGTTCCTCCTATGAGCTTTCCCAGGGCTCTCTAAAACTGACCCGATACCTTCTGCCCATATTTTACCCTCTCAACCAGTCTCTAGCTATTTTTTTTCGAGACTTTTCTCACAAACAGGTCAGATAAATGAGCCCACGTGCTAAACAGAGTCACAGTTGTGAAGTAAGATTGTCAAGAAGCCATTGATGCGCTCGATACTTTCTGACCATATTTTACCCTCTAAACCAGCCTCTAGCTATTTTTTCGTGACTTTTCCTCCCTCAAGCAGACCAGACAAATCATTCAGCCTCTAGCTATTTTTTTCTCAAGACTTTTCTCACAAGCAGAGCAGACAAATGATCCCACGTGCTAAACAGAGTCACAGTGTGACGTAAGATTGTCGAAAAGCAATTGATGCGCTCGTAAATTTTAAGCTGCACTCAGGATATGTCCTTAAGATGCTAGTATTCCCAACCCAAGTAATAATGGACGTATATTTCACGACTCGTTTCTAAATAATGAAAAGTTTATATTTTAAACTGTCATTACTTTATCTGAGGAACGTGACTATCTGCACCATCTAGTACGTGTTATGACACGTTTGAATTAAATATATTTGTTTTAGATGACGGTTATTTGATCTGAAGAACGTGTATCTCACGACTTGCTTTTAAACAATGAAAAGTTTATATTCTAGACTGATGTGACTTTATATAAGGAACGTGTATATAATTAAATGGATTTATTTATTTTAATTAACAACTACTTGATCTAAAGAATACATGTATCAACAGGTTTAAAATAATGAATTCTCTTTGAAATCTACAATCATGAGTGAGTAACCCATCAAAAATGTCGTTCGCCTGCAACAGTCCCTCCACTCTCAATTTCCAATAAGCGTGTATATCTTATCCCTTCCTACGATATTATTCAAAGCCACCCAAGTTTCGTTTGCCTGCAACACTTCCCCTACTCTCAATTTCCAAGTGTGTATATCTTATTCCCTCCTAGGATATTATTCAAAGTCACCCACGCTAGCAATTAGGAAATTTCATTCAGTCTCGATTAGAAGCGTGAAGCAGTCGAAAGTTCAAGTCTGTAACGCTGCAGTCATAATATTTTATTGTGGTGTAATAGCAGTATTGAAGCTTCAAGCAGTGCAAAGTACCAGTTTCACGTTGCAGATAGAATATTTTTTTATTGTCACGTAATTGTCGTAGATAATCTTTAGAAGGTAAGAATTATTTTTTCTTTTTTACGTTATTCTCTATTCTTAATATTATTTTATTATTATAGAAATGGATTTAACTAAGATTAATGAACTCGCAACTGTAGAACCAAAAACTTTTATAAAACTGAATACTTTGGAGATTGGGGGGTCATACCGAATAACTGAATTATCGAAAATTAAAACCAAATATGGGGAGAGAATAATAGCAAAGCTGCTTACGAAGGAATGGTTCTTCTTGCCTGCGAGGATGATGGCATTACTGGAAAAACCAGAACAATTCAGGAATTTTCAAGATGCAGCTTCAAATCAAATATTAACATTCACGTATCATGGTGGAAATTACAATAATATGACATTTGCAATTGTTAGTCAAATTTCAAAAGATTAATTTAGAAAACATTTGTAAGGAATAATTTAAACACAAATAAATGATTATTATATCTTATTTATTATTTTTTTCCTTCATTATAATGATAAGCTTAACTATAGCCTATTAGCGATTAACATACATTTCTAACTATTAGCGATTAACTTACATTACTAACTATTAACGATTAACTTACATTTCTAACAATACTTGTAAGCGGGTTATATTCAACAATTTTATCATGTATAATTAAACAATACGCAGTAGTATTACTTGCAATATTTTTAGAACAATCGATCTCTATTTTAACGTCAACTGTGCCAGATTTAATAGATTCGTTTTGATGCGAACAATCAATGACAAAGAGAGGGCCATATTCTAAGAAATTGTTGTAATCAAGCATTGGTTTCGACGGTTTTTCTCCAGCATAATAGGATTGGATAAATTTAACATACATATCATATAGTACAGAAAATCGTGATTTTTCAGTATCAGTATCAAGTCGATCATACGGATAAAATTCAGAATTAAGATAGACTTTAATATCACGAACAAAACTATCATCGAAGTCAAGCACCTTCATATGCTGCGTATTCTTCTTATTTGTTCTAAATGCTAGAATAACGTATCGAGGCTTCTCCAATTGTGTTGCAGCTTTTACAGCCCACGTATGCCGCTGTGTTTCTGGTAGAAGCGGGTATTCGTAGAGTTCCCAGGATCGAAAAGCCATGGTGAGGCTTTTGTTTTGGTCGATAATACGTAGAAATTGAAGTTTTGTGTATTCATTCAATGATATATGAGGAATTCTCCATTGCACTTTTTGAACATCAATTTTGGAGTCGGTGATTTTCGTTGAAGAATATATCGAATTCGTATCATTACGCGCTCGAATGAGAACGAGCTCATGACGTGCATTTATTATGACTCTTCTATAGTCTTCACAAAAACCCAACAGCATTTTCAGTGGTACGCAAAAATTAAAATATTTCGTAGGCTTATAATCTGATAGAAACCATCCTGAATGGTGTAGACTCGTACTCTCCTCCCCAGTCAGAGAAATGAGATTCTTCATGGAACTAGTAATACCCACATTCTTACTGCGGTCAATCTCAATACCATTCAATTCATAGCGAATTTCATCGAACAAGAATGCCATGGAATTGCAGTCAAGTCCAACTGTATCTTGAACTGTTGCACCCTGAGCACGAGTGCCCTCGATTAATTTTCCCTCTATGTATAGGTAACTCTCACATGGTAGAAGAATTAAATCTTGCTGTTGTATTGGAATTCGAATTTCGTCACTATTTCCCAATGATGCATTTGCATACGGATTGTAAGCATGTATTTCCATTTTAGTAATGCGATTGTCGTACACAGGTTGTGCGGTTACGTCCAACAGGTCCATTTTTATTTCTGACCTTGAAACCCAGTGATTGAAGAAAGGTTATATTTTTTCTTGTTAGCGGTCTTCTAACGTAATCCCCACCCAATGTATCTGCTCCTGCAGCAACTGTTGGACTGATGATAGGCTCATCTGGTATCGGTGATTTATAAGTATTCTTGTAAATTAGCATTTTCTAATGTGTAATCGAATTGTAATTTCTTCCCCACCGAAATTTACTAGACGGTTTTCCTGATCGAGAATGCGCAAAGTAAGACGGTCAATTACTTTCACAATGACTGGCAAGTAAATGACGTTTTTCGGTGTTTCCGAGATTTTATAGCCTGGTGGCACGCTTGGAAAAAATTCATGTATAACATGTTGAGGTTTGCCGTTTGTATATGCACCAGCAGTAATATTACATTCAATTCGTAAAATATTCACCCTTATAATGTTTACGGGCTGGTCTGATTCGGCTAGAGTGTTCGGCTGAATAATTCGATCTGACGAAAAACCCAATAAAGAGCCTATATTATTAGGTTTTGTAAAATCGATCAGATATTTACACTTTATTTCACTTTTCAACGTATTATTATTAGCACGTAGAATAATGACATCTTCATTATCCGCCTCATGCATCAATGTACGCAAAAGATCATTTATAGCACTCAATTCATAACAACCTGTAGGTATAGTCAGATCTTCAGTATCGTAGTAAAACTTATTGTTCGACTCATCAACATTAGCGATTGAATTGAAGCTCTGAAAGTCTACGAGACCAAGTTCATATTGCTCCTCCCGAAGATTGATCGGTGGGAAAAAATCTGCCTCTAATATGGACTCGCGGTCAGACAGCGTAACCGTTAAAGACATTGTTCACGTAGAAACTTGACACACAACTGACCGCATATGCTTGTATCATACGATTGATATTGATCGTGGTTGTAGTAGATTATAGCAGAAGGACCAAAATAATCTAAAAGTTCAATTGGAGGTTTCAAATTTCCAAAGGAGTCGAAATACTTTACGTAATTATTACGTTTAACGTAGGCAACCCAATGTGTACCAGAACCTTTATCTTCATCAAGATTCACGATTGCACACTCATTGCATAGTACGGTTTGCGGTAGAGATGTGCGCATAAAAACTCCTCGAAAATGTGGTATATCCTGACATGCATGTAATAATTGAATATTACTAGTAGCTCCAGATTTCGGGAGGTTGCTTATTTTTTTTTTTTTTTGCGAGGTTTTTTTCCTCCTTTTCAAACCCTCTCCCCTTCGTCCGTAAGGGGTTAGGTATAAACCATGTCCACGCCTGCCTTCTATTACACGATTGTGACGCTGTATCTCTTCCAATTGTCTCTTGGATGCTTTCGCATCGTTTACAGCTTTTGTTATACCTGCTGCGCCCCCAGCTAATGCGCCCACTGCACTCAACAGTGGGAGCAGAGGTAATAAACCCCCCCGTTTTTTTTTTTGAGTAAATTGCTTTTTCCTCAATAAACCTCCTCGTTTCTTCGGTAGACGAATTTTTCTTTTCTTCATGCTTCTTCCATGCACTTGTAGGCCTAAGCCAAGTTTTCGTTTTACATTCATGGATGCCCAGACTGCTGCTGCAGCTGCTCGTTCACGTAAAGATGAGTCACTAGCAGTGATACGTTTTCGTGCACGCTGTGCAAGAACTTTATCAGCCTGGTGACGTGGTGGCAGATCCTTATATATTGAATATGCGATATCGTGTTCACGACAGGCTTCGTCTAGAGGATTTATACCAGGATCACCACGTGCTAACCGTTCTCGAAGTCGAGTACCTGGTCCGCAATAATTGTAGCCAGGTATGTGTACTTCGAACGGTAATTTATTCAGTATTTTATTGAAAAAAGTTCCACAACCGTAGCTTACCATGTGGAACTTTCTTTCTGTTTCTCACACAGAGTTTGCTGACAAGCCCAGCAATCTTTTATTGAAGGGAGCGGTCCATCAATGTGATCTGTATTAGGTAGATTATGATGTTTAAAACACCAGCGATATTGTTGTACTTCAGGATCTGCACGAATATGTTCAGGCAATTTATTCCAAACCTCTTGAATACAACGCGGAAAGTACTTTAAAAGTAAAATTTTCGGTATGTATTCAAACTGCTCAGCGGTTAATACCTCCAAACTTGACACATCTAACACTAATAACGGCATGATGAGAACTGATCAAACAATTCATTTCATTCCTATAAATAGGTTGTATGACCACAGAGTTTTCAGTCATGGACTTCGTAAAGCAGCCGCTCGGTATTCGTGTTTCTAATATAGATTACCGAACAACCGATAAATGCATGAGACGTCACGGACCTCTACTCCCATCAACCATACGCTGTATAGTTTGTGGCCCTTCAAATTGTGGAAAAACAAATGTATTGCTGAGCCTTATAGAAAGCCCTCAGGGTGTGAGATTTGAAAACCTATACGTTTATTCAAAATCGTTGCAGCAACCAAAATATCGATACTTGGAGCGACTATTATCGGACAATGAAGAAATTAGTTATTTCCAATTTTCTAATAATAGTGAGGTTATAAAAGTAGCTGAAGCACTACCAAATTCAATTTTCATATTTGATGATGTTGCAACCGATAAGCAAGACAATATAAGAGACTACTTCTCCATGGGTAGACATTCTAAGATTGATTGCTTTTATCTTTGTCAGACTTATGCAAGGATACCAAAACATCTAATACGTGATAATGCAAATTTTTTAATTATTTTTAAACAAGATGGAACTAACCTAAAACATATATATAACGAACATGTAAATACAGATATGGCGTTTGAAAAATTTTATGAATTGTGTTCAAATTGTTGGAAGCGTGATTATGGATTTTTAGTAATTGATAAAGACAGTGCAATGCAAAATGGACGATATCGAAAGGGTTTCAATAAATATGCTGTGATTAAAGAGTGATGTTAATGGTCAAAAATGTTAGTTTAACCTTGAACGTTGAACAAGTCTATATATTGAATAGAGAATAGCTTTACAAAATGAAGGAGAAAAAGCTTCTAAAGAAGATTGCTGAGGCAAGTGAAGTAATTCGTCAAAAATATCGCGCACTCAAATCAGACAGAGTAATGATGGAAGACAGTTTAAATGAAACTTTTAAACCAATAGTTGAACCATTAAAGAAGCTCACCGAAAATAATCAAGCAATTTTCGTTGCACCGAAACATGAGATGAAAATGGAACCTATAAAGAGATCTCTCTCACACGAGGAATCTTTCATAATTCCGATGAAACGAAGAAAGTCTTATCTCACATCGACTCCACAGCGGAAAGATTTCATACGCAGCTCCAGAATTAACGTTCAAGGTCATTCATCGGATGATGAGCAGGAATATCCACAGTCGCACGAAACACAGTACCTTTCTCTGGAAGATGATGAAGAGGAGGAGGAGGAGGGGGAGGGGGAGGAGGAGGAGGAGAAGGTGAAGAAGAATAATGAATATGGCACGCAAGATTTAGCGAGACAAATAGAATTACCTGTGCATACATCCATCGAGGATGTAAAAGATGCTAATCGAAGTACGATAAAGTCTGGTTCAATTGCATCCAAATATATAGAATTGTTGACGAATAATGCTAAGGATAAAATTGACAGTAATTTTGGAGTTAAGTTAGATAAAGTGACGAATAAAATGTGGCTTGCGAAATGTGCTTTTAATGTTGATGATTACAGTAATTTTATTATTATCGATAAGGAGTATTATCCTGGCACGAAAGGTCTATTTGAATTGATCTTCATGAAAGAGCCTGAAGATTATACTAAAGATGATTTAGACACATATAAAAGTATTCTTTCTCAAACTAATGTGCACAGAGCAGATAACATTAGTACAGGAAAGCTTCGTGGGAATAAGGGACATAAATGGAAGAAAATAATTAGTGAATTATTTCCACCGAAGACAAAACTTGTACAAGGCAAGGGATATATGCGTGTTAATAATAATCCCGTGAGCTATGTACATTGGAACGATCCAAACGAACTGGTCGAGCGATTAAAACTATTAATTGCATCATCTGCTGCTGGTCATACGAATCACCATAATGAGATACAGTCAATAATTGAGGAGCTCCATGAAGAAGGTATCATCTTATAAAAGAGATTGCAGTTTCAAGATTTTCTCAGTTCAACGTACTACTTCACTATGACAATAAATAAATTTGGAGCTGGTTTCAATACTGGTAAAGTGAGAAATTATTTTCACAAAATTGATGATGATACGTTAAAGTTTGATAAATATAAGAATGCATTTAATGCCAAGAAGAAAATAATTTCAAACTTGGGATCTGATGTTACTGATGAGACAAGTGCGGTGAATATCAGTGTTCTGATGAGTAATTTGACACCACTGCGTGATAGCTTTACAAAAGAAATGAATGAATATAGTGTGAAGCTGAATGAATATGCATTAAAATGTGAAATTCTTGAGGAAAAAATGACAAATCTGTTGAAAAAACGTATCGACGAAATTGATGAAAGAATCGAAAAATTGAATGATAAAATCGATCATAATAGTTACAAATTGGCAGGATCTAAATAAGAGAAGAAAGCGTTATTCTATATAAAAGAGATTGCAGTTTCAAGATTTTCTCAGTTCCACGTACTACTTCACTATGACAATAAATAAATTTGGAGCTGGTTTCAATACCGGTAAAGTGAGAAATTATTTCCACAAAACTGATAATGATACGTTAAAGTTTGATAAACAAAAGAATGCATTTAATGCCAAGAAGAAAATATTTTCAAACTTAGAATGTGATGTTACGGATGAGACAAGTGCGGTGAATATGGCTGCTCTGTTACGTAATTCGATGACTGTACGTGATAGCTTAATGAGAGAATTGTTTGATTACAGTGAGAAGCTAACTCACTATTACCTAAAATGTAACATTCTTGAGGAAAAATTTACAACTCTAATGAAAAAAATCGATGAAATTGATGAAATTGGTATAAGAATCGATAAATTGGTTGATAAAGTCGATCATAATGATTATAAATTGGATCGAAAAGACAAGGAATTACGAAATGATATGATTGTTGGATTGAAAATTGTTGTAGAATATTTCTCTAATCAGCTGGCAAAAAAAGATTTTGCAAATGAGAAGAATAGAGAAGACGATATAAATTATGCCTTGAAGAAACTTATACTACCGCCAGTGCTTGATGACCTGCTATAAACATAACACGTAGTGGAATAATTATGAGTAGTGAGGAGAAGAAGCAATTGGTAGAAGAGTTGCATGTGCCTGCCAGACGGAACTTTTTACGTAGACGGGTAATAATACGAGGCTTCGATGACCTCTGGCAAGCAGACCTGGTAGACATGAGAAACTATGCAGACGCAGGCTACCACTACATTCTCACAGTTATTGATGCATTGTCGAAATATGGGTGGGCAATAGCCCTGAAAACCAAGTCAGGCAAGGAAGTGACAGCTGCATTGCTGAAAATCCTGAAGAGTGGGAGATGTCCGAAAAATCTACAGACCGACGATGGCAAGGAATTTTATAATAGTGATTTCCAATCGCTTATGAAAAAGCATGGAATAAATCATTACTCAACATACAGTGTATTGAAAGCAACCATAGTCGAGCGTTGGAATCGAACGTTGAAGACAGAAATGTGGAAAGGATTTACGTTGAATGGAAATTACAAGTGGAGAGCTATGCTACAACAACTGGTTGACAAATACAATTCAAGAAAACATCGTACTATAGGAATGCGTCCAGCCGATGTGAAACCTGAACATGCTAATAAGCTCTTAGCAACAGTATTCAGTAATATAAAGATCGTTGGTCGTGCCAAGTTCAAAGTCGGTGATTTTGTACGAATCAGTAAATATAAGAATGTATTTGCAAAAGGCTACACACCAAATTGGACAACTGAAATATTTGAAATTATAAAAGTGCAGAAAACAAATCCTGTTACATATTTACTAAGGGATTCTAGTGGTACAGATATATATGGTGGATTCTACGAACATGAACTTTTAAAAACTGCTAATCCTAATGTATATCTAGTTGAGAAGGTATTACGTAAGAAGGGGGACAAAGTCTTTGTAAAGTGGTTAGGATTCAATAATACACATAATTCATGGATAAATAAAAACAATATTTTGTAACATACAATTTATTAATAAAGAAGCAATTATTTAATCTTCATTTAAATCTACTTCACTTAATTCTATTTCATTTATCCTATAATGACCCCATGGTAGAGTTGATACAGTACCTTGTACAATATAGCGCTTATCATCATGTGGACTGAGAGAAATTTTTTGCTGTACAATTGAATAAACATTATGCAATTTTGAACGAATTAAATTTTGATTATGGATATGAACAGTAAAATTTTGTAAGCAGTCTCTATAATCTTCAAACGTTATTTTTCTAGCGATAACGCAACTCTTAACGCCCTTAGCTTTTTTAAAAATTTTATCTTGTATTTTAAATGTATACATTTTCGATCTCAGCCCAATAAACTCAGTCATAATTCTCCCGTTATTCTCATCTTTCATCAAACCAGGCACTTTTTTATTTACTAGAGGTAAATTATACTGGTTATTAGGCGAATAATCACTAGTATCGAATCTTGAAAGATTTTCTCTCATGATCGTGTAAATGTCATCGCATTCGATACTGTATATCAAACTATCTGTATCGGTATACAATGCTCTACATTTACTACCAAACGTTGGAAGCATATATTCATAATGGAATTCGTATAAACATGTTTTTGAAATATCTAGAATACTCATACCTACATATATAGGTTTATCAAATTTCGCCGTTAATTTTTTTAATTCTATCGCAACCAAATTTTCGTTGAATATGGCGCTACTGTGAAAATTTGGTTGGGATATTAATGCTTCTGCTCCATATCTTCCTTCCCACTTACTAACTAGCCTCACATCAACTCTATTTCTTACATTTTCCATCGTCTTACCGAACACTGCATTGTTCATTAGTTTGAAAAGATTTTTCTCAAACTCATTTTTAGATGCAGCTCGCAAACGTGTGTTTAAGTCTATATATTTGTTTAGCCAGGCAGATTGCTGGAATCTTAATCCGCGATGGATACGTTTCAGTACCATTCCATGACGAATACATTGTTGTAAAGCCCGATAATGTATAACATAACGCTCCTTATTTTCGACAGTTGCAAGTAGCTTCTTCTGTCGTGCTCCGGGCGGAGCCTCACGTACCGGACAAAATGGCAAGTCAGAGTGATTATCATGAAGTACGCTTGGATACTCCAAGTCTACCTCTAAAATAAAACCCTCAGATGAATCTATAGGTATGCTAGAGATATCAAAGTTGTTAGTATCTTCAATCCAGCGAAATCCATGAGTAGGTAGAGCTTGACACATTGCCCATCCGTATAGATTATTTACATCATAGTACATTAAATATTTGCTTGGTTTTGTTGAGTCATAATCATTCATATACCGATTGTTTGCTTTTTCATAGCGGTGAGAGCACTGACTCAAACCACCACGTATTCCGCGTTCTACGAAAAGCAACATTTCAACATCAGTGAAAAGTTCCAATTTTATTCTAGTATATTTAAGCATTGCATCCCAAGTGAAGCCTGGGAGTGTAAAATAATGTGCAGGATCCAAATTATAATTTTCCATGCAGCTATCGCGAAAATTTTCAAAAACGTCTGTCAGTAATAATACGTCAGTTTTTAAATAGAGATCGCTGTACTCCCCAAGTGTTTGTATTTGAAAATTGATCCATACCTCCTTAGCATGATTATATGCCTCTTCACTAATATCACTGTCAGTTAATTTGTTATAGAATAACTTGCGAGGCGGTAAAGCATTTTCTTCCAGACGATTCAGATTATCTACGTAATCATAAGGAAAAATACCTTTTCTTGTTAGTAGATTAAATTGTTCCGTATTTAAATTCGAAAATTCTGACTCTAAGTTTTGCAATTGAGATCTCTCCAAGTATGAGCTCAATTTGTCTAAACTTGATGCAAGAAATTTAAATGAATCAATAAATCTGAGCTGAATATTATATTTCCGTATGTATTTTGTAAATGAAATATACTTTTCCTTATGTACAGGTAGCAGGTATACTGAACCCTCATACATGTTTGCGATCGCATTGAAGATGAAATGTGCATCGTAATTAGATAAATTATGAAAAATTACTGGAATAACGTGCGAATCTTTATAGTTTAAATTACAATTGTTGTGAGAGGGTCCTCTATATTTACCTGTTAAATGATCATGATCGCGAACACGTATTTGATTTGGAAGAAATGGCTTTTTACATATATGACAGTCGGGATCATTGTTATGACGAAAATTTTCGCTAATACTTAGCGTTCTCATAGGCACTACAGTCTTTAGTTTTTCGCTCGCTATGCTAGCAATTTTATCGAGTTCTCGCACAAACCATTCTATACACTCGAGTCCACGATATGATTTATAGGTTGAGAGCGATGAATCACGAACGCTTTTAAAATAATATCCTACACTAAAGGGTAAATGTTTTTGATAAATACTACTATTACCGCTCGTTTCATTCACTTTCTCTAATAAACATTCAATGTCTGCATATACGACGAATGGGGTCCTCTCATTGTTCTTGTCATTTTTAAAGGACACCCAACGGTCCTCTTCAGGTAGCAGTATACGGACGTTTATATTGAGCTGACTGCAATCACGTTTATGAGATTGAAGTTTATCCTCATTGAAGAAATAGTGTAAACATCTAAGAGAAAAATCATATTAGTATATAAACATTAAATAAAATTATATTAAAATATAAACAGTATAACATACCGATTACAAATAAGATGAGATTGTTTTTTTCGAGTCAGTTGTTTCTTTAGCAAGCGAGAAAGATTCGTGATACATAAAAAATGTGCTGCACCTTGATGTTCGAGAAGAAGAAGATTCGCATGTCTCGATTTCTCACATTTTGTGAGTTGAAGAGGTGCAATAATTTTATTCTCCTGCCCTTCCTGCTCATCCACCATGGTGAAAACATTAATCGACACATCATTATCTTCTTCAAATTTAGGTATCTGCCTTAATGTGGTTGGAAATGTTATACTTCTGACGTTGAAAACAGATTTAAAATGGGGGTATGAAGATTGTCGTTGTGGGTTTTTAGTTGAAATAGTCGGATAGAGTGCAGCCGTTACAGCCCATGCAAAACATGTATTATCATCACTCTGTATGTTTATCACTGCATGTTTGTTCTTAATATATTTTGGAAGGTCGATTCCACAGCCTGCATGTAGTGGATTATAGTGATTAATATTCACAATTAAATTTAATATTTTTTCCAAAGCCCACCCACTATCACGCTCTTGAAATTCACCTAATTTTGTTAAAATTTTATCTATGACGTTTGTTTTATACCAATCACTAAAAGTATCAGTCTTGAATAAAATCACATTTTTTGTGGAAATATGTTTGATATCACTAATTTCCTTGCAAATAAATTGTCCGTTGAATACCATATTTATCTTAACAGCGCTTACTTTACTGAATACTTTGTTCATGTAGGATTGCAGCATTTCTGATGCTGCCAATAGAAATTCATGTGGTTCGATATAATTAGTGTTTACTATCATACCACTACACATTCGACTTTTAAATGATGTATCAAGATCTTTCCAAATAAGCTTTTCCGCATTAATGCCCGCTCCAATTGAATTTTTATTTTTCGCCGCATGGAGAAGTAACTTTCGAATACATTTTATTTCTGCAAGATTTTTCTGTATAGCATCTGGAGTTGCATTCCGGTTGGATTCTCTCAAATCTCGAATATAATCACGACACTTGCAAACCCACTCGCGATAATCATGCTGAGTTCTTAAATCGGGATTCTTAAGAGCGTGATTTGAAGAATAACTTTTTTCTCTTGCTGCTCTGATTAATCGACACTGTATCTGAGCAATTTCCGTAAATATTTTCTGCCTTGCCCCTATACGTGCATTGCGGCTAGCAACTCTCAATTTTTTAATGTAATCGCGACAATCACGTACCCACTCACGATATTCATCCTGGCTACTTAAAACTCTATTTAGAAGCGACATCGTACTTCTTTCCGTTTAAATGATCAGCGTGAAACTAATGAAAAATCTTAGATGGAGAACCCTTCAAATAATCAGTCTCCGAGACACTACAGTAACATAAATACTTTACGGATCAGGTTTCGCGTTGAAGTAAAAAGAATGCATTCAAGTTTAAAATATACATATATTCTAGATTTTTGATTCATACATATATTTCATATAATATACATTTCTCAGTGCGCATATACCTTCATGATTCATGCAAATAGGAAGTTGTGAATTATATAAACCATCTTCTAAATTATAATTTCCCCACACATATTCATCTACATTACTAATTTCTAAATCACAAATACTCTTTAACCAATTTAACTTTTCCACCCCTTTTACAAAAACCGTATCCTCATATACATATTTTTTTATAATATCTTTATATTTATAATATGGTGAAAAACCATCCATCCAATTTAAGCCATGATGATTGAAAAAGATTGAACTGAAAAAGAAATTCCTTATTCATTGAAAATAATAATTCGTTGTTTTTTATAAAATATACTTACTCTGTTTTCTTTCTCTCCTCTTCACTTAACCAAGTATGTGGAAAGGGGGGTGAAAATAAAATATGATGCACTTTTAGTTCTTGTAAAACTGCAAATTCTTTAACTATAAATGTCTTATCCATTAAATGGAATCCTTGAAAATCGACGAACGTTGGGATCATCATGTTAGCGTTTTTAATACTAAATTTATTACACTTTGCCGTTATTTTAAATATATTCTTTTTTTGTTTCTCTAAAGTTTTCCCCTTCTCTTCAAACCAAGTATTTCAATTCTCCCACTATCCTTAACTATTCTCTCTTTGGACCAATGGTGTTTCTAAAAGTGTCTGGTTAGTCACCTCCCACCACAGACCAAATTTTTCACATCCCTTACAGCATTTAAAAGATCTTGAGGAGCGTGTAGGGTAGTCTTCAGTTCAGTTCTAGCTTTAGAATATTGAATACTACTTTATTTTTTCGCTCAAGTTAGAAAATGTTCAGTTTAAACAGTATCACCCATATAATAGATATTGATGGATTTATGGTGAACAAGAAAATAGTATATAAAGAAGTAGCCATAAAAGATGTAAAAACTGATTACACATATTACGCCTCGTTTAAAGTGAATAACACATTTCATGATTTAAGTATTAAAGATCAAAAAAGTGCTAACTATGTGTATAGAAATGTACATGGCATAGAATATGGAAATATGGGTTTTGAAAAGTATATACAAAGTGAAATATATGACTTCATAAGAATTGTGCAACGAGACTATATGTATCCAGTAGTTGCATACAAAGGGGGCACTATAGAACGTGATATTCTAAATTTAATGGGCATTGAATGCATTAATTTGGAATATTACAAGTGCCCCAAGTATGACAATTTAAGGCAACATTTTACAACTTTCAACCTCCCATGCGAACTGCATAAATTAAAATTCAGTGGCAGATCAGGAAAACCAATCCACTGTGTCTACCAGGAGGTGGATGTTTTCGCAAAGTGGGTGCGAAAACAAATAGAAGGTAAATAATAAAAATTAAGTTCGCAATTTACTTGATATTAATAACTTTTTTGTATGTTTCAGAGTCTGTTATTAGCTGAATGGGCTAAATATTAGTTTAATTTGTATTAGTTTTTTATATAAGTTTAATTTGTATTAGCTTTTATATAAGTTTCATTTGTATTAGTTTTTATATAAGTTTCATGTTCGTTTTTAATTATATGATAAATTTTATTTAAAAGACTCTTTCTTTTCCTCTACTCCTATTTCCCTTAATTTAATCTGTAAAAAACAAAAAAAAAACAGAAAAAAGAAAAAAGGAAATAAATTTGACATGATTTCACCTATTATTCTTGTAATTATAGGAATTACTTGAGAATTCTGTCTATACGCTAAATTAATAACCATTTGATACTGCATATTTTTTCACTTTATATTTATCGACAGCTTGTATAAGAAAAAAGGAATCTGTATCCAAGTTTCAAGAAAGGTACAATGTGAAATTAAAAGAAGGACCCAAGGAGGAAAATAGTAGGAGGGAATAGAATGGGTATGTGGAGGGAAAAAGACCCTTCAATGGTGTAGAGGTAGGTTGAGAGGGAAGAAAAATGGTTAAATGTGAAATCAAGTTAAATGGCGGGTCCATAGTAGGAAAATAGTGGGAAGGTCTAGGATAAGTATGTGGAGGGAGAAAAGACCCTCCGAGGGCAGGACTAAGAAATCAAAAATGGCAGTCCGTAAGATGCTTAGGACCCCTAGCGGTGTAGCTGCCCCAGTAATTTTCGTGATCGCTACCTAGTGGAGAAAAAAGAAACTTTTTCCTCCACCAACTAAAATACAAAAAAAAGTTCTCTGGGTAACTGTCAGGATAACTAACCATCCGGGCCCTAGGGTGATGGGAGAGGGGTAACCCTTAGGGAACTAGTGGACCCGTAGGATAACTAACCATCCGGACCCTAGTGACATGGGAGAGGGGGTAAGCCTTAGAGAACTAGTGGACCCGTAGGATAATTAACCATCCGGGCCCTAGGCTGATGGGAGAGGGGTGAGAGACTCTAAGAGAGAAAGAGAGGGTGAGAGGGATCTCTCTCTCTCTCTCTCACTCCCCATAGCCAAAGCATTTCCTCCGCACACCCGCACCCTCCTCATCACCCAATAAACCCTAGCTCTTAAGAAGACACTTCCCCCCGCACACCCGCACCCCCCTCACCACCATGTCACAGGAACCCAAGACACTTCCCCCGCACACCCGCACTCCCCTCACCACCGTGTCACAGGAAAACCCAAGACACTTCCCCCCGCACACCCGCACTCCCCTCACCACCGTGTCACAGGAAAACCCAAGACACTTCCCCCCGCACACCCGCACTCCCCTCACCACCGTGTCACAGGAACCCCCTAGCTACCACTACTTATATAATAATTGCTACATTCAGAGCATATTAAAGTGTAATTTTGTTTGAAACAATTTTATTAGAGTAAATTATTTATTTCATGGATTTGATTTGTTATTAATAAGAATCATTCTTCTATATATACATGTCGTTTATATAATTTGTCTTTCAAATTCAATCGAAAATTGTTAATTCAATTAAAATGGCATTTTGTTCAAGTAGAATGTGTTGAATTCTAGCAAATATTTTTATTGATCCGAACTATTTAATTTTAAATAAAATTATTTTAATAAAAATAAAAATATGGTTGAAATCAATTATTGTTCGTTAAATAAAATTGTAAGAAAGCGTTAATATACTAAATAAATAAAATGCAATTGATTTAAAAATTTATTCGCTGGAATTATAGGTAAGTTCTATAAGGTACGTATCCTTTAATTAATTGAATTGAAGTAATTTCGTTAAAATACATTTGAATAGAAAAAAACCTCTCTAATGAAGTGAATAATAATTTAATGAAATCAATTTAAATATATGATTAAGCTTAAATGAAAAATGTTCCCATTGCAACATTTATATAAGGTATTATTTAGATCAGTGTATTAATTGACTTGAGAGATAATGCAAAAACAATATTTTAGTTAATAGAATACTCAATTGAAATAAAGTTATATTCATTTCTTTTGAAAGCATTATTTTCACAAAGGAATTACAATAATTATTTCATTGAAATGAATATTTATTTGAATCAATGAGAGATATAATTCTTTCATAATAATAAGTATTGCGAACAAATAATTGATGTATTTGTTTCATTGCTTATACGTCTTTAAATTGAAATAATTATAAATTTATTTCAAATAAATGTTATATTCAATGTATTTAATATGTCATCAACTCATCTTAACAGTGTTATTTGAATCAATAGAATAATTCACTCATAGTTAAACTGTTCAATATTTGTGTTAAGAAATTGATCATTTGGATTGAAGAAATATGTATTTATTTTAATAGTTTAAGCATGCCTAAAATATTAAAATATTTTTAAGTACTAAAATAAATATTTATTTCATTCAATAATAATATTTTTGTTTCAAATTTAAAATTATTCCATGAGAATAATGAATTTATTTACTTCAAACATTATACATGGTTAAAATGAAATTAATATTCATGCCTATCAAACAAATATGTACTTCAAGGAAGTATTGCTTAATAATTTCGAATAAAATTTCCATTTCAAAGAAATTTATTTAATTTAAATAATTTTGTTCTTGTTTCTAATATACAATATTATTTGAGTCAAAACACTTTACCATTGATAAAAAATTGTCTGACCAAGTAACTCATTTTATTTAAATCAAATACTACTGATACGGTTATTAAATATACAATTATTTCTTTCAAAAATATTACTTCATTGAACCATCAAAATTTCATCCTATAATGAATTTGTTAAAGCCAAGTGTAATATTTATTTCATACAAATGATATTTATTTAATTCAAATCCAATTTACTATTATCAAATAAATTGGAATTCAAATAAATAAATTCATTAAATTTAAACAATTTTTTTTTCCGTGTGTTTTTTCAGATTTTTAGCAACCGGAGAAAGCTTCTCGTCCTTATCGTATGCTTATCGAATATCAGACAGCTATATATCACAAATAGTAAAACAAGTTTTAAAAATTCTGTGTGAAAAATTAGTTCCTTTATTAATGCCAAAACCCACAAGAGATAAACTTCAACTTGTGTCACAAGAATTCTGGCAACAGTGGAACTTTCCCAATTGCGTCGGTGCCATAGACGGAAAACATATCCGCATTAAAGCTCCTAATTGCAGTGGATCCTTATATTTTAATTATAAGCAGTACTTTTCAATAGTACTTTTTACCAATAGTTGATGTAATTTGCAAATATTTCGCTGTAGATGTTGGCTCTTATGGAAAAGAAGGAGACAGTGGCATTTTTAAGAAGTCGATAATGGGGAAAAAAATAATGACAGGGGATTTCAATTTTCCCGAGGATTATAATCTTCCTGGAACAAGTACAAAACTACCATACTATCTAATTGGAGATGAAGCCTTCGGAATTGATAGATACATGATGAAACCATTTACGGAAAAATCTACAGATAATAACGTTAAGAAGAAAATTTTTAATTATCGTTTATGCCGGGCAAGAAGAGTTTCAGAAAATGCGTTTGGCTTAATGTCACAAATATTTAGAATTTTGTATAGTCCGATTAATATTCTCCCAAAAACTTGCGATAATTTAATTATGGTTATTTGCTGCTTGCATAATCTTATTCGCAGAAAGAATAATAACGTTTATTAGTAACGTATATTTCACGATGTTGTAGAGTTAAATTTCGTGATAATTAAAACGTATTATATCAACGAGAAAGCAACGTTAGATTGTACAGAATTCAGTTAAATAGAAGTTTCGGGGATCTCCTTATCACACGTTATTTTATTACGTTAATTAAACGTTGTACCTAACCAAAATTTTATATCTTTATTGAATTAAGATCATTTTAAAGTTTTAATAATGGTTTTTTTTATCTTTCTTTAACGTTAATATATAACGGTTTTATAACGTTATTTTAAGGGAATACGTTACTCTAAAAAAAAACTACGTCAATGTAACGTTTTTCTAAAACCTTTGGAGTCAACTGTTGAATAACGTTGATTTTTTCAACCATAACCTAAAATCAACGTTTGTTACGTTATTATAACGTTTTTCAAAGTGATTGGTCCGCGTGGGCGTGATAAATATTTGAATAATAAGACGATCAATTGCAACATTAATCAAAGGATAAACCAGGACAATTTAATTTCATTAGTCAGTATACAGGCAACCACAGTAACAGAGCAGGCTTAGAAATAAGAGATAAGCTTAAAGAATACTTTATGTCAGAAGCTGGAAACGTTACTTGGCAAAATACAATGATAAATAAAAGAAATTGAATATATAGGTATTTTAATAAATTTACTACTTTTTTTAAGTTCACTGCTAATGTCAGTCCAAATGTTTTCTTTGATAGATCCATCTTTGTAATTATCTAATTGGCAATTATATGTATAACGGTGGATTACATTGAACTAAGTTCACTAAAAGTTCATCTTCTTCAATGGTGAATGGCATTTTCTTTCCTTAATGAATTGCAGTTCCTGTCAGTTATGGGCAAAATAATCATTATTGTTGTAAACAATATGTAATGTATTTTAAGTTAATATTCCACATTCTTAATACATTTTCAATAATGTTAAGTTATTTTTAAAAGTATGAATAGAATACTTTCTTCATTGCAAGAAATAAAATTGTAATAGTAAATTTATCCGATAAAAGCCTAATATATTATACTTTACGTACCAATTAAATAAAATAAGATTTTTAATTAATTAAGTTATACAGGGTGTCCGGTTAACTATGGCCAATCCGGGATATTCGGATAGAGTGTAAAATTTCGAGTAAAAAAGTTCGAAACACTTTGTGGCTAGCACCCTTAATTGAAAAGTTATTAGCAATTAAAGATCCTCAGTTTTAATTGGATTTGCTTAGACGGATAATTCTATTGGTCGCATTGTTAGCCCACAAACGCTAAGATTCAGTAAAAGTTAATACTAATGCAAACACACGGGCAGTGGACACACCCACTTGAGCCTGTGGTAGTGACCGAAAGCCGAGCGACCGAGTCTCGAGAGCGAGCACCATAAAAACAATGAAAACATAAACAATCTTGACAATAGTCGCAAACTAAAATTTAAACTTTTGTAATTTTCAAGTAAGAAGTTAATAATTATCATTTTTGGATTGTATGTATTTTTACGATGAAAATGAGTCCAAACCCAATATAATTACGCCAATTTTAGAGTATAATTAACAGTTTTAATTAATTAATAATGTCGCTAAAAAAGTCATAATTATGTCGCGCTTGGAATTATTTTCACCATAAAAATATGAACAAATCAGAAATAAGAATTAGAAATTTGATAAAACACAATTGCAAAAATTAAATTTCTTATAAGTGTCTTAATTTCATTACCCCGATTCCCCGTTTCCTCTGCCGATCAAGCGCGTAGAATTATCGAGCTCCCAAGGCTATTCATTCAACAATAAACCTCGATTTAAAAAACAAAAAAACGTAAACACATTACATTAAACAAAGAGAAATTTAACTTTTGCAATTGTGTTTTATCAAATTTCTAATTCTTATTTCTGATTTGTTCATATTTTTATGGTGAAAATAATTCCAAGCGCGACATAATTATGACTTTTTTAGCGACATTATTAATTAATTAAAACTGTTAATTATACTCTAAAATTGGCGTAATTATATTGGGTTTGGACTCATTTTCATCGTAAAAATACATACAATCCAAAAATGATAATTATTAACTTCTTACTTGAAAATTACAAAAGTTTAAATTTTAGCTTGCGACTATTGTCAAGATTGTTTATGTTTTCATTGTTTTTATGGTGCTCGCTCTCGAGACTCGATCGCTCGGCTTTCGGTCACTACCACAGGCTCAAGTGGGTGTGTCCACTGCCCGTGTGTTTGCATTAGTATTAACTTTTACTGAATCTTAGCGTTTGTGGGCTAACAATGCGACCAATAGAATCATCCGTCTAAGCAAATCCAATTAAAACTGAGGATCTTTAATCGCTAATAACTTTTTAATTAAGGGTGCTAGCCACAAAGTGTTTTGAACTTTTGTACTCGAAATTTTACACTCTATCTGAATATCCCGGATTGGCCATAGTTAACCGGACACCCTGTATATATAATTTATCGATTACTTTTTACTACATAAAACTATTTGTAGAAATGAACTAATATCTGCGTCGTGCTCCTTAACCTGGTCGCGCGACCAAATAACGTGAATTTAACTGAGGTTCATCTAAGGCCGAGTCCCACCAAGCTCTATTAAGTTAAGTATAATTAAGTAGTAGTACCAACCCATGCAGATGTTTGGAATAATTTCAACTTGAAAGTTGGTAATATTTAAATTGTAACTCTCGAAAATTTCAGGTAGTTTCAGAGGGGAAAATTAAAATATCACAAAGGAGGGGATATACATATTAATTAATTTCCCACATTTCATCCCCATGATTGCATAGATATTTGATAAGGTTGAGCCAATTTTTGAGAATATATTAGTGTTGCAAATATGTCTAATTGGAAAAGAAATGAAAATTTTTCCTATGACGAAAAAATTGCATTTATTCAAATAATAAAAAAATATGCATCAGTAATTGAATCAAAGAAAACAGATGGTGTAGGTTTAAGAGAGAAGTCAAATGCTTGGTACGAAGTTAGTAAAGAATTCAATAATTTGTATTCTTCCAGTAAGAAAACTGTAGATATTTTAAAAAGGCTATGGAATTATTTAAAAGCTTCTGCGAGAAAACACATTGCAAAATTAAAAAGGGAGACATACTTAACAGGTATTTTTCTGAATATATAAATTATAACACTTAATTATAAATTAGAGACAATTTTATATATGAAACTTAAAATCTGTTAGGTGGTGGAACTCATGATGTAAAACCAAATGATATTTATGACAAAGTACATGAGATATAATTGGCCTGTCTATAGAAGGACTTTCAAATGCATATGATAAAGATGCCATTATAAGTCAGAATAATATAAGAAGTTTAATCGAAGATGACGAAAATAATAATTCAAATTCAGTTAATTGGATGATCCTGTTTTTAAGGTTAATATATAGCTGCAACGTAATAAAAATGTAACAACTATAATTCATTGTCAAAATGTTATAAATCTTTAATTTTTATTTCTTATTTTCAGTATTTAGTAGACACCCAAGTAGAAATTGACTCAGGGATCTAGCCAGGCCCTACTTAAGAAATCTTAGAATTTATCAAGTGCCTAGCTAGTAAAACTTGAGTGGGCCTTCCTAAGCTTGTAACGCTTTTTTCTACCAGTTTCTGACCAGTGATCCTAGACGGGCACTATCTAGATAATTAACTAATAACTGGAAAGTTTCTTTTAGGGCTAAATCTAGTTTATCCGGTGTAGATAATCAAGCATATATACAGGATGCACCAGATAAAATGATCCAGACCACAGACATAAAATTCTGTTTAAATTCGTAACAATAACAAATATCAATTTTTTGCATAAGATCTCACAGACGCGTCTTCCGATTTGCATTTAAAAGGTCTTATAAAACAAATTGGTATTTTATCTAGTTACAATGATAAATAGAATTTTATGTCCATGGTTTGGATCATTTTTTCCAACGAACCCTGTATATAAAAATTAATTTAGTATTATAAATATTTCTTTAAATGGTTATAAAACTATATAGCTATGTATAATTATTTTTAGTCATCTGAATGATTACTTATTTATTATAAAATAATTTTGAATGTGACAAGTATTAACATAAACGAAAGCTGTTTTTTAAATGAAATTTCAGTAATAAGAATATTTATTTAATAAAAATTAACGCTTATATTATTAATTATTATACTTGACAATACTTATTTGAATCATTATAAGTAATTAATATATATGAAAATATTTATATACGTAGTCACAGTTTAATAATCAAACAGCAGTTTTACGTTTTTGTCGATATCCCTCCCAATCTTTAGCGTTACTTAGAACAGTTCCTAAGGACGAGTAAAACCTTTTGTCGTTGTACTTATCCCCCATGATATATTGAAATGCATCTGAAAAAATATACATTAAATAAATTTGAAACATTATAATAGAAAGATATGCATTATATTCAACTTACCTGATAAACATTTAGAGTAAAGAAAATCCTTCATAATATATTTATTTTCTATTTTCTTTATTGCTGTGAATTGTACAGCTATCTCCCTTGATAAGTGCTTTTTTAAAATGAATGCAATATTTTTTGTAAAAGTTGCCTCCTTCTCAATAAAAATATGCAATGATTTTATCTGTAATATTTACAAATAAACTATTACTATATAATGATGTTGCAATTTTACTAATGTTTTTTAGCAATGTAGTTATTTATTAATTCCAATACTTACAAAATCCTGCTGAATGTTGTCATCCTCTTTTAATTTCTCATTCAAATTAAAGAATTCTTCAATTGAAGTGAATGGAAACGTGAACTTATATTTTCTTTCAAAAGGCTCAAAATTACTTGTATTGCACATATTTTGAACTTTTATTAGTGAGCTCAACGTAAGCTTCATACTGTCAATAGAAATACTCATTTCCTTTATGTCACAAGACAGTTGCATGACAGCAGTTTTTAAATTTCCTAAAAATGATCAGTATCTTTAATAAAGTATGTAGTCTTTACAAAAATAGAAGTAATTATTATCTCATTACTAATGGAATCTTGTATATTGCTTCCATCGATAAGTATTTCATTTGGCTGATTATTATTTGACAAGACATCTGTAAATATACACATTCATTGTTAAATATTATATTAGAATATTCACAAATATATATAAAAATTTGCTTACTAATGGCTTCCGTAACAGCATTTTCCTTGTCTGGTAATAGAATGAAGTTGTTTTCGTCACTTAATAAAGTATCCAAATATGTCATATCAATTAAATTTGAACAACCTGTATAATTTTAATAAAAAGTAAGAATAATTAATTTATGAAGTATTTTACAATATTTTTAAATATACATACCTCCTTCATTTTCTTGTTTATCTATGTTTAATTTTTTTTGTTTAGATTTACTTTTATTTTTCTTCTTGTATTTCTTAATACAATTATCTGATGAAGATGAATTTTCTGAAGAGATGTCATCTATTAAATGAGAGATTAAAATTACAAATTAAATTAATATGTATGTATTTTTTTTTTATAAGAAACTGTTAATAAAATTACCTTCTAATGAATCTGTTTCTGTGCTTAAGCTAGCAACATTTTTTATTAATGCAAGCTTTTCTTTTTGTTCCTTTTTATTTACTTTACCAAATACTTTTGCATATTTGGATGGTTTATGCGATTTTTCTACTTCAGCTTCAGTTGTGTATGCATATGCATCAGTACGCAAGGTTTTTATTCTCTTCAGTGCTTCTGGATATGTTTCTAGATAAAAAGTAGTGTTACGTAATTAGTTTTAGCCTCATAGTATTAATTTTCTTTTGACATATGGAATTATAATAATAATGTCTAACTTGCATGTCCTCTCAATTCAATTTTATAAGATGGCCAAGATTCTGGTGGATCATTTAAGCCTGATACAAATTGATGCAGTAATTTGCAGGAATCTTGTGTATAAGGTGGAGGTAAAAATTTTGTAATTAAGCATCCTTTCGTATGATCAAAGGATATCCAACTTGCTGGTACGCAGTCATTGGTTTTGTCTTCCAGAAATTTTACAACTTGATACGGATACACTGTATCCTCAATTCTATCAAATATTTACATTGATATAATAATAATAACACAAGTGGTATTTAGCTACTTTGCATTAATAAACATTAATTTTTTATTATCAAGCATTATCAAAGTCTTTAATAAGAATGTAATTTAATAGGAAGTATAAATAATTATAGAGATATGTTACCTTTCTTGTGTATTCATCTGTGAATTAAATAAAGAAACAAAAAGTTTTATTGAATAACTAAGGCAGTACTGTAATCACACAGTATAGTTCTTAAACACTTTGTCTTGTTACGACCAGCTTTCCACATGGATATGTATATGTACGCCTGGACACACGTGACTCTGCCGGGTACAAGTTGAGCCCGATTTTCGTTGTTTATGCGACTATGACTGAATAGGGGCGAATCAAAACACCAATGGCAACGGTTTTGACCCGTACCCTCCACGGTCACGTGGAACTTCTTCATTCACCATGCGTTTAAAATTCGTGCAAAAGTTCAATGCAATATATATATTTGTCAATTCTTATTTTTTGAATTTTTTTATAAACACAAGATATTGACATACGCATGTCGCGTAATGATTCATTATTATGCACTTGCCACATTCTTAAATGATTAGATTTTGTTGGGTACTTATACATATACCTTTAGACTCATTGAATTTATGGGGACCGTCCCTATTTGTACCAGATGTACCGCTAAATACCATTCTATACCAGATTTGGTTCTCGTATGTACCCGATGGAACATATATATCATTCTCATCGATCTTCGATTATTCCAGGTATTTCCTGCATATTTCGAAAACAATCTGCTATTTAGGAAACAATAATAATATTCACTAACATATATAATAGAAAGACTAAGACTGAATTAAATCTAAATATTAATTGTTAAATGTTATTTACCTTCTAATTTGTCCATCGTAATCCATTATATCTGATCTAAATAACCTGAGTACACTCTAAAAAATTTTTATGTAAAATTCCATCTTAAATAGTGGGACACGATGGGCCAACGACTGAGCTTGTAAATTTACATAGAAACGAAAATTTACAAAAAGAATGTGGAAAGTTCATTTTCATTTGAATATTACACGTTAATATTGTAATATTAGTACTGTAAATAGGAAAAATTCTAATTTAGTGTAAGATTATCACTTAGTGTAGTAATATTACCAAACATAATTGAGAAATTAATATTCTCTGTCGTAATATTACACAGATAACGGAAATTTAGTAAATCGTATTGTAATTTTACAGAAACTGAATGGAAAAATAATCTTATCGATTGGAAAGTTACAAAGATGATGTAAAAATAATATTTTGAATGGTAATATTACATAACTGGAAAGGAAAATTAGTACTTTCAATTGAAAAGTTACAAAAAAGATGATGTAAAAATAATATTTTGAATGGTAATATTACATAACTGCAAAGGAAAATTAGTACTTTCAATTGAAAAGTTACAAAAACGATGATGTAAAAATAATATTTTGAATGATAATATTACATAACTGGAAAGGAAAATTAGTACTTTCAATCGAAAAGTTACAAAAACGATGATGTAAAAATAATATTTTGAATGGTAATATTACATAACTGGAAAGGAAAATTAGTACTTTCAATCGAAAAGTTACAAAAACGATGATGTAAAAATAATATTTTGAATGGTAATATTACATAACTGGAAAGGAAAATTAGTACTTTCAATCGAAAAGTTACAAAACGATGATGTAAAAATAATATTTTGAATGGTAATATTACATAACTGGAAAGGAAGATTAGTACTTTTAATTGAAAAGTTACAAAAAGATGATGTAAAATTCAAATTTCACATCAGAATATTCCAAAATTGATTGTAAGAAGTTAAAATTTCGAATGTAATTTTAAATTTTCAATTGTAAACTTTTTCGATAATTTCGTAATATAAAAATTTGTTTTTTAATTTTTCCTACTGCAATATGTACTGTTATTTAAAAAAATCGCCTACGCTGTCGTTCAGAATTTTTACCTTCATTTGAATGGTAATTGAGAGTAGACCATGAGACACACTAATAATTTAAACTCTAGAGCGGGATACAATTGATTTTAGGCATCACACTTTATACCATACTTTGATAATGTTAATGTCAATTGTTAGAGTAACAAGGGACTTATATTTAATTGGTAAGGCTTGGTAAAGGATACAGAAAAATTTGAAGAAAATTAAGATATGAACACTTTTTTATTACAACACTTGTAAACGTATTACAATATGGTACGAATATACTAAGGAAAAAACCATAAATCATTGAGCAATCTTATTGTTTTAAGATATGTAGAATTTTTCGAATAAGTCGATCAACATAAATAATTCAGAAAACTAATAAAATGGTAAGGGAAAACCCCACAATACATACCAAGATGTATTATTAGCATTCTATTAGCTAAGAGGAATTAAAAATAAAACTAATTGGCATTAAGACATTAAATAACGAAATTATAATTTTTAGTTTGGTTCAAAAGCTATTTGAAAATAATTGCTTATTTGTTTAGCTATCTACACAAAACAATACATATAAAGTCCTATGATCTTTTTCAGCTACGTCTCTACCACAATAGAAACAATCGTATAAATTTAAACTTATAAAACTTAATAGTGATAAAATGCTGTATTCCTTCAAATAACTTCCTCGATAATTGTCAGTAATTAATGAAACTTATGAAAATCGTAAAGTAAAACTTGACAATACATACAAATATGTATTATGAGTACCTTTATGGCTCAAAACAACTAAAAATAAAGCTAATTGATGCTAAAAACTTAAGCAACGATCTTATTTTTGAAGGATTTGTTTGACAAGTTATTTGAAAAAAAATTATTAATGTACTTACCCATAGAGCACCTAGTGAGTTAGACATCTTTTAGGTGTCTTTAAGTTAAGTATGCTGTATGGGTAGCTATCTAAATTGAATTATACATATCAAGTCCTCTGCTCTCTATCTCTTTTAACTATTTCTCTACCACGGTTAGCGTGGTACTCTTTAACTTCAAACTTTAAAAACTTAATATATGAAGAATTTCTGCATTCCCTTAAGTAAAAATTTCTTAATAAATTTAAACTACTAATAAGACAATGAAACGCTAAAGGAAAACTCCACAATACATACGAATATGTAATATTAGCATTTTATTGACTCAAAACAATTAAACACTTAAAAACATTTCATATTTAGTTTTTACGTAATAAAATTACTGCTATCTATCTCAATAGTGACAAAAACCATTTTGAAAAAGGAACTTAAAAACTTGCAGAACTACGAAAATAACATTAACATTTCTCATTTAACGGATCTGCTTCTTCATCATTATTTAGATCAGTGTCTTCTATATTTCGTAACATATTAAATAGCGTTAGAACCTTCAATTTAGTAGCTGTAGCTTTCTTTGATTTACTTCCTACATCTGGATGTATCCCCATTATATACTTTTGTATAAATTCCAAAGTGCACATATGCTTCGATGGATATTCCATATTAAAAACATAATAAGAAGCGAACAACATTTGAAGGCTTTCTGTAAACGATTCAGTCTCTTCTATTAAAGTTTTCTCTATATATAAATAAAATTTTTTAGAAGTGGTAGAATCTGAAAACCAAATTATGTATTAACAGCTGAAATGAATCAATCATCAAAACAACGTGTAATTTACAATTTTACCTATAATAATAATGCAAGGGGCATTGAAATTGACTATAATATTTTCTGTGGTGCCTTCCTATAGATAAACAAAATATTGACAGATTATTTCGTAGATAAAAAATATATTTATTATATACATAAAAAGATTTTCAAAAAGAAACCTTATAAGTTTTAAATAATGAAGTAAAATCTTCCTTAAAATGAGCTGATATTACTTTGATAATATGTGTGTTACATTCATCTGTGTTATTTACGATTAAACTTGACAAGTATTTCTTCTTTAATCCAAATTTCAAGATTTTGTACTTTTTCTTATCCAAATTTTGCGCCAAAAGCTTTATTTCGTGGCCCATTAATTTATTATAATGCCAGAAAATAAATTCTTTTTTTAAAAGAATTGGCCATTCCTTCTTAAAATCTTCTATGTTTGGTGTTTTAGTGATATTATTAATATACAGTCTTTGCACAGAGTAAGTTGCTTCCATGTACATCAATACTTTTTGTTTATGATTTAATAAACTAATCTTATCCTTAACTACATTTTTTAAAAATTCAACTTTTTCCTCGATTGTTTCTTCACTTTCATTTAGAGGATAATCTTCTGGTTGCCAATTACTGCAACCAGCTTTTGCACTTAATATGCTCCTTTGTTTACCTACAGGTATATTTAAGGTTCTCATAAGAGATCTTCTCATATGTGGTCTATTTAGGTAAGCATTTCGATCACGCAGTTTCAGGAACAGCGTATGAATACCTTCTCCAAAACACTTATTATTTTCGTCAATATCTTTAAATATTAAAGGATATTTATTGGCAACTTTAGCTGCAACGATTCTAAATGCTTTGGAAGGAATGAATGTATCATATTCTCTCATCCTTGATACAATCATATTTACCGTAGCACTAATAACATTTTTATTTCTATGACCTGCATCTAGCTCTCTTAATACAGACGGTTCCAATACTTTCCAAGGCACTTCAAAATCTAACCATGACTTTTGTGATTTAGTTATACTTTGACATTCTGACTCGCTAGTGTATGAGCTAGAATCAGATGTAGATGAATCTATATGAACTAAATGGGATAATTGCTTTTCCGCACATTGCCAATGTTCATTTTCTTCTAGCAACAATAAAATCTCTGAAGTACATAATTTCAATACCTCATCATCCTCAATAACCGTTCCATCTTTTTCCAGCACCAAAGTTGAACCAGTAATGTTCAATCTTTTAGAAGCCTTCATAATTAAATTTGTACATAAATCAGTGCATTCTTCCATAGGTATAGCTATTTTCTGTTTTCGGTTAAGAGACCATATTTTAAAGAAAAAAACCATCTGAAATTGAAGGAAAATATTTTAAAATTCATAAGCAGCTCAGTTTAAGGCACCTGTGAGAAGTTAGTTACCACTACTTCCAGATTTAATATAGCAAATATTATTTCATCTAAAACTTAAAGTCGATTAAGATAAGAAGGGAAAAGTTTTACAGAACAGTGTTTCGTTAATATATATTGTCATATTGTTTATCACTGAAATTTCATTGTAATTCGTTGACATCAGTTCTTCTTATTTAAGCGAGTATAAATTATTCAAACAAAAAAATTAAAACTCTATATATTAATATTAAATGTAACGAACAATCTTTGTATATACATCTGTTAATGAGTTAGAAAATACACGCATTTTCAAGTAAGAAATATTAACCTTCTAAATTTCAATTCGATATTTTACAGCAACATAAGGCTGCTAGAAAGCTTCTATTGAAAAAAGAGGATAGTTCGAAGAAAAAAAGAAATTAATTGCGACAAACCCAGTTAATCAAAAAATACTAACGTGTGAATCATTTATTTGAAAAAATAAAAAGTGTTATAATTTTGTAGAGGAAAGGAAAGTCTTTTATAAAAA
Source organism: Prorops nasuta (assembly GCF_024137725.1). Lineage (NCBI taxonomy): Eukaryota > Metazoa > Arthropoda > Insecta > Hymenoptera > Bethylidae > Prorops > Prorops nasuta. The sequence continues at coordinate 843,103 of NW_027116817.1, read as the reverse complement.
TTAAGTTTTCTTTGAAAGATGTACAGTATGTAATGGAAATCCTAGAGTAACATAAATGCTTAGGGAGAGATCCCACAATAGCATGCTATTAGCATTTATGTGCTCAGGTTTTGATTTTTAGCAGTATTAATATGCCTATCCTTCTTTAAAATTAACGTCGTTCCCGACGATCAAAGGGGTTGGAAAAGGAACGTTCGTAGTGGATAACGACGTTAAACAAACGACGATCCCGTCGGTATCGCCAGGCGCCAGTTCCTCCCAGATAGGCACGCATGGAACGATTAGGTTCGTTTCCTAATGTTTGTTGGATGCAATTCACAGTGGGCCTTCCAATGTTGTGGCATCCCTCTACATCCAATGTTTCCAGAAATTTACAATCCTGAATGGCTCCACATATGTCTTCGTCGGTGATTCCAGCGTTGTCCCGACATGTCAACGTTTTCAAATTTTTTAATTGTGTCAGGAAGTATCCACCCACATTTATAAATAATAAACACATGTTTAATGATTGTAAGTTTCTAAGTAATCTCAATGGCTGCAGGGCAAACATATCTCTGATATTAGTACATCCACTGATGTTTAACGATTTTAATCCACGCAAGAAATCACCAATGTCTTGAATAAATGTGTTGTCGACCCAACCACAGAATGGCACGGATAGTTCTGTTAAATTGGTGAACCGTTTAGGTATAGACATTTCGGGACTCAACGGATTTCGTGGTATTTCGAAGAAATCGAGAATGTTCCCATCATCTTCATCCTCAAAATTTATCTCCTCAGTAGTTGGTTGTGCATGAGGGTTGCAGTTAGACAAAGATAATATTACCATAGTAGCTCCTAGTTTTTCATTATTTACTAAGGCGCTTAGGACACTATTATCAAAATATTTAGGGTGACTTATATAGAGAACCGTTAATGCGTCGTAAGACAAAATAGCGCTAGCAAGATGGCTACTTCGCACATGAGATTCCTCTAAGTGCAGTTCTTTCAGTCCAACTCTTAAACCCATCAGGGACGATCCTATAATATTTTGGCCCGTAGCAACGAAGTTTGTCAATTGACAGTTCGTTAGAGCTCGGTACAAATCTCGATCAATGGGCCCATTGCAGGTACCCAGTTTTAGGATTTTTAATGACCTAATGCCATTCACCAGCTCTCGGATGGCAGTCGGTCTTATGGTCACACCTGTAATATCCAACTCCTCCAGCAATGTAGCTTCCTTAACTAGTATAGCAATTAACTGTGGTTGCACTTCGGCTGACAAGTCATCATTTAAAACAACCTTCTGCAACCATGACCCACAACGTTTTACTAGCCAGTAAAAACCTTCTTTAGATACTGTTCTACTTTCCCAGCGATAGTCATTTAATTGCAGTACTTTTATTTCCCGCAACGAATTTCTCGCAGCAGTTCGCCATGATCGACAAACCATCTCCATGCGCGCTCGGTCTTCAAAAGGTAAGTAAGACGCGATGGTTTCGAGAATCTCTCCTGGTAACTGTGGGCTCTCTGGGCGAATCCATCCCGGAATAAAGCCGAGGGAAGCTGGTGCACGCCTTGAATTTGTCAAATTTAAGTCGTGCCACGAGTCAGCCCGTAATACACGAATCCTCCGGTTATGTAAGGTAACTGGTGATTGCTGTGTTTCTTCTAATGCTCTTGTTGTATCGGCAGATGTTCGAAAAGTAACAAAAGCTGTATTTCCTGTCGGCTTTCTCCGAACAACCGCATGAGTAGGACCATAAGCCTTAAAAATCTCAAGAATATGTTCCTTCTTGGTCCTTGGATTTAATCGTGTTATATATAATCTCCTGGACTCTATAATTGTTCCGAAGGATGGTCCAGCTACGTTCATGATGCTAAGAAGAAAATGTAATTGTAATTTACGTTGGTTATATACATGTACTGGTCCGTATAACAGCTATATATCGCTCAATTATAATTGTGGCAAGGTTCAACAGTTTCAGATTTCTCTACTTTACAAAATTATAATCCTATTGTTCACGAGTGAACTAGTAATAGTTAATTTGCATCTTTGAAGAGACGTTCATGATTTTCTTTCTCTGGTATAACATTGTTCCCTTTTAGTATTGCAACGATTTCATAGAAACCATGATAACGGTCAACAAATTTGTTACTCCTTGGCTCAGTAACTACTCATGCTCCGTCCCCCGGTTTACTTTTGAATGGTCTGCTACTTACATATGTTTCGTAAGCGTTGTTCCGAAAAGAACTTTGTAATTTACTTAAAGTAACCTTCACAAATGTTTTTCCGGGCGTTGCAGGGACAAGTATGGCACCGGTTCATACATCTTGTAAGTCATATTTCGATGGAACATTTTTACCATCAAAATAGGATACTTTTGATACTCTTTGTTACAATACTAAACATTTGGATATTGAAACCACTTTTTTTTCACAAAAATATTAATTAGAAATAAATTACTAGCCAGGTAGTGTTTAGGGCTTCCCACAATTAAAGATTTAATTAACTCTGCCGGACCAGTACTTAGAATATTATAATATGCGTAATCTATGAATTGGCTGTGCTCACCAATGAAAATTCAAAACTCTTTATGTGCATACAAGACCCCTTTTCTTCCTTGTACAAAGATCTTTAAATAGTACGTACTATTTCTTTCTCTTTTTACATACAAAAATATATGTAACTCAAGTTTACCACACCCGTAATCACACAATAACAACCTGGAAAAGAAACTTATTAATATGACGCTACGACTTAAGCTAAACGCAAAATTTTCTAACTTCAACAAAATTAAACCCTGGTTCTGCTTTCACAAAAGTGGAATATCAATATTTCGAAAGTGATTGCGCCCTATGTGGTTCATGAACTTCACACTTTCGCAAACAATCACGAATATATCACATTACATATCCTGTCACCAATGTCACATTAATAAATAGCTCTTTCCCCGATTAACTTATTTAACGATAGAATATGCAAATCTGTCTAGGGGATTCCTACGACTAGGGGTGCTAACGTTCAGTGATTTAGCCTGGCTGCGGTTCAATTCAGTCCTAACGATGCAATTTCTAGGAAAAAGTCTTAGATGGATTCTGATCTACTGATCTACACGTACTAGTATATATACCTTGCAAGCTTAGATATAGTGAGGGGGGGGGGGGATTTTGTAACGCCAGCTTTACAAGTGATCATCCTTGATCAGTCTTGTTTACTAAAATATTTGTGTGTTCTTAAATAGTCCCGATAGACAGAACATACTTCCAAATTTATATTCAGTATTATAGCGTAACACAAATGCTTAGGGAAAGATCCCACAATAGCACGCTATTAGCATTTCTGTGCTCAGATTTTAATTATTAGGGATACGTAGCAATTTACTTTTAAATATTATGATAACCTTGTTAATTTAATTATATAAAGTGCCAATAAAATTATTCAATTTTGCAAGGTTCATTAAGGACTCTTTAGAGATATATTTATTTTTAGAATGTAGTGGTATACTGACTTCACAACAGTGTTAAACCCATTAACTTACATTGTAAAAGTCCGCTTTATAAGTCAATAGGTGCATATTTCGGTACAAAAACTATGTGGTCCTTAAGTGTGGTAGTGTAAATGGGATCGGGAGAAAGCAATGCAGAATAGGAATAAACAGTGAAAATATCAGAACAATTTAAATGCTTATCACTTTCTAACTTTTCAAAAACACCTAATTCATGACATAAAATTATAGGAATCGTAGTTCCAACAAAATAAATATATTTATAGTCTATATTTATCAAAATATAACAAATTTTGCATACTAGAAAATTATCGTACATGTCCTTCCCCACGAAAATATACATATTTTGTTTATATAATACATTCCGATATTCCACATTTTTGCTAATAAAATAAAAATTTTCATTACCATACATGTTAAAATACCCATGTATTGCGGAAACCACAATATGATGATAATCATCAGCTCTATAAACAATAGCATTTTCTGCTTTGGCTAGAGTAGCATACTTAAATTGTTCTGAGTTGAACGCTTGCTGCATTTGATGTCTCACAGATAAGGTTTTTAACAAATTTTTGAAATTATAGGAATGTCTGACTATTTTCTTAAATAACCATGTTTACTTTCAAATCGCATAGTCCATAAGTGTTTCAATGGTCCAAAGAATTGTATTAATGAAGGATAATGTCTTATAAAATGATGTTTTGGCCTTAAAGGAATATGAGGAAAACATTTTAATCTCAAAGCTAAATAATCTTCTATAGTTTCCTGTAAGAGCGCAATCTGACCTTGTGATAAAGCAGGAGAACATGTAATAAAACAAATTTGTCGCATAAGTAAAATCATTAGCCAAACATCATCATTAAAATCAATAATACGGTCAAAGATAATTAGTGGAAATATTAAAACTAATCTTCGAATTTGGCTAGCATTTCCAAGTAACCTAGGAGCCTCTTTTATATACGGTACAGTACTATAATTTTTTTCATCGTTTAATTTTATCTCATTGATGCGCATATTTAAAAAGCTATATGTAAACCACTTTTTACGTGTTAAATATTTTATAGCTTGCATTAGGTCATATGGAATTATACCTTCATATAAATCATGAGCTACACAGGGAGGAAGGCCAGGATTGCATACATGAAAATGACTTAATTTGTTTAATGGTGAATTATCTTTAATTCCTCGTATTATACTTTTTGTTTTCTTTGCAAGCTCACAGTTCTTATTATAAGTTTTTGGACTTCGTTTCTTCTGTATAGAAAAATTATTAGATTTTAACTTAACACGAGAAATATTACAAAATCTACAAAAAAAATTAGAAGAAAAACATTCCGTGAAACCTCCTATTTGATGAGAGCCTAAATTATCACCAACCAGCGCTACAAGTGTACCAAAGAATTGATATTGATTATTATTTATAGTGATTGTTATTCCTTCACTTTCTAAAATCTTCAAGTCTCTTATTAACAGTTCCGTTACATTAAACCAATTAAAGTGTATTAAATGCTTCTCATAACATAGAAGTACTAATTGTAAATTTTCTACTCTCGACCTTAAATATGGTGGTACATTGCCTAAAATCATATAAAACCCTACAAGTTTAAATTTTTTTCTAGACGATCCTATTGGATTACAAACTTCAAATGCATCTTGGAATAAAATAATCTGCAAAGCATTCTTTTGAGTTTTAAAGAAATTATTTTGTCTTATTACATTTCCATCACCTACATCAAAGAGAACATCTGAGTTATTAACGTTTCTTGCCAAGCAATGCTGCAGAATTTCAGCATTTTCAAGTAAAGATTGTAATGTTTTTAAAATTGGTACATAGTAATAAGAACCTATCTTTCCATCAGAAAACGTACCTAAATTTACTTCCATTGGCAAATTAATCTTTAAGTTTTGCTCATAGAATTTATTCCTACAAAAAGCATTTCTTAAGTAACCGTTTTCCATATTATGAGCATGATGCATAGTATTAAAACTGTTTTCGAAAATATTTATAACAAACTGTTTTACGTTTTCCTGAATATCACTGGTAGCTATTGATGTTAAAAATCTGTCTTGACATGTATTAAAAATAGATACAACACTTTCAATAATACTTTGCAAAGTAATTTCTGTAACTAAATTTTTAGCACGCAAATTTAAATAGACTAATGCTAAAGCGCGTATATCTGCGAACGTTTCATTATTACTTGCACCTTCAACAATATCTAAACAGTTATTTAAATTTTCATTTTCTACAGTGTTAACGTAGTCGATAAACGTGGAAGCTAATTCGTCATTATCCAAAATATGATCTGATGAATGTAATGCTTTCTCTTTCTGGTGATATCTGGATATGTGTATTTTAAGAGAATTCAATGTTTTAAAAATTTTGCTTATTCCATAACAACTTAAATAATTACAATGTATACCTTTTGCATTATTCTTAAAATGTGAATAAGTATGCACATTAAATAATTTTATCCCGTAGCACGAAAATTTACAATTACCCTGGGTGCAGGTAAGTTTATTTCTATGCGTCTCAAAACTAAAATCGTGGTGCCATCGTTTTACGTGAATTTTATAATTGTCATACTTAGTAAAATGTTTATTACACTTTTGATAATAACAAATTATTCTCAAACCAGGTAAAGTTTTATGGTATATTTGGTGTTTGTCATATTTTATAAATGAGACAAATTTGCTCTTGCACATAAAACACTCTATCATAGGAGACATTTTGAAAGAAACAGAAATAAATTTACCAAGAAATTAATAATACGATAATAATGTAAGACATCAAGTGCAGAAGAGTTATAAAAAAAAAATAAAGTGAAATGATGTAGTTATTAGGACTGAGAAAGGAAAATAGAAAGACAGTTCATAGGACAGAGTAATCTCAGTTTTGCACCACAGCTACAAATAATACAGCTTCATTAAATATGGGAAAAAGAAACGCAAATATAAAATAGATTCAAGTTATATTTAATAATTTATATGAAATACTCACGGTTTGACTTTCAATCTTTCTCTCTTATTCAAAAATATTAAATAATGCTTTATTTTATTGGCACAGTTCTAATCATCTATGGAATATGAATTGGAGATTTGTGCCTCTTATGTTCCACAATATTCCAAGTTGTCAATGAGTTCTAACTGAAAATAACAATTTTATATTGTCACTATCTCCAACAACACTCTAAGGCTAAAACAATATGCATAACGTTTCTCCTATGTACGATGCATTCCCACTATAATTCAAAAGTACCAACTCAAGAAGAAATGGCTTCTAAAAAAATTAATAAACATAGTATTTTTCAGGAACCTACATACGTAGTGATATATAATTTTAGCGACGATCAAATATTGTAAAAATTGAACACATATTAGGAAAGGCATATTTATTACAAATTTTAAAGAAATCGAAATAACCGTAAACCTCTTCCTCAGTTAAATTTAAAATGAACAATAACGTCTTGTAGGATTGTTACGTACGAGCTGTTATTTATTACAGCGAGCACCCAACTTATTAACGCTATCATGCAATGCTAGAAAAGATAAATTAGTGTTACTACTAATATAAAAATTGAAAGGGATTCGTGTTGCAAAGTCCTCTACAGGTCCTTAACGGGAAGTTCCAAAATATTTAATCAGCTGGAAAAATTGATATACAGGGTGTTTTGCGTAAGGCGCCCCAGAGCATGGATACAAAATGACGCGTATCTCTTTAACTATAAGAGATATTCAATTTTTGCATACGACCTTTTCGAAACCTCTTGTTATTTGCTTTCAAAAAGGATATATGAAAAAATTGAATATTTCTTATAGTTAAAGAGATATGCGTCAATTTGTATCCATGCTCTGGGGCGTCTTACGCAAAAAACCCTGTATAGTTATCGAGTCAAACAAACGGAATGAAATTTCTCTTTTTACTCCATTTTTGATTTAATATATTCATAATGGTGAATTTATGAGAAAATCTATATTTATCGTTCAAGTTGTTATCACAATCAGTTGGTAGGAATACCTAACATGTACACCAACTCATATTACAGCCGCAAATGCAAGATACACATTTACCCCCATTTGTTATGTTTTATATCTTTAAGAGAAAGGGGAATAATTACAAAGATTATCACCTTGTTACTCACCATTGGATATTTTAGGGAAAATCCCACAACCATCCTGTTAAATATCCGTGCAGCACAGCTCCGACACAAAATACTCAGGGCGATTCAAAGTATGGATATAAAATAAAAATTAATTCCCCCCCCCCCCTTTTATATGGTGACGCTGGAACGTCACAGCCCTCCCTCCTTGAATTTATCGTTGTCCTCGACGATTAAAAGGCCCATTGAAGGTTTCGTGGAAGATGAGTTGCACATTCATCAATCGTCGATCCCGTCTGTAGGGTGTTGCACTTGTTCGTCCCAAGTAAAACTTTACGTTGCGATCATATGGGTCCATTCTCAATACTGTCTGTATACAGTCTAACAATGGCCTGCCAACATTCCTACAGCCCTCCACATCTACTAATCGTAGTGCACTGCTTCCTCGTATCAATCCACATATGTCTTCATGTGTCACTCCGGCATTGTCCTGGCACACTAATGTTTTTAAATTTACCAACCGCTCGAGAAACTGAGCTCCCACGTCCACATACAGAAAGCTCATTCCCAGGGTATGCAATTTAACAAGTGATCTCAATGGATCCAAGGCAAACTGTCCTCTGATATTTGTGCATCCTGTTATATCTAGAATTTCCAATCTGCGCATATATTTTCCGATATCATATATCAATTCATTGTAAACCCACCCACAGAACATCAGTTTCAATTCGACCAAATTTGAAAATCTTTTAGCTAATGATAAGTTTTCAATCACATTGGGAACTATTTCGAAGTAGTCGAATATGTTACCATCCTCCTCCTCGTCCAATTCCACATCCCTTTGCATTCCAGGCGGATCCGTTGGATTACAATATTCTAAAACTAGCTTCCTAGTATTGTGACCCAAATTTAAGTTTTCAACTAACGCTTTTAAAACATCATTAGTAAAATATTTAGGCTTTATTATCATTAAGTTTTTGACACTTTTAAGAGTCAATAAAGTAGTAACGAGATGATCACTGCGAATAAGTGTTTCCTCTAAATGCAGCATCTCAATTTCTTGACGTACAAATCTTAGTGCACGCCCGATTATATTTTTGCCTTTCAAACATAATGTTGTAATGTTATTCTTTTCCAGAACCCGACCCAAATCTTGGTCAACATAATTTTCACAGTCTCCCAATTTTAGCACTTTAAGCGATGAAGTAGAGGCACTGAGTTCTCGTATTGCACTAGGTCGTATTCGTATATTAATCAGATCCAGTTCTTCCAGCCGAGTCAAGTTTTTCGCTAATATAGTTATAAGTTGCGGCTGAAGTTCTGCTGCTATTTCAGTATCCAAAAGGACTCGACGAACTGTACGAGCACAACGTTGAATAATCCAATAGTAAGCCTCTGCAGTTACATGGAAATCCATCCATCGCCAATCAGACAATGTGAGTGTCTCGATGCGACAATAAGAATTTCTTGCTCCTTCTCGCCATGCTCGGCAAACGCACTCCATTCGACCACGATCCATGAACGGAAGAAAGGATGCAACTCTTTCTATGATTTCTTCCGGTAATTTAGGTGGTTCCCGGGATATCCACACTGGGAACGGATCTACTTGTTCCATTGGTTCTTCTACCTTTGAAGGCGCAATCAATTTTAGATCGTGCCAAGAATCTGCCCTTAACACTCGGATCAATCGATTATGCAGGGTGATAGGCCTATCTTGCGTCATTTTTAATGCGACAGTTGTTGCGTCCGCTGTTGAAAATGTGACGAAGGCCGCATTCCCCGTAGGTTTCCTTAGAACAACAGCTTGGCTGGCACCATATGGACGAAAAATTTTTAAAAGATCCTCCTTCTTCGTTCTCTTATTAAGCCTCGTGATGTACAGTCTTCTAGTCTCCGATATTTCTTCCTTCGATGATGATGGTCCGGCGGAATACATTATCCTAACGAATCATTATATCTTATTATAAATCAATCACATATGATGAGCACTTCCCCACAAGGTTAACAAAATTGCTCAATATATAAAGTAAAATTATAAGATTGTCTTCAAAACCCCTTCCAAAATCCCTCAGTGCATTTACCACAAGAAGACAATACAGAAAACGAAATTCATGAATGAGCCAACTTCAGTTTATCAGCATGTTTTAGGAATCGTTCACCGTTAGGTTTTTCTAGTATCACATTACTTCCTTCCAAAACTGATACAATTCGATAAGGACCATAATATCTATCAGCAAACTTAACCCCCTTTGGTGCCACCAGAACACGTGCCATATCCCCAGGTTTACCTCTAAACGGCCTTGCATGCAAATCATATACTTTTTCAATCATTCTTTAGCAACAATTAAATTATTACCAGCAATCGCCTGCATTTCTGACAACCGAATTACTAAATCATTAACGTAAGCGTTATATGTACTTATAGTTGTTCATATTCAGGGAATGAATCAGGTATTCTGGCCGTATGCTCAAATATCAACTCGAATGGTGTAAAATTTATGCCTTCATGAACAGAAGTATTGTATGAAAACATCGCAAAGGGAATCAATCTATCCCAATCGTCAAAATCATTTACATAATGCTTAATATATTCGGTTAAAATTATGTGGTTCAGTTCTAAACTTCCATTAGTTTGTGGTCGATAACCCGAGGTATTTGGATGCATAATTTTAAAAATCTTGGTTAGTTCATTGATTATTTCATTTATAAAACTTGTACCTCTGTCCGTTCAAAGTATGGATACAAAATAAAAATTAATTCCCCCCCCCCCCCCTTTTTCATTTTATGGTGACGCTGGTACGCCACAGGATTAAAAAATATTATTAGTATAACATGCACAACAGATATTATCATGAAAAGGATTAATTTTATTATATTTAAACTATGATTTCTCAACCACCTATTTCAACATTCATTAAACTACCACCTTCAAAATTAATATTAAAGCTGTGTGTGTTTGGATTATAAATTTTGAAAAATTAATAGTTGAATTCTACAACACAAATAGAAAGCACTCCAAGAAAACAATTATTCATATACAGTGACACAGAGAAAATTCATTGTAAAATTAAAAGAATATCAATGGGAATGCCTTACATAGATAAAAAACACTAAGCTGTTCTGTAACAGCATGTAAACCTTGGTAGAGAATGCTAATTATATATTATAGGAAGAAATAATTTTTTATATAACTGTATTTGTATAAATATTGTATTACCGCTATTTGTGAAGCCTTTCTTCAATTAAATTATCAAATGTATGTATGTATGTAGCTTCAATTTAAGAAGTCAAATTATTAATAGTAAGATTTTATCCAATATTTGTGGAATTTGTTTTGCTTTTACTTAATTCCTTTTGTTTTAATACAAATAAATTTAGATATGAAAGGCAACTTGATTATAAGATAATCATCTTACTTTATTCAAATTGTTATAATCTTGTAACATTCAGTATAAGCTGGTATGCAGTAAATTAACTTCTTCAACAGAGCTTATTATTTAACATAGGGGGCACAAAATTTCTTTGTATATTTCTGGTATACTTATAAAAGACTGCATATTCTATAAATTTACTCACCTATGACTAGTAACTTGTGTGTTTGAAATAACATTTATTTTAATTATGGCATATATAAAATGTTAAGGGTTACCCCACAATAGCTAAGCTATTAACATTTATTAACCACATTATTTATGCCCTCCAAAGTCATCTAATTCTCACTGTCTTTATCCCTCTGTAAAATTAATTTTGTACTTTAATTCATCCAATACAAAATACATTTCATATAACTGTTAACGAACACACCAAAATCAATTGCATACACTGATAAAGCTATATGATCAAACAAGAATATTCAATGATACACAAGACTCAAAATATTTGTCAAAGCAACCTTTATCATTCAATATAATTTGGTACACAGTAAACTAACTTCTTCAATGGAGCAAATTATTTGACATAAACAATCCAAGATTGTGCTGTGTACTTTTCTGGTGTATTTAAAAAAAAACTGCATATCCTATAACTTTACTCACTGATCAGTAGCAGGTTATATTTCAAATAGAATTTATTTTGAATATGGCATATAAAATGTTCATGTTCACCCCACAATAGCTAAGTTATTACCATTTATTGTACATATGTTTCTTTGCCATCTAAAGTTATCTAATTTATATTCTCTTTGTCTCTCTGTAAAATCAATTTTGGATTTCAGTCCATACAATGCAAAAATCATTTCATATATGTGCTAATCAAGACATCAAAATCATTTTCAAACACTGGTAATGCCATATGTTCAGCCAAGATTATTCTAAGATGCATTATACCTAAAATATTTGTTGAAGCAATCTTATCTCATTCAGTATAAGTCGGCCTACAGTAAATTAACTTCTTCTTCAACAGAGCTTATTATTTGACGTAAACAATCCAAATTTCTTTGTATATATTTATCTGGTGTATAAAAAGACTGAATACACTATAACTTCTCTCACAGATCACTATAAATTGAAGTTACAAATTGCATATATTTTAAACAAGGCTAATGAAATGTTAAGGGTTACCCCACAATAGCCACCTATTAACATTTTTTACACATGTTCTGTTTTGCCATCTAATTAGTACATATGCACTTTAATTGTCTGTGTTATTAGTTAGGGATTTTATTCAATAATATGTGAAATTAACTTAATATGTGTATCACATTAAAGATATTCAACTTTTCACATCTGTAAAGAATGGATTAAAATAAGTAACGTGAATATTCTGAATTTATTCTTAATCCCCACATCATGCGAAACTGTTCACGAACGGTTAAATTTGTGCGTCGAAGTTCTATTTAAAATTTTACTCAGAAACGTAATACCCCCTTGTACTGTTTTCAGTAAAAATAATAATTGTAGTACTTTCAAAACTAGTTTTGCAGGACATGTAATTATCGATTTGAAGAAGAAACCCAAGAAATGGAATCTTATACAAACTAATTGAATGTGTGGCCTCCCTCTTTCTATTTTAATTCACTCTGCCTACGTATCCTCCTAGAGGCCTCTGTTAACGGTTATACGTTAATTCTTAAAACAACAGTATATTTCACATTAACTATTATTTACAGACACACTTTCAAGTATTAGACTAACTAAATCTTGCCACAATTGTTTATAAGAACTTTTACAAGACACACACTGTCGGTTGCATTTAAAATTGTAACTGATCGAACGAGATCCTTCCTCAACAACGATTTAACCAAGAAAAGATGGTGGCATGGTAGGCCTTCTACGCCTTCCCCCGTTTAACGTACGAATAGATGGCGCTGCCGCGCATAACAACCAGGCTACCGCCAGATTTGACAAAATTTAAAGCACTATTCACATGTCGGCTAATTCATTCATAAGACATTTTTGTATGAAATTCCATTGTTATACAACTTTCTCCGTGTAAAATTTTGTATTTTTTTGAAACATGCAAATTTTAGCAGAGAATTCAAAAGTCTCTGATTAAATTGTATGCAACCCGAGTAGAATTTGTAAATCATCACTGACTAGTCATTAGCTAGAAAAGTTGAGTATCACCTCACTGCTAACTAGTCATTTAGCTAGTGCATAGACAGTGGTGTAACGCTTATTTTTTTAGTAGCCGTATAGAATAATTAGGCAGTAGCAAGATAAAAAAAATATACAGGTATAACATTCAATTACCGCAAGCGCTACTAGCCAAAATTTGGTACATAGTTACAAGATCAATAATTTGTCTAATAGCTACCTAAAATTATAATTTTCATCTAGCTCATTATTAACTACTCATTTAAGCTAGTATGGAGGTAGTAATGTAACGCATGGTTTTTTAGTATCTATGTCTAAAAAATATGCAGCTACTAACTAGTAAAATCTAGTTCGTAGCTAGATAATATAAACACTCAAAGAGTAAAAGTAATAATAAGATTTGCGGTATTTTTATGGTTATTTTAACTCACCTATTTACCTACTACAAGTGTTATTACAGATATACCTTTATTATTTAAACGATATTTAATGAAGAAAATTGTTACCTTGACATGGACTCGATCCTACAATCCTTGGATGATGAGACTGATTTTTAACCACATGCGCCATTCAATCCGTCTCGAATAATTATAATTATACAGTACATATAGTTTAAAATTATTTTACTACCAATGACGATAAATTTCTGGTTGTAGATGTTGTTGCTTATAGATATATGTAATTTAACGCGTGTGTCAGCACTGCTTTTAATGCCTAAGACCAGATATATTTGAATTATTAATTCCAAGCGATTCACTTAGACTTTACCGTAAAGTACAATGGACAAGAAGGAAAAAACGCTCCAAAGAGTGAGAAAATATCGCAGCATAAGATCCTCAATGGAAAAAATTAGTGGATCTTGTGATATCTCGAGTATGTATAAACTAACCAATCCAGCACAAGCTACCCAAAAATAACCTCTAAAATTTGTATATTTTCTAATAGTTAAAACTAAGGAACTGCACAATGCTGATACATCATCTGCAGCAATTTCAGATGATCTTGTTCATCAAAACATTAATGACAATGAGCAGTTTAATGGTGATAATTTGGAATGTGAAGATAGAGGCAACAGTAGCTGTATTAATTTAGAATGTAGCAACGATTATAGTATTATTGATCAAGAAGATGGAGAAATCGAAGAACTGAGAAATTGGGCTATCTCATGCAATATTCCACTAGCTCATTTAGATAAGCTACTGTGCATCTTAAGAAAAAGAGTTCTACCAAAGCTCCCAAAAACTGGAAAAACTTTTCTTCAAACGACAAAAGCCGCATATAGCATACGTCCAATGATGGCAGCTGATAATTCCCTTGGCGAATTTGTATATCTAGGGATTGAGAAAAGTCTTGCAAATTGCATTGATCCAAATGTGCATGTTAATAGTAATATCTTGCTTCAAATTCATGTGGATGGAGCTTCTCCATACAACTCAGGCACAAAGCAGTTGTGGCCTATTTTATGCAAAGTGTTATTTCAACCAGATATATATAATCCTTTTGTAGTTGCACTATATTGTGGAGACAAAAAACCGAAGGATGTAGATCAATTTACTTTTGATTTTATCGAAGAAATAAACTTATTGCATAAAAATGGCATCCACATTGATGATAAAAAATATTCCGTGGAGTTAAAGCATATTATATGCGACATTCCCGCAAGAAAATTTTTGAAACAAGTTAACTAGGTCATGGGGGCTATGCAGCATGCGAACGGTGTAATGTTTATGGTAAATGCGTAGGATTCCCTAACCAACGGGTTGTATATCCCGATAGCAATTGTCAGCTAAGGACTGATCATTCATTCAGAAAACAAGAAAATCCGGAACATCACACTGGCCTGTCACCATTGTTACGAATTGAGCCGCCTATTGACATGATTAAATCTTTTCCCTTAGATTATATGCATCTCTGCTGTTTGGGTATAACTAAAAAGTTTTACATAATGGATTTAATATTCACCAGAACTGCAGTAAGACTTGATGTGAATCTTCGACAAAAATTGTTCAATAGGATAGATTATTTACGATCTTTCATACCTTGCGAATTTCAAAGAAAAATTCGCCGTCCTGTACCTAATCTAAAAGCATCAGAACTGCGCTTTATAGCAGTATATGCAGGGCCTATTTTATTTAAAGACATTATGAGCACTGAATTATATCAACATTTTTTGCTATTTCATACTGCTTTGCGAATATTGTTAACCAAAGGACTTGCACAGAGGTTCAACAGTTATGCTAAATCTTATTTAACAGCTTTTTTTGAATCTCTCCCTATATTTTACGGCGAAGAGTGTCACGTATTAAACGCCCATTATCTTCTACACTTAGCCGAAGATGTTCAATCCAACAATTATACTCTCAATGATTTATCAGCGTTTCCTTTCGAAAGTCAAATTGGTTTCATAAAAAGATTACTGCATTCAGCAAAAAACCCATTGGCACAAATTTGTAGACGCATTCATGAACGTAATTTAATTACCAAAAAACCAGTTATTCCATCGATGCTAACTATTCTAAAGGAAAAGAAATTAAAAAATAATCATAAATTATTGCTTAAATTGCGATATAAAAATTTCACTTTAACTGCTCAAAGTCCGAATAACATAATCATGTTGAATAACGGCACTATTGTTAAAATAACAAACCTAAGATATAAACTTAGTACATTAAATGCCATACAAATCACTGGATTTAAGTGGGGAAAAAAAGGAGCAATTTTTAACTATCCCACTAATTCAACGGATTTAAACATTTGGGAATTGAATAAGAAGGTGTCCCAAAATGCTGTAACCTTTAAATTGAAAGACATTAACTTAAAAATGATAAAGATGCATGTGCCTTATCTAAAAAATAATAAGAAGTCAGAAAAGATATATGTGTTACCTTTACTTCACTAAATAATAGTACATAAAATATTACTGTTGCAATTACTAAGTATAAGTTGTATTTTACAGTTTTTAATTTTTAAAATTGCATTTCACTATGGAGTATTTTATAGCTTATATTTATAGACATTGTAATTATTATAGTAGATATTATTTAATCTTAAAAATAGTAATATTATTATGCGTTTGGATCTACACGTTAAAAATACTTCTTCATATTATTCCTGTCCTATATCACATTCTTCCCTTATTGGATTTGCACGTCTTTTATCCCAGTCTTTGGAATTAGTTAATACAGTTCCAATTAATTTCTCTAAACATTTCTCTGAGACTCTTTCTTTAATCGTTCCATTATGACTCTTTGTTGTAAACACATCCGTAATTTTCACCATTTAATAATTAATTAACGTATCATATAAGAATATTGATGTAGTGCAAGATGCACATTAAGCCAATGATAATAAAAAGACAATATGTAACTATGAATATGTATATTCTCAGTGCCATCTATTATAAATTCTTCTAAATTTTCAGTATATATTTTGTATATGCACAGAGTTACACACATTCTCAATTTAAGGTCATTGTGTTCATGGCTCTATGACTCTATATATATCATTAAATTTATAAAGTAACGTTATAAACTTACTAATAATACTTTCATAAAATTTTGAAGGTTTCAGCGTATATTTTCCAGTAACTGCCTTAACACATGTGAATTTTGTGGTTAAATTTTGATGTAAAAACTTCCTTATTACTGCAAGGACATTTTTAGACAAGACAGTTTTTGAATCAATGACAAACCCAATGATAGCTTCCTGAAATAATGTTTAAAATATATAAGAGTGAATGAATAGAAACTTAATTTTAGATAATTATATTAAACAAAATTATATTACAAAGTCACCACGAATATTGTCATTATGTAATAAGGAGTCAAAGTTGTCAAATTGCTCTTTGGTGTCTAGAGGCCATTTAATATTGTTTTCGTACATCCAACTATAATCCATTGATTTTCCAACTGGTCTGTTCGAGACTACATATTCTTCCATCTTATTTATCAGTAGTTTGATGTCATCCCGTATTAGTCTAGTTTCATATTTTATAGATTGTATCTCACGCATTATATTCTTAAAATCTTTAATTGATATAAGATTAAAAAAAATAAAATGTTCAAATAAGGCAACAGTAGTCATATAAGGTACTAACCATTTACACTAATTGATGACACATCAGGATTTTTTAATGAAAAACCTACAATTATTTTGGGTATTATAGTAGCTATTATACATTAGCCATTTAAATTTTATCTTAAAAATACAATCTTTTATAATTATGTGACTTACCAGCAGAAACTACATTTTCAATGTCTTTTAGTGGATTCAACAGTAATTGGTGTTCTTCGTTAAATGAACTTTTCTCAGAATAATCAGACGATGAGTCTATTTGAAAAGATAAATTAAAAATTATAATGAGATAATTAATATTAGTCACATAGGTTTAATTAAAAAAATTATGAATTATATATATATAATTACCACTATTTTTTGACAATGTTGGTTTTGATTTCTTTCCATTAATTCCATCAACGCATGGCAAATATTCCTTTTTCTTATTAACTTGGCTTATCGTTGGCTTATTCTGTTCCCCTTCGCAGTCTGTAGTACATATAAAGTCCATATCTTTTAAACTTTCCAACTTCTTCGTAGCCTCCAAGTAAGTATCTAAACATCATTTCCATCAATATAAACTGTATTAATACAATATTTTTAAATTCAAATTATTTAACATAATATTAATGCCTTACCTGCGCCAGTAATGATTTCAATTGAGTAATTTGGCCAGCTTTTTAATGGATTTTCATTTTTTTGGACAATATCGTGAAATTGTTTGCATCTTTTCGACGTGTAAGGGGGAGGCAAAAACTTTGTTGTCAGCTCAGAATTCTCTGGATTGAATATAACCCACTTAGATGGAACTATATCAATAGTTTGCTGCCCCTTTCCTCCAGCAGTAAATTTAATAATTTTGAAGTTAGTTTTTTTTTTATTTTGAGACATTTTTTTAATTTAAAGTGATTTCTAAATAATTATAACGTATATTGTTATCTCATTCGCTTATTTTCGCACTGTAGCCAGACCCTCCAGAGACTACCTTCACTTTGAGTCTACGCTTCTAGATGGCAACCCACGGGAAATACCTCTCCCCACTGTGCCTCCCAATACCGTATACCATATACGCTGGAGAGACATGATGGGGAGTAAGATTTCCCACGACTTGCTATCACTGGTCAGTATCCGGAGACAATGCGAAAACTAGGTGAATAGAGCAAGAAATTAAACGTTGTGATTATTTAACGAATTGCTTACAAAATTTTAAAGATGTCTTGAAATAAAAAAAAAACTAATTTTCAAATTATTAAATTTACTGCTGGACGACAGGGGCAGCAAACAATTAATATAGTTCCATTAAAATGCATTATGCCGAATCCAGAAATTTCTCAACTAACAACGGCCATCCTATTCTTATAAATAGTCACGATTTCTTTACAGAACCAGTAAACAAAAACAATAGCACGAACTGTGCTTTAGTTCCCGGAGAATCGTTTTTTCCTGTAAAAGGTCCAAAGTTGTCGCTAACACTTTTTTTACCCTTTGATTCTGACCATCGACTGTCCCATCTCTAATTTCAATACGAAACAACGTTGTAATAATTAAATACGTAATCGATACACTTTCGAAACGTTTTCCTTAATTTAATTGAAATTGTTGGCATTTTCAGTTAAATAACTGCGATTCTATTAGTATAAATTAGGATAATTTTGAATTTCTTATTATATATCAATTAATTATGTTTCTAACACTAGGTAAATAGATTGAATTTTCTATTTAATTAAAGAATATTTATTAAGGACTTTGAACTATACATATAGTATTTATCGATTTTAAAATAACCCAATCTGCAATGCATTTAGATCGACTTATTTTAAATTTAAAATGCCATTGATTTATTATTAATAAATGTGCTTTTGACTCTTAATTGAAAAATACTACAGAATACCTTATTTTAACTTTATCACATAATTATTTCGAAAAGAAATGAGCTCTAAAAAAATGTTTTAACTGAAAACTTCTTAACTTTTAGGGTGACATAAATAATTAATATTATTGGTTTGACCTTGAATCTTATTTTGAAGATAATATAAGGGCTATCTTAAGCTTTTTAAATAGAAAAAAATATTTTAAATTGCATATTCTTTTAATTTATATTAAGGGCTTTCAAAAACAGTATATACAAAATATGCCAAAATAATTGACTGATCAGTCAATGCGCTTTTTTAAATTTATTAATTATTGCTTGCATTTTACTCAGCATTCAACAGAAACTAGAAATTGTATATGTCTACCATTTTTTTACTGTTTTTAATTAATCTTAACTGGTTAACTATTAGGCACTAGCATAGTTTCAAATCATATTCCAACCATGCCATCTACAACCAGATGTTAATTGTTAGTTGGAAACATTAGTCTCTGACTGTGTACGAAATCGTATTTGTCTTCTCTATTTTTAAATGGTTAAACATTAGGCACTGACAGGGTTCAAAATCATATTCTAGCTGGGCAATCTATAACCAGAAACTGCAAGATAGTCATTAGACACAGACTGAGTACAAATTATATTCGTACCCGCCATCTTTAACTAGTTAAAACTTGTTAGTTATTAGGTCCTATTTAAGTATAAAATCGTATTCTAACCACGCCATCTATAATCAGAAATTTCTAGTTAGTTATTAGGCAGAGACTGAGTACGAATTGTATTTGTACCCGCCATCTTTAACTAGTTAAAACTCGTAAGCCATTAGGCCTTGGCTTTGTATAAAATCATATATCAATCACGCCATCTATATCCCAAAATTTCTAGTTAGGCATTAGGCCCAGAATGGATACAAAAATACAAAATCGTAATCTTTAAAGCGTCATCTGTAACTAGAAATTTTTGGCTAACCATTAGACAATGACTATGTCATACATATAACCATAACCTACAAAAAAAATATTTGGACTACTAGTAGACATAGGCTATGCTCAAAATATTATCTAGAAAATATTAGTCCCGGATGAGTTAGCCACTATCTAATTAATGTATCTAGCAATTACTAGATGGTGGCTAGCCTAAAAATGACAAATTCTAGACAAAATTCTACTCGGGAAAGTATATTCTTCTACATCAAAAAAAGAAATATTTATTGTCATAATTAAATTTAGAAAGTAGAATTAAAAACATACTCTTTTCCGTAATTATAGAACTTCTACTTGTACTTTTATTACAACTTTTATTGAAAAATTATGAGTTCTATGTAAAACAGTAAATTGGCAAAAATTTTTTTTTAAAATGATGTACTTTACCAGTTTAAATACGTAATTTATACGGAGAGAGGAAAATGTACATGCCTTAAATTTACTCACCACTGACTAGTTACTTATGCTTGAAATGACATTTATTTTAATTAATGCATATAAAATGTTTAGGGATACCCCACAATAGCTATGCTATTAACATTTATTACATGCATTTTTCTTTGCCATCCAAAGCTATCTAATTCTCGCTCTTTTTGTCTCTCTGTAAAATCATTTGTGGATTCCAATCAATAGGATGCAAAAAACATTTCATATATCTGCTAATCAAGCATCAAAATCAATTTCAAACACTAGTGTTGCTATTTGTTTGGTTGAGATTATTCAATGATGCATTAAATCTAAAACACTTATCGGAGAAACATTATACCATTTAGTATATAAGTTGGTATGCAGCAAACTAACTTCTTCAACAGAGCATGTTATGCGACATAAGCAGCATAAAATTTCTTTGCATATTTCTGATATGCTTATATATATATATATATATATATATATTTATAATGCATATCCTATAAGTTTAGTCACTGATAAGTAGTAACTTATATTTCAAATAACATTTATTTTAATTAATGCATATAAAATGTTAAGGGATACCCCACAATAGCTATGCTATTAACATTTATTACATGCATTTTTCTTTGCCATCCGAAGCTACCTAATCCTCACTCACTTTGTCCCTCTGTAAAATCAATTATAGAATTCCAATCAATAGGGTACAAAAAACATCTCATATATTTGCTAATCAAGACACCAAAACCAATTTCAAATACTGGTATTGCTATATGTTCAGCAAAGATTATTCGAAGATGCATTAAACCTCAAATACTTGTCGAAACAATCTCATAACATTCTATATACGCTGCACTACAGTAAATTAATTTCTTCTTCTACATAGCTTATTATTGGATGTAAGCAATAAAACTTTCTTTGTCTATAATTCTCTTCTGTATAAAAAGACAGCATATAGCATAAATTTACTCATCGATCACTAATAATTGAAGTTTGAAGTGGCATATGTTTTGTACGAAGCAAAATAAATGTTAAGGGTTACCCCACAATAGCCAAGCTATTAACAGTTTTTGCACATGTTCTTCTTTGCCATCTAATTAGTATAAATCCTCTTTAATATTCTTCATTATTAATTAAGGATTTTAATCAACAGTATGTTTAATAAACTTAACATGTATCACATTGCAGTTATTTAACTTTTCACTTCTGTAAACAACATAAAGTACGAATGCTGAATTTATTCTTAGTCCCTACATGATGAAACCTTATAAACGAACGTTTAAATTTCTGCGTCGTAGGTCTTTTTCAAATTATTCTCAGAGACGTAATACCCCCCTGTACATTTTTCAGAAAAAATAATAATTGTAGTACTTACAGAATTAGATTTGCACGACTTGTAATTAAAGATGTGACGAAAACATCCAGGAAATGCAATTTCGTACAATCTAATTGATTGTGTGCTTTTCTCCTGCTTTTTGGATTTAGCTGCTACGTATCCGTCTAGAGGCCTCTGTTAACAGTTTTCCTTTAATTCTTGAAACACAAGTATATTTCACATTAATTATTATTTAGAGATGCACTTTCAAGTATTAGACTAACTAAATCTTACCACTGATGTCTTTTAATAACTTTAACGAGGCACACACTGTCGGTTGCAAATAAAATAATATTTCATCGAACGAGATCCTTCCTCAACGACGGTTTAAACAAGATGGTGGAATGATAGGCCTTGTGCGCCTTCCCCCCTTTAACGTAGAAGTAGATGGCGCAGTGGCGCATAGCAGCCAGACTACCGCCGAATTAAACAAAGTTTAAAGGACTGTTCACACGTGGCGTAATTTGTTCGTAAAACAGTTTGACTTAAAATTTCATTACATTAATATATTTTCGTTGTAAAATGTTGCATTTTTTAAAAATACATGTAAGTTTGAGCAGATAATTTGAAAATTTTTTAGAGAATTTTAAGTGAAGTACGTTTTGCCATATCAAAAAGTGAAATATTCATTGTTTTGAGTAAGTTTAAGAAATGGAATTGTAAAAGTACTTTTTTTCGTAACTGTACGATTTCCATTAGTAATTTTAATGCAACTATAATTGTAAAATAATAATTTATTTATATAACAGTAAATTTAAAAAGCTATTTTGAAAATTTGTTTTTTATTCAGCTAAAAAATGAAATTTTGATGAAAAATTTCATATGATTTTGTATTATTCCGATGAGAATACGTAAATTTACACATAATATTGAAAAATTTAAGAAATGGAATAGTAAAAGTACTTTTTTTTCGTAACTATACGATTTCAACTTGTAATTTTACTAATATTTTCATTGTAAACTTACAATTTCTATGTGAAATAGTAAATTTACAAAGCTTTTTTTTAAATTTTGTAATTTTTCACTTAAAAAATGTAATTTTGATGAAAAATGGAAAAATTTCATATGATTTTGTATTATTCCGATGAGAATACGTAAATTTACACATAATATTGAAAAATTTAAGAAATGGAATAGTAAAAGTACTTTTTTTTCGTAACTATACGATTTCAACTTGTAATTTTACTAATATTTTCATTGTAAACTTACAATTTCTAAGTAAAATAGTACATTTAAAAAGCTTTTTTTAAAATTTTGTAATTTTTCACACAAAAAATGTAATTTTGATGAAAAATAGAAAAATTTCATATGATTTTGTATTATTCCGATGAGAATACGTAAATTTACACACAATATTGAAAGATTTAAGAAATGGAATAGTAAAAGTACTTTTTTTTCGTAACTATACGATTTCAACTTGTAATTTTACTAATATTTTCATTGTAAACTTACAATTTCTATGTAAAGTAGTAAATTTACAAAGCTTTTTTTTAAATTTTGTAATTTTTCACTTAAAAAATGTAATTTTGATGAGAAATAGAAAAATTTCGTATGTTTTTGTATTATTCCGATGTGAATACGTAAATTTACATATGAAATGGAAAAATTTCATATTGAATTGTATTGGATATGTGATTTTCCATAGAAAATAAAGAAATATTCATTATTTTGAGTAAATTTAGGAAATAGAATTGTAAAAATAATTCTTTCTGTAACTGTACAATTTCAACTTGTAATTTTACTAATATTCTCATTGTAAAATTCCAATTTCTATGTAAAATAGTAAATTTACAAAGCTTTTTGTAAAATTTTGTATTATTCCATCTAAAATAATAATAATTTTACAAGAAAAAGTAAACTTCCTATTTTACATTATCAATAATTGTAAATTTCCTAAAATTTACAATTATTATGCATGTAATTTTACCCACATTTTTTAGAGTGTATGCTTAAAGTATATGCTAGTATGTAACTGCGTATATAAATATATAAAAATATCTATATTGAATTTTTAAACATACGTACAAACCAAGTTATGGCAAATTTAAATGATGAAAGAAGATATATTTATTAATACAACCTTCTAACCTCATTAAAATTAGTCACAAAAGATCAATGTATGTTTAATTCATGTTTCTGCATACCTTTATGTATGTAATCTGTTCGATCTGCCATTCGTTCATCTGCTTTCTGCATTTTGCTAACACAATCTGTAATTTTGAAAACACATACTATAATAATAATATTGATAAACACATTTAATATTAAAACTGAGTAAAAAAAAATCAGATATTGAAAATGTTATTTAACTTTTAATTTGTTCTTTAAGATGCATTGAAACTAATCTAAATAATCTGCGTATTAAGGGTTATAGACTATACCACAACTATTTTCCTTGTTTTGGCATCATTTGTTACCAATTACTTTATTAATTGGAATGTGATGAGCGTTTATAAACGCATGGTTTTCTGTTAGTCACTCTATTTCCTGTAACCTATAAAACAAAGAAACCACAAAGTACCATTGCTCAAATATTTAAATATTTGTTCTAACAAACAATACTTATCTAATTGATTTCTGGATCACTGCCATATAATTGATGCATCCAAATTTTAACTATGAATTCACGTGGAAAACTCACGTGCGAATCATACTAACAAAACGAACACTTCGATGGATACTACATATACGTCGCGCCTGCGTTGCGGCCATATTGTAATCAGTTTCACACCTATAGCACCAACACATTCGAAAGAGCAAAAGTAAAAGACAGAAGATAACGCTTAAACGTGTAAGAGTGAGAGGTCCGATGGAGACACCAAAATCTTGGTCGGGAAGAGAAGAAACGCTAAATGAAATGATTTGAGCTATTAGTGGAACGTAATCGTGAGATCTCAGCATTGCGTGAACCGATTTAAACGTTTGCGGTCTCATTCGAAAGCTTATATGAACATTATATCACAAAAGTTTCATCAAAATTTTCATTAAATGAACCGATCGGAAAATATATCCATCGGAAAAATCGTGAGTCCAAACTTGGCGTAAAAGTAGGTAGTGTCGCGCGGCTCTTTAAATTACTTGCCGCGTAAAGGTGCTCGTTATAATTGTGCGACTGCGACTTGCGACCGCGACATGCGACGCATCGACTGGTCGCAATGTCACTTAGGCCGAGTCCCACCAAGCTCTGTTAAGTTAAGTATAATTAAGTAGTGGTACCAACCCATGCAGATGTTTGGAATAATTTCAACTTGATAGTTGATAATATTTAAATTGTAACTCTCGAAAATTTCAGGTAGTTTCAGAGGGGAAAATTAAAATATCACAAAGGAGGGGATATACATATTAATTAATTTCCCACATTTCATCCCCATGATTGCATACGATCTTTAATTTGCCATATGCGTGTTGAGCAAATTGACATTTACAAAATAAAATACAGGTTTTTATTTGGCATGAAAAAACAATTTTAATTTATATAAAAATTTGCACATATAAATATTAATCTCGGAATCTTTTAATTTCCAGCGTTATTCATGGTAAAGTAGCAAGCTGGCAGCCAGCAAAGAGTATTGAATTATATTTAAAATAATCTAAATAAGTAATAATTAATAGCTTATACGGGTGTTTCACGTAAGGCGCCCCAGCTCGAAAAGAGGACTTAGAGCGCATGGTGGGGGCAGATGCATCTTATTGGCCGCGGTTAGAGAGAGAGAGTAAGAGAAAGAGGATAAGAGTTGACCAAACATGACTGATGTGAGCGGGGAAGGGAGGGGCAGCGATACGCTAGGCGTATCGTCTAGTAAAGGATAGCTCTATCCTTCTCCACGTTAATCCTTTTCTCTCCCTCCGCGGCCAATTAGATGCATCTGCCCCCACCATGCCCTCTGAGTCCTCATTTCGAGCTGGGGCGCCTTACGTGAAACACCCTGTATATATTTGCAAAAGTTGCCAAATGTGCTCGCTTTCAGGAGGATACTTAAGATTCATAACATAAAACAACTTAAAGCAAACATCAATCGCTTTAAGAACAGTGTCTACTTTATATGATATGTCATCCAAACAAACATATATAGACTGAATTTCCGACAATGTAGGGCCAATAATTGTTATTGAAGGTTGAACCGATAAATTTAGTTTTTTCATGAACTCTCTTCTCTGCTGCCGTTTTAAAATTATATCACCAGGAATCTATAAAAAAATATCTTAATCTGAGCGAAGTAACATTACAAATTATTATGAAGAGTATCCCGTTTTATATCTAGTGTTATATTTCCATCATTGTTCTCTATAAGGACACAATTATTATTTGACATATTGCATTGCATGTTATACATTTACAGATATTTGTTTTAAAGATTTTAAAATGATACACTGTCATTTAATAAGATAAATATAACTGAACATTAAATATAAAATAATGCTATCCTTGCACTCACTGATAGAAGGTTTCCAATGTTTAGAATTACATTTGACCCTGCCTTTAGGTGGAAGTAGAAAAGGGAGCAGCAATAATTGAGCAGCTATTTTCAAGTCTATAAAATAAAAGCATTATTTAAGAAAGGTATATCATACAACATTGCCTATTGGTACAAAATGTTCAAAGGATATCTTAAGTGTATTAACAGGAGAGATGTTTGGATATATTTATAATGATCTTAGCATATATGCTTCGATTCTTTTTTAGTAATAGCGTTATGAGAAAATGGAATAAGTATGTTGAAATATAAATTGAAACTCATATTCATCTTCACTTATGTCATGTAGGTGTATTAATTCTAACAACGATGTTGCATTAGGGTCCTTTGTAATTAGTGGCCGAAGCTGCAGAACCCTTTCAAAAAATGACTCCCAGATCTCAGTTGATAATATTACATCAGTTATGTTTAATTTTTGAAAATCGTCTTCAATTAAAACATAAGAATTTGGTCCTTTCAGTATAGGCCACTCTTGAATAATATTATCAACATTGGAGTCCCTATTTTTTATAAACTCTTCTTTTCGCAGTTGAAATGTTTTTGCCCAGTTAATAACAACCAACTCCCAAGGAAAAGTGTTTACCTTCAGCCAATTCTTTAATTCGTGTAGTTCGTCATCTGGAAAAATAAACAGGTTATTTATATATTAAGCATGGCATATAGATGGTGTTTCAAAATCTAAGCGAAATTATAAGGGATAACGGGGGAGGTTTAGAAAAGAAAACCCTAATGAAGTTTTTTAATAATGACAATATTTTTCGAGTTACAGAACAATAGGTTTAGTCCAAGAGACTTCTTAAGTTATCATGCAGCTTGTTTTGGTATTAACAATATTAATAAGATAAGAAAGAGTTATTTGTAGATATACAGAAAAAAATAAGTCTAATAAATTCTATTATATTTTCCAATTTACATAACAAAATGCTTAGGTATAAATTCGCGTTGTTGATAACTCACAGAAATTGTTATATAATTCATGAAATATGAACAATTTCAAAAATAGCTTCGAATAACTTTTTTTAGGATATTATAATTTTAAAGAAAAAACTGTAATGAATTGATTTTTTGCGAGCTACATAGATGTAAATATACCCAAAACGTATTATTATTTTACTCGCCAAATATAAAAATACAAAAACATTCATTAAAGTCTTTAATTGCAAATTACCATGTTCTTAAAAAAATATTCCATGGTATTTTTTAAACTGTTCATATTTTCCTAATTACATAACAATTTATGTGGGTTATCAACATCGCGAATTTAATCCTAAGCATTGTATTCTGCAAGTTGAAAAATATAAAGAATATAAAAAAAAATGATTAAACTTATATTTTTCTTGTTATTATAGAAATGACTTTTACTTATTTTTTTCATATTGTTAATACTTACCAAGCTGCATGATAATTTACGTTGCCTCATAGACTAAACATATTGTTCTGTAAATCTGAAAATACTGGCATTGTCAAAAAACTTTGTTAATGTTTTCTTCTGCATGTTACTCCCCCCGTTATCCCCTAACATTTTGCAACATTTCTGAAACACTCTGTATGCATATAGGTTCCGTCACTGTAAATGCCCTTAAGCACACATGAATTTTTAAAAACTTATTTCTTTGCAAACTTTCCGCAGCTTATTTATAAGTAACTAAATTATCAAAATATATCATGTCTTACTTAAATTGAAGCTACAATCTTCGGATATTGTCATCACCTCTTCTTCTTCTTCCAGAAAATTTAATTTCTTTAAATTGTATGTACAGTTTCTGTACTTCCATACGAGTTTCCCCTTTGAAGTAATCGATTTATTAAGGGTAAATTCTTTTTTTGATATAGGTGGTACGTAATAAGTACTTAAATTTTCATTTGGAAACTCTTGGATAATATCACAAGCTAAGCCGTGCAAGTCATTGTTTGTGAGCCTAATGTAATATTATGGATGAATTAGGACAGCAGAAGTTAATAAAAAATAGATAATCTTCAACAATCTCAAAATAGCAGCTACTTTAAGGGAAAATATATGGAAAACTAGGACATTATATTTGGCATTCTTACAAAAATTTGGCACTGCTTTAATGGAATTTTATGACCAATGAATACTCTTGAATACTATACTTATCGATCATTTTTAACACTAGATGGCCGGAAGTATTTTTGACTGCTTTTTAATTTCAGTTAGAAAAAGAAGTGTTTATAATAATAGAATTTCTTAGGATTTTTTGAGTTTTTATATATGATCATGTATAAAATCTTAAATTCCTTAGAAATTCTATTATTACAAATAACTTTTTCTCTAACTGAAATTTAAAAAGCAGTCAAAATGACTTCAGGCAATCTAGTATTAAGCTCAATTGTGTGTTTCACTCATATATAGTACAAATAAAAAAAATATGGCTACCTTGTTTGCTTTTTTAAAACTTCTTCCATTATAACGTCGACTATAATATTTCGGTTTTTGTACTTAATACTTTGGTTTTCTTATATGAATATATTATCGCTGAGCCTCTAGTGGTACCCTTTAAAATTTTAAATATTGCCTTTTTGTCTTTAAAGAAACTATTCTTTTTTGTGGCATAATTAACAATATTTGAATTTTCATTAGATTCCTCAAACTGCAAATTTTCCTGTGAATTTATAATTTTCTTTCTATCTCAAATTTAAAAATAATAATAGGAAACAGAAACGTAATTGAAAATCAAATTTTGTATATGAAAAAAGTTTTGTAAAGATTAAATATATTGTTTATCTTAATTTAAAGTTATAATTTTAAAACATTTTTGGTCATATTGAGTTTTATTAACCTTCAATTATCATCCTAATTGCTTAAATGTAGCTACAGACTAATAATATTATACAGTGCCGTGAAAAAATGTTATTCATACTTGTATTTATTATACAGGGTCTTTTCCTAACGGCGGGACATAGGATTGTGTTATTTGACTATAGCATTGAAGCACTTACTATACATTAATATAATTATCAAAAGCGTAGATAGTTAAGTTTTAATGGTTACTTTAGTTTAATTGCTTCTATTATTTATTATAAATATCATTTTACTTAATTAATCTTGGTGACCTCGATTAATACTTAAATTAAACGGAAAATAGTAATTTGACTATAGTAAAAAGTACTATAGTCAAATAACACGAAATCTCCTATGTCCCGCCGTTAGGAAAAGACCCTGTATATTGTTCAATATCATAATAAAACCTTACGTAGGCATCTATTGAGTATATCTTGTATTGTGGGTCAGTTGAACATATAAGAAAGAAGAATGTAATAATTAAAAATGACTAATGTTAACTAAAAAGTAACAGAAAGTGAAATATACAATATCGATATCAGAACATTAGACTGGTAATTGAAGGTTAGCAAAACATTATAATGATTATTTAAATTATTAGAGACCATTGTACCTGTACATCAGAAGATATGTTTGAAAACATCTCATTCCATTTCTATTGGAAAATAATCCTATGTCGTATTTTAGGAATTAGTTCCTTTATCAAATTTTCATTGAGATCCTTCAAATTTTCTTTATTTATCTGATTTTCTGTAAAAAATAGAAAAAAATGAAGAAACTTTTTCATCATTGATTTATATTATATTATAACGAGCATTGAATATCAAAAAATAATATTAATTGTAGTTTGAAACTTTTTTAACTTAAATTAATATTTTATGGGTTGATAAAATTAAAAATTAAAGGCAATAAATATAATAAAACTGAATAGATGGTACTACTATTAATTGACAAATGCCTGCCAATGCATATGCGATTGTAACACCAGTGTTATCTACATAATAATAAAAAACATGTTCATTATAATATTTGTATTTTGCACACAGTATATAAAAATGATTTAATTTGATTTAAAAACTAAAAGCTAGTGATTATATTACAAAATAAAGCTGTTTATATTTTAATACAATCATGCAGTCCCCGAAAAGACGTGAAATATGTATTATTATACTAACAGAGAGAAGCTGTAAAGCAGTACAAGAAACATGTATGGAAGTACATAATGAATTGGAAGTGCTATGTAGGATCACTTATTAATACAAAATATTTAAAGAGTACGTAAGAAGTAAAAAATTATTCTACGCAGTATGTAACAGTAACTGTAATAACTTCTACTTTAGAGAATGCAAATAGTTTACGTAAAGTGGCACCTAGGCTAACTAAGAGAGTAAGAAAAGAATATAAATGGTAGATGATACAAAAGTTTATTATTTACTTTAGAGTAGGAATAAAGAGTTAATAGCAAAAGGAGAAAAAAGAAATGCAAAATGCATTAAAGAAAGAAAGAATATTTCTTTAACAGAAGCATACTGAGATAGGGAGTAGAATAATCACGTGCATTTATATAAGAGTGCAGGTTCACTTATAATAGAAAATTAAAAATACTTAACTTCCAAATTTCTACTTAAAATAAAAGAATAATTAATGATTCAATGATTTACTACTAACCATCAAAAGATGATTTCAATTCTTCCAAGTTCCTGTCTTTCAACAGATCTTCAATATACGGATCCATGGCATCCATATAAGCAGAATAAACTTGCACTAAACTGTGCACAATTTTGTTATGCTCGTCTCATTTTTAAAACTTGCACTTAATTCGTAAAGCGTTTTCACTTTTCACAAAGGATTTTTACACTTTTATACCGGTACAAATGTCACCCATGTAGCCATGTACCTCATGCAACTATTAACGTATAAAGGAGCGGAAGCGGAAACAGAGGCCATTATTTAAGAGATGCTAGTGACTCCGAAGTTTTTTAAATTTCCGGAAGATCATAAAATCTTATTGGCCAATTTGAATTCATCGAATGTGTTGCATATAGTATGATAATCTGATTAGACCAGATTAGCAGATGACTTACATTAAGGCCCGGTTCTACAAGCCTTGTTTAAAAAATATAGCAAAATTAACTTAATCCAGTTTAAACAAGGCTTTTGGAACCGGGCCTTAATGTAAGTCATCTGCTAATCTGGTCTAATCAGATTATCATACTATATGCAACACATTCGATGAATTCAAATTGGCCAATAAGATTTTATGATCTTCCGGAAATTTAAAAAACTTCGGAGTCACTAGCATCTCTTAAATAATGGCGTCTGTTTCCGCTTCCGCTCCTTTATACGTTAATAGTTGCATGAGGTACATGGCTACATGGGTGACATTTGTACCGGTATAAAAGTGTAAAAATCCTTTGTGAAAAGTGAAAACGCTTTACGAATTAAGTGTAAGTTTTAAAAATGAGACGAGCATAACAAAATTGTGCACAGTTTAGTGCAAGTTTATTCTGCTTATATGGATGCCATGGATCCGTATATTGAAGATCTGTTGAAAGACTGGAACTTGGAAGAATTGAAATCATCTTTTGATGGTTAGTAGTAAATCATTGAATCATTAATTATTCTTTTATTTTAAGTAGAAATTTGGAAGTTAAGTATTTTTAATTTTCTATTATAAGTGAACCTGCACTCTTATATAAATGCACGTGATTATTCTACTCCCTATCTCAGTATGCTTTTGTTAAAGAAATATTCTTTCTTTCTTTAATGCATTTTGCATTTCTTTTTTCTCCTTTTGCTATTAACTCTTTATTCCTACTCTAAAGTAAATAATAAACTTTTGTATCATCTACCATTTATATTCTTTTCTTACTCTCTTAGTTAGCCTAGGTGCCACTTTACGTAAACTATTTGCATTCTCTAAAGTAGAAGTTATTACAGTTACTGTTGCATACTGCGTAGAATAATTTTTTACTTCTTACGTACTCTTTAAATATTTTGTATTAATAAGTGATCCTACATAGCACTTCCAATTCATTATGTACTTCCATACATGTTTCTTGTACTGCTTTACAGCTTCTCTCTGTTAGTATAATAATACATATTTCACGTCTTTTCGGGGACTGCATGATTGTATTAAAATATAAACAGCTTTATTTTGTAATATAATCACTAGCTTTTAGTTTTTAAATCAAATTAAATCATTTTTATATACTGTGTGCAAAATACAAATATTATAATGAACATGTTTTTTATTATTATGTAGATAACACTGGTGTTACAATCGCATATGCATTGGCAGGCATTTGTCAATTAATAGTAATACCATCTATTCAGTTTTATTATATTTATTGCCTTTAATTTTTAATTTTATCAACCCATAAAATATTAATTTAAGTTAAAAAAGTTTCAAACTACAATTAATATTATTTTTTGATATTCAATGCTCGTTATAATATAATATAAATCAATGATGAAAAAGTTTCTTCATTTTTTTCTATTTTTTACAGAAAATCAGATAAATAAAGAAAATTTGAAGGATCTCAATGAAAATTTGATAAAGGAACTAATTCCTAAAATACGACATAGGATTATTTTCCAATAGAAATGGAATGAGATGTTTTCAAACATATCTTCTGATGTACAGGTACAATGCTCTCTAATAATTTAAATAATCATTATAATGTTTTGCTAACCTTCAATTACCAGTCTAATGTTCTGATATCGATATTGTATATTTCACTTTCTGTTACTTTTTAGTTAACATTAGTCATTTTTAATTATTACATTCTCCTTTCTTATGTTCAACTGACCCACAATACAAGATATACTGTAACGTTGCGTTCTCGCAACGTTACTATAGCTGCCCTCTAGCGCTTTGCTAATCTCAAGCGCTAGATAGGCGGGTCGCGTACGAACTAGGGAGTTATCAACCGATAAGTATTGATCTAGGATCGATAACTTGTCGGCTCCCTAGTGCCGCGCGATGGGTGTAGCGGGGCAGCGGCGGGACAGGCGCAGGGCCTTACCTGCTCCCGCGGACTGCCCCGACACACGTAGTTTAGATGTCAGAGGTGACACATAGTGCCCGATATAGTTCCCCCAGCCGGTACGAACCACAGGAGTGACAGCCGCTACCGAACGGAAATTGGGAGGCACGATAAAGTGCAGCGACTGCCACCGCCACGAATCCATACCGGCCAGAGGAAACCTACTGCCCTTCGGGCCAGTGTCCAGGACTAGAAGGAGAGAGAGAGAGAGAGAGAGAGAGAGAGAGAGAGAGGCGAGAGAGAGAAGCGAGAGCGAGAGCGAGAGAGAGAAAGAAGAGAGCCTGCCTATTGTAAGCAGACATTTGGGTGATTATTCGTTTTGTAATAAAGTCCAGTAACGTCCCGGTGTGTGCTAGGGCTTTAGGGCTCGTAGCACCGACCGGTTGTATAGGGAACCGCTGGCCCTGCTCACCTGTCACGGGTAAGCGGGCAACCTAGCGGAGTGGTCATTCCGTCGGACCGGTAACGAACATCTTATTGTGTACAGGCGCGAATTAGTAAAAGTGTTCGCGATTGCATCGATTAGTTGTGGGTGGACCGTTGACGGGAACGTTCCCGTAATTCGTTTCAAGGCCGCGGACTTAGTATAATCCCCGGGAGGACTAGTGACCTTAGAGTCCTCGACGTAAACAATCCGGGTCGTTGTTGTGTTTGAGTACGCGGGAACGGAGTCAGTGCGAATAACCGTCGGGTGACGCGCACGCGCGGGGATAGGGACCCATCCGCGTAACGTCGCGTCGTGGTTAGCCTACGAATCCGCCGGAGGCGCGCGAGTACCGCGCGACTCGGCGGGACCGCCGCGAACGCCAACTAGTGGCTCGAGCGCGGGGCTAACTACTACGTCATCGGGGCTTCAGCCGCGTTCGCACGACTTAGGCCGCGCCCACATTTAGGACCACGCGTAACACCGTTATACCACGTGCGAAGGATCGGGTATTGTATTAAGTACCGATTTTATAATAAAGAGAGTTCAATCGAAATTAGCGAGTTAGTGTATTAGCACCCCACCCCTATATTCGCGTACGAGGGTTAGAACCCCCTCTGTACCAATAAATATTCGGGAATTATTAAATAATTACATCGAAGGCGCCCGGGTCTTATAGGAAGTCGCCTATTGGGACGCGAACGCAAGCGGTGGGGGGAATCACTCCTCCCTCCCCGCCTACACCATCCCTTGGGATAGACAGTAGCGTCACAATTTGGCGCCCAACGTGGGGCCCACGGAGTGAGGTCTCGTACGCGTGGTAGAGTGCTAATTTTTTTTAGATTTGAGAATAGTTTTTGGCGAGAGTAAAATTTTTTTTTTTTTGGGAATTGAGAACAATTTTTTTTTGTAGGTCGAGTAGCGAAAAATTTTTTTTCTCGCACCCCTACCGCGGATAGAATTTTTTTTGTTTTTTTTGCGGAAATAGAGAATTATGTCGGATTCCGACAAATCGAGTGGAATGTCAGTACGCGATCGTGAAATATTAACGGAACGTAACGAATTACGACGGTACGCGAAAAATATGCCGCGTAGTAAATTAATCATGGCGCTGACGGACGCGGAGCTAAATACACGCGATAGCTCGGAAGATCAACTACGCGATCGATTTGTGCGTCATAGGTTACGTGAGAGTTTCGGACCGGAAGCAGCTCAGTGGAATCCGCGGGTGGATGAATTGGAACCATTCCACCCCGCCGTCCCACCTCAGCCGCTTCCAACACCTTCGGCGATAAAAACCAACGAGGACGAATTAGCGACACCGAAAACGAACCCGAAATTAAGTCGGCAATCGGAAGATGCGCTTCGTGAATTGTTTGAGACCCCTCGGGGAGGGGAAACTTCGCGACAGATAAACATGTCAGAAGAGAGTAGCGACTCGAATTTGACATGTATTGATAAAAATCGCAAACTAACGCCGAAACCGAAACGAGGGGTTACGTTTGAATCAGATTCAGACAGGTCGGGCTTCCGAAGGCGTGATCTTGACGAGCGGTCTTCGGAACCACCCAACCGAACCCCAGCGAACCCGGAGTATTCGAGGGAACGAAATACGCCGGTAGGAGTGGGAAATTCCGCATTAGGAGCGGTTCCGCCCGAACTACTAGCTAGCATCGTGCAATTAGTAATTGCGTATCAGTCGGCAGGAGCGCAAGGGTCTGCACCGGTCGAAAGGGCACCGGAGATGCCTCAACCCCGCGAAATTAGTAGAGATTCGCCGGGAACAAGCCGGGGTGCGACTAGTCGCCGTCGACAACCCTCTGAATACCGATCGCGAAATAGATCATCGAGTTCGGAAAGATCGAGCGAGTCTAGCTCACGATACTCCAGCCGGAGAGGAACACGGGTAATAGATGCTTTCCGGAAATGGGGTATTCGGTTTAAGAATCACGATGCTGACGACGCCGAAGACTTTATAGAGAACTTAGAACATTGCCGCAATGTTTCCGACCTAACGTTTAGCGAGATCAGGGAAACCCTCCCCGTCGTGTTGAGCGGGGAAGCCAAAGCCTGGTTTAAGGTCGAAGGCAGCTCCAGCTCAACATGGCGTGACTTCCGCGAGGCCTTCCTCAGCCAATTCGGGGATGAGGAGGATAACGACGCGAAATGGGAGAAGGCGCGACAACAAACACAAAGGGAGGGCGAATCGATCAAGGCGTATTTGGTGCGTATTCGGTCGATTCTAAAAGAAATTAGGCCGACCCCTTCCGTCTCGGTTCAATTGGACCTGGTTTATCGAAACCTACGTCCCAATTACCGCCGTAGAATATTTCGTAGGGATTTTGATTCATTCACGGGTTTGCGCGAAATAGGTCGGGAAATAGAGAAGAACGCGGAGATAGACAAGGCGTTTAAACCACCGCCTGGAGCTACGAAAACGCGCGAAGAGGATAAATCGTCGCGTAAAAATCGTGAAGCTCTCTCTGCAGTTTCCGAGAAAAGCGAAAAACAGCCCGAAAAACAGACAAAAAGCGACGCAACCGGCAAGAACGCGAAGAAATCGGACGAGGAGAAGCCGAAAAAGAAAAAGTCGCGTTCAAGGAGAGGAAAACGCGGTAAATCCAAACGACGCTCGTCTGGATCGACCAGCGACTCTAGCTCGGGGTCAGATAGTTCGCGGGAATCTCCTAAGAAATCGTCTGGGAGATCGTCCCGAAGATATTCTGACAAAGGGAGTAGGAAAGGGAGCTCAAGCCATAGCGGACACCGTAGCAATTCGTCGGACGAGCTAGGTGCTATCGCTGCAGCTCCAAGACAAGGTCAGAGAAGACCAACCTCCTCCTCACGAGCGCCGGGAGGACATGTAGCGGGTCAGTCGCGATATCAGGATCGTGGGGGTCAATTCCGCGACGCAGCGATATGCCATCGTTGTGGAGGAAGAGGACACTACGCGAGAGAGTGTCCTTCGCGTGAGCCGACTCAAGCCGCGATTGCGCCTGCACCCTGGTGGGCCCAACAGGCCGCCGGGATGCAGGCGCCGATGCCACCGCAAACGGTGACCACTCCCGCGCTGTCTTATAATCAAGCGCAGTGGCCACCAACAACGTCCGCGTCGACAATAGGTCAGAGCCTATTGAATAATGTATACGGGAATGCGAGAAATCCGGGAAACGGACAGTAGGGCTCGCGGAGGAAGCTCGCGCGGGCCCGGCTGATAATCTTCGTAAATCGGGTAGGACAGTACGATTTACTGACCCCGAATCGTGGAGGGACTCATCGGTGAGTAGCACGGATTACGAAGATTACGCGTCGGAAAGCGAACAAAAAGATTTGCGGGACCCTTCGACCTCGGAGTCAGAAGATGAGCCTAATTCGACGCGACCGGACTTTAGCGCTGAAGATTCTAGTGAAGAGAGCGTTTGTAGTTTTACCTCAGAAGTAGGAAGACGACCTTCATTAGAAAGTAACCCTGAAGATTCGATAAATGAAACGGAACCGAGTAGTTTATCCGATCATTTGTGTGCTTTGGACGAATTATTGTCCAAGGAGCGCACCGCGACTCTTGGCCAGGTAGGGGGGAAAGGGAACATCACAATCCGAACTCGTCGCTGTGTTCGGAGTGATGTGTTCCCTAATCAACCGAATACCGATGGCCGCTATTATTTGCAGCTAGAATTATTTGGACAAATTTTTCCTGCACTAATAGATACGGGAGCATCGCGATCGTACCTCGGACATCGAACGCTGGAAAGAATCCAAGCGAAGATTGACAGGTCGCAAGATAGAGTAATGCGTACTGCCGATGGTACGGAAACACGAGTAATAGGGGTTATTGCGCTAGAATTAGAGTTAGGAAAAACAAAGAAAGTAATGTATTTCCGCGTGGTACCGGTTTTAGACTACGACTGTGTCCTCGGTATGGATTTTCTCCGATTATTCGGAGTTATAATTGATACTTCGCGCGATTTATGGCAAACGCGCGACCGAGTAAATTTGAGATTCGCGAAAATAAACGCGGCAAGCTCAAATGAGACACACGTATCTTCATGTTTTGCTATCGCTGAAATGACTAGCGAGCAAAACGTGGTACTAGAGAAGTTTCTAAGTGATAACTTCCCCGAGATAGTTGGACCAGTCCCGGCGACTACCCTGGTCAAACATCATATAGATGTCCAGGGTCAGGCTCCAATCCGCCAAGCGGCAAGGAGAGTGTCGCCGGTGATCTATAAAGTAGCGCACGAAGAGGTCGATAAATTATTGGGTGAAGGGATTATCGAACCCTCCACGAGCGCGTGGGCCAGCTGTCCGGTTATAGTACCAAAACCGGGCGGGAAATATCGATTTTGCATAAATTTTCGACGCGTGAATGAGGTAACGCGCAAAGACGCGTACCCGATCCCGCATATCGATAGCATTCTCGATAAACTCCGCCACGCGAGATACATTTCGACGTTAGATTTAAGTCAAGCGTACTTCCAAATACCGCTAGGAGACGAGAGTCGGGAAATTACAGCGTTTATAGTACCCGGAAAAGGACTCTTCCAATTTAGGCGTATGCCGTACGGTCTTACGAATTCCCCTGCGACGTTCCAGCGAATGATGGACCAATTAATCCCGCCTGAGTTCGATCCATACGTGTTTGTCTATCTGGACGATATAATAATCGTAACGAACACGTTCGCGGAACACCTAGGATGGTTAGAGCGTGTGTTGAATATTATTCGATTCGCGGGTCTAGAAATCAATCGCGAGAAAAGTAAATTTTGCAGGTCGGAGGTGCGGTTCCTTGGGTATCTGATAAATCGTAATGGTTTAGCCCCAGATCCCGAGCGAACCGCGCCATTAATGAATTATCCGCCGCCAAAAGACTTAAAAACACTACGCCGATTCCTAGGGATGGTTGGTTGGTATGCACGCTTCTTACCCAACCTGTCGAAGGACAAAATTCCACTCGTCTTGTTATTGCATAAAGGCGTGCGCTGGCATTGGGATCAAGAGCAACAGACTTCCTTTGAGCGATTGAAGGAAACGCTGTGCTCGGCCCCGGTCTTGGCAAGGCCCGATTTTTCGAGACCTTTCCAAGTACAGACAGATGCTAGCGACTATGCAATAGGAGCAGTATTAACTCAGCGACACGGAACTGAAGAGCATCCGATTGTATTCGCTAATCGAGTACTATCCAAAGAGGAGCGGAATTACACGACGACCGAGAAGGAGTGTCTCGCTGTCGTGTGGGCAATTCGGAAACTAAGACCGTATTTAGAAGGCTATCATTTTACGGTTGTCACGGATCACAGTAGTTTGCGTTGGCTACACAACTTGAAAGATCCAGTCGGGAGATTAGGTCGATGGGCCCTCGAATTACAACATCATTCGTTCGATGTGGTTCATCGTAAAGGCGCATTGCATCACGTACCCGATGCATTATCACGCGCCCTCCCAGTAGGCACCGAAAAGGAATGCGTCTCCGCGGTTAACGAAGAAAATAGCGAAAATTCGAGCGAAAATTTGGTCACACAGTCGCGTATCGACTTCGAGAGCGACCCGTGGTATACAGCACGACGCGGAAAAGTAATTCAGCGACCGCGGGCTTACCCAGACTGGAAAGTTGAGGGAAACCGGCTGTATTGCCATCGGCCGGACGTGATACTCGAATCGATAGGTCGCGATTATGATGCGTGGAAGTTAGTCCTCCCGCGAGAGGCTCGACTTTTAGCCCTACAGGAAGCTCACAATAACACTTCCGCAGGACATGCTGGCGTTCAGAAAACTCACGCTAGAATCTGTAAAGATTACTATTGGCCGGGAGTTTTCAAAGACGCCGTAGCATTCGTCCGCGGGTGCAAAGTCTGTCAGCAACATAAAGCTGTACAGCTTGCCCCTGTAGGACTTATGGGAACTCGGGTAGTGGAGCGACCATGGACTGTGGTTGCGGGAGACATAATGGGCCCCTTTCCACCGAGTAAGGCCCAACAGCGTTACGTAGTAGTCTTCCTCGACAACTTCAGTCGTTACGTGGAAATGCGAGCGATCCGCACAGCTGACGCCAAAAGCATCTTGAAAGCTTTTAGCGAGCTGGTTATTTACCGTTGGGGATCACCGGAAATATTTCTTTGCGATAACGGTACCGAGTTCGTAAATAAGGAAGTGACCAAATTTCTAAATGAGCATCAGATTAGGCAATTTACTATTCCGCCGTATCACGCGCAAGCTAACCCGGTAGAACGCGTGAATCGGGTAATTAAAACGATGATTAGGATATTCGTAGAGAGCGACCACCGAGACTGGGACGTTCATCTTGCAGAATTCCGTTTCGCGATTAATTCCGCGATGCATTCGTCGACTGGAGTATCTCCCGCATTACTTAACCTCGGTCGAGACCCAGTAATTACTCCGAATCTACGGCGAGAGATTGAGGGTTCTCGTACGATACTTAGGAGCGACCCCGAAAATTGGGTGGCGCGACTAAAACGTCTTCCTTTGATTCATGATATCGTGCAGGTAGAGATAGAAAAAGCGAGTGCTCGTCAAGCCCGCTATTACAATCGTGGCCGGCGCGATATCAGGTATCAGGTAGGAGACGTGGTATGGCGGCGCGGCAGACCATTATCGTCATCTGCTGATAATTTTGCTGCGAAGCTAGCACCATCGTACGAGGGCCCGTTTAAAGTAGTTCGCGTAATATCGCCGGTCGTCTACGAGCTAGAAAATCAAGGCCGTAGTAATCCGAAGGTCCACGTTTCGGATCTAAAACCGTTTGTCGCGTCGTTTTGCGTTCCGGACGCCGATGAACCGGGTGAGGAAACCGTTGCGGGGGAAGGGGACGACGACCCTGCACCTTCCCCAAAACCGACCGGTAAACGGAAAGGGACTCCGGGAAAACGGAAAATGTCGATCGTGAGCGACTCGTCGGATTCCGCCCCGTCTACGTGGACGGCACGCCTGCGTCCACGTCGAGACCCAGCCTAACCCTCGCGAACCTGAGTGCGGACTTGTGTGTGTGATGGATGGATGAGTGTGTCGCGTGATTTTTCTTTATTGTTTTTTTTACGGATACGTGACGGTGCACTTCTCCTTGCAGAATGGATCCCTACCTACAACAGGTGGTAACCCACTGCTGGTTACAAGGGATTCCGCTGCCCGGACCCCTACCAGCAGTGGGTCCACCCACCGCCGCCTACCCACCACCCACCCACCACCACCAAACCTCCACCCCATACCAGCCGGGGTATTCCCTCCCTCCGCCCCGCTATCCTGAGCGGGGTACCCCCTACCCTCCGGCCCACCACCAAGCCCAGGCCTCTGGGTACACCGGACCGCAGCCCGCCGACTGGGAGGAGGAGAATCGCCGTCTGCGGTGGGAGAACGAGATGCTCCGGCGGGGGGCGGGTTACTCCCGCACCCGTACGGGCACTCGTCCTCCCCCGCAGAGGGTGCCTCCGCCACCAGCGGCGGGAATCGGGCCGGCTGTACCCAAGCCGAAGAAAAAGGCACACCGGGGCAGACGGGGTGGCCGGAAGGGCCAGGGAAGGGCCCAGCAAAGGAGGCGGGCGGAGGAGAGGAAGCAGAAGGAGGAAAGGGAGGATGAGGCCCGGCGGCAGCGCATCCGCGCTGCCGTCGAGAGGAGAAGAGAGGAAGAGAGGGAGAAGAGGAAGCAGGAGGAGGCGAGGAAGAGGGAAAAGGAGAGAAAGGAAAGGGAGAGAGCAGAGGAGAAGAAAAGGGAGGAGGAGGCCATGGAGGATGAGCTCCTCCTCAATATTTAGACCGTCCGTGTCCGCGTCTTGTGTTTTTTTTTTATATAGAGTCTTGTTTTTTTTATTATATTTTTTTTTATTTTTGTTTGTTGTTGTATCGAGCCAAATAATTAATTTTTTTTTATCGTTTATGTAGGCCGAATTTTTTTTTGTAATAAAGTATGTGTGAATGTGAAGCGAGCGTTTTTTTTATTGTAGGATTGCGCGCACCAGAAGAAATTAAATCGAACCAGAGACACCCCAGGGTCGACTTCAACCGGGAGGAAGTTGACCAACCCCTACGTTGGTCCTAACGAGGGGGGAGTTGTAACGTTGCGTTCTCGCAACGTTACTATAGCTGCCCTCTAGCGCTTTGCTAATCTCAAGCGCTAGATAGGCGGGTCGCGTACGAACTAGGGAGTTATCAACCGATAAGTATTGATCTAGGATCGATAACTTGTCGGCTCCCTAGTGCCGCGCGATGGGTGTAGCGGGGCAGCGGCGGGACAGGCGCAGGGCCTTACCTGCTCCCGCGGACTGCCCCGACACACGTAGTTTAGATGTCAGAGGTGACACATAGTGCCCGATATAGTTCCCCCAGCCGGTACGAACCACAGGAGTGACAGCCGCTACCGAACGGAAATTGGGAGGCACGATAAAGTGCAGCGACTGCCACCGCCACGAATCCATACCGGCCAGAGGAAACCTACTGCCCTTCGGGCCAGTGTCCAGGACTAGAAGGAGAGAGAGAGAAAGAAGAGAGCCTGCCTATTGTAAGCAGACATTTGGGTGATTATTCGTTTTGTAATAAAGTCCAGTAACGTCCCGGGGTGTGCTAGGGCTTTAGGGCTCGTAGCACCGACCGGTTGTATAGGGAACCGCTGGCCCTGCTCACCTGTCACGGGTAAGCGGGCAACCTAGCGGAGTGGTCATTCCGTCGGACCGGTAACGAACATCTTATTGTGTACAGGCGCGAATTAGTAAAAGTGTTCGCGATTGCATCGATTAGTTGTGGGTGGACCGTTGACGGGAACGTTCCCGTAATTCGTTTCAAGGCCGCGGACTTAGTATAATCCCCGGGAGGACTAGTGACCTTAGAGTCCTCGACGTAAACAATCCGGGTCGTTGTTGTGTTTGAGTACGCGGGAACGGAGTCAGTGCGAATAACCGTCGGGTGACGCGCACGCGCGGGGATAGGGACCCATCCGCGTAACGTCGCGTCGTGGTTAGCCTACGAATCCGCCGGAGGCGCGCGAGTACCGCGCGACTCGGCGGGACCGCCGCGAACGCCAACTAGTGGCTCGAGCGCGGGGCTAACTACTACGTCATCGGGGCTTCAGCCGCGTTCGCACGACTTAGGCCGCGCCCACATTTAGGACCACGCGTAACACCGTTATACCACGTGCGAAGGATCGGGTATTGTATTAAGTACCGATTTTATAATAAAGAGAGTTCAATCGAAATTAGCGAGTTAGTGTATTAGCACCCCACCCCTATATTCGCGTACGAGGGTTAGAACCCCCTCTGTACCAATAAATATTCGGGAATTATTAAATAATTACATCGAAGGCGCCCGGGTCTTATAGGAAGTCGCCTATTGGGACGCGAACGCAAGCGGTGGGGGGAATCACTCCTCCCTCCCCGCCTACACCATCCCTTGGGATAGACAGTAGCGTCACAATACTCAATAGATGCCTACGTAAGGTTTTATTATG
This sequence comes from Prorops nasuta, assembly GCF_024137725.1. Taxonomy (NCBI): domain Eukaryota; kingdom Metazoa; phylum Arthropoda; class Insecta; order Hymenoptera; family Bethylidae; genus Prorops; species Prorops nasuta. Next base: position 800,093 of record NW_027116817.1, on the reverse strand, counting down.
ATATTGAACAATATACAGGGTCTTTTCCTAACGGCGGGACATAGGAGATTTCGTGTTATTTGACTATAGTACTTTTTACTATAGTCAAATTACTATTTTCCGTTTAATTTAAGTATTAATCGAGGTCACCAAGATTAATTAAGTAAAATGATATTTATAATAAATAATAGAAGCAATTAAACTAAAGTAACCATTAAAACTTAACTATCTACGCTTTTATTAATTATATTAATGTATAGTAAGTGCTTCAATGCTATAGTCAAATAACACAATCCTATGTCCCGCCGTTAGGAAAAGACCCTGTATAATAAATACAAGTATGAATAACATTTTTTCATGGCACTGTATAATATTATTAGTCTGTAGCTACATTTAAGCAATTAGGATGATAATTAAAGGTTAATAAAACTCAATATGACCAAAAATGTTTTAAAATTATAACTTTAAATTAAGATAAAAAATATATTTAATCTTTACAAAACTTTTTTCATATACAAAATTTGATTTTCAATTACGTTTCTGTTTCCTATTATTATTTTTAAATTTGAGATAGAAAGAAAATTATAAATTCACAGGAAAATTTGCAGTTTGAGGAATCTAATGAAAATTCAAATATTGTTAATTATGCCACAAAAAAGAATAGTTTCTTTAAAGACAAAAAGGCAATATTTAAAATTTTAAAGGGTACCACTAGAGGCTCAGCGATAATATATTCATATAAGAAAACCAAAGTATTAAGTACAAAAACCGAAATATTATAGTCGACGTTATAATGGAAGAAGTTTTAAAAAAGCAAACAAGGTAGCCATATTTTTTTTATTTGTACTATATATGAGTGAAACACACAATTGAGCTTAATACTAGATTGCCTGAAGTCATTTTGACTGCTTTTTAAATTTCAGTTAGAGAAAAAGTTATTTGTAATAATAGAATTTCTAAGGAATTTAAGATTTTATACATGATCATATATAAAAACTCAAAAAATCCTAAGAAATTCTATTATTATAAACACTTCTTTTTCTAACTGAAATTAAAAAGCAGTCAAAAATACTTCCGGCCATCTAGTGTTAAAAATGATCGATAAGTATAGTATTCAAGAGTATTCATTGGTCATAAAATTCCATTAAAGCAGTGCCAAATTTTTGTAAGAATGCCAAATATAATGTTCTAGTTTTCCATATATTTTCCCTTAAAGTAGCTGCTATTTTGAGATTGTTGAAGATTATCTATTTTTTATTAACTTCTGCTGTCCTAATTCATCCATAATATTACATTAGGCTCACAAACAATGACTTGCACGGCTTAGCTTGTGATATTATCCAAGAGTTTCCAAATGAAAATTTAAGTACTTATTACGTACCACCTATATCAAAAAAAGAATTTACCCTTAATAAATCGATTACTTCAAAGGGGAAACTCGTATGGAAGTACAGAAACTGTACATACAATTTAAAGAAATTAAATTTTCTGGAAGAAGAAGAAGAGGTGATGACAATATCCGAAGATTGTAGCTTCAATTTAAGTAAGACATGATATATTTTGATAATTTAGTTACTTATAAATAAGCTGCGGAAAGTTTGCAAAGAAATAAGTTTTTAAAAATTCATGTGTGCTTAAGGGCATTTACAGTGACGGAACCTATATGCATACAGAGTGTTTCAGAAATGTTGCAAAATGTTAGGGGATAACGGGGGGAGTAACATGCAGAAGAAAACATTAACAAAGTTTTTTGACAATGCCAGTATTTTCAGATTTACAGAACAATATGTTTAGTCTATGAGGCAACGTAAATTATCATGCAGCTTGGTAAGTATTAACAATATGAAAAAAATAAGTAAAAGTCATTTCTATAATAACAAGAAAAATATAAGTTTAATCATCTTTTTTTATATTCTTTATATTTTTCAACTTGCAGAATACAATGCTTAGGATTAAATTCGCGATGTTGATAACCCACATAAATTGTTATGTAATTAGGAAAATATGAACAGTTTAAAAAATACCATGGAATATTTTTTTAAGAACATGGTAATTTGCAATTAAAGACTTTAATGAATGTTTTTGTATTTTTATATTTGGCGAGTAAAATAATAATACGTTTTGGGTATATTTACATCTATGTAGCTCGCAAAAAATCAATTCATTACAGTTTTTTCTTTAAAATTATAATTTCCTAAATAAAGTTATTCGAAGCTATTTTTGAAATTGTTCATATTTCATGAATTATATAACAATTTCTGTGAGTTATCAACAACGCGAATTTATACCTAAGCATTTTGTTATGTAAATTGGAAAATATAATAGAATTTATTAGACTTATTTTTTTCTGTATATCTACAAATAACTCTTTCTTATCTTTTTAATATTGTTAATACCAAAACAAGCTGCATGATAACTTAAGAAGTCTCTTGGACTAAACCTATTGTTCTGTAACTCGAAAAATATTGTCATTATTAAAAAACTTCATTAGGGTTTTCTTTTCTAAACCTCCCCCGTTATCCCTTATAATTTCGCTCAGATTTTGAAACACCATCTATATGCCATGCTTAATATATAAATAACCTGTTTATTTTCCCAGATGACGAACTACACGAATTAAAGAATTGGCTGAAGGTAAACACTTTTCCTTGGGAGTTGGTTGTTATTAACTGGGCAAAAACATTTCAACTGCGAAAAGAAGAGTTTATAAAAAATAAGGACTCCAATGTTGATAATATTATTCAAGAGTGGCCTATACTGAAAGGACCAAATTCTTATGTTTTAATTGAAGACGATTTTCAAAAATTAAACATAACTGATGTAATATTATCAACTGAGATCTGGGAGTCATTTTTTGAAAGGGTTCTGCAGCTTCGGCCACTAATTACAAAGGACCCTAATGCAACATCGTTGTTAGAATTAATACACCTACATGACATAAGTGAAGATGAATATGAGTTTCAATTTATATTTCAACATACTTATTCCATTTTCTCATAACGCTATTACTAAAAAAGAATCGAAGCATGCTAAGATCATTATAAATATATCCAAACATCTCTCCTGTTAATACACTTAAGATATCCTTTGAACATTTTGTACCAATATGCAATGTTGTATGATATACCTTTCTTAAATAATGCTTTTATTTTATAGACTTGAAAATAGCTGCTCAATTATTGCTGCTCCCTTTTCTACTTCCACCTAAAGGCAGGGTCAAATGTAATTCTAAACATTGGAAACCTTCTATCAGTGAGTGCAAGGATAGCATTATTTTATATTTAATGTTCAGTTATATTTATCTTATTAAATGACAGTGTATCATTTTAAAATCTTTAAAACAAATATCTGTAAATGTATAACATGCAATGCAATATGTCAAATAATAATTGTGTCCTTATAGAGAACAATGATGGAAATATAACACTAGATATAAAACGGGATACTCTTCATAATAATTTGTAATGTTACTTCGCTCAGATTAAGATATTTTTTTATAGATTCCTGGTGATATAATTTTAAAACGGCAGCAGAGAAGAGAGTTCATGAAACAACTAAATTTATCGGTTCAACCTTCAATAACAATTATTGGCCCTACATTGTCGGAAATTCAGTCTATATATGTTTGTTTGGATGACATATCATATAAAGTAGACACTGTTCTTAAAGCGATTGATGTTTGCTTTAAGTTGTTTTATGTTATGAATCTTAAGTATCCTCCTGAAAGCGAGCACATTTGGCAACTTTTGCAAATATTATACTCTTACAAGCTTTATTTAATGTTTCAACGAACACTACTAAGGCATAATTAGATTTCCTCGCACTTTTATAGTCATTATTCATGGTTAATTTTGTTTGTTACACAAAGTTTTAAAACTAACAATTGCAAAGGGCAGTTGTTATTAAACGAACGTCCCTCGTAGTCTCACTGATATTCAACGGCTTTAGCAACACTGCACTGTAAAGACAAGTTCAAGTTTCTACGTCATGGACAGAAAAAACTCCCACCACATTGCACTGTAAACACAAGTTCAAGCTTTCACGTAAAGGATAGAAAACATTGTTGCTATACATAAGTATGTCCTCGATGTAAAGCGCCAACTTAAAAATCACGCTTGACGATAAATTTCGTTAACGCTTTAATTAGTTTTGATTAAAAACATGAAGAAGGGGCATTGTGTTCATTTTCAAAACCATTTCTTCTTCAGTAACAAATGTAACCATTTTTTGCAATATGGATTCCAGGTTACAAGTTATTTCTGCATCTGTTCTAGAAACTTTCCACATATTTAAAATATCTGAATTACAAGGATATGTAAATAAAGGTTTTTCTTTTTTTAATTCAATTCCTTCTACAGTTATTGTCTTTGCATTTGGCATTGTATGGGGTTTATAAAATATTTTTTTAATTTGCATGATTTTGCCGTTTTTTAAATGAACTGTGTTGTTTGGTTCAACTGATGTTATAATACTTTCTTTATATCGCAATTTTTTTATTACTATTTTATCATTTTCTCTAACACACTTTTTGTTTAGTATCTCGATTTTAGGCTTAAGTTGAGCTCTTTTTTGATTTATAGAAAAACTTTCTGATATTCGTCTATAGACCTGAGCTAATATGGACGATTCCCACTTCTTAGAAGAGATTTAATTTTTCCTAGTGCACTTTCAAAAGGAAATGCGGTGAAATAACTTATCGAATAATTAAAATATTTAGCATCATCCGGTAAATGAATAAGACTATGAACATTCAAAACGCAACTTGTTTTTCCATATAACTTCACAGCATCCAACACATATGAAATTAAAAACAATTTTGCATGATCGTTGCATTTTACAGCAATTTCATCAGATGATAATATGCGACAAGCTGTATGCAACAACAGAAAATGTTTATATTTATTTTCTGGTAAATATCTTTTTAATATGATAGGTCCTGCATATAAAAGAAAGAAGCGAAATTCCGTAGCTTTCCACTTACTAATATCCTGCAGATCTCGCGTTGTTCTTTGAAATTCTTCGGGTATCTATGTTTTTAAGGAAATTAATTGTCCAGAAATAGCACATTTCGAAGAGAAACTTAATTTTGCACTTGATTTATTATTAAACCAATAATCAGCTAGTAGTTTTTTCATGTTTCCTAAAAAACACATATGCATAAAATCCAAGACAAACATATTTATCATGTTGCAATTGTCTAAATGTAAAAGCGGTGAAATCCCAGTGTGATGCTCTACGTTATCTTGGTTGGAAAATGATTCATGTGTTCGTAATGGAGAATTAACCGAAGGATACACAATACGTCTTTCTTCGTATTGACCTTTAATTGTACACCGTTCACAAGCATAGTAAGCACCATGATTTTTTACACATTTTATTAAAGAGCGAGCTGGTCTATCACAAATAATTGCTTTCACAGAAACTTTTAGGATTTTTTCTCAACTATTAGACCATTACGTTGTAAATTATTAACTTCATTTACAAATTTTTGGAGGTAACGATCTACATTATTCGGTTTTTTATCACCAGCAAAAATTGCAACAGGAAATGGCTTGTAAGTTGGTGATTGGTGGAAAACAAGACATAAAATAGGCCAAAATTGCTTGGAAGATGAATTATACAACCCAATCAAGAATTTGACATCCATAAGATATACTGAGTATATTCCCTAAAAGATTTGAATGTTCATGGTATATTCATTTTCACTTCAAAATACATCCTATGTATATGAAATTTATATGCAGATGAAACCAAAAAGATGTCTATAAGACGTGCAAAAAATATACATTGGTACATTATATGTATGTACTATGTAAATACAATTTAGGGACATTGTAGCGATATTCTTTCATGATATTACCAAAATATACTACTTAGCATATTTTATGCATATTTCAACAATGCACATTAAGTATATTTCATTGTTGTAGTACAATTAAAAGTGAGAAAATTAATTATATTAAAATTTTATTTAAGCTTCATACACATTCACATATACTGTGTATGCGTATAAAGTTTAAATTAAATCTCACAGTATAATTAATATTCTCACTTCCAAATTTTAGTACAGCAATAAAATATACTTAATGCGGGTTGTTGAAATATTTATAAAATTCATTTATGATTACAACAAAACCCACACACACTCACACATAACATTACGCACGAAACTAAGTCAATTTATTATTAGAAAACATTTTTATTTGAAACATAAAACTTATACATTTTATAAAAATATGAACCTTTTTAGGTGTGTTTACATTTAAATTTTAGTTAAACAACGTTTATATAAGAATAATATGAATTACTTAAATTAGTCTTTACGACATAAACTAATTGCGCAAAACAAATAATTGTAACAGCTTATCTTGAGACAAGTAATAAATTAAAATCATTTGTTCTACATGAAAATTATAAATCAACAATTTTGTAAAAATATTACTGAAATACAAATTACTATAGATTGAAAACACTTAGAAGAATAAGGTCACTTTTTTATCAACAAAAAAAAATGAATATAAAATATACTATAAGCTTAAAGTAACATAAATACATTCATTCATGACCGTAGCAAAAATGATATTTAATTTATACTTTCTAGAACTGGAGCAACGATTTCGTTAGCCACATCAACCTCTGCATAAATTATTTCTGATTTTTTAATTTCATTGAAATATCTGTCCTTACTTCTCACCAGCCAGCTTTTTATATTACTTATCACATCAGTTTCTGTATATGTATAGGAATGATTATTTGAACGCGTCACTTCTGTAATCAAAGAAATAATAAAAATTTCTTTAATTATTATTAAATTAATTCACGCAAATCGTAAATAATTAATCTCACCTAATATAATTGCTGCTATATTTAAATGTTTAAAAATTTTTTTCTTTTTCGCCCCTTCCCACGAAAACAGCATTCCAACTTCATTGGCAAATAGTCGATACATAATTTTTCTTACTATTTCTTTTACATTTGACCCACCGATTCTCTTCAACTCGTTAACCTAACAAAGAAATAAATATCATTGTATATTCAAATAGAGCATATATATAAATCAAATTTTTAACCTTACAATATTGACATACCATTGCTAATTTATTTTCGTCTTTTTTTAATTTTTCTTCTAAGTCATTTAATGAGTCCATATTTGAAACAGGGCACATCTGTATAGCTTCAGGCAGGGTATTAAGTTTTACTTGATACTCTCTTTCCACATCTTTTCGTTGCAATAAGCACAGTACACTATCAGTAAGACTATCTATTTTTATGTGTATTATATGCAGTTCCTTCAAAATCTGTTTCTTAAATTCTAAAATTACAAATTAGGCAACTCTATTACTGTTGGTAACAGTTAATTTAAATCGTATAATAAAGTCTACTGAAAATTTTCCGACCTTCATCTTTTAGCTCTTTTATTTGTTTCGCATCTGAAATAAAAACAATATTAATAATATAAGGAGTACATAATTATATTATAAAAAAACTCTAGAAGTAAAAAAAAATTTGTACCTTTAGTAATGTTATCAATAGAGATATCTGATATTTGCTGTGTCGCTTCGTTCAACTCATGTGAAGTTTTAGCTGTAGTACTTTCAGTAGCACCAATTATTTTTTGCCCCACATTAGCACAGGCTTGAGGAATTACAACTATATAAGTGAGATATACAAATTTTATAAAATCTTTCAAGCTTTTCTAAAATTGCTGATAAATAAATTTCTTTTATTTTCTACTTACTAGGTATATTAGATGCTTGCTCCACTGATGATTCAACTATTCCAGAAGATAGCTCTTTTCTTATATCGTCTAAAAGCAGTGACAGCAAAAATTAAAAATTTATATTAGTTTTAATAAACAAAATACTATGTATAAAAAAATAACCTATTTCAGGATTACTGTTGCCATCGTCAGTATCACCCACATTTGAAGTGTCTTCGCTACTTATAGAAGCCGAAGAGGATAATTGACTTATCCTATAAGACTTTTTTTTTTAGATATATCTTTTGCTTGCAATTTCATCTGCATTAGAAGATAGGTCTTTAGTATATCTAGCTTTATTTGCTTTTTTGGATGCTATTTCAAAATAATCTAGAATAATAAAAGAATCAATTACAATTAAGCAAATATTATACAATATCATTCATGAATTAAAGTATTACCATAGCGTTTCAATACAACTGCGTCGTGAAGTAACCAAGATTCGGGGTTTGGTATCTTTTTCCCCTTTATATATTTTTTAATTACAGAGTTCTTGGTACCATTTGGAGGCCAATAACACCTTTGAGTTTTTACAAGATACCAACTTTCAGGTACAGCTTCTACGGTATTGTCTTCTTTAAATTGAATTACTAGCCACTTCATTTTTATTGAAAAATACTAAAAACTTATAAAATAAATAAATATATATTTCTATTACTCCGTTTATTTAATGTTCTTCTGTGTTTTTATATATTTAATTATAATAAATTTTTATTGATGTAATAATGGAAAGCTGACGTAATTATTTTTTAAAGGAAGGACGAATACTTTTCTTCTTATTTCGTTTATGTCCCAAACTGACAAAGAGTTTGTTCTCTGTTTTATCAAGAGACACGGTAGTGTCTCGACGGCAAGTACATAAAAGTAGGTATAGACATGTCTATACCGCCGTCGAGGCACTACTGTATCTTATACAGCAAGTTTGGCTGTCTCAATTTTTAAATAGATTTTTCTCCGTAAATGAAACACTGTCATGATTTCAGTAAAGCTTTTCTTGAAATGGTTTGGAACAAGCTTTTATTTGAGCCCATAAACATCAAAATTGGTTCACGCAATCCAGAGATCTCATAATCTATTAGCTATATACATATATAACGAATTTAATTTCTTTCCGTCATCTTCTTCTTCTCCAGCCAGAATGTATGTCTCGGGCTGAAGTTAATCGCTAAAGAAAATGACGTAATTTTTACAAACGCGACGTTTAAATAATCGATATAATCGATAACTAATATGGCGACTAATGTTAGCTGTCATGCTGTCAATTGAATGTCAATTGAATTGTAAGGTTTACCGGTATAACCTTAATATTTTTATAAAAATGAATTGGCTGTAATGATAGTGTAATAATGTAATATAATCAAAACTACGGATAATTTAAGGGAGAAACATGAAGGAGCCAGCAAGATTATCAGATAAGTCACATTGTATTGAAAAATATGTATAAAATTTAATGTTTGGTGGTACTTTGTGGGATTTTTTTTATTGCAGGTTATATAATATTCCTTATATGCATATTCCTTGTATGCAGCTCTGATTTGAAGTCCTACCAATGCCAAATGCTCTAACAATTCTTGGAAATATCCTGTTATTGAAGAATGTAGATTGAGGAAGATTGTAAATGAAACAGAGAAGGATGAGGTTGTTACGTTAACTCATAATCAAGACACATGGTAGTGTCTCAACAGCAATTAACATAAACGTTTTTCAGTAAAGTAAGTGCATTGTAAAAAAAATTTGTTTTATTAAAACAAAGTTGTATATAAGGCACCATTTCATAGTTTGCAGTTTGATGCCAAACCAGTGCCAAATAATGTAACAATTCTTGGAAATACCCTGATATTGGAAAATGCAGATTAACGAAGATTGTAAATGAAACAAATAACGTAACAATTCTTGGAAATACCCTGTTATTGGAGAATGGAGATTAAGGAAGTTTGTAAATGAAACAGAGAAGGATGAGGTTGTTACGTTCACTCATAATCAAGACACATGGTATTGTCTCAACAGCAATTAACATAAAGGTTTTTAAGTAAAGTAAGTGCATTGTAAAAAAAGTTTGTTTTATTAAAATAAAGTTATATATAAGGCACCATTTCATAGTTTGCAGTATGATGCCAAACCAGTGCCAAATAATGTATCAAATCTTGGAAATACCCTGTTATTGGAGGATGCAGATTAAGGAAGATTTTAAATAAAACAAATATAATATATGCATACAAATATTTCAGACTAAATTATAGTAATGCTTGTTTGGAAAATATGAAGCATTCCGATGAACCTTCATTTACGTAGAGTACCAGTTGACTAGTGTTTGGATTTAAGCTAATTATACAATAATAGATGTTTACAAAAGACGCAAAGACACCCAAATATTACAGATCTTTAGTCTCAAGGAAGTTAAGTCACCAAGCACTAAAGAAAATGGAGATGGAGCAACATCAAATACTGGTAAGTAACTGAGATGCTTCATGTTTCTTCAAAAATTTATTTTCTTTGAAGATTGAGATTGTTAAATGATGAATTTGATTTTAGGTTTACTCGTAGTGTCAACATTTATTATTTTACAGTCACTGTGCAAGTGTATTATAGCAAATAGTAATACTTGTGCTTTGACTTAAATACATTTGGTACAATTGAATTAAATATCCAAGGAGGAAGGTTCGCATACATACTGGCTATTGGAGTTGAATCAACAATTGTGCTTTTCACTCCTGCATTCTGGTACTTGAAACAGGCAAAGATGAAAGCATTGAAAGATTGGCAAAGTAAGAATAAGCCAATATTCAGAAAAATGTCATCCATTGCACAGCCATAATTTAAGGATGAGACTCATTGGATGAAATTCTGTAAAATTGAGTTAATAACTGTTGATTGTTTTCCTCTGTTACCTATTCTAGTATTCTGCGCCAAAGGTAGTATACTGGTCATTGGTATGGATGAAAAAATGAACGTTTATTCTCAATTGAAGCAAAATCTCAAAATTAATGGTTTTCACTCCATTTTGTAGCACCAGAAATCCGACCAGTTTCAAAAGTGCGTAGAAATTTGCGAAATGAACATCTGAGGACTCTGGCACAGGAAATGTTATAAGGACGACTCGCTAATGTATCTCCCATGCCACCTTTGTCAAGAGTTAGCAGCATAAATCTAACAATGATTAGTGTTAAAAAGAAACGTGGTATACAAAACAACAATGTCTGCTTTGATTATATGCTTAATTGTAGCTTATTCAAAGCTTTGCGAATTGCTTGTCCAGCCTTGCCCCAGTATCATCTCAAGCAGTTGATGAAACCAGTGAAGTCTAGCAAGGTCAGATGGTGATAGAAAGTCAAATGTCGGTAAGCAAATAAGATGCTTCATGTACCTTCAAATATTTATTTTCTTTGAGGAATTATAATTCTTAAATGATGAATTTGATTTCAGGCTTACTCATAGTGTTATCATTTAGTATTTTACGGTCACTGTGCAAGTGTATTATAGCAAACAGTAATACTTGTGCTTTGACTTAAATACTTTTGGTACAATTCAATTAAAAATCCAATGAGGATTTTTCGCACACATACTGACTATTGGAGTTGGATCAAAGATTATGCTTTTCGCTCCTATATTCTGAGACTTGAAACAGGCAAATATAAAAAGTATTGAAAGATTGGCAAAGTAAGAATAAGCCAATTTTCAGAAAAACGTCGTCCATTGCTCAGCCACAATCTAAGTATGAGATTTATTGGATGAAATGATATAAAATGCAGTTAATAGCTGCTGATTGTTTTTCTCCATTACCTATGCAAGTATTCAAGACGAGAGGCAGTATACTGGTCATTGGTATGGATGAAAAAATGCACGTTTATTCTCAATGGAAAAAAACTCAGTCTAAAAATTAGTTGTTTCGACTGCATTTTGCAGCACCAGAAATCAGACCAGTTTCAAGTGTATAGAAATTTACGAAACGAAAATTTGAGGACTTTGGCACAGGAAATGTTATAAGGACGACTTGCCAATGTATCTTTCATGTCACCTTTGTCAAGTGTTAGCAGCATAAAGGTGACAATGATTGGTGCTAAAAAGAAACGGCGTATGCAAAACGACAATGCCAACTTCGATTATATGCTTCATTGTATCTTATTTGAAGATTTACGAATTGCTTTTCCTGTCTTGCCCCTGTATCACCTGAAGCAGCTGAGGGAGTTACTGAAGTTTGGCAAAGTTAGATGTTGGTAACAAGTCAAATGTTCATAAACAGAAAATGTAAATTAATTAAAATATATACATTTTATTTCATTATTTTTATATGTTGAAAGTATGTTTATTGATTATGAAAAATTTAATCATACTTTTATTATGGTGAAACTGAAAACATTAAAAAACTAGCCTGAGCATTAATTATAAAGTTCATTTATACAAAATACATTACAAATATCAATAAAATCAATGTGTTGACTGCGATATTTTTTCAATATAAATATATATATTTTTATTAGTTAAGCGCTGCTGTTTCAAAACATGAGAAGGGTGGAGATTTTCTTTAAAATCTGTAGAAATTAAAAGAATAATTTAATTTTTTAAATATTATACTCTTACAAAACGTTATGAAATCCCACAAAAAACAGACTTCGCCTGTAAAAAAAGGCGGCAAGTACATAAACCATCTAGCATAAATAATATAGTAAAATTATCTAATTAAAAAAAGTAGTGAAATCCAAATATTAGGCAAGTATATTTTTTCACCTTACCAAAGTTAAATTTTCGAAAAAAAAGGAACAATAAAGTTACTTGCCGGGCCCGTAATATCCATGTACAGTGAGAAATAGAATCGTATGTGGATCGGCTAACTTCACTCTGTATTTTAACATGACATTTGCTATACTACGCTATAGCTGAATCTCACACACGATTCAATTTCCCACTGTGCATGGACATTACGGGCCCGGCAAGTAACTTTTTTGTTCCTTTTTTTTCGAAAATTTAACTTTGGTAAGGTGAAAAAATATACTTGCCTAATATTTGGATTTCACTACTTTTTTTAATTAGATAATTTAACTATATTATTTATGCTAGATGGTTTATGTACTTGCCGCCTTTTTTTACATGCGAAGTCTGTTTTTTGTGGGATTATATATACATCTAGAAGTGAAGATGCACACGGTTTTAGAAAGAAGTCTTGTTTTCTTAAATATTCATGACCTATTATTACATTTACACCTTCTAGCGTTGCTATATTTTTAACTTCAACAATACTATGATTTTTTAATTCTACAAATTTGTCACTAATTTTGTTCACATTTATAGTACATTCATGTATTACTAACTTCTTATATTGCGGAGACTTGCAGTTCTCGATTAATGGACCTTGAGAACGTTGCATCAAAACTTGAATAGAATTACTATTCCTTTTATTGATAGACCTCATGATATTTTGCCTTTCCGATATTGTTCTTACAACTTGTTGCAGTGGTAATGAGTGTGCGCGCACCATTTTTTTCAATTTTTGCATGTAATTTTCATAGTCAAATGCGCTAAAATTACCTAGTGGCCCAAATAATTTCACGCAATCACTAAGATGTAGTAGATTATGTACATTGTGTGAAATAAAATCAGGTCAATAAATCTTTTTAGAATTTTCTATAAAATGTTTAAAAAGTCTACTGGCAAACAAAATAAATTCTTCTTGTTTTGAAAGCACTGTAATACTCAAAATTGAAATTGCAGCATAAAATGTCATGTAATTATTATAAACATTTAATGGTAAGACCCGTTTAAAAACAATTGGACCAGTATACAGTAACAAAAGTCTAAATTCAGTTGCTTTATATCGCTTACATTCTACTATGGATCTGGTCTTACGAGCAAATTCACAAGGTATATGCTTTCTTATTTTTAATAAATTCTTATTTATTTGTCCTATATCACGCGCACACAATTTATTTGGAGGCTTTCCAAAAACCCAACCGTAGCGTTTGTTGCAGAGAAATCGCTTCATTGTACCTAGTAATGTGTTGTGCATATAATCTATAGGTACATTATCTATAATGTTAAAATTAGGAATGTTTAGAATTATCGTTTTATTTATATGATGCTCTACTTGTGCCATATTTCGAAAGGAGGAATCAGTACGCATATTAAAGTTCTCAGTATCAGGAAAACAAAGTACATTATTTATCATATCTCCTTCTTGATCACATTTAGTGCAAGAATGATATCCATTGTGGCCTTTAATTGATAAAATATAAGATTTAGCAGGAGTGTCGCATATTAACATTGAAAGAGTAACAGTGCATTTTGCATTATTGATTATTATACCATTTTTAGATAAATATTGCATTTCATTTACGAAATCCTCTAGAAAATTATTAGCACGAGGTTTTTCATTTCCACAATATAAAGCTGCAATTAAAATTTCCTTTTCTAAATCTTGTATTGAAATACACTTAAATAAGATAGGCCAAAAAGAGGTACTATTACTTTTAGTTAGTGGCAATCCATCAATATTAACTGAAAGCTTCAAATTAGTTCCTGACTGAATTTCTGTTTTATATTGTATACACAAGTTACGTAATGTTGTAGAAACACCAAAATAGTAATAATGACCACTATCCATAGGTTTAATTAATGATGTAGTAGAAGGAGTTTTCAAAAGAGTAGTTGGATCTTTTGGAAATATATCACATAATTGTTCATAATTTTTAAATATATCTAATAGACTTTTTAAAGATTTTAAAGTAACATTCTCTTCTATTGCCCAAGACGCAATATCCTGTGGCAATGTTTCAAAACATTTGCAATTGGTAGTAGTTTCCTTATATGAACAAATGTTTTGTTCGTTAATGTTAGGAAGAACAGGGCTTTCCTCATTGCTCTCTTCATTGAATTCATCATCTTCTAAGCAATATTCATTATTCGTATAATCTATTTCTTGTTCTGCACACACTGTTCTATTACCAGTGATTTCAACTGCAGTAGTATTGCTATTATTCACTGAATCATTTTCACTTTTACTACTAGAGCTTACGCTTACATATTGAATAAGTTTTAATGACCTTTCTAATTTCTTATTAACTCTTCGAGAGAGATTAACTTTATTAAGTATTGTACGCTTCATATTTTTTTGTTTTAAAAGAGCATTCACCTTTCATTTGTAGCCTGCATAATAAACCATATCAATGATAATACAGAAAACCAGCCGAATTAAGAATGGCTCTGATATTCTTTTTCCTTCGGTTAATGATATTATACTTTATTTTTATAGTTACTAATGAGAGGTACGCAGAGATAATATAGTAAAGATAGTACTATAAATTAATAGCTAACTGATTTTATGGCTGCGAAAGATTATTCTTTCTGTTATCTACAAATATTTTAAGTTTATAAAATATTTGTAGGCTACGGAATAAAAAATATTAATTCTTACCTAAGAACTGATATGCCTTGATATTTAGTATCCAATTCTTTCATTTAATAAATTTCACTTAACTTAATTTATTTTACATACAAAGAGGTATGCAGAGATATATAGTTCTACTTGAATCTTTGTTGAAGAAAAAAATTAGTATTTTACCACTGTGAAATAATGCACTCTTTTTCTTTGATCTATAATAAAATTAACATTTATAATTTTAAACAGGCTTATACACTACATGATAAGGAAAGTAATTTCTTACCTGAAAATTGTGATAGGCTTTACTATTCTTCCTTTTTTTGTCGAAAAATGATTGGCGCAGCCAAAATTAACTTTAAATATTCAATTCAGCATAACGATTTAATATTTCCAAGCCATATAACACAGATTATATTATAATAAGGTACTCTTGTTTTAACACTTTTAACCTTTTTAACCACGTCTTTTTCCGATTTTCGTTCTACGATTACTCTTTTAAACTCTAAAATTTCGATAATGCAACCGTATAAGAGATGTACCGGTCGCCTATATTTTCAGCCATATTGAAAAGAACTTTCTTATTTTATCTAAATATCATCACTGCGCAACAAACACAAAAACTGCAACGTACGTTGGGTGAAGCCGGCGAGGCGCGAGCATCGATGTTAGATCCGCGTGGATCGCTTCCCGAATTTAAAATGTTGATCGCTGATTGGATATTCTCATTGTTATAACCAATAGGCTGTCAGCATTCCAAATCCAGCAAGCAATCCAGCATCGTGTGCAGTCGGTGTAAACTGTGTTTTTTTGTCGCAAAATGTTTATTTTCAGTCTAACCAGAGGAATATTCAATATTTAAGATGAAGTTTTAAAAGTATTTATAGCCAATGAAAAAGAACAAAATCTTACTTGAATATATATATAAAGAAACTAAATCACTTTCTAATTTCAGATTATTTTCATGTTAAATATTATTTTTTACGTATTGGCATGTATCTTAGGTATATTAAAAGAGGAATATATATAAGGAAAACTGGGGACGAAACGGGGACTTTTGACTCTAAGAATTAGAGCTTATAACTCATAAATGGTTTTAGTAAATGGTAAAACAACTAATTCTTATTTAAAGCAAACTTTGATTTAACTACTAATAAAAAATAAAACAACTATTTTCGAATTAAATAGATATAACCACAATCTGAAAACCCCTTACGAAGTTTTGTTTTGCCCTGGTCTTCTCGATCTGTGTATAACAGACTTTTTCTAATATTTGAAGTATGTACGGATCTCAAATATTAAGCAATATAAATTAAATGTATGTCTTATGTACATTAAAGTGTGAACATGTATACTATATACTTCAGAAAATATAAGTATTATATGCAAAAATGTATATGATCTGAAAGTATATACGCGGTATATATGTTGGGGCATTCATTACTGTATATTCTTTACAGATATGTTATGAATATCATCAGAATATACAAAAGTGTAAATACATAATTGGCATCTTATTTGCACATACTCAGTATATGCATGTACATTGATTCTTGACTGGGAATGGAAGGCCATCAAAGTTAAATATTAATTCTATTTTATTATCAGAGTGGAGAAGCGTATTGACCTGTCGTTGAAGAGCATCGGTTAAACCGAAGTAGACAAATTGTGAAGCGTCATCAAAGTGTTCTATATTATAACTGATTGAATCTGTTTTTAAAAATGATTTTGCTGTTTTTGGTAATTGTGGAAATGTTTTTTTCCTCAAAATATGTAACAAACCTTCCAGAGTTTTATGAGGGATATTTGAAGTTATAGCCCAGTTTCTGAGTTCTTCTATTTCATCAAAATCTTCATTTAGGTCAATATTAGCATCGTCTTCATCTACACTGGCATTTTCATCAAACCAATCATCATTATTAACAGTTTTTTCAAAATCAAAATTTTCATTATATTCTTCGGAGAATGAAATATTACCTCGAGTTATTTCGAGTATATTTTCATCCGTGATTTGAATGGCATTTTCGTTAGATAAATTATTAGATGCCTCTATGTCTTCCACAGAATGAATGTTAATACTAGATGACGTCGATGGTTGAACGATAAATGATTTTGATATTTCAATAGTATTAATAGCTTCTTCCTTTTCGTTTTCACGAAATCGTTTCACTCGTAACCGAGTAAGTTCCCGGGTTCTTTTATTACCATTATTATCATCACTCATAATTAATAATGAATACAATTTCACCCGAATGTTTGTATAACGAACTGAACTTTGAAATGACGATAGTGAACTAGTTAATCAAGGTTAACAAAGTTGACGGCGATAAGTAACAGGTGCTTAAATACAGAGTCTGTAAATTAAAATATCCTAACGATTGAAAGTGTTGAAAACGTGGTAGACCGGGGTAAGCATAGCGATAAAAATATTCGTGAAGAAAGAATTGAAGCTGTGTCACAAGTAACAACTTTGGGTGCGTTCACGGAGACGCTATTTAGCGCTATTTGTGCTACTGCGCAGAGAAAATTGCTTATATGTGCGCAGTAGCGTTGATAGCGTCTCCGTGAACGCACCCTTTATAAGCTATCTTTATATTATTACCAAGTTGTTAGTATTGCCACTAGTGGCGCTAGTTTAAATCTATAAGGTCCGTACTATTATAAACAGAACTTAAGCTTAACGCTGTCTTCGCTAATATCAAGTTGTCTCACTTTAACCTTCAGTAGTTGCTTTAGCTTTGTCTTCGTCTTAAGTAAATGGCTATGCTGAAATTCGAGCTTAGCTCTGTTTAATGGTTTGGATCTATAAGTCACAAATATTATTTGTTGAGGCAAAAGTGTAGGTCGGGATTGACCATACTTATAAGCCTAATCTAACTATATAGCCAGCACTATTAAATTCTGATCTGGTTAATTTATTGTAGTGCCTTTCGGATTATATATTTTGTTTCTTTAAAGCGAAAGTAAGATTAATCTATCCTATTTTGATTAAATAACACCCATAGCTCCTGAACTAGCTAAGGTGGTCATGATCCTATATGTTTTTATGTGTAATATGTTTAGCCAAATCCGGTACATATTGGAATTACCCTGATAAGTTTATAATTTGGTAACCCCTGCCAGGACCGTATAAAACTTTACAGGGCTCTCCACGTTAAGGCTGTAACATGGTTAGCCTTTTCCGTTAATAATATGGCATTCCTTAATAAGTTTTCACTTTGCGTGGCCTGATAAGCTCCGCATACTGCTATCATTATTAGGGCCAGCCATTGCTAAGACAGATCCGGAATGGAGCAGGCTAGGGCGGCCTGATAGAAATTTCTACTCGGGGAGGTGCTAGACCTATATAACGATTCCAACAAGCCCAAAAACATTGAAATCGGTTGAGAAATAGAGCCGCACCATTGTCCCGCGTTTTTGAGGTGGACGAAAACCAAAAATTTTTAGGAAGAAAGCTAGGCTTCCACCCCTCTCGTGGCTCACGCTAACGTGTTCCCCCACTCCAGCATCAAAACTTACTGCGAAGCTTTCCTCATATATACGCTATTCCCCTATCTGTAGCTATACACATATAGGGGAAAGACGGACAAAACAGGGTAGGTGACTAAAACGGGATACCCTACTTTATTTCTACGCAAGTAGCTTTATGTATATAATATTTACGAAATTATAGTATACACGCGTATATGAAACCTATATGCAATAAGGCCGAAATCGACAGTTATAAGACAATCGCTGTCCTTGGCACACGTCTGTTTACGGTATTCACAGTTCTAATATCACCGCGTATATTAAATTCAACGTAAGTACTAATAAACCAATTTATCATTGAAAAATATTATTACAAACTAAAGGTAGATAATTACTAAATACTACTTTTGCCATATGTTAAAAAAAATTACATCTAATAAAAGAAATAAGTCATAATCCAAAAATCGGCTAATTAGGGCAAAATGGCCCGTGTAGAAATTGAAACTAGGCGTTTCACAGGCCCTCGCCAGTTTTTCTATTGAAACTGCTAGAAATTAGCTAGGAAAACTCGCTAGTACTAGCAGGGTCAGTAACGCTCGTTTCGATAGAATCTAGCTACGAAAACTACCGTGATCCTTAAGAGATTTTCTAGCCTAAGCCCTTATAATTAAACTTGCTAGTTTTTTGTAAAAAAAAGTAGCTACTCCCAACGAGCCTAGTAACTCACTTTCTCCTAGTTTCTAGCTAACAATTTTGTAGAGGTACGAGGTAGAAAAACTGTCCTCATATGAAAAAAAAGCATTAAACAATATTTTAACAACAAAATAAAAGCTCAACTCATATGTAGTCACAATTATATTAACCAATTACTCTGACATTACTATTTTACCCGTCTAATTTGCAGTTGCCTCAGATATCTCAAATAGATGATATTACATTTTTTATTTAATAATTTGCATTTTTTCTTAAACATTTATATACTGAAATCAATTAAAACATCACATATAATTATACTGTTTGAAAATTTCTTGCGGAAAAAACACCTCCTCCAGTGGGATTCGAACCGAGGATCCTTAAGTTGATACACCTGCTGCTTGGCCCATTACGCTATCCTAACTTGACGTTAATGCATATGTTTATTGTCTACATATACTTCAAAAGTATAGCTACCTGAACTAAACCTGTTAATAATATATTTAAATATTATTTATCGTTATTAAATAATTCTTAATAAAATTATTGTACAGAAAAGAATTATTCCAACAAAATAATGTTTAAAAGACTAATCTATTATTAATTAAGAAAAATCATCTAGCTATTATTTGCTGTAACCTTTTCGTAATATAGAGCGCCTTTATAAATAAAAAATTTATAAGAAATCCCTAATAGATATGTATAATGTTTGAAGAAGTATGTGTATTAGACGTATGTGTGGTATTTGTAAACACGAGACTTATCTAGGAATTTGAACAGTTCGCTAGTTTTCATATAAGCGTTCAGTTAACCGTTGTGGCTTATTAAAATGGATAACGACGAAAGGAAGCGTTGTTTGGCTCGTAAACGAGCACGAAAGTTTAAAAAAGTGCATTGTTCACAAGGAAATACCAATGCTGATCAATTGGAATTAGTGGAAAATTTGGAAGAAAAATCTCCAAGTGAACAGACGACAGAGGCGATAAGTAAACTTAGCGTGTAAAGGGTAGAAATGAAAACAAGTGACAATATAAATGTTACATCCGAAATAGTACAGGATGTTGAAAATGATAATGTAGATGCTTCTCTTTTAACAGAAAGTAATAGTGGTGAAAAGAACGATGAACATAAGATAAACATTAATCCGGAAATTGAGGAAATTAAGAAATGGGCTATAGATACGTCCATACCTCATAATCACTTAGACAAATTGTTACATATTTTAAGACAAAGACTTTTGACTGATTTCCCTAAATCTTCCAAAACATTTTTACAAACTTCAACAAATTTTCAAATAATAGATATTGATAACAGTTGCGACGAAAAACCTAGTCAATTCGCTTATTTTGGATTGACAGAAAATTTAAAGAGAATTATAAATCCATTGTCGCATAAAAACAATTCAATTTATCTTCAGTTTAATGTTGATGGCTCTCCTCTTTTTACTTCAGGCAACGTTGAAATATGGCCAATATTATCTAAAGTTTTTGATGTTAGCAATTTATATTATCCTTTTATAGTAGCAATATATGCTGGATCATCAAAGCCTAAATCTATAGACAATTTTTTTGCGCAATTTATTAATGAAGCGAATGACCTCTTCACTAACGGTTTAATTTTAAGTTGTGGTACTAAATTTGATGTTAAATTTCATTCGTTCATATGTGATTTACCTGCAAGATCATTTATAAAATGCACAAAAGGTCATTCTGGTTACTATGCCTGCGAGAGATGCGAAGTTCGCGGAATCAAATTAAAATCGGTTATATTTCCCGTAGAACCAAAATACCCCGAAAGAACGGATAAAAGTTTGAGAAAACGTGCTCAAGCTGAACATCATAACAGTATTTCACCGATAATACAATTAAAACCGAGAATTGATATGATTAAATCATTTCCTTTAGATTCTATGCATTTATGTTGCATCCCAATGGAGAAGGTTTCGTTTTTAAAACGTTGCCTTGAAACGCGTTTGTAGGTTTACAAAACCGTAGAGATGTCCACCCGATTATAGTATATAGAAACGTAGAACAAAAAAGTTATGTTAACTTAACATAAAAACGTTTATAAAATGAACAAAAATACGTTTCTTCAACCAAAGAAAAAACGTTTATATAACTAAAAAATAAACGTTTATAAAGTATACAAGAATACGTTTCTTCAACCTAAGAAAAAACGTATATATAACTAAAAAATAAACGTTTATAAAGTATACAAGAATACGTTCCTTCAACCAAAGAAAAAACGTTTATATAACTAAAAAATAAACGTTTATAAAGTATACAAGAATACGTTTCTTCAACCTAAGAAAAATCGTATATATAACTAAAAAATAAACGTTTATAAAGTATACAAGAATACGTTCCTTCAACCTAAGAAAAAACGTTTATATAACTAAAAAATAAACGTTTATAAAGTATACAAGAATACGTTTCTTCAACCTAAGAAAAAACGTATATATAACTAAAAAATAAACGTTTATAAAGTATACAAGAATACGTTTCTTCAACCTAAGAGAAAACGTTTATATAACTAAAAAATAAACGTTTATAAAATGAAAAAGAATACGTATCCTTATCCAATGAAAAAACGTTTCATGAAAATAAAAAATAAACGTTTATAAAATGAAACATCATACGTATACTTATCCAATGAAAAAACGTTCAAGTAACCAAAAGAAAATACGTTTCTACAATCTTACAATAACTGTTTATACAACGAATTTATACAACGATATAGAAGCATTAAAAAATAACTTATTTACAACTGAAATAAAATGTTTCATAACGTTGCATGACCGTTTCTGTAACGTTGATGAATTTTTTGTATATAATAATGTTTTTTAATTCCTTTATCATATAAATATTTTTTCTAATAATAATATCTTATTTAGCATCTACTATTATCGAGAAAACTGGCAAAAACTAAAAAAAAAAATTTTTTAAACTGGACATGCCGGGGCGCGAACCTGCATCGCGATCACGTCTTAATTTTGCTCATCTTTCTTTATGCCTAGGATATTTTACACTTTTAACGTGTAACATAATTAACATTGAAAGCAGATTATTATGTCAACTTATTAATTAAATTAGTCCGGACGCTGCTAAGTTAAATCCTGTGCTCCATCCTCCTTGAAGTAACCTGAAAATCTGAAAACAAGATAATGAAGAACACACGCACGTACATGCTACGCTATGAAAGATCTTACGTTAAAATTAACATTTTGACTACTTGATCTGTACATATCGAGTTAAGTTTGTGTGTTAGTATGGTCGTTGTGTCAATTACAGCATGGTTGTAAAAGAAACTACATGATTAATAACCAACCATTCATTAACATTAAGTTTTATAATTCATACTTTAAGAAAATCGTTTAATAAACGATTCCATACCGTATAGAAATTAACGTTAGTTACAACGTTACATTTACATTTATCTGATACCTAACGATTCCTATCAACAATTATTCAACGTTAGGTAAAATCGTATTTTTTCCTGAAGTTCTTTAAAGTTTCTTCTACATTTATTTCCGACCTGCGTTATAATTATAACATTATATTACAAGGTGACCCATTTTAAAGTTTCACCTTATATAACTTTTAAGTGTTGATTGTAGAAAGAAACAGCTGTACAATAATACAATTGACTAATATCGAAGGGGACGTATAAAATGATAACATTATTGTTTTCACTTTGAAAAGTAATATAAGACTAGAAGAAGATCAACTTGAGTTTTTCAAATTGGAACCTATGCTTTTTATTGCATATTCTTGCAGCTTATTTCAAGAAATTTCTAAAAAACTATGTGCCTTTCTTTTTATATACGTTTAAGTTATATTGAAACGTTAATTAAATGTTTCAACGTAAACTGGAAGTTAGTAATTAACGTAGAAAAAATGTTTAAAAATATGATTAGGAAATATGTGTTTACCTGATGTTGAAGAAACGTTAGAAAAAAACATAAGGTCTTACAGAAACGTAAAAAATTAAGTTAATAAGCAACGTTATATTCATCATTGCTTTTAACAGTTTATTAAACGTTTATCAAAAACATTATGTTAAAAAATAACGTTATAGAAATGTTCGTACAATCAACGTTTTTTCCATGCTCAAAAATAACGTTGATTTTTACAACTCTGAAACCGTTTTAAACAATATCAACCAATTTTCAACGTTTTTAAAACGATACATTTTCCAATGGGCGCTCAGTGAGCGCTCACTAAACAATCACATCTGATTCACCATAAGTTTAGGTTACTTTGGGTTTTGCCAATCAAATGAAAATGCTTAATAAACGCTTACTGAGGGATTGTGCTTTTGAATACCAATATTTTACATCACGTTTGTATAGAAATTGAGCGATTTAAGCGTACATATGCCTGACTCAGAATGCAGCCTATATATAATAAAGTTCAATGTACAGTCGTGTACACCATCTATTACCTTATATGTATTACACTTAAAAAGGCTCAAGTGACTTTTTCAAAAAGTTAAGAAATTCTTTAAAAAATTCTACAGTTTTTCTCATATATTCAACTTTCCAGAACCAACGAAAAAATATGAGGTATCCGATTAATTTATTGAGAAAAAAATATTGCAAAAATATCATTTTTACCTTAGCGTTATTCTACTATCAGTCGTCATATTAAATCTACCGGCATTACTCAGCTGTAAAAAATATAAACAATTAAAAAAAAAAACAAAGAGATTATTGTTTGATTTACGTAGCCTAATATATCATTAAGAAAATTATACCTTGCCGACTACACAAACTTGGAATGAGAGTTAAAATTTTCTAAACTCGGTTGAGTGTCCGTCAACAATCATTTGCAAAATAGAATAATTTCCTTTGCTTTAATTTTACTTAATAAAATGCTTGGCACTTATCATTATTAAAGTAAAAAACACCGTAAAGTTACAATTTCTAAAATTTAAATGGTGAAATTTTATAAGCACCACTAGAGCCCCCACTTGGTACGATACTCAACGCTGAAGCTACCTTAAAAGGCACAAGACACTCACAATAAAATAGTTCATATGAAATTAAGTTATTGTATATTGCAAGCGTTTTCGGCCTTAAATGGGATACGACCTTAAAAAAAGTGCAGCAAATATTAATTTTAGAAATTCGAAATTTAAATTACTGCTGATATAAATTGGTAGCAGCATGGTTCAATTAAATTAAAGATTTTGTATAGATAGACGATAAATATTACAAATTGTTTTATCGTCTCTAGGTAATAATTTAAAATTCATTTGCCCAAAGTGATTCCATCATTTTTATTGCTGGCATATTAAAATATCAATTCGGATAGAAACACAGAGTGACCGAACATTACCGTGTTTACATTTTTTGGTCTACAAGTGTAAACAAAAGAGGGGAGGAAGTCCGCTACTAAGCACATAACGCACATAAAACCTATCGGTAGCATTTCAGTTTGGGCAATGGTAACAGCACGGCAACAGTACGGCAGTCAATAATCTGATCCTTGTGGAAGTAGTTATAAAACGTGTTAATTTAAATTACACGATAAGATATGATAAAAATAGAGTGACGTTTTAAACCTAAGGTGGTTTACTCAGTGCTTCATAAGGTGAATCAAAAAGTAATATATGGAACACAAGTATCTTCCGTATCTCTGCAAAAATCTTTTATGTAAGTACCCGTTTTTATTTTTTTAAATTTTTAAATAATTTAGGGGAGATAGGTATTTTAGCATTTCACACATGCATTCAATGAGTGTAATTATTTTCTATTGAAATACAAATGCAAAGACCGTTTTTTTACATCTGCTAAACGCTCGCTGAATTAATGTAATTGGAAAAGTATCTGATTGAGTAGATTTTACTACAGATTGCTATTATTATAACCCGTTTAAAATTTAACCAATAAGTGAAATAACCAACTTAGTTAATTTTAGAAAAATTGCTGCGACTACATGATTACAAACCTTTAACAATTTATTAACATATACATTTATCTAAGCATCAAGGGGACAAATATTTAAAAATGTTTGAAAATAAAAGTAACCAAACAGTGTAAGTTTCTATTGAATAAGATGTGCAAGAATAAAATTTTTAAAAGTTTGTTGAATAAAAGAAAATAAAATTACATTTTCATTTATCAAGAGAAAATAATAGTTAATATTTGATTATGTGTATACATTGATCTATTAAAATCTTCATAGGTGTCCTTAATTAAATTTGTTTTCTTGTTTTAGAGACATTGTGTGTGAGAAATAGTTTCTCCGTAACATAAAATCTCAGTACTTAATATGAGCTTTCTACAATACTGGATATACTAATATTCTGGAAAGTTATAAATACTAAGGAATATAGATACCTAATGTGACTACTTTTATGCTACGAAAGGTGAGTCTTTTATGTTCTTGTACTATTTTTTGAAAACTTTTGCTAGAAAATTTCATTGCGTAACAGGTTCTATTATCTGAATTCACTTTGTTGTAATATTAAAAAATATTATACAACAATATAAGTAGAGTATGATCAGGGAATGTATATTTTTATCCTTCTTGCCAGTTTTGTAGGCAAATGCCTTTATTTAACATTTTTGTTAATTAGTGGTTTTGGTTAATTGAATTATGAAATTGGGAGTATTAAGTACATTGACCGCAGTGACAAATTTAAAATTATACTTCAATGAAATAAGCCATAAACCATAAGCAAAAGAATGCTTTTGCCCATGATCACATTTTTTAAAAATAAAATTCAATTTCAAACATGTTTGTTGAATTGTTTTTTAGACAGTTTAAACGTTGACACATAGGAATTGTTAATTGTATTTACTACAATAACTGATTTAAACCTATTTTTTGATGAAGTAAAGAAGTTTGCAGCTAAAGAATCCTTTACTCTTCTTCCTAGTTTTCCAGATAAATGCCATAATTTAAAATTTTATTAAATTGTCATTTGAACAGTTTAAACGTTGAAACATAGAATTTGTTAATTATATTGACTGCAGTAACTGATTTAAATTTATATTTTGATGAAATAGTTGCCGTGCACATCAATACAATGATAGAGAAGTGTCAATGTGTGTGTAACTATATACATATAAATAAATTACACCCAAAAATTGCGAAAATTAACCGATAGTTTATGTCGATAGTATGCATGTACACCAATACACATTCTCATCTCACTAACATTTTGTTGATGTGCACGGTCCTTACAAGCAAGAAATACTGAGGCAGTAGATAAGTACAATTACTATCATTAATTGAATTTATTAAATGATCGAATTGACACAAGGAGAAGGAAAGTACCAGAAGCTATTATGTAAAGAGCAAATTAAAAAGTAAATATGTATTGCACGCAAGCCCGCTATTGTTACTGAATCTCAAGAATGATTTGAAATCAATGCAATGATGATGTAGAAAATGATACTTCCAATTTAATCCTGTAAAGACAAAAATATATATAATTTTCAATGTACTCTCTTATACCAAACTATTTCCACTGAAAAAATCATTTTAAAAATTCATGAATTTTCTTTTCCAATATCTTCGACATCCTCTTTCCGATGGTGTACTTTCAATTTGGCAAACATTATATTTTCTGTTCACTTTTTGTAAAACAATGTGAAAAAACTTAAAATTTTCAGTCATTTAAAGTTTTTATTTTTAATTTACGAAATCTTAATATATAATTAGCCTATTAAAAATTTCATTAATTGCGTCTTCGATAACTCTAATCTTGAAAAATGTTTGTGATTTTTTTCTTGATGGCATTATACATTGTAACGTTGCGATCTCGCAACGTTACTATAGCTGCCATCTAGCGCTTTGCTAATCTCAAGCGCTAGATAGGCGGGTCGCGTACGAACTAGGGAGTCATCAACCGATAAGTATTGATCTAGG
The DNA here is from genome assembly GCF_024137725.1 of Prorops nasuta. Lineage (NCBI taxonomy): Eukaryota > Metazoa > Arthropoda > Insecta > Hymenoptera > Bethylidae > Prorops > Prorops nasuta. The sequence goes on along the minus strand of NW_027116817.1, from coordinate 772,942 downwards.
ATCGATAACTTGTCGGCTCCCTAGTGCCGCGCGATGGGTGTAGCGGGGCAGCGGCGGGAAAGGCGCAGGGCCTTACCTGCTTCCGCGGACTGCCCCGACACACGTAGTTTAGAAGTCAAAGGTGACACATAGTGCCTAGAAGCGCCCCGCCGCCGACAAAAGTGCGACCCCAACGACAGCCGCCACACAGAAACGGAGAAAAGAGGAGAGGTGCAGCGACTGCCAGGGAGCCGCGAACCCATATCGGACGACGGGACACCCCCAGCCCTTCGGGCCAGCCACCAAGGGCGAGAGCGAGAGAAGGAGAGAAAGAGAGAGAGACCGAGAGAGCGAGAGAGAGAGCGAGAGAAAGAGAGAAGAGAGCCTACCTATCGTAAGCGGACATTTGGGTGATTATTCGTTGTGTAATAAAGTCCAGTGACGTCCCGGGGTGTGCTAGGGCTTTAGGGCTCGTAGCACCGACCGGTTGTATAGGGAACCGCTGGCCCTGCTCACCTGTCACGGGTAAGCGGGCAACCTAGCGGAGTGGTCATTCCGTCGGACCGGTAACGAGCATCTTATTGTGTACAGGCGCGAATTAGTAAAAGTGTTCGCGATTGCATCGATTAGTTGTGAGTTGACCGTTGACGGGAACGTTCCCGTAATTCGTTTCAAGGCCGCGGACTTAGTATAATCCCCGTGAGGACTAGTGACCTTAGAGTCCTCGACGTAAACAATCCGGGTCGTTGTGGTGTTTGAGTACGCGGGAACGGAGTCAGTGCGAATAACCGTCGGGTGACGCGCACGCGCGGGGATAGGGACCCATCCGCGTAACGTCGCGTCGTGGTTAGCCTACGAATCCGCCGGAGGCGCGCGAGTACCGCGCGACTCGGCGGGACCGCCGCGAACGCCAACTAGTGGCTCGAGCGCGGGGCTAACTACTACGTCATCGGGGCTTCAGCCGCGTTCGCACGACTTAGGCCGCGCCCACATTTAGGACCCCGCGTAACACCGTTATACCACGTGCGAAGGATCGGGTATTGTATTAAGCACCGATTTTATAATAAAGAGAGTTCAATCGAAATTAGCGAGTTAGTGTATTAGCACCCCACCCCTATATTCGCGTACGAGGGTTAGAACCCCCTCTGTACCAATAAATATTCGGGAATTATTAAATAATTACATCGAAGGCGCCCGGGTCTTATAGGAAGTCGCCTATTGGGACGCGAACGCAAGCGGTGGGGGGAATCACTCCTCCCTCCCCGCCTACACCATCCCTTGGGATAGACAGTAGCGTCACAATTTGGCGCCCAACGTGGGGCCCACGGAGTGAGGTCTCGTACGCGTGGTAGAGTGCTAATTTTTTTTTAGATTTGAGAATAGTTTTTGGCGAGAGTAAGATTTTTTTTTTGGGAATTGAGAACAATTTTTTTTGTAGGTCGAGTAGCGGAAAATTTTTTTTCTCGCACCCCTACAGCGGATAGAATTTTTTTTGTTTTTTTGCGGAAATAGAGAATTATGTCGGATTCCGACAAATCGAGTGGAATGTCAGTACGCGATCGTGAAATATTAACGGAACGTAACGAATTACGACGGTACGCGAAAAATATGCCGCGTAGTAAATTAATCATGGCGCTGACGGACGCGGAGCTAAATACACGCGATAGCTCGGAAGATCAACTACGCGATCGATTTGTGCGTCATAGGTTACGTGAGAGTTTCGGACCGGAAGCAGCTCAGTGGAATCCGCGGGTGGATGAATTGGAACCATTCCACCCCGCCGTTCCACCTCAGCCGCTTCCAACACCTTCGGCGATAAAAACCAACGAGGACGAATTAGCGACACCGAAAACGAACCCGAAATTAAGTCGGCAATCGGAAGATGCGCTTCGTGAATTGTTTGAGACCCCTCGGGGAGGGGAAACTTCGCGACAGATAAACATGTCAGAAGAGAGTAGCGACTCGAATTTGACATGTATTGATAAAAATCGCAAACTAACGCCGAAACCGAAACGAGGGGTTACGTTTGAATCAGATTCAGACAGGTCGGGCTTCCGAAGGCGTGATCTTGACGAGCGGTCTTCGGAACCACCCAACCGAACCCCAGCGAACCCGGAGTATTCGAGGGAACGAAATGCGCCGGTAGGAGTGGGAAATTCCGCATTAGGAGCGGTTCCGCCCGAACTACTAGCTAGCATCGTGCAATTAGTAATTGCGTATCAGTCGGCAGGAGCGCAAGGGTCTGCACCGGTCGAAAGGGGACCGGAGATGCCTCAACCCCGCGAAATTAGTAGAGATTCGCCGGGAACAAGCCGGGGTGCGACTAGTCGCCGTCGACAACCCTCTGAATACCGATCGCGAAATAGATCATCGAGTTCGGAAAGATCGAGCGAGTCTAGCTCACGATACTCCAGCCGGAGAGGAACACGGGTAATAGATGCTTTCCGGAAATGGGGTATTTGGTTTAAGAATCACGATGCTGACGACGCCGAAGACTTTATAGAGAACTTAGAACATTGCCGCAATGTTTCCGACCTAACGTTTAGCGAGATCAGGGAAACCCTCCCCGTCGTGTTGAGCGGGGAAGCCAAAGCCTGGTTTAAGGTCGAAGGCAGCTCCTGCTCAACATGGCGTGACTTCCGCGAGGCCTTCCTCAGCCAATTCGGGGATGAGGAGGATAACGACGCGAAATGGGAGAAGGCGCGACAACAGACACAAAGGGAGGGCGAATCGATCAAGGCGTATTTGGTGCGTATTCGGTCGATTCTAAAAGAAATTAGGCCGACCCCTTCCGTCTCGGTTCAATTGGACCTGGTTTATCGAAACCTACGTCCCAATTACCGCCGTAGAATGTTTCGCAGGGATTTTGATTCATTCACGGGTTTGCGCGAAATAGGTCGGGAAATAGAGAAGAACGCGGAGATAGACAAGGCGTTTAAACCACCGCCTGGAGCTACGAAAACGCGCGAAGAGGATAAATCGTCGCGTAAAAATCGTGAAGCTCTCTCTGCAGTTTCCGAGAAAAGCGAAAAACAGCCCGAAAAACAGACAAAAAGCGACGCAACCGGCAAGAACGCGAAGAAATCGGACGAGGAGAAGCCGAAAAAGAAAAAGTCGCGTTCAAGGAGAGGAAAACGCGGTAAATCCAAACGACGCTCGTCTGGATCGACCAGCGACTCTAGCTCGGGGTCAGATAGTTCGCGGGAATCTCCTAAGAAATCGTCTGGGAGATCGTCCCGAAGATATTCTGACAAAGGGAGTAGGAAAGGGAGCTCAAGCCATAGCGGACACCGTAGCAATTCGTCGGACGAGCTAGGTGCTATCGCTGCAGCTCCAAGACAAGGTCAGAGAAGACCAACCTCCTCCTCACGAGCGCCGGGAGGACATGTAGCGGGTCAGTCGCGATATCAGGATCGTGGGGGTCAATTCCGCGACGCAGCGATATGCCATCGTTGTGGAGGAAGAGGACACTACGCGAGAGAGTGTCCTTCGCGTGAGCCGACTCAAGCCGCGATTGCGCCTGCACCCTGGTGGGCCCAACAGGCCGCCGGGATGCAGGCGCCGATGCCACCGCAAACGGTGACCACACCCGCGCTGTCTTATAATCAAGCGCAGTGGCCACCAACAACGTCCGCGTCGACAATAGGTCAGAGCCTATTGAATAATGTATACGGGAATGCGAGAAATCCGGGAAACGGACAGTAGGGCTCGCGGAGGAAGCTCGCGCGGGCCCGGCTGATAATCTTCGTAAATCGGGTAGGACAGTACGATTTACTGACCCCGAATCGTGGAGGGACTCATCGGTGAGTAGCACGGATTACGAAGATTACGCGTCGGAAAGCGAACAAAAAGATTTGCGGGACCCTTCGACCTCGGAGTCAGAAGATGAGCCTAATTCGACGCGACCGGACTTTAGCGCTGAAGATTCTAGTGAAGAGAGCGTTTGTAGTTTTACCTCAGAAGTAGGAAGACGACCTTCACTAGAAAGTAACCCTGAAGATTCGATAAATGAAACGGAACCGAGTAGTTTATCCGATCATTTGTGTGCTTTGGACGAATTATTGTCCAAGGAGCGCACCGCGACTCTTGGCCAGGTAGGGGGGAAAGGGAACATCACAATCCGAACTCGTCGCTGTGTTCGGAGTGATGTGTTCCCTAATCAACCGAATACCGATGGCCGCTATTATTTGCAGCTAGAATTATTTGGACAAATTTTTCCTGCACTAATAGATACGGGAGCATCGCGATCGTACCTCGGACATCGAACGCTGGAAAGAATCCAAGCGAAGATTGACAGGTCGCAAGATAGAGTAATGCGTACTGCCGATGGTACGGAAACACGAGTAATAGGGGTTATTGCGCTAGAATTAGAGTTAGGAAAAACAAAGAAAGTAATGTATTTCCGCGTGGTACCGGTTTTAGACTACGACTGTGTCCTCGGTATGGATTTTCTCCGATTATTCGGAGTTATAATTGATACTTCGCGCGATTTATGGCAAACGCGCGACCGAGTAAATTTGAGATTCGCGAAAATAAACGCGGCAAGCTCAAATGAGACACACGTATCTTCATGTTTTGCTATCGCTGAAATGACTAGCGAGCAAAACGTGGTACTAGAGAAGTTTCTAAGTGATAACTTCCCCGAGATAGTTGGACCAGTCCCGGCGACTACCCTGGTCAAACATCATATAGATGTCCAGGGTCAGGCTCCAATCCGCCAAGCGGCAAGGAGAGTGTCGCCGGTGATCTATAAAGTAGCGCACGAAGAGGTCGATAAATTATTGGGTGAAGGGATTATCGAACCCTCCACGAGCGCGTGGGCCAGCTGTCCGGTTATAGTACCAAAACCGGGCGGGAAATATCGATTTTGCATAGATTTTCGACGCGTGAATGAGGTAACGCGCAAAGACGCGTACCCGATTCCGCATATCGATAGCATTCTCGATAAACTCCGCCACGCGAGATACATTTCGACGTTAGATTTAAGTCAAGCGTACTTCCAGATACCGCTAGGAGACGAGAGTCGGGAAATTACAGCGTTTATAGTACCCGGAAAAGGACTCTTCCAATTCAGGCGTATGCCGTACGGTCTCACGAATGCTCCTGCGACGTTCCAGCGAATGATGGATCAGTTAATTCCACCTGAATTTGATCCGTATGTGTTCGTCTATCTGGACGATATCATCATCGTAACGAACACGTTCGCGGAACACCTAGGATGGTTAGAGCGTGTGTTAAACATTATTCGATTCGCGGGTTTAGAAATCAATCGCGAAAAGAGTAAATTTTGCAGGTCGGAGGTTCGGTTCCTTGGGTATCTGATCAATCGTAATGGTTTAGCTCCGGATCCCGAGCGAACCGCACCGTTAATGAATTATCCGCCGCCAAAAGATTTAAAAACACTGCGCCGCTTCCTAGGGATGGTTGGATGGTATGCGCGGTTCCTACCCAACCTGTCGAAGGACAAAATTCCACTCGTCTTGTTATTGCATAAAGGCGTGCGCTGGCATTGGGATCAAGAGCAACAGACTTCCTTTGAGCGATTGAAGGAAGCGCTGTGCTCGGCCCCGGTCTTGGCAAGGCCCGATTTTTCGAGACCTTTCCAAGTACAGACAGATGCTAGCGACTATGCAATAGGAGCAGTATTAACTCAGCGACACGGAACTGAAGAGCATCCGATTGTATTCGCTAATCGAGTACTATCCAAAGAGGAACGGAATTACACGACGACCGAGAAGGAGTGTCTCGCTGTCGTGTGGGCAATTCGGAAACTAAGACCGTATTTAGAAGGCTATCATTTTACGGTTGTCACGGATCACAGTAGTTTGCGTTGGCTACATAACTTGAAAGATCCAGTAGGGAGATTAGGTCGATGGGCCCTCGAATTACAACATCATTCGTTCGAGGTGGTACATCGTAAAGGCGCATTGCATCACGTACCCGATGCATTATCACGCGCCCTCCCAGTAGGCACCGAAAATGAATGCGTCTCCGCGGTTAATGAAGAAAATAGCGAAAATTTGGTCACACAGTCGCGTATCGACTTCGAGAGCGACCCGTGGTATACAGCACGACGCGGAAAAGTAATCCAGCGACCGCGGGCTTACCCAGACTGGAAAGTTGAGGGAAACCGGCTGTATTGCCACCGGCCGGACGTGATACTCGAATCGATAGGTCGCGATTATGACGCGTGGAAGTTAGTCCTCCCGCGAGAGGCTCGACTTTTAGCCCTACAGGAAGCTCACAATAATACTTCCGCAGGACATGCTGGCGTTCAGAAAACTCACGCTAGAATCTGCAAAGATTACTATTGGCCGGGAGTTTTCAAAGACGTCGTAGCATTCGTACGCGGGTGCAAAGTCTGTCAGCAACATAAAGCTGTACAGTTTGCCCCTGTAGGACTTATGGGAACTCGGGTAGTGGAGCGACCATGGACTGTGGTTGCGGGAGACATAATGGGCCCCTTTCCACCAAGTAAGGCCCAACAGCGTTACGTAGTAGTCTTCCTCGACAACTTCAGTCGTTACGTGGAAATGCGAGCGATCCGCACAGCTGACGCCAAAAGCATCTTGAAAGCTTTTAGCGAGCTGGTTATTTACCGTTGGGGATCACCGGAAATATTTCTTTGCGACAACGGTACCGAGTTCGTAAACAAGGAAGTGACCAAATTTCTAGATGAACATCAGATTAGGCAATTTACTATTCCGCCGTATCACGCGCAGGCTAACCCGGTAGAACGCGTGAATCGGGTAATTAAAACGATGATTAGGATATTTGTAGAGAGCGACCACCGAGACTGGGACGTTCATCTCGCAGAATTCCGTTTCGCGATTAATTCCGCGATGCATTCGTCGACTGGAGTATCTCCCGCGTTACTTAACCTCGGTCGAGACCCAGTAATTACTCCGAATCTACGGCGAGAGATTGAAGGTCCTCGTACGATACTTAGGAGTGACCCCGAAAATTGGGTGGCGCGACTAAAACGTCTTCCTTTGATTCATGATATCGTGCAGGTAGAGATAGAAAAAGCGAGTGCCCGTCAAGCCCGCTATTACAATCGTGGCCGGCGCGATGTCAGGTATCAGGTAGGAGACGTGGTATGGCGGCGCGGCAGACCATTATCGTCATCTGCTGATAATTTTGCTGCGAAGCTAGCACCATCGTACGAGGGTCCGTTTAAAATAGTTCGCGTAATATCGCCGGTCGTCTACGAGCTTGAAAATCAAGGCCGTAGTAATCCGAAGGTCCACGTTTCGGATCTAAAACCGTTTGTCGCGTCGTTTTGCGTTCCGGACGTCGATGAACCGGGTGAGGAAACCGTTGCGGGGGAAGGGGACGACGACCCTGCACCTTCCCCAAAACCGACCGGTAAACGGAAAGGGACTCCGGGGAAACGGAAAATGTCGATCGTGAGCGACTCGTCGGATTCCGCCCCGTCTACGTGGACGGCACGCCTGCGTCCACGTCGAGACCCAACCTAACCCTCGCGAACCTGAGTGCGGACTTGTGTGTGCGAATGGATGAATGTGTGTGTCGCGCGATTTTGTTTATATATATTTTTTTTCTTTTTTGTGTTTTTTTTTACGGATGCGTGACGAGGCCCTCCTCATTGCAGATGGACCCCTATCTTCAGCAGGTGGTGACCCACTGCTGGCTTCAGGGGATTCCCCTGCCGGGCCCCCTACCAGCAGTGGGCCCACCCACCGCCTACCCACCACCCTCCCACCACCACCAACCCTCCACCCCACACCAGCCAGGGTACTCCTTCCCTCCGCCCCGCTACCCTGAGCAGGGTACCCCCTACCCTCCGGCCTACCACCAAGCCCAGGCCTCTGGGTACACCGGACCGCAGCCCGCTGACTGGGAGGCGGAGAATCGCCGTCTGCGGTGGGAGAACGAGATGCTCCGGCGGGGAGCGGGCTACTCCCGCACCCGTACGGGCACTCGTCCTCCCCCGCAGAGGGTTCCTCCGCCACCAGCGGCGGGAATCGGGCCGGCTGTACCCAAGCCGAAGAAGAAAGCGCATCGGGGCAGGCGGGGTGGCCGGAAGGGCCAGGGAAGGGCCCAGCAAAGGAAGCGGGCGGAGGAGAGGAAGAAGAAGGAGGAGGAAGAGGATGAGGCTCGACGGCAGCGCATCCGCGCTGCCGTCGAGAAGAGGAGGGAGGAGGAACGGGAGAAACGGAGGAAGGAGGAGGCGAGGAAGATGGAGAAGGAAAGGAGAGAGAAGGAGGGAGAGGAAAAGAAGAGGAAGGAAGAGGAGGCAATGGAGGAGGACCTCCTCCTCCTGAACGTCTAATGTGTCCGCGTCTAGTGTTTAAGTTTTGTTTGTATAGAGTCTATTTTTTTTTTATTATGATTAATATTTTTTTTTTATTTTTTTTGTATCGAGCCGGATAATTATTTTTTTTTGTGTTGTTTATGTGGGCCGAATTTTTTTTTTGTGTGTGTAATAAAGTATGTGTGAATGTTAAGCGAGCGTTTTTATTGTAGGATTGCGCGCACCAGAAAAAAAAAAAAAAGTAAATCGAATCAGAGACACCCCAGGGTCAACTTCAACCGGGAGGAAGTTGACCAACCCCTACGTTGGTCCTAACGAGGGGGGAGTTGTAACGTTGCGATCTCGCAACGTTACTATAGCTGCCATCTAGCGCTTTGCTAATCTCAAGCGCTAGATAGGCGGGTCGCGTACGAACTAGGGAGTCATCAACCGATAAGTATTGATCTAGGATCGATAACTTGTCGGCTCCCTAGTGCCGCGCGATGGGTGTAGCGGGGCAGCGGCGGGAAAGGCGCAGGGCCTTACCTGCTTCCGCGGACTGCCCCGACACACGTAGTTTAGAAGTCAAAGGTGACACATAGTGCCTAGAAGCGCCCCGCCGCCGACAAAAGTGCGACCCCAACGACAGCCGCCACACAGAAACGGAGAAAAGAGGAGAGGTGCAGCGACTGCCAGGGAGCCGCGAACCCATATCGGACGACGGGACACCCCCAGCCCTTCGGGCCAGCCACCAAGGGCGAGAGCGAGAGAAGGAGAGAAAGAGAGAGAGACCGAGAGAGCGAGAGAGAGCGAGAGAAAGAGAGAAGAGAGCCTACCTATCGTAAGCGGACATTTGGGTGATTATTCGTTGTGTAATAAAGTCCAGTGACGTCCCGGGGTGTGCTAGGGCTTTAGGGCTCGTAGCACCGACCGGTTGTATAGGGAACCGCTGGCCCTGCTCACCTGTCACGGGTAAGCGGGCAACCTAGCGGAGTGGTCATTCCGTCGGACCGGTAACGAGCATCTTATTGTGTACAGGCGCGAATTAGTAAAAGTGTTCGCGATTGCATCGATTAGTTGTGAGTTGACCGTTGACGGGAACGTTCCCGTAATTCGTTTCAAGGCCGCGGACTTAGTATAATCCCCGTGAGGACTAGTGACCTTAGAGTCCTCGACGTAAACAATCCGGGTCGTTGTGGTGTTTGAGTACGCGGGAACGGAGTCAGTGCGAATAACCGTCGGGTGACGCGCACGCGCGGGGATAGGGACCCATCCGCGTAACGTCGCGTCGTGGTTAGCCTACGAATCCGCCGGAGGCGCGCGAGTACCGCGCGACTCGGCGGGACCGCCGCGAACGCCAACTAGTGGCTTGAGCGCGGGGCTAACTACTACGTCATCGGGGCTTCAGCCGCGTTCGCACGACTTAGGCCGCGCCCACATTTAGGACCCCGCGTAACACCGTTATACCACGTGCGAAGGATCGGGTATTGTATTAAGCACCGATTTTATAATAAAGAGAGTTCAATCGAAATTAGCGAGTTAGTGTATTAGCACCCCACCCCTATATTCGCGTACGAGGGTTAGAACCCCCTCTGTACCAATAAATATTCGGGAATTATTAAATAATTACATCGAAGGCGCCCGGGTCTTATAGGAAGTCGCCTATTGGGACGCGAACGCAAGCGGTGGGGGGAATCACTCCTCCCTCCCCGCCTACACCATCCCTTGGGATAGACAGTAGCGTCACCATTCAGAAAAGTGAAACAATAAAAAGCTAATTTTTCTGTTTTCAGAGAATTCAAATTTTATGTATGGAACTAATTTTTCATAGTTATTCTGTAAGTTTTATACAATTTAAGGTGGCTCTGTCGTGCTGTATTTACTGTTATACTCAGTCATATGTTAAATGATATTTTAGACTGATTCCTTGATAAATTTGCTAAGCACGATCATTTTTATCACCTTTAAAGTTTCGTAAAATAAAAAATGACAGTTTATCTATGTTTTCTATTAACACTGGTTTCTTTCAAACAATTGAAGTAGCCTGAAGAAAGACATGCAGAGAGAAAGAGTAATCAGTAATTAGTTCCGATCAGCTTTTATCAGCCTTTTTCAATCAAGTCAAAGAAATCAATGCTGATAGAAAAGTTAGGTTAATAATATTTTTTTTATTTTACAAATGATTAAAGGTGATAAAAATGATTGGATTATTAGAGAAAACCTCAAAGAATCCGTCTGGAGTGTTTTTCAAATCTCCGACTTGAAGGAAACGCGTAACCATTAAATTGGTAAATTTTATTTTTTGTATTGTCAATACGTTGTTTTTAAATCATTCTTCAGCTTTAGTAATAAAAACATGCTTTCGTGCATTAGCTATTTACTTTTTAGTTTGCTTTTTACATCACAGACTTTTGTACTTTTCTTCTTGTTGTGTCAATATTCGAATCTTTTATTAATTCAGACAATAATAGTGCTTTAATTTTTCTACTGGTTTAGTTATGGATTGCTAAGAAAATAAATTATTTAGACCTAATTTTGATTTAATAACCAAGTTAAAGAAAAAAATAATAAATATATAAAGATGCGATCGATATTTGTTCTTTCATTGCATGTCGCTCATTAACAACCTATTTTTTAAATATTTTTCTAATAAAATTTGAATCTTCTAGAGTATATCGTTCCTAGTCAGGGTCTTCTATCTCAATTTGTCTAGGAGATATGAATTTTCAAACATTACGTGTTTTTATCGAAAACAGCAAAAATGCAAGTTTTGTCAGTTAGTATCTCCGGACCAAACAAAATTTCACTCTAACCAGCGACAAATGTCTTGTATTTTCTTATATTTTAACATGTATTTAAAAAAAATCGGTGTTATTTTCTGAAATCTGTGCGTTTTGAGGTGGAATGGCCCAATGGTTTCTACACTTTCTTTAATTTGTACTTTGCTGTCAAAATCGTTTAAAAAACGCCATAAAAAGGACGTATTAAATTGGGAATAACATTTCAATCCCTCAATTGTTTCGAATGAAATTTGAAATCTGCACTTACTTAGGCTGCCACCCCTAGAACTCAGTTTAAGAAAAGGCGGTCGTTTCGTTTACACCCTGTGTAGTAAATGGACTGAGCTTTCTAAGGAAAAATAAATTTTGTTTAAATCTACGTAATATTTAGATAGATTAGCTTGTTTTTATCCTCAACGTTAACTACATGTTGAATGTATTAGAATTTACTATCTAATTTACTAATAGCATGAGCATCTGGTGTACTAAAATCCTAATATATATAAATTCTATTATTATAATTATTTTATTCTTTTCAATTTTTGATTAAATATTTCAGAAAATGAAATTGTCAAAGAATAGAATTGTTGGAAAACGTCAATTGAGAAGAAGAGTAGAAAAAAGGCTGCAAACTTTACATTCTGATAATGAACGTCATAAGGATGCAAGGTCATTAGATGATTTACTATCATTATCAAAAAGTAAACCAGCAAATTTCTCTTATTTTCCCCACAATGAAAGCTGTATAAATTTAAGCGAGCATCTTATTTCTGAAGAGAATATAAGTAAGACTACGACTACAGTTAGTGCTTTGCCATTGGACAATGAACTGATATTGGAAAAATTAAGAACGTGGATATGCGATTTTAATATTAGGAAACGAGCAGTTATTGGCTTATTACATATTTTTCATCCAATATTAAACTTCTTACCAAAAAGCTATGAAACTTTAATGAAGTCTGAGAAGAAGACTCATGTTAAAAAATTAACAAATGGAGAATTATTTTATTTCGGTATAGAGCATAATATAAAACTAAAATTAAAAGAAAGTGTACCAACTACCACAAATATAAAACTACAAATAAATGTTGACGGTTTACCACTGTTTAAGAGCAGTAATACGGAGCTATATCCAATTCTTGGTCTTTGTAAAGACTTTCGTAGTAGTACACCTTTTGCAATAGCAATATTTTGTGGAAAAGGTAAACCAGACCCCATAGATGCATTTTTGGAAGACTTTATACAAGAAATGAAGAAGTTAAAAGTCCAAGGAATATGTTACAATGACAACACGTTTTCAATTGAAATTAGTTGCTTTATTTGTGATGCCCCTGCACGGAGTTATTTAAAACGAACTGTAGGTCACACAAGTAAACAAGGTTGTGAAAAATGTCATTGTTTAGGAATATATGAAAATCGATCACTACATTTTGCTCATAAATCGCGAAATAAGTGGTTACTGAAAAAAGATGAAGACTTTAATAATTGGAAAGAATATACATATATCAAAGGCAGATCTCCCCTTATAGATATAGATATAAAATTAATATCTCAATTTCCGTTGGATCCTATGCATCTAGTTTTTTTAGGAATTACTCGTCGCTTATTGATTAAATATTTGATAGAGGGGAAACCTAATGTTAAATTATCATTGAAGCAAAAAAGTAATATCAATTTAAAAATTGAATCTATTCGACTTTACGTTCCTACCGATTTTTCAAGAAAACCAAGACCCCTAATTGACATCTATAGATGGAAAGCGACGGAATTTAAATTATTTTTGATGTATACAGGACCAGTGTTGTTTGAAGGAGTTTTACATACTTCCAAGTTTAAGCATTTCATGTTATTGCATAGTGCTATTTTCATTTTATCAAATAAAAATCTTATACATAAATATTTAAGATTTGCAAAAAAATGTATTACAAAATTTGTGCAAACAGCTTCAAATGTTTACGACAAAAACTTTGTTGTATATAATGTGCATAACTTATTACATTTATGTGATGACGTAGAGATGTATGGAACTTTAAATGATTTCTCATGTTTTCCATTTGAAAATTATCTTTACTCTATGAAACGAATGGTACGTTCTGGTAATGAACCTTTAAAACAAGTGATTTGTAGAATAAGGGAAAGCAATAATTATTCAGAGAATCAAATTGCTGAGACCAAGGAAGTACATTTTTTTAATCAACAAAAAAATTGCACAAAACTGTTTATAGAAAATTATTTTATTGATATAAAAAGACCAAATAATTGCGTTCTATTAAAATCCAATGTTCCATGTATAATAAAAGAGATAGTCGAGTATACAAATAATGAATATGAGATAAGAGGAAAAGCTTTTTCTTATGTCCATGATTTATATGATTTTCTTATAAAATCATCAAAGTTACATATATTTTATGTTGAAGAAAACCAAATGTATGATATTACCTTCTATAAAAAAGACATTCTATTTAAATGCATGATATTGCCTTGTAGGATAGGATTTGCTGTATTACCATTGAATCATTTTTTATAATATTAGTTTATTCAAAGGTATGTTAATTATTCCTTAAGTTTAAAATAATTCTTATCCTACTATTAGTAGGGGATAAATATGTTTTGAGTTTGTAAATTTAAAAAACTTATTTTTATTTCCAGTTGCAAAAAATGTTTGTAATAGTCGAATTTTCCAAAAATGGGATTTCAACAAATCAAATGGCTGTTGTTCCTGATAATTGGCTTAACAAAAAAGAAACAAAATGTTATTGGCCTGATAAAATATTATATAAATCATTGGAGGATTTAATAAAAAATAGAACAAGTAGAAAGAAAAATTGGATTATCTATGACATATGCACTATTCTTGATAAATTTGGTATATAAATCTACTACATCTAAAGATGTACTTGTTTATTAATGCCAGTAACAACCAGCTTTGAAATAAATAGTAATTAACTGTATTCGATTTTAGATGAATATGTAATAGCTGAAAAAAAAATGCTTGAGATCATTGAATCACGTAATAATTCATCAAGCTTTGCTAAAACTTGCTCACAAAAAACCTTAGAGATTAGTGCGGAAGATGAAACTGATAGTATACAGACAGATTCAGATGAAGAAGATACAATTCCTTTAAAGAGACTTAAACCTTTCACGGCTGAAAATTCTCATTTTCGAAATAATTATGATCCAACGAGCATATCTTATCTATCAAAGACGATTTCAAAGATTTTTGATTCCCAAGAAGGTAAACATTAATAGAAATTTTAGTTATTTTCTTAAAAAATGGTCTTTTCTTTACTAGCTTTATCGCAAAAACTATGCATGGTTCTCTATTTAAAACGATAAATAACATAGATATACGAAAACATTTGTCTGTGTAGCTACAATAGATATTACATTTTTGCATAGCAATTTTTGAATCTTTTTATTATTTATATTCAGAGCGGTTTTAGGCAAAAAATTATTCTTTAACGGCGGCAATTAAGAGATTAATCATTACGGATATACATGCCATCATCTTGTATCTATTCTCTAGGTCGTTTTAAATGGAGGACTCTGTAAATCTCCTAAAATAGATTAGTAATAAACTTTATTTGTCTAATTGAACTCCTATCACTTTTGAACGAAGTGTATTTTTTACAAATTTTAGTTTCTCTTTTTAAGAGGCACAGTTTTATACATTTTTATAGCTAATAATTCCTTTTAAATTGCAGAGTTCAAAAATAATACAACAAAATTATTAGTATTAATGAAAGAATCGATGGACCAACAAACTATAATGTTAAATGAATTATTGAAGATAAATAGAGTTAAAAATACAGAAATGTTTTCAGATGAATGTTTTAATTTACCAGATTTTCCTATAAACTCTTTATCCGAGCTGGAAAAATTTGATAATGAATTGGCTACAAATAAAGATTTTTATAAATATATGGTATTGATATTATTTACTTAATTATATTTAAATACAATGGTTTTAGTTTATTTATACAATACAAAAAATTTCAGATTAATAAGTTTGCGGCAATTGGAGGATCAAGTGTCGAATTTTTAACTAGGAGAATTTTAAAATATGCTCTAACCAATGAATTAGCCGTTAAATATAACTGGAAAGGAAGGGATAAATTAAGTTTTGAAAATACAACTTTGATAAAAGTAATTTATGGTACACGATTATACTTTTTTTTATAATTAAATTGTTATCAAAACAGGGTCAGCCACTTAAAACGTCAAAAAACGTACAAGCTAGAATGTGTTTAGGTCCGTAGGTGTATAAAATATCAAGTTTTTCATAGGACCTTTTTAAATACATTTTCTATTTGCATTCAAATGCTTTATGGATAAAAGTGGTATTTTAGTTAGAGCGACAAACGCCTTCTATAATGTATGCTTTGAGGCGCTTGAAGTAGTGGACTCAATACATATACTGATTATATAAATTTATTTTTATACTTTTCAGAAGCAACTAAAGTTCATTTTCCTACAAAAGAAAAGAGTGACTATGTTACATCTAAGACTGTTAAGGACTGGTTAAAGTTTGCCAAAACCAGATTGCAACGCCATAATAAATTATCAGAAATTGGAGTTAATAATGAGACAGATAAGGAGAACACTACTTGTGGGACAAATTAGGATAGGATTCAAAGGAGTTTGAAATTTAAAATTGATTGTATATGCGCGCTTTGAGATAATGCTTTTCTTTCATGTAAGCTGCGAAATAAGTATTTTATTTTCTTAAAAATTTGTCTTCAAAATATAGTCAATTTTGTCTTATACGGATATGTATATGCTCCATTAATATGTTTATAAGAGTATATATTTTAAGTCGCTCCAGAGACATAAATTGGTCGGGAAAGGCATATAGGTAATCTCAGTGTTCCTTTGCGTTTCTGATTTCTTGCCTTCCTCTTTTCTTCTTTCTCCATTTTTCTCTCACTCTTCTTTAGACCATTTCCTCAATTTCTTCCCGTCCCTTTTTCTCTTCCTTTACTTCTTTCTATTCCTCTCTCACTTATTCATTTTTACTTATATAGGACTTTGGATATAACGACCCGACAAACCAATCAGAAAGAATGCATTTGAGTTTCAGTCCCCATCTACTTTCCTCTAATTAAAAATTAGACCCTTCATGCATTTTTCAATTTGTCTATGTTTCTGGGGAAAATTAGAGTATATATACTGTATGTTATTGATTAGTTCGATCAAGACTACAATTAGTTTCGATTTCTGAGCTATTGTTATATATAATAATTCTATTGTAACTGCAGTATGATGCTCTAATATTGCACGGAGAAAACATTAAAGTAAATTATACTCTGTGCTCCCAATTGTACTTTCATGCCTTGTCATTCCCAAGAAAAATGATTAAATTTAGACTTCAAATTACTATGTGATCATTAAAATGCACTTGAAAATCAATCATTTTACCTCGGAATAAAAAGGTATGGCAGTACAACCGAGGTTACTATGAAATTTATTTTAAAATTTTCTTCGTGTAGGTTTGACCGTTAGAAGAATTGTATTTATCTTAAGGTTAAAGGTATGTAACATTAAGAAATGAAATCTACTTATATATGCAGTAGTATTTTATTATTGCGAGCACACGATTGAACATATTGTCGGGATGTCAGATTGCACATTTCATTTTAAGTTATTCTTATAATAGCAATTTATTTTTCTTGAGCTGTAAAAATAATACATTATATATGTATTTTATATATGCTATTATTGTGTCATGTAATAAATAACGTAAAATTAATCAATATCTTTTGTTTTTTTTTTAAATTAATAAAGAAAATTTAAATTTTAAATCCAACACATTTCATTTTATTGTTCCATAACTCAGTTAATGTAGATCAAATTACTGTTTATAGATATATTTGGAAATTTTCACTTAAAGAATAACTTATAAAACTTTTCTAAAACGTTTAGTTACATTATAACGTTAAAGAAACATGAAAAACCACTGTTTCTTTTTACCAAAGGGTAACCTCCCAATGGAGAAGGTATCGTTTTAAAAACGTTGAAAATTGGTTGGCATTGTTTAAAACAGTTTCACAGTTAAAAAACTCAGCGTTACAGTTGAGCATGGAAAAAACGTTGATTGTACAAACATTTCTATAACGTTACTTTTTAACATAATGTTTTTGATAAACGTTTAATAAACAATTAAAATCAATGTGGAATTTAACGTTGCTTGTTAACTTAATTTTTTACGCTTCTTTAATACCTCATGTTTTCTTCTAACGTTTTTTCAACGTCAGGTAAACACCTAATTCCTAATCACATTATTAAACATTTTTTCTACGTTAATTACTTACGTATAGCTTACTATGAAACGTTTCATCGTAAGCTAGACGTAAGTAATTAACGTAGAAAAAATGTTTAATAATATGATTAAGAATTAGGTGTTTACCTGACGTTGAAAAAACGTTAGAAAAAAACATGAGGTATTAAAGAAACGTAAAAAATTAAGTTAACAAGCAACGTTAAACTCCACATTGCTTTTAATAGTTTATTAAACGTTTATCAAAAACATTATGTTAAAAAGTAACGTTATAGAAATGTTTGTACAATCAACGTTTTTTCCATGCCCACAAATAACGTTGATTTTTTCAACCGAAACCGTTTTCTAACCATGGCAACCTTTTTCCAACGTTTTTAAAACGATACCTTCTCCATTGGGATGGGTGTTATGAAGAAACTTTTGAAAGAATATTGGCTCTATGGAAATTTATATATTCGATTACCAAGAAAATATAGAATAATTCTATCAAAAAGATTAGAATCTCTAAAGTACCAAATACCATATGAATTTCAACGCAAATCAAGTAGCGTAGAACATGTAGCGAAATGGAAAGCAATACAATTTAGATTTTTTCTTCTCTATTGCGGATTTATTGTTTTAAAAGGATTGTTAAGTAAAAATGTATTAAAACATTTCTTTTTATTTGCAGTATCATGTAGATTGTTATGCAATGATGAACATGCCATAAAATATAACAAACATGCCAAAATATATTTAACTAAATTTGCTGAACTATTACCAAAGTTTTATGGAAAAGGTTCATTAACGTTAAATGCCCATAATTTAATTCATTTAGCAGATGATGCTATCAATTTCCAATGTTCCCTATCGCATCTTACAGCTTTCCCTTTTGAAAATGCTATAGGGAAAATAAAAAAATGTGTACGAACGCCTAACAAACCATTATCGCAAATTTGTCGACGGATTAGTGAAGGCTGTTTTGATCAATTTAAAAAACCACTCATTTCAACTAATTTATTGATTATGAAAGTAAACGTCTATGAAAACAAAACTATAATTAAAAAACTCAAATACGGGGCAATAACTTTAACTCCCTTAAAACCAAATAATATGGTATTTTTAAAGACAGGAAAGATTATAGAAATCAAAGAAATATATCGAACATTCAATAGTATTTCTAAAGAAAATATTTTCATGGTGGGAAAGCAGTGGTATATAAAAAAATCATTATTTACATATTCCTGCGATTCTAAACATTTAAAAATGTGGTCGGTTGAAAATAGAAAGTTATCTGAAAAAATAAATTTTCCAATTGATTTAATAGAGCATAAAATGATACTGTTGAATTTAAATAACAATTTTTATATCATGCCATATTTACATATGTAAAATATTACTATATAATTAGAATTATTAATTTCTCATTTTTTAAAGATAAAAACTGTTATGAAAAAGTATTTATTAAGCAAGAACTAAATTAAAAATTACTGCGTCCTTAATACTTTAGACAAGTTAAAAGATACATCAAACCGCTATTCGTTCGAACTTCGAACGAACTAATCCATCATCATATACATATATATGTGCAATAGCACCTTTGAGTAAAACCGCTGAAGCCGCGTAGTCGCCGTAGTTCATGTTTATAAATTCCTACATGCTTTGTGCAGAAAGTAAACATTGTAGGTTAAGTGTTTCGTTGCCTTATTACCTACTGCAAGTTTAAGAAATGGCCCAAATGCGAAAATTTCAAATTATTGGATTTTGTGATAAGGATAAAAAAGAAAATGAATACGATTTTGTTCCATCATCATGGATATCTTATGACGAAGAAATGGATTGTTGTTTATGCAAATTTATGCCTCCCCCATATACCACTGAAAAGAGTGTAAAACTTAATTATTTAATAAAAAATGAAAAATTGCCGATAGAATCGTGGCCAACTTATAAAGTTACTTTTAAAGGACATGCTGGTAAGTTGATTATTAAGTAAAAATCCTTCCTATTTTAATTAAAAAAATATCAATGCATCAACATTAACTTATTATCTAAATATTACAGTAGTATATTAATTTAATATTTTAGATTCGTATAATGAAGCAGTATCAAGACTTCAAACTTTAAATAAAAAGAAATATGCCTATACAACGGATAATGACACTACAGCAGAACAGTTGGCATGTAATACGAAGAAGAATTTTATAAAAAAAGTAAAAGAAGGAGGTGAAAAAACAGAAATTTCTACGAATTTATTGAAAGTTCCAGATATACTAAGTAGTTCTGGTAAGTAAATATTATAATCGTGTCAGCAAATTCAATGTAGCATGTTGTACGCTACAGATTAGTTGTAAAATTAACTCCTCCGGGGTTATAAAAGTAAATTTCTGGATGTATAAGCAATATGTTAGCTTTCTTATATTTAGACTCACTAATGATGTGTTGTAGTACTTCAAAATTAAGAAATAATCATAAAATAATTAAGTCATACATGTAATTTAAAATTTTTAGACTCGACAGACAGTGACAGGTCAGGAAAATATAAAAAGTTTAAAAATAAAAAGAAATGTAAGTTTCACTCTTTAAATATATTTGGATTTATAATATCCAGCTTCAGTTATCAAGAGACACGGTAGTGTCTCGACGGCAAGTACAGAAAAAAGTAGATAATAACATGTATATACGGCCGTCGAGGCACTACTCTCTTATACAGCAAGTTTGGCTGTCCTAATTTTCAAACCGATTTTTCTTTGTGAATAATCCACTATCATGATTTAAGCAAAGCTTTTCTTAAAATGGTTTTGAACGAGCTT
The DNA here is from genome assembly GCF_024137725.1 of Prorops nasuta. Lineage (NCBI taxonomy): Eukaryota > Metazoa > Arthropoda > Insecta > Hymenoptera > Bethylidae > Prorops > Prorops nasuta. Next base: position 752,857 of record NW_027116817.1, on the reverse strand, counting down.
TCATTTGAGCCCATAAACATTAAAATCGGTTCACGCAATCCAGAGATCTCATACTCTGTTAGCTATATATATGCCGAAGTTGAAATTCTTCTCCTTCCTTTCTGTATGTCTCGGGCTGATCTGTATGTCTCGGGCTGAAGTTGACCGCTTCTGTATGTCTCGGGCTGAAGTTGGCTGCTATATTCAACTGCTATATTCAATACCGGCATAACCCTAATTTCGATCGATTTCGATAGAACTGTCAATAAGGTCAAAATCAAAATTACTCTGTATTAGGATAAAAATAGTGTGATATAATTCAAAGTGTAGATAATTAAACTAAAGGAATAAATACATGAAGGAGTCTGATGGAGAATCAGATAAGTAACACAACATTGTAAAATATATTAAAATTTAATATTTTGTGGTACTTTGTGGGATTTTATTTCAGGTTATAAATAAAATATTTTCCTTGTATGCACCTCTGATTTGAAGTCATACCAGTGCCAAATGCTCTAACAATTCTTGGAAATACCCTGTTATTGAAGAATGTAGATTAACGAAAATTGTAAATGAAACAGAAGGATGAGGTTGTTACGTTCACTCATAACCAACACACATGGTAGTGTTTCAACAACAATTAACATAAACGTTTTTAAGAAAAGTAAGTACATTGTGAAAAAAATTAGTTTAATTAAAGCAAAGTTATATACAAGGTATCCTTTCATAGTTTGCAATTTGATGCCAGACCAGTGCCAAATGCTATAACAATTCTTGGAAAAATGCAAGCACCAAAAAGTACTACCATAGTTAAAGAGGAATCAGTTACAGTTCCAGTGGATATTACTACTTTTTATAATAAAATAGATAATGAAGATAGTGCTGCCATGTGTTGCTGGAAAACAGAGCTTTGGTTTAATGCAACTACGGAGTACTGGTTGAGCAATGGAAACAGTAGTTTGAAATGTGATTAACTGTTGATGACTCAATGATATGTCAATTTACTAGCGAAAGAAAAAGATAAGCCAATTGTTCATTATCACATGGTAAAGTATGTGTAACTCATTCAACCGCTTAAAATGTATGTAATTAAAAATTAATTGTTTATTTATTTATTTTTTAATTCAGCTCAAGCATGTATTAAAATATAACAATTACTTTGTTGAGTCTCTCTTTCCAGATGTACTTCAAAGGTTATTGCAGATAAAACAGATAAGGATAATCTTGTTACATTCACTCATAATTAAGACACACGGTAGTGTCTCAATAGCTATAAACATAAACATTTTCATGTAAAGTAAGTACATTGTAAAAAGAATTTGTTTAATTAAAACAAAGTTATATATAGGCATTATTTCATAGTTTGCAGTTTGATGCCAACCAGTGCCAAATGCTATAACAATTCTTGGAAATACCCTGTCATTGGAGAATGCAGATTAACAAAGGTTGTAAATGAAACAGAGAAGGATGAGGTTTGAACATATGCTAAACATCCAGGTATGGAAATCAATAACAAATTTCATGTTTAAATTTTTCTTTTCTTTAAACTCATATGGATTTCAACTGTCCGATAGGTTATATCATATATAGAAACAATTTTCCATGAGACAATAAATCTTTCTTATTACTACGATTAAAGAAAAGCAGATAAATATTTTCTAATCGTTATTTAATATTCAATTATAATATAAAAAAGTATTAAAACCATATATTTACCTACGCTTCCCCAATCAGAATAGAAAGAAATTATTATTATTACCAAAAAAATTATTCAAATTTAATTTTTTATAAGAATAACATTGATTTTTATAATATAATATGTAATATATCTTTTGGTACTTAGTGAGATTTTATTTCAGATTGATTTACAATAACATGTTTATTGTGTCATTGTGCAGGGTTAAGCTGTAATATTTAATACAAGAAGTCAGAAATGATTCCAGTTTACCATAGAAAGAGCCATAATGCAAAGTTAATGTTGAGAGTTAAACCTAAGGAAAAAGGTGGAGAAATTAAAAAATTAATTTGGAAGCCAATTTTTAATAGCGAAAGGCTTGCAGGTGATTTTGGGCATAAACCCTTTGAAATATATAAGTCAATTAAATCATAATTTTAATGATAACGTCATCTAGAAATGAAACAATGAAAAGAAGTCATCATATTAATATTTTCCATGCAATAGAATTTACAGTGAATAACTTTGCGAAACTGAAAGCAGTATATCCACAAAAGAGTGGCTTCCATTGTATAAATTGGTGTATTTCCTAGTTTATATTAATGAAAGGAAAATATAAATGGTACTAGTGTGCTGGAGAAAGTGCCATAATTCAAAGTTGATATTGACGGTAACAGCTAAGAAAATGATGGATAAATATGAGCTAATTTATAAGAAAATCCTTAAGAGTGAAGTGCTTGCAGGTGATTTTAGGCATACAACTTTGGAATTAGAAATCACATAGTTGATGAAAATTATAATAAATTTATGTAGATGTGTAAATATGAAAAGAATTCATGATTGCAATATTTTACATGTGATCAGGCATATGGTGAATAAAATTAGGAAACTGAAAGCTGTATATTTAATAAAGAGAGGCATCCATTGTATAAATTGGTGTATTTCCTAGTTTATACTAATGAAGGGAAAATATAAATGGCACTAGTGTGCTGGAGAAAGTGCCATAATTCAAAGTTGATGTTGAGGTTAACAGCTAAAAAAGTGATGGATAAATATGAGTTAATTTATAAGAAAATCCTTGAGAGTGAAGTGCCTGCAGGTGATTTTGGGCATACAACTTTGGAATTAGAAATAACATAGTTGATGAAAATTATAATAAAATCATGTAAATGTGTAAATATGAAAGGAATTCATAATTTCAATATTTCACATGTAATAGAACATACAGTGTGTAACTTCAAGAAACTGAAAGCAGTATACCTAAAAAACATAGACTTCCATTGCATTAACTGGTATATATTTTACAGTTTATATTAATGAAAAGAATATATAAATGTCACTAGTTTACCAGGGAAAGAGCCATAATGCAAAGATGATAGTGAGAGTAACACCTAAGAAAAAAGTGGATTTAAAGGTAAATTTAGAAACAAATTTTTGAAAGCGAAAGGCTTTAATGTGATATTGGGTATATGATGTTGAAAATATAACTCAAACAGTCATTGAATCCTATGTTAAATGCCTCTAAAAGTGTAATTATGATAAGAACTCATCATTGTAATATTTTGTATTATATTTAATAGATTAATAAATTAATATCTCGAATTGAAGCTTTACATTATGGAACGATGAGAACATTGGAAAATGTTTTATTAGATTGAATTAGTTAAAAGAATTTTTAGTTTTAATTCCTATATTCTTACAAAACGTTATAAGATCCCACAAAAAACAAGCTTTGCTTGTAAAAAAAGGACGGCAAGTACATAAGTCGTATCTAGTATGATTAATATATAGTAATATAAAATATTTTAATTAAAAAAAAGTAGTGAAATCCAAATGTTAGGCAAGTATAAATTTTTTCCATGGCGAAAATTGAAATTTAGAAAAAAGTAAATAGTAATACAAAAATTACTTGCCGGGCCCGTAATATTCATGTGTAAGTTGCTATCTTGCAATATAAGCATTGCTTCTCGTAAGTTAAAAATGTGGCTATTTAATACGATTGCATACAACGGGCCTGGCAAGTAATTTTTGTATTACTATTTACTTTTTTCTAAATTTCAATTTTCGCCATGGAAAAAATTTATACTTGCCTAACATTTGGATTTCACTACTTTTTTTTAATTAAAATATTTTATATTACTATATATTAATCATACTAGATACGACTTATGTACTTGCCGTCCTTTTTTTACAAGCAAAGCTTGTTTTTTGTGGGATACGTATATAGCCCAGCAATTACTTATTTATTTTACAGCGAATATTGAGTTTCCTAAAAAAAACATCACTTCCACTAAACCAACTTATCAAAAATCAAAGCAAAGTAAGAAACATTTTTAAATAGTAGAAAGCAGAAACAAAAAATTGAAGGATGAATATAATAGCCACATATTAATTAACATTTCTTTCAGATTTGGAACAGCCATCTAATGTTTTTTTTCAAAGGAATATGAATAATGGTATTTTAAAAATTTTCAAATAAGCTTTGACTCTAAAATGAATAATTATAAAATATTTTTTCAGATTCATTACAATCATCCGTCAAGGTCAAGAGTATTGAAACATTTCAGTGGCCTAAGATATATGAAGGTAAACTATTTTTCTTTGTACTGTCTGCGAATATATATTATATAGTAATTATTTTATCATTTTCAGCCGTACTATCTATGAAATCTGATATTATTAAAAACACTGACAAATTAAACAATTTGATTGATTCCTTTAATAATTTAAAATTTCTGCTTGAAAAACTTGTAAAAAATGAAGGAGTTAATACGCCAAATCCAACAGATTTTTTAACAAAAAAAGATTTGGATATTCCGCTTAAAGATATGGAAAGATTTAATGAATTTAATTCATTTTTGGAGAAAGATAAGGATTTTTGTGATCAATTTGTAAGTATTACTTATAATGCTATTTGTTCATTATTTATTTTTTTTGTTTTAATGCAGACCAGCTGATAATTCCTATATATTACTTACAGAATTACTATATAAGTTTGTACGTTGATGTTGATATGTCAATAAGCAGATATTTTAGTACCATATTAAAAAAATTCTTAACGAAAGAAGTGGCATTGACATTTACTGCCATAAGGCCAGTTAAAGGGAAATTTACATTTAAGACAACAAAATTTTGCACCTGTTTATTTGGTAAGGAGGTTGAATAATTATTTTAACACACACACACAGGAAATACATAATGATATACAGTTTATGTATAACAAAATTATAATTATTGATTATAGATGTGTTTACCAGCAAATATGCTTCAGGGAACATCACAGGAAAGCTATCCACAGCATTAAGCAATGTTTTTATTAATGTTAAAGATTGGGAACGTGGACGAGCACAAAGAAAAACATATAATCCTATTTTATTGGAAAAAAATGATGATATTGAGCATGAAGAAGGATAGGCCATAAAGTAGAAGGACAGTATTAATTGTCTTTACTAAATTAGTTTATGATAAAGAGAAAGATAAAATATACTTAAAGCTTTATATATAACATAAATATGAATAAAATATTTAATATACACATATCTATAGCTGTTATTTCAATGTTTTCATATTTTATAATAATATAATAAAAATATAGTACTCTACTACTTTGTATAAACGATTTATTTTATTTATAGTGGTATACACACGTTTTACTGGGGAGGTTTAAGGAGGGAAAGGTATGTGTAGAAATTTGTCAGGGCATGCCCTTAGTAAAGCTAGAAATTCGCTAGTAATTGACAAGTAAATATTTGATCATACATATCTTTATAGGACCTGGCTAGTTTTTAGACAGTAAAACTGTTTTATAATATTTCAAAAGTATTTAGCTAGTTTCCCTAGAAGAAAATATCGTCTAATTTCTTCAATAGTTTTGCCTTCTTAAACCTATCCAGAAACTGTCCAGTTTTCAGAAAATAATCTAGACAGATTTATTTTCTGAAAACTGGACAGTTTCTGGATAGGTTTAAGAAGGCAAAACTATTGAAGAAATTAGACGATATTTTCTTCTAGGGAAACTAGCTAAATACTTTTGAAATATTATAAAACAGTTTTACTGTCTAAAAACTAGCTAGGTCCTATAAAGATATGTATGATCAAATATTTACTTGTCAATTACTAGCGAATTTCTAGCTTTACTAAGGGCATGCCCTGACAAATTTCTACACGGGGGGGTACTAGCATCTGAAGAAAAAAGAAACTTTACCAAGGTGAAATTAAGGAAACTAAAGATAGTAGATGGTCAAAAACAAACGCGCACAATTAAGGAATCTAAAGTGAGAAAAACTAAAAAAAATTCAAATTCAGAAGATGAAGTCAGTGACGCTGCATGCTTGTATTGCAAACACCTTTATTCAAAATCCACAGAGGGATGGATAAGTTGTTCTAGTTGTCACAAATGGGCTCACAATTCATGTGCAGGTATAGATGATGAAGATGATGATGTAAAGCTAATATGTAAACATTGCTCGTGAGATTTTCATGATTTAATCATACTACCCCAATTTGCCCAAAGCGACGGGCATAACGGGATAAAATGCATTCTTTGATGTTTTCTGCAATATATAAGAACATATTTATTTTTTTATATGTTCCAATGTTATTAATAAACAGTTAATAATGTAACAATGATATTCCCTTATTGTCCAAATTACAAAGTTTCAGGTTTTTTAAAAATTTTATTTTAAACATTAAGTACACCATTTTGCCCGCCTCTCCCCTAAATACCGCTAAAATAATGTTGAGAACATCTCATTTCACCGATATAATGAAATTGTTAAAAATCCAATTATCATTTTGAAATAAAATGGTAGGAAAGGAGATTTCGTAATGCTTGAAAAATAGGGCATACGGCGAAACGCGGGACAATGGTACAGTCGTATTTTTCAACAGAATTTGATGAGACTAGTAATAATTAAAGCCATTCTTCATGTAGATTGTCATAAAGAGCTCGCATTTTAGATAAAGCTTATAGTTTTTCAGCTATGAACGTTTGAAGTTGCACGGCGCATAAATACATATTTCTTCTCTCGCGTATGATCAGCTGTTTCGCACGTCCATCTTCAATCGTTCATAATTGGAAAACTATAGGCTTTATCGAAAATGCGAGCTCTTTAGGACAATCTACATGAAGTACGGCTTTAGTTATGACTAGTCTGATCAAATTCTTTTGAAAAATACGACTGTACCATTGTCCCTCGTTTCGCCGTACGCCCTATATTTCAAGCATTACGAAATCTCCTTTTCTACAATTTTATTTCAAAATGATAATTGCATTTTTAGCAATTTCATTATATCGACGAAATGAAATGTTCTCAACATTATTTTAGCGGTATTTATATGTGTATTCGCTCCGTGCATTCAAACACTAATATTATAAGGTGAGAGTGTGTAATAGTGCATGTGAATATTACCAGCGCTACCTATCGGTAAATTTTGTCATTTTTGTTGGAAATTTTTCATATACGTATACAGTTATACATTCTCACTTTATTTTATTAGTGTTAAACGCACGGAGCCAATAGCTACAGATAGGGGAATAGCGTAAATATGAGGAAAGCTTCGCAGTAAGTTTCGATGCTGGAGAGGGGGAACACCTTAGCGTGAGCCACGAGAGGGGTGGAAGCCTAGCTTTCTTCCTAAAAATTTTTGGTTTTCGTCCACCTCAAAAACGCGGGACAATGGTACGGCTCTATTTCTCAACCGATTTAAATGTTTTTGGGCTTGTTGGAATCGTTAGGTCTGGCACCTCGTCATCAAGAAGCCCGATTTTTCGATTTGTTTTGCGTTTAAATATTATTAATGCGAATTTTTAAACAATTTTATTTTTTTTACGTTTTTTGGAAAATACGGCTTTACTTATGACAAAGTGCGAGCCCTAACGATTCCAACAAGCCCAAAAACATTGAAATCGGTTGAAAAATAGCGCTGGACAATTCTCCCTCGTTTTTCGTTCCGTATTGTTGACTACAGAGGGCTTGAGGGATCCCGTTAAGTAATACAAAATTTTGCCCTTTATAGTTTACAATTTTGGAACATGGTATTTTATTAATTAAATTATTGTATGAAATACTTGACCACTTTTTTTGATAAATTATTTCATAACATTGTACATGTGAGTTAAAACCTGTAGTATAAAAATGTATAATGATAAAAAATAATTCGTGGTTACTGTCCCTGATAATCAACTCTATAGATCCGAATAGAGGTAAAGTTTTATATACTCCAATATTTATTAAAAAGAAAGGTTTATATAAAAAATTATTTACGTTTACCCATTTATATATGTGAAAAATTGTTGGTGGAAAACATTGTTCAAAGTAAGCAAAATTAATATTATTTGAAACTTTTTTCAAGGGAATTTCTTGTCCAAATTTTATACTATTTGAAATACCAGTATTACACAAAAGTCGATTATTTACTATTAACTGATGCTTTACTGCTAAAGTCTTAGGTAAATTACGACGTGAGCAAGTAACGTGTGCAGCAATTTTTTATTGCTTATGTTTGGCTTCAAATCGCATACACCACGTATTTATTGCTGGGCCTGTTACTTGCATTATACGTGCGTAATGTAACAAGAAATGGTGCTTAGGTTTTAAAGTTGTTGAAAATAATTTTATACAGGGTGAGGCACTTAAGCCGCCCCAGAATACGAATGCCGAAAGAGGTGTATCTCTTTAACTATAACAGATATTCAATTTTTCCATAGGACATTTTCGAAGCCTCTTGTTATTTGCTTTCAGAAAGGTTCTATGCAAAAATTGAATATCTTTTATAGGTGAAGAGATACGCGCCTTTCTGCATCCATATTCTGGGGCGGCTTAAGTGCCTCACCCTGTATATAACTTATTGTGTTCTATAACTAAATTTTCAAAATAATGTAGAGACTGTGTAGTAAACGAATGTTCTAGCAGAAAAGTAACAATTTTATGTAAACAAATGAATAAATCCCAATGCTCATCATCTTCAGGTATTTTATCACCTATATAATAATGCCAAAATGAAGCACAAATGTAATTGTTTCTGACGTCGAAAGGCCTAAATAATTTTTTTTTAATTTTACTATTTGTAAAGCAGATGGTCTGTTATTTTCTGCCGTTGGATCAAAGTCAAAGGTTTTAATACGATGATTCAGTTCATCTATTGTAAAATAATTATTACTTATATACGGGTGTTTCACGTAAGGCGCCCCAGCTCGAAATGAGGATTCAGAGGGCATGGTGGGGGCAGATGCATCTAATTGGCTGCGGAGGGAGAGAGAAGGATTAACGTGGAGAAGGATAGAGCTATCCTTTACTAGACAATACGCCTAGCGTATCGCTGCCCCTCCCTTCCCCGCTCACATCAGTCATCTTTGGTCAACTATTATCCTCTTTCTCTTACTCTCTCTCCAACCGCGGCCAATAAGATGCGTCTGCCCCCACCATGCGCGCTCTAAGTCCTATTTTCGAGCTGGGGCGCCTTACGTGAAACACCCTGTAGAATAAAATTAAATTACTTAAATCATATCGGCAGACTCCTTCAGGGCAGTCATGCATAAAATGCAAAGTAGGATTTTTAATAATATGAAAAGAAGGCAAACTGTTCCACAAACAATTTTCGCTAATTCCAGAGTTTGAGACTGAATTTTGTTTTACATCATTTTCATAATTGTCAATAGTACGCATTAAATTTTCAACTTCGCAAGTTTGAACATATATCTGTTCTTTAGTAGCTTTGCAAAAACGACAAGGATAATTAGCCTTAAATGATTTGACAAAACCACAAATTTCATATATGCCTAAGTTATCTCCTGTAATATTTGTTAACACTATAAAAACGCGTTTATTTGGTACTATAAGAAATCCATTTTTTTCCAAACTTTCTAACTCCGTTAAAAGCGGTTTAAAAATTGATGTGTTTCCAAATTTAACTCTATCATCATGTAAGAATAAAAGTGTTAAGAATATATTATCTAATTTTGAACGTATTTCTGGTGGAAAACAAAGTAAAGAAAAATAAACAGCTCCTATTTTATGAATACCCCCGCGTAGAAAAAAATCACTATTTCCCATTTATTGCCCACACTGTGGCCCCCATATGGGCCAAACTGTGGCTACTGCCAGAATCCCACACTGTTTCCCATATTCGCGCCACTGTCCTGATATATTGACAGCATGGTTTTCCCAATATTTACGTTATATTGTAGATTATATTTATGTAATTTTCAACTTATATTAATGTAATGAATCGTGTTTTTTTATGAAAATGTATATATGTTTTTTTTAAATAAATTACGCCAAATAATAAATTGTTCAAACGAAACTCATTTTATTTTAATTAACAATTAATTCGTCTTGTATCACGTTTTTTGGATGTCTTAATGTATTACACATTGCGTTTACCACCGTGATGTATTCTCGTGGGTCCAGCTTAATACATGCATGCTTGTTAACGTAATCTAAAATTGAATTTTTAAATATTATTATACAAATTGCATTTTTTATTCTATTTACTTAACCTATAAAAAGTTATTAAAAGTTTTTACTGATGCAAATATTCATTAATTATGGTCTTATGGACGATTATTTTTTTAGCAAGACACTACTGACTACGTTAAAATGTTCAGGTGATAAAATCGAATGAGTTAATGCTCCTTTTTTCAAATTATCTATGTTATTTAAGGACGCTAGGATACTAATAATTATTATACATTCTACGGAATCCAAAATATTCTCCGGAATTTTTTGCCAAATGGATTTGCCTTGTGCAGTCATGGTTTTCAATTTCTCATCTCCGATTAAAATTCGGAGAAGCCTACGAACCATTTCGTTAGGTTTCTTCTTCCACCTCTTCAAATAGTATAGGTCGTCTTTGTTCATAAATACATTGGATCTTGGTTTTAATTCCACCTGAAATAGAATAAAATTTAAGTAAATATATTTTTCCTAAACAGTTTTGATATAAACACAAATTGCTTTTAATTATTTTAAAATTTAAGTAGTTATGCCATTTAGTATTTTTAGGGCTGTTGGGTTTGCTAGCATTTACCAATTTAAACATGTGCGAATACAAGTTAAATTCTACTCAACAATAAGAAAAATAATACCTTATTTAATTAATGTATGAATACAGTACTTTACCTTCATTAATAGGTCCTGCTGCTTTTCTCTTAATGAAGTATGCATACCTTTCAATTCTTTTATCATCTACAAAAAGGAATCTTAAATTAAAAAGTTGAAATTTTTGTCCAAGACTTAAAAAAATATTTTAAAAATATCAGGTACTTATTAGTGATGTATCACTTAAATACATACATTTTTTAAAATACATGACATTTTGCATTTCTCCTTTTCCATTTGTGCCATCATTTGTTCCACTTTCGTCATATAAATTAATTGGAATTCTGTAAATGATATATTAATTTTGTTAGTCTTCATTGTATTTCTGACAATAGTTATACTTATAGCATAAGTGAAAAATGTAGATACGCCTAAATATCTAATAAACAATGCATTTTAGAAAGCAAATTTATGAATTAAAATTGTAAGCTGTAAAGAGATGCATTTAACAATTGTAGATGTTTATACTTCAAAATATCTTAAATTTTTTAAAAGCAAGACAATGTTTATGCATGATAATTTTGCTCGCTATTTCAAAGAAGCCCATACCTTCAAAATATATAAGGACGTTATTTCTTCTAATTATGTGAATTAAGGGGCAAATTTTATATTTTTAAATCGTTATCAAAAGTAACTTTAAGATTTAAGACAAGTTATAAGCTTTAAAAAGACCATCGTGTCACATTAAAATTACTTATTAAACACAATCGATTACAAGTGTTAAGTATACCTTTTTAGTTATATTAATTTTCATGTTTTTGCTTTATTTCTAAAATGCTCTGTTTATGTAGTATATTTAGATGTGTCCATATTATACTTATATGAGTCGCTATGTTATACCTGCTGGGTGCTAATCATTACAGCTTTCTCTGCTTTGAGACATATCGTTCAATTCTGCTTCCTGATTATTATGAATACTTTCTTCAGCAAAATTATTTGATGTATCTTCATATTGGCTTAAAATATCCCCGTCTATTTCCTCCGAACACATTGATTCACCTTCATAATTATTGTGTGTGTGTGTGTCATCTGTTGTAATAAAACCATTAAATTATATGATATTGTTGCATTGGAATGTTTAAGGCAAAATTAGATAATTAACAAAACTGATTTGTAATTAGCCAAGTAATATAGTAGTTTAATGTTTTCTTTGTGTTTAATAGAATATACAGTTAGAGAAAATCGGGACAGAGCTAAACTTGCTGTACATGAGAGTAATGCCTGGACGACAGTATAGATATATCTTTATCTACTTATATATTCCCCTGCCATCGAAACACTACCGTGTATCTTGATATTTAGACGAAAGTTAAAGTTAAGCTTGTGGTTCATTACGTACCATTATTTACTTCAAATATTGAAGGTTCAATATCATCAATTTCATCATCATCAGAATTATCTTCTCCTAAACTTGCTCTAAATTGCCTGAAAGTTATTAAATCTGCTAACTTCTGGTTTTTCATTTTACCCTTTCCCTTTCCAAGTATTTCTCCGTTTTTGGTTACAGTTAACGATTCTAACCAATCACTATCATCTGTAACGTGCGTATAATAAATTATTACATTATTTAAATTTAAAATAATGATGAAATATTTAGTTATAACTATTCACTGTGTGAGAGATTTAACATAGTATGGCTCTCAGTAAAGAGAAGCAATTAAATTAAAACAAGTAAAAATAAGTATCCCGAAGAGTATAAAACATTGAATAGATTGTATGGTTTTGAGTATGTATGAGGTAGAGTCGCGTTGGAGTGAGACGACACGAGAGATCCGGAACGTTCTCGCCCCGACCCACCTCCAATCTTCAACACACTGTAATAATACAATTTGAGTTAAATATACTAACCACTTAATTTTAAAATCTTCGCCTTGTAATGCCTCAGGCCATATTTAATGAAACAAATGTTTCCTTCACTGAAATTTTCCTCAGCTATTACGACACTGATCTCTTTTGAGACCGTCCACTGTACAAGGGCAAACATTTTCATCTTTTAATGTAATGTTGAAGAAGTTGATTATGCTTCAGAAAAATAACTAATTTTCTAAGGTTAGAGGTTTGATTACTGTAAATATTAAGGATTCGAGTACAGGATGTTCTGGTGTGAAGGTAGATTCATATCGAAACAAAGCAATTCTTATGGTCATATTCACAAAGCAACTATCAACGTCACTGCACATACATTTTGAACAATTTTTTATGCGCATTAGCATTGCGATCTAATATTGCTAATGATTCGATACATGACGAGCCCTACAACCTCAACGCTTAATTTATAAAGTAGAAAAGGAAACAAATCATGCCAAAGCGTCCACTACGTTTTAAAGACTACTCTGACTACTCCAAATACAGGATCAGAAAAATAATTAAAAGCGGGTTAGTTGCTTTTTAATTTATAAGTTTAAATTTATTAGTACATAAAAAAGTGCTATTACGATAGGGAGGTTACCAAATTTTAAGCAACTATATTATTAATTTACTTTAAACTAATATAAGCTTATTATTATATAACAATATTCGTAAACGGAACTTAACCTCAAGTTCAATCTCAAAACCGGTAAAATCTATATTCTATGTCACACGTCTTATAAGCTTCAATGCGAGCTTTAACTTAAGTTTCGTTTATGAATACTGGTGTAAAATCTGTTTATGAATGCGAGTAATAATTTTTGCAGAAACAATTCAGTTGCTAACAATGATTCCCTACAAAACAATGAACAAATAGAGCATGGGTTTGAAAATGCTGGACCATCCACATTAAATTAATATATACAAACTCGAGCTAATGAAGAGCTTAATTTAGAAAATAATATGGACTCTGATGCGTGGGTGGAATTATGCGACGAAAATGTAAATAACATAATTTGGGAAAATAAATCACACAACGAAGATGCAAACAGCATAATTTCTGATACTGAAATACCCAATGAAGATGCAGACATTTCAGATTCTGAAAGTACGTGTTTAAACTTATATTGTTTACTTTCAAATTACGTATCAGTAGAGTTCTTGATATTGCTGATAGCCAAGGGTCTACCTATTAATGAGAAAACTTATTATGGCCCTAAAAAATGCCTTGATAAAATTTCTACTAGGATGGTTATATCCCTTTTTAATGATTTCTGTAGATCTATGATATTAGACGGAGTTTTTATTTGTAACAGGCGAAATTTATTATAATTTTGTAGGGGAGACCGGGGCTAGTTGTAACATTTTACGTTTAATGTAAAAATGATCAAATAAAATGTACCCATGTCTGTAATTACTGAAGTGAATTTGAGTAAGTAATTATTGAACTATAATGTACAAGAAAAAAATTTCATCAAGAATTGTTCGTTAAAAAGATAAAAGATGTTTCTTCAAATATAAGTAGTTGTTACTTTTTGCCCCATGTTGGGGCAAAAAGTAACAAGGCTGGGGCAAGTTGTTCCACACGTGAAAAACACTTAAAAATCTGGAAAATTGTATATGTTATATCTCCTTTGTCTACCTATTATTAAAGTTAACTAGAATATTAATTATTTATTACTTAAATAATAAAATGAAAGATTACAAGAAGCAATATAACGTGAAAAACTAAACTTTAACTTTATTCTATAACAAAATAAAATTCATTCGAATTAATAATTTTATACATTAATCAGAACAACAGTCTTCACATAAAAACTTTATTTTATCAGTTTTTACGCATTTGTCGTGTGCCCAGTTTTGGCAACTTAGGCACTGAATCCATTCTTCGCCAGATTTACTGCTGGAGAATGGCGTCCAGCAGATTATGCAATAACATTCATTATCGGCATCAGAATTTTCACTTGATTTAGTTTTCGTCGATGACGGTAGCGTTTGCCGTTTAATCTTTTTTTCATTGGATGCAGCCACCTCTTTCTTTATTTTTTTAACATATCCACTTTCTTTTTTTTTTAGTGGTTTCCTCTTATTAGTAGCACTACTAGATGCTCGCTCCTGTTCTGCAAGTGCTAAAGCATCTCTTTCTGGTGAAGCTGTTAGAACAGCACACTTTTTCCTTTTTCTTTTGCATGACCTGAGTTTTCTAGGAGGTGCCTTTGGGAGCGGTCGTATTATGTATGGGTCAAAAATTTTATTTTGAGAAGCAGCTGTTGATTCAGGTGCATTTGTTGGTGAATTAGGAGGATCAGAATTGCTCGGTTGCTCCATTTCGACCAAATCAGCATTTATTGCTAATGAAGTTGAATCAGGATCTATATTTTGAGGAATCGGAGATTCACAATGATTATCTAAAGACAGACGGCTAGAATTTTGTAGCTCCGATATGTCTCTATTTTCCATTTCAGAGCTTATAGCTGTAGTTGGCATATCACGGTCTGTTACAAACGATGGTGCAAAATCAACATCTTTAAATACATTTGAATTCAACGGTGAAATACCACATTTTTCAAATGCCTTTGAAATATTCATTGGCGTTGATGCCAAAGGCCATGCGTATTTAACAATCTCAGGTAAATCGTAAATCTTCATTGTTTTACCTGGATTTTTTCGCATCCAATTATCTTGCGCTGATGCACAATATTTTTTAAAAGGCCCATATACCCCAACATCTAAAGGTTGCAATCGGTGCGAACAATGCGGAGGGAATGAAAGCATAATTATGCCATTGGCTCGAGCTTTATCTATAATATTGATGCCAATATGAGAGTGATGATTGTCTAATAACAAGAGTATTGGCTGATCTGGAGTAGGTTTAACAATTTTAATAAAATGAGTTAAAAATATATCGAACTCTGTAACCGTCATCCACCCAGATCTGTTTCCTGCTCCTATAGATTCCGGTGGGCCAGATTTTACAAAAACATCGGAATACCGTATTCGGGGAAAAATAAACATTGGAGGTATGCTATTCCCAGCAGCATTGACAGCCATCTCTACAGTAACTAATTCACCTCTTTCCGCCGAAGTCATTGCGCCTATTTGTTTAACACCTTTTTTAGCCACAATCTTTCGTGGTTTTTGCACCGTTGTAAGGCCAGTCTCATCGACATTCCAAATTCTTGATGGAGATAAATTATATTTAAACATAATATGGCTTAATTTAGAGAAAAATTCGCTGACATTATGCTTATTAAATGATGTCGCTCGGCTCATGCTTGTAGCTTCAGGTGTTCGGATTGATAAAGTTTTACTTCCTTTAAGAAATGAATTGAACCAGTCTACACTGGCTTTCTTGTCTCTGTGCCATGAATTTGGTATAGTTTTTAGCTTAATATTAATGGCACAATCATATGCCAATTTTCGCACTTCTTCAGGTAGCAGGCCGAAATATATATTTGCACACTGCGTTAAATATTCTGTTATTTTGTTCTCCTGTTCCTCATTAAACACCTGACGTGGCTTTTTATATCCCATTTTAGTATCTCCTTTTTCATATTTACTTAAATATCGTGCCAATGAGACATGGCATAATTCAAACGTCGTTGATGTTTTCCTGATGGAATCCCTCTCGTTCAGAACCATATGTGCCGCTGCTTTATATACTTCTGCAGATTGTGTACCGCGACTAGTCTTTCTTTTATAAGTCCTCATGCTACAAATTGAAAAAAATAGGAGTTCGTCATCAATTTTCAACATACTTATTCAATTTATGTTAAATTATATTTTTGGGGTAAGTTGTAACGCTGTTACAACTAGCCCCTTGAAAGTGTTACTTTTTGCCCCATTGGATATATTAATATTTTTTTAAATTTATAAAAGAACTGCTATATTTTTGTACGAAACCTAGTCGTAATATGGTTATGGGCTAATAACCTAGTTTCAATGAAATGTTAGATTACATAAAAGTGCATTCGGTTAAGAAATATACCAAAACTTAAAACTTAAAATTTTAAACGTACTTGATGCTTTTTAACCTCGAATTAGATTATCGTTTCCTATTACGTTCAGGTAAAACTAATGCTATGAACAGCTCATGCAATGTCTCAATATGTTTCCTAGTGCAAATTGACACATGTAACGCTTCGTTCATATGTTTCAATCATTAGATACGAGTACTGTTACTATGTGCCCCTGTTACTTCTAGCCCCGGTCTCCCCTACCTATACTTTTAAAATAAGTTATTCAGTTTTTATTTATCTAAATCTTTAGATGGTGACAAAGATTGGTTCAGTGAAAAAGACGAATACAGAGAAAGTGAGGATGAAAATTATCATGAAAATCATATTAATGACGACGATCCTCTTTTATACGAAAATTCACAATTAACGAGAAGAGAAAGCGCTTGTGCTATTATAAGTGTAGCCATGCGACACAACATAACGGGCTCTTTACTTACGGACGTTTTAAAATTAATAGAACTTCATTGCCCAAAACCCAATTTGTGTTTTATTAGCAAACACAGACTTAAATCTTTTATGAAATCCAGCAATATTATTAAGCAAACTTTTTATTGTGAAAATTGTTTGCAAATTATACCGGAAAATGAAAGTTGCCCAAAATGTTCCAATAAAGATCGAATTTCAAATTTTATTAATGTCCCTATTATACCACAAATTGAATCCTTATATCGGCAACCTACATTCGTGGAAAATTTAAAATATAGATTCGAGAGGAATAGTGCTTTATTATCAGATATTTATGATGGTCAAATATACAAGGAATTGAGTTCCCCTGATAAAATTCTCAGTAGCAAATTTAACATTTCGTTATCATGGTATACGGACGGAATATCACCATTTCACTCATCAAAATTTTCTGTTTGGCCCTTCTACTTTATTATCAACGAATTAAGCTTTAAAAATCGATTTAAACAACAAAATTTATTGTTGGCAGGCTTGTGGTACGGAAATAAAAAACCTATACCAAATTTATTCTTAAAGCCAGTCTACGCTGAAATAAAAACATTATATACAGGTATTTTGGTAAATCTAAATTCAAAATTAAAAGTAAAAATAAGTAGCATTATTATAGCTGGTACATGTGACCTCCCTGCTAAGGCACTATTCCTCAACATGAAACAATACAACGGAAAGTTTGGTTGTCAAAAATGTCTTATTCGCGGACAACGTGTTAAAAATGTTCAGATCTATCCATATGAAAAATTTAAAGTAAGAAATGAAAAAGACACAATGATGCAAGCTAAGCTTGCTAATACTACTAAATTGCCAGTTTGTGGAGTAAAGGGGCCAACAATTTTATCATCAATGGTACACAAATTTATTCAAACTACATCTATAGACGTAATGCACTGTGTTTTTGAAGGTGTAGTAAAGAGTTTATTAGAATTCTGGTTTGATTCAAAATTTTCAAGACAAAATTTTTCCATATCTCATCATTTAAAAGAAATAAACGACAGATTGATAAGCATTAAACTACCTGGATTTTTACATAGATTTCCTCGTTCAATATCTCAAAATTTAAAGTACTGGAAAGCTTCAGAGTTAATAGCCTGGTTTTTTTATTATGCAATACCTATTTTAGAAGACAAATTACCTTCAGAGTATATGGATAATTTTAAATTATTAGTTTCAAGTGTTTCTTTATTAATGCAAAATTCTATAACGTTGCAAAATATCAAGGATGCCAAATTATCATTAAATAAATTCGTTTTAGATTATCAAAATTTGTACGGCATGCGATACATGACCTGCAACCTCCACTCCTTACTACACCTTCCACAATGTACTGTTGATATTGGTCCATTGTGGGTAACATCCTGTTTTCCTTTAGAAGATTTAAACGGAAAATTAAAACGCTTTATACATGGAAGCAAAAAACCACAATTACAAATATGCAACAATTTAATAAATTATTCAAAATTATCGGTGTTTCTGAATAACAATTTAAGACCAAATTCTAGTATATATAATTTTTGTAAGCAATTAAAGTACACACATAATCGACAAAAATTAAGTAAATTAGTTGACAATATTTTTATACTTGGTACAACTCAAATTTACAATATCGATTATTTTGATAAAACGGCACTTCATGATATTAATTTTCCATCATTGGACAAAACATTTCACAAATTTCATCGTATAAAATAAGACAGTTACATTTATTGCTCTAAGGAGTATAAGAAACGAATTAAAACAGATTCATCTATTTGTACTTTTCTAAGAGGAAATGAAAAATGTTTTGGCCAAATACAATATTTTATAAAAACTTTTAGTTGTTTGTGTAATCATATTTGTAATTGTGGTGAATATGCATTTGCAATAGTCACAAAACTATCAGTTAATTATATAAACTCTATTTCAAATAATGTTGGTTTAAATTATATTCATTTAATTGAAAATCGAAGTCTTCGTAATATTGCTGTTTCTGTTAAAGATTTGGATTCTTTGTTTTTTTTTTTGAAATAAAAATATAAACAAAAGTTTTATCTTAGAGCCTATAAATAAAATAGAATTCGAATAAATGTTATTATTTTCAAAATTAATGAATAATTTTAAAAACTACCCCCATGGAAAAATATATATTGAAAAATGTATAAAAATATATTTTTATATATTTCAAAGAAGAATAATATATTGAATAATATATTTTTATAAATCCATATAAATATATTTATGTCATTATATTTTAAAGTTATATAATATTATATTGATAAATATAAAGAAATTGTAATTTAAAATATATTTATTTAAATATATGTTAAAATATACCAAAGAATATATCAAAAATGTAATATACTTCTACATTATTAAATGAATTTTCAAATACATTTAAAATATAGTAGAAAATGTATTTTATTTTAAATAAAAACTATATTAATTTCTATATAATTAAATGTATTTTAAATTATATTTTAAATCTTTTCAAGAATATAATTTATTTTAAATTAATGCCACAATACTTTTTATAATATTGAATGTATTTTAAAGTATATTTAAAAATTTATTAAAAATATAATTTACTTTATATTAAAACTATAATGTATGCTATATAAAGTTTAAAAGTACTAAATATAAGCATACTATATATATAGAAATATATATTTTACATTTTTTTCACAAAATATTATTTTTATATATATTCACATGTAGTAAATATGGTTATTTTTAAATACATGTTTGATACAAATTTAACAATAATATTTATTCAAGAAATTCAAACTTATTTGGGTGAACACAAGCTATGCATAAATTAAATATTTCAATCTCTACTAAAGTAATTTTTTCGCAAATATCTTTAGCATCAATCACAGAAAGATTACTATCGCTACCAATTAATGGAATTAAATGATCTAATTTAAAATTTGATACTAAAGGCTTATTTTGCCTTAAATAATAATAACCAATAGCATACAGCTGCTGTAGATTGTTAGTATTAACAACTACAAATATTTCAATTGAAAAGATTTCTTCATCTTTTAAAAGAACAAAATAGCTACGACGTTTTGTTGGCCTTGTATATTTTTTTGAGTGTATTACCTCATCATTTATGATAATTCTTTCATAAAATTGAAAAACAGTATTAGACTGAAATTGTATATTTCTTCGCGAAAACGCTAAAAAGTAACGTCGACATAATTCTGTACATGTATTAGGGCTACCTAACATAACAATATTTTCTATCGTGAGTGCAGAACGTGGATGAAATTTTTCATCGATAACTCTAGATAGAAATAGCTTTTGATTAATTGTTAAGTGTTCATCACATATTACCCTAAGTTTCTTGATAACAATATGCTCTCGATAAGCGTTACAAATTTGTAAAGGCACACCATAGTAGAGGAGCTATGCGGTTCCGATGACAGGGAGTGGGGGAAGCTGTTTTGTGGTGTGGAAGGGGGATGGGTGGGGATAAGACTCTCTTAGTATGGTAGTGGTGGGGATGAGGAAGGAAAGGGTCTTATAGTGGGATCGCGTTTGGTTAGGGAGGGAGGGGGTATTTTTCACCCTATGTCACAGTTGGAAGGTCTTATAGTGGGACCGAGTTTGGTTAGGTAGGGGGTATTTTTCACCCTATGTCACAGTTGGAAGGTCTTATAGTGGGACCGGGTTTGGTTAGGGAGGTGGTATTTTTCACCCTATGGTACCGTTGGTTAGTTATCCTACGGGGACCTAAGTTATCCTACGGGGCCCTAGTTGAGGGAAGGTTTTTTCACCCTTCGAAGTCGATGGTTAGTTACCTTACGTAGCCTAACTATTTCCGACTCTGCTACACAGATAAACTAGGTTGAGTTAATTGCTAGTTCCAGTAGTCACCGCTAGGTGACTGCCTTCCTTAATCTTCTTTCGCGCTAATGGTATTTTAATATTACGTAATTACACACACGGGTGAACTAGTTCAATTTAATTGATAGTACCAGTAATTGCCGCTAGGTGGCTACCGCAATCCCCCCTTTTCTCGTTAGTTAAATTGTAGATAGCTATTGTGATAAGTTGCTGATATCGTGCAAGGAATTAACTTTCCATCGAGCATGGAATTATAACTTTGCATGGCTTTAACAAAACCTATGCAGCGTATAACGAAATATCCTCTAAATGAAAGAGTATAGTTTTAATAGTCTCCCCTATTGGGGAGAATAACAATTTAACATCAATTTCAGGAATATTAATATTTTGATAGGGCAACTTATTAAGTCCTAGCTGTTACTATACCCAGGTCAGGTTCACCAATTTATTAGACCTTACAGCTCCTCACTTATAGTATGTCCTTAGAGGGTACTATTTGACCATTCAGAACCAATCCTAGATCCTCCCACTATTCTCTCCTTCTATGGACCCTCTCTAGACTTTCATTCAAGAAATCATTTACCTTTCTACGAGCGAATTAGTTAAAGTGATAAAAAGATGTTTGACTAAAATTATACATTCGCGGTACCACGGGATACGGCTATAGAGAAGCTAACCTTCAAGAGGAGGATGTGGATGAAAAAGGAGGAGGAGGAGGAGGATGAGACATGGAGACTGGATGAGTAACTGATAGTAAAACTTTAGTTATTGAATAAAAAACAGTTTTAAGAATTTTTATAGCCTTCCCTGACTTATCTTTTAGCCATTTTTAGCTTTTCAGGTAAGCATATCATACGATCCATCTAACAAGCAGGCTAGGTATTAGAAAGGGAAAGAGTTGTCAGTGCACTTCATTTTTTTGAAGGGTAAAGCAAAACATAACTTTTACCTAGACATTAAGAAGCTGTATTGGCACCATTCTAGCGATTGGAGAACTGATTGCTGAGTGTGCTGATATCTTCTAGCACGGATATGCTCGAGTACCTGACGCCTGAGATCATGTCATGTCATGACTTGTTACTTGATTTATGACCTTTTAAATCCTCGATTTTTTCATATTCTCTCAATTTTTTATATGCCTAGCTATCGAGAGGAATGTGCTCATAAATTTTACCGTTTCACTTAAGAAAAGTCTGCAACACGTTTATGCAATTAAAAGAATTCTGGAGAAACCACTGGTAACGTGTCATGACCTGTTTGACGCAAATTTTCCCCAGTTCACTTTAGAAAAGTCTACAACATGATTATGCAATTAAAAGAATTCAGGAGAAACCGCTTGTAACGTGTTACGACTTGTTTGACGCAAATTTCGTAGGTGGGAAAGAATACCCAACCACCCAAATATTAACTTCCAATAAGAATGCATCTCATCCCCTTCCATGAATGCATCTCATCCCTTCCACTATTTTTAAAACCCTTGTTGTCAGCAATCGGGAAATTTCAGTCAGTCAGTTTTCATTAGAAGCTTCAAGGAGGTGAAAGATCCAGTGCAAAGCTATATTCCGAATATTTTCCTTGCTGTACCACAGAAATTCTTTTGGGTGGTAAGAATTATTCTTTTATTATTATTCTCTTTTCTTGCTATTCTATTTCAATATTTTTCTTTTCTCAATTTCTATGTTTTTTCACAGAAAAATGGATTTAACCAAGATCAATGCACTTGCAAGTGTAACTTACGAACCTAAGACTTTCGTAAAGCTGAATACTTTTGAGGAGAATAAGGAGTATCAAATCACTGAATTAGGAAAATTAAGACCAAATATGGAGAGAAATTAATAGCGAAGCTGGCTACCGACGAATGGTTCTTCCTACCCTCAAGGATGATGAAATTACTGGAGTCGCCTGAACTAATCAAAGAACTTCAAAATGCTGCATCAGCGAATACATTAAAAATCTTATATGTTGGAGGACGATACAATAATTTAGAATTTAAAGTTACCCAATGATAATCATAAGATAAATTTTGGAAATGTTTGTAAGGAATGTTTTTAAGGAATGACACCAATAAATGTTTATTATATCTTATTTATTTATTTTTTCTTTACCCCTCACTACATTAGTAAGATACATATAAATCTAGTCTATTAACTTACATTTCTAACAATACTAGTAAGCGGGTTATATTCAACGATTTTATCATGTATAATTAAACAAAACGCAGTAGTATTACTTGGAATATTTCTAGTACAATCAATCTCAATTTTAACATCAACAGTGCCTGACTTTATAGATTCATTTTGATGCGAACAATCGATGACGAAGAGAGGACCGTATTCCACAAAGTTTTTGTAATTAAGCATTGGTTTCGACTGTTTTTCTCCTGCATAATATGAATGGATAAATTTAACATACATATCATATAGTACAGAATAACGGTTTTTTTCGCTATCACTATCAATTCGGTCATATGGATAAAATTCTGAATTCAGATAGACTTTAACATCACGAACAGAACTGTCATTGAATCTAAGCACCTCCATATGCTGCGTACTCTTCTTATTTTGTCTAAATGCTAGTATAACATATCGAGGTTTCTCCAATTGTGTTGCAGCTTTTACGGCCCATGTATGCCTCTGTGTTTCAGGTAGAAGTGGATATTCGTAGAGTTCCCAGGAACGAAAAGCCATGGTTAAACTTTTGTTTTGCTCAATCAAACGTAGAAATTTAAGTTTTGTATAATCATTCAGTGATACATGAGGAATCCTCCATTGCACTTTTTGCAAATCAATTTTGGAGTTGATGATTTTTCTCGAAGAATGTAGTGAATTTATATCATCACGTGCTCGAATAAGAACGAGTTCATGACGTGCATTTATTATAACTCTTCTGTAGTCTTCACACAAACCCAACAGCATTTGCAATGGTACACAAAAGTTGAAATGATTCGTAGACCTGTGATCTGTTAGAAACCATCCTGAATGACGTAGACTTGCACTTTCCTCAGCAGTTAAGGAGATGAAATTCTTCATGGAGCTAGTAATACCCACATTCTTACAGCGATCAATCTCAATACCATTCAATTCATAACGAATTTCATCAAACAAGAATGCCATGGAATTACAGTCAAGTCCTACGACATCTTGGGCTGTTGCATCTGGAGCACGGGTTCCAACGATTATCTTTCCCTCAATGTAGAGATAACTTTCACAGGGTAGAAGAATTAAATCTTGCTGTTGTATAGGAATTCGAATTTCATCACTATTTCCCAATGAGGCATTTGCATAAGGATTGTATGCATGCATTTCCATTTTAGTGATGCGATTGTCGAACACCGGTTGAGCGGTTACATCTAATGGATCCATTTTTATTTCTAACGTTGAAACCCAGTGATTGTAGAAAGGTGATATTTCTTCTTGTTAATGATGCGCCAACGTTACCTTCGCTCAATGTATTTTGTCCTCCAGCGTTACCTTCACTCAATGTATTCTGTCCTGCTGCAGCAGTTGGACTGATAGGCTCATCGAGTATCGGTGATTTATAAGTATTCTTGTAAATCAACATTTTCTAATATGTAAACGAATTGTGATTTCTTCACCTCCGAAATTTACTATACGATCTTCCTGATCGAGAATACGCAAGGTGAAACGGTCAATTACTTTCGCAATGACTGGCAAGTAAATGACGTTCTTCGGTGTTTCTGCGATTTTATAACCTGGCGGAACACTCGGAAAAAATTCATGTATAACATGTCGAGGTCTACCGTTTGTGTACGCACCAGCTGTAATGTTGCATTCAATTCGTAGAATATTTACTCTTATAATGTTTACGGGCTCGTCTGATTCAGCTAGTGTGTTCGGTGGAATAACACGATCTGATGAAAAACCCAACAAAGAGCCTATATTGTTAGGTTGTGTAAAATCAATCTGATATTTACACTTTATTTCACTTTTTAATGTATTATTATTAGCACGTAGAAAAATTACTTCTTCTTCATCACCTTCGAACATCTGAGCACGTAAAAAGTCATTTATAGCATTGAGCTCATAACAACCTGTAGGTATAGTTAGCTCCTGATCATCAACGTAAAATATATTGTTTGTCTCATCAACATTAGAGATTGAATTGAAGCTCTGAAAGTCTACGAGACCGAGTTCATAATGTCCATCTCGAAGATCGATCGGGGGGAAAAAATCTGACCCCAATACCGAGTCACGGCCAGAGAGTGTAACTGTTAAAGACATTGTTCACGTAGAAACTTGACACACAACTGACCGCATATGCTTGAATCATACGATTGATATTGGTCGTGGTTGTAGTAGATTATAGCAGAAGGTCCAAAATATTCCACAAGTTCAATTGGTGGTTTTAAATTTCCGAAGGAATCGAAATACTTAACGTGCTTATTACGTTTAACGTAAGCGACCCAATGTGTTCCAGGACCTTGTTCGTCATCAAGATTCACAATTGCGCACTCATTGCGTTGCGCATTTTGAGGTAGAGATGTACGCATAAAGACTCCCCGAAAATGCGGTATTTTACGGCAGACGTTTGATAATTGCATATTACTAGTAGGTCCAGATTTTGGAAGTCCATTTATTTCTTTTCCTTTTCCTTTTCACTCCCTCTCCTATTCGACTGTATGGTGCGAGGTATAAACCTTGTCCCCGTCTCGCTTCCATTAAGCGATTGTGTCGATGCATTTCTTCCAATTGTTTTTTGGCTGCTTTGGTGTCGTTTACAGCCTTTGCTATACCTGCTGCACCGCCAGCTAATGCGCCCACCGCACTCAGCAGCGGAAGCAATGGTAATAAACCCCCCCGTTTTGTTTTAGTAAGTGACTTTTTCCTCAATAAACCACCTCGTTTTTTCGGTACACGAATTTTTCTTTTCTTCGTACTTTTTCTAGGCACTCGCAGTCCTAAGCCGAGTTTCCGTTTTGCATTCATTGATGCCCAGACAGCAGTCGCTGTCGCTCGTTCACCTACGGATGAGTCACTAGCTATGATACGTTGTCGTGCACGGCGTGCAAGTACTTTATCAGCATGATGACGCGAGGGCAGGTCCTTATATACTGAATATGCGATATCATGCTCACGGCAAGCATCATCCAGAGGGTTTATTCCTCGATCACCACGTGCTAACCGTTCATGAAGGCGAGTACCTGGACCGCAATAATTGTAGCCAGGTACATGCAGCTCGAAGGGTAGTTTATTTAGCAGCTTATTGAAAAAAGATCCACAACCATATCTCATCATGTCATGCTTTCCTAACGGGTTCGTTGGCACATCCAGCAATTTTTTATTGAAGGCGGTATTCCATCAAACTGATCTTGATTAGGTAAATTATAATGTTCCATACAGGCACGATATTGTTGCACTTCAGGATCTGCACGAATGTGCTCAGGTAATTTACACCAAACAAGTCGAATACTGTTTGGAAAGCGCTTCAATAGTAAAATTTTTGGAATGTATTCAAGCTGCTCAATAGTTAAATCCTCCAAACGTAGCACATCTAACATTAACAACGACATAATGAGAACTGATGAGATAATCTGCTTCGAGCCTATAAATAGCTTGCATGATCATAGAGTTTTACAGTTATGGATTTCGTAAAGCAACCACTGCACATTCGTGTCTCCAACGCCGATCGTTTTATTGTCGGTGGGGGTTGTGGAGGAAGGAGTAAACGTCATGGATCCCTACTTCCATCTACAATTCGTAGTATAATTTGCGGACCCTCGAATTGCGGTAAAACAAACGTACTGCTTAGTCTCGTAGAAAGTCCTAACGGTGTGAGATTTGAAAATATTTATGTATACTCAAAGTCGCTTCAACAACCCAAGTATCAATACCTTGAACGGTTATTAAAAGGACTAAAAGGTATTGGATATTTTAAATTTTCAAACAATAGCGACCTTGTAAAGGTAACTGAGGCGTTACCCAATTCTATTTTCATATTTGATGATGTTGCTAACGATAAGCAGGATAATATCAGAGACTACTTCTCCATGGGTAGACATTCAAATATTGACTGCTTCTACCTCTGCCAGACTTATGCTAAAATTCCTAAACACATGATTCGTGATAATGCAAACCTTCTCATAATCTTTAAGCAAGATGGTACTAATTTAAAACATATTTATAACGATCATGTAAACACGGATATGTCATTTGAAAAATTCAATGAATTGTGTTCAAAGTGCTGGCACCATGATTATGGATTTCTAGTGATCGACAAGGATAGTACAATTCAAAATGGTAGATATCGGAAAGGTTTCGATGAGTATGCTAAGATTAAATAGTATACCGTTTGCTTAAGATTGTTCAGTTTAGAGCTAAGTGTCCATCAAAACACACACATCAAATGAGCATGGAATAAACCTAGTATAAACGTGGAAATAAAAACGTGGACTGAATCTAAATTGAACGTGAATTGAACGTGGAAACGTAGATTGAACGTGGATTGAACGTGGATTTGAACGTGGATTGAACGTGGATTGAACGTGGATTGAACGTAGATTGAACGTGGATTGAACGTGGATTGAACGTGGATTGAACGTGGATTTGAACGTGGATTGAACGTGGATTGAACGTGGATTGAACGTGGATTGAACGTGGATTGAACGTGGATTGAACATGGAAAGAAGGAAAATGGAAGAAAAGATGCTGCTAAAGAAGATTGCCGCGAAAAGTAAAGTAATTCGTGAAAAATATCGTGCACTCAAATCAGGAAGAGAAATGATGGAAACCAATTTAAATGAAACTTTTAAACCAATTGTTGAGCCATTGAAGAAGCTCACTGAACATAATGAGATGACCTTCGTGTCCCCGAAATATGAGTATAAACAGGAACCGCTACAGAAGACTACTGCAAGCGATAATTCTTTGATTATTCCATCGGAACGTAAAAGAACTTATTTCTCATCGACTCCACAACGTAAATATTTCGCAGACAACTCTAGAATTAAAATTCCAACCCCTTCATCTGATGATGATGATGATGAGCAAGGAAATTCACGACCTAATGAAACATTATACCTTTCTCTGGAAGAGGATGGGGAGGAGGAGGAGGAGGAGGAGGAGGAGGAGGAGGAGGGAGTGAAAGTGGAAAAGGATGTTAATGATTTAGCAATACCATCACCAATGCAAGCAGAAACTCCATCATCACCATTGCAATGTCAGAATATGCACCAATTGGACGTAAATATATAGAGATGTTTCTGCGTAAAAATAAGGATTTAATTGATGATAATTTTGGAATTGAACGAGATGTTAGACTTAAGAAAATGAGACTTGGAAAATGTTCTTTTAAAGTAAATCGTAAAGATTTTATTATTATTGATGATGAGTATTATCAGGGTACTATTGGTCTATTTGAATTGATCTTCATGAAAGAGCCACATGATTATACTGAAGATGATTTAAAAACATATAAGAATATTCTATCTCAAACTAATGTACACAGAGCAGATTACAGTAGCGAGGGAAAGCTTCGTGGGAATAAGGGTCATAAATGGAAGAAAATAATTAGCCCATTATTTCCTCCAAAGAACCTTGTAAAAGGTAGCGGTTATATGTGTGTTAATGATAAACCAGTGAACTATGTACATTGGAATGATCCGAACGAATTAGTTGAACGTTTGAGACTTTTGATTGCATCATCTGCTGCAGGACATACGAATCATCATAATGAGATACAATCAATAATTGAGGAGCTTCATGAAGAACGTATTATCCTATAAAAGCGATTACACTTTCCATAATTTCCCAGTTGATTGTGTTACTTCACAATGTCGATAAATAAATTTGGAGGTATTTCCACTGCCAGTAATGTGAGAAAATATTTCCGCAAAACTGAAGATGAAACATTAAAATTTGATAAACGTATGAATGCATTTAATGCTAAGGGGAATATTATTTCAAATTTAGGATTTGATGCTACTGATGAGAAATGTGCTGTGAATATGCGTGTTCTGCTGGATAATATGAATGCTGTACGTGAGAACCTTAAAAATGAAATGCAAGAAAACAGTGATATTTTACGAAGTATTGCGTTAAGACTGGATGAAACTGAGTTAAGGCTGAATGATTTTCAAGTGAAATTGAGTAATTTCATGCAGAAACATGCTGAAGATAATGCAGATTTAAAGAAATATGCATCAATTTTCATGGAGAATCAGACTAAAGAGGATGCTGAATCAAAGAAACATATAATGAAGATAATGCGGAATTAAAAAAAAAAAAAAAAAAAAAAGAAAAAAAAAAGTGCTATTTTTCATGGGGAGAATCATGCTAAGGAGAATTCTTCTTGAAATAATTCGACAAAGAGTTTTATTAGGAAAAAGAAAGTTTTACTACCATCAGTGCTCGTTGTACCCCTGTAAACCCAACACATACCTGAAGAGTTATGGATAGTGAAGAAAAGAAAAAATTGGTCGAAGAACTGCATGTACCTGCAAGACGGAATTTTCAACGTAGAAGAGTTATAATACGAGGCTTCGATGACCTCTGGCAAGCAGATCTGGTTGATATGAAGAATTATACTGACGGAGGTTACCACTATATTCTCACAGTTATTGATGCATTGTCGAAATTTGGATGGGCAGTAGCACTAAAAACCAAAACTGGCAAGGAAGTGACAGACGCATTTACGAAGATTCTGAAAAGTGGGAGATGTCCCAAAAATTTGCAGACAGATGATGGCAAGGAGTTTTATAATAGTGATTTCAAATCGCTTATAAAAAAACGTAGAATAAATCATTACTCAACATACAGCGTATTGAAAGCTACGATAGTTGAGCGCTGGAATCGCACGCTGAAGACTGAAATGTGGAAACGATTTACGTTGAATGGAAATTATAAGTGGCGAGGCATACTGCAGCGACTAGTTGAAGACTACAACGCAAGAAAACATCGTACTATAGGAATGCGACCAGTTGATGTGATGCCAGATCATGCCAATATGCTCCTGACTACAGTATACAATAATATAAAGATTGTTGGTCGTGCCAAGTTCAAAGTAGGTGATTTTGTACGATTCAGTAAATACAAGAATGTATTCGCAAAGGGATACACACCAAATTGGACAACTGAAATATTTGAAATTATAAAAGTGCAGAAAACAAATCCTGTTACATATTTACTTAGAGACTCTAGTGGTACTGATATATACGGAGGATTCTACGAATATGAACTTTTAAAAACTGCTAATCCTAATGAATATCTAGTGGAGAAGGTATTACGTAAGAAGGGTGATAAGGTCTTTGTGAAGTGGTTAGGATTCGATAATAAACATAATTCATGGATAAATAAAGATAATATTTTGTAAAAACAATATTTATTAATAAAATTATTCAATTTAAATATAATTAATTTATTCTATAATGACCCCATGGTAGAGTCGATACAGTTCCGTGCACGATATAACGCTTATCATCGTATGGGCTGAGAGCTACTTTCCGTTGCGTAATCGAATAAACATTATGCAATTTTGAGCGAATTAAATTTTGATTGCGGACTTGTACAGTAAAATTTGTTAAACAGTCCTTATAGTCCTCGAAGGTTATGTTTCTAGCAACAACGTAAGTCTTAATACCTTTAGCTTTTTTGATAATTTTATTTTGTACTTTAAATGTGTACATTTTTGATCTCAGTCCAATAAACTCTGTCATTATCTGCCCATTATTCTCATCTTTCATCAGCCCAGGGACTTTTTTATTTACTAGAGGTAAATTGTACTGATTGTTGGGAGAATAATCGCTTGTATCGAATCTAGCAAGATTCTCCCTCATAATAGTGTAAATATCATCACACTCAATGCTGTATATTAGACTATCCGTATCGGTATATAACGCTTTACATTTGCTACCGAACGTAGGAAGCATATAATCATAATGAAGATCATACAAACATGTTTTCGAAATATCAAGAATGCTCATACCTACGTATATAGGCTTATCGAATTTAGCTGCTAATTTTGTTAATTCAATCGTGACCAAATTCTCACTGAATATAGTGCGACTGTGAAAATTAGGCTTAGCAATCATTGCTTCAGCACCATATCTTCCCTCCCACTTACTCACGAGTCTCACATCAACTCTATTTCTAACATTCTCCATAGTCTTACCGAACACCGCATTGTTCATTAATTTGAAAAGATTTTTCTCAAACTCATTTTTAGATGCTGCACGCAAACTAGTGTTCAAATCGATATATTTACGTAACTAGGTGGACTGCTGAAATCCTAAAACGCGATGAATGTGTTTTAAGACAACACCATTACGCATACATTGCTGTAAAGCACGATAGTGTATAACATAGCGCTTCTTATTTTCTAAAGTTGCAAGTAGCTTCTTCTGACGTGTACCCGGTGGTGCATCACGTACGGGACAAAATGGAAGGTCGGAATGTTTATCGTGAAGCATGCTTGGATACTCTAAGTCAACCTCTAAAATATAACCCTCGGGTGAATCTATCGGTATATTAGAGATATCCAAATTATTAACATTTTCAATCCAGCGAAATCCGTGAGTAGGTAGCGGTTGAGACATTGCCCACCCATACAAATTATTTACATCGTAGTACATTAAATACTTAGAAGGTTCCTCGGGATTGTAGTTTTGCATGTACCGATTGTTAGCCTTTTCATAGCGGTGCGAGCATTGGCTTAAACCACCACGTATGCCTCGTTCTACGAAAAGCAGCATTTCTACGTCAGTAAAAAGTTCTAATCTTATTTCTGTATGTTTGAGCATTGCATCCCAAGTGAAGCCTGGGAGTGTATAATAATGAGCAGGATCCAAATTATAAGTTTGCATGCAGCTATCACGAACATTTTCGAAAACGTCAGCCAACAATAGTACATCAGTTTTCAAATAGAGATCGCTATACTCCCCAAGTGTTCGTATTTGAAATTTGGTCCATACCTCCTTAGCATGATTATACGCACCCTCACTAATATCACTATCGGATAATCTATTATAGAATATCTCGCGTGGAGGTAAAGCAGTTTCTTCCAGACGGTTCAGACTATCTATGTAATCGTAAGGAAAAATACCTTTCCTTGTCAGAAGGTTAAATTGTTCTATGTTTAAATATGAGAATTCTGACTCTAAATTTTTTAACTGTGATCTCGTTAAATATGAACTCAATTTGTCTAAACTTGATGCCATAAATTTGAAAGAATCGATAAACCTTAGTTGTATATTATATTTACGGATGAATTTAGTGAATGAAATATACTTCTCCTTATGTACAGGTAACAAGTGTACTGAACCTTCATACAAGTTAGCGATTGTACCGAAAATAAAATGTGCGTCATAACCTGATAAATTATGAAAAATTACAGGTATTACATGCGAATCGTTAAAGTTTAAATTACAATTATTATGAGCAGGTCCCCTATATTTACCAGTTAAATGATCATGATCGCGAACACGTATTTGATCTGGAAGAAACGGCTTTTTACATATATGACAGTTGGGCTCAGTATAATGCCTTGAATTTTCACTAATACTTAGCGTTCTCATAGGCACTACAGTCTTTAGTTTTTCGCTCGCTATGCTAGCAATTTTATCGAGTTCTCGCACAAACCATTCTATACACTCGAGTCCACGATATGATTTGTAAGTTGAGAGCGATGAATCACGAACGCTTTTAAAATAATAACCTATACTAAAAGGTATGTGTTTTTGATAAATACCAATTTCGTCATCCGTTTGCTCAACTTTTTCAAGCAAGCATTCAATGTCAGCGTATATGACAAATGGCACCCTCTCACTGTTCTTCATGTTATTGAAGGAAACCCAACGGTCCTTGTCAGGTAGCACAATTCTGATGTTTTTATTGAGTTGCGCACAATCACGTTCATGCGATTTTAGTTTCTCATCATTGTGGAAATAGTGTAAGCAACTATAGGAGGGAAAAAGTAATATTAGAATATAGAAGCAGTAATTATATATATATAGTAAAACATACCGATCACAAATAAGATGAGAGCGTTTTCCTCTAGTAAGCTGTCCATTTAGCAGTCTGGAAAGGTTCCTGATGCATATAAAATGTGCTGCTCCTTGATGCTCGAGAAGAAGAAGATTAGCGTGTCTGGTCCTCTTGCATTTTGTTAATTGTAGAGGTGCTATGATTGTATTCTCATTCGTCTCAGTCTCTTCCACCATAGTAAAAATATTAATAGAGACATCATTATCTTCCTCAAATTTCGGAATCTGTTTTAATGTAGTCGGAAACGTTATACTTCTAACATCGAAAACATTTGTAAAATGAGGATATGAAGATTTTCGTTGTGGATGAGTATTCGGTTTTGCCGGATAGAGTGCAGCTGTTACAGCCCATGCAAAACATGTATTATCATCACTGTGTATGTTTATCACAGCCTGTTTATTCTTAATAGATTCTGGAAGCTCGATGGCACAACCTATATGCAGCGGGTTATTATAATTTATATTTATAATTAAATTCAGAATTTTTTCCAACGCCCATCCGCTATCACGCTCTTGAAACTCACTCAATTCTTTTAGAATTTTCTCTATTATATTTGTATTGTACCATTCACTAAAACTATCAGTTTTGTATAAAACTGCATTGCGGTTTGAGATATGTTTAATATCACTTATCTCTTTACAAATAAATTGTCCGTTAAAGATGCAATTTATCTTAACTGCGTTCACGTTATTAAACACTTTTTCTGTGTAGGTCTGTACTAAGTCTTTTGCACCTGTTAGAAAATCACGTGGTTCTATATAATTATAATTTACAACCATTCCGCTACATATTCGAGATTTAAATGAAGACTCGAGATCTTTCCAAATAAGCTTTCTCACTCCAATTGATTTCTTATTTTTTGCCGCATGCAGAAGTAGACGCTGGATAGTTGTTATTTCAGTCAGATTTTTGTGTACTGTATCGGGAGCTGCAGATCTATTAGCATCTCTTAAACTTCGAATATAATCACGACACTTGCGTACCCACTCATGATAATTATGCTGATTTCCTAAATCAGGATTCTTGAGAGCATGATTCAAACAATAACTCTTATCCTTAGCTGCTCTAAGTAGAAGACACTGTATTTGTGCAATTTCTGCAAAATTTTTCTGCAGCGTGCCTATAGGTGCGTTGCGATTAGAGATTCTGAGTTTATGAATATATTCACGACACTCGCGTACCCACTCGCGATATTCTTCTTGCGTTTTCAAAACTCTATTTCGTAGAGACATCTTTTGTTCTTTTCTTCGAGAGGACTAATCAGGAACTGAGGAAAAGTGGGTGGGAAACTGAGCTCTCTTTAGATAAAGGATCTCTGAAACACTTCAGGGGGTAAGAGAACATTGAGGACAGGTAACGACATGTTAGAAAATAGATGCAAGCGTTTTTCAGTTATACATATATTCCAGATTTTTGCTCATACATATATTTCATATAATAGACATTTTTTAAGGCACATACACCTTCATGATTCAAACATGCTGGAAGATGTGAATTATGCAAGCTATCTTCTAAATCAAAATCCCCCCACATAAAATTATCTACATTAGTTATTTCTAAATTACAAATATCTCTTAACCAATTTGTATTTTCAATTCCTTTCACAAAAATCTCCTCCTCATCATCATAAATATACTAGTAGATAGGCTAGGATGGTTCTGGGACCGCGTGGCGAGGGGGTCGGGGTCCCGCGGGGGCAAGGGAAGTAGGGGAATTGCCCCCTCTCCTCGTGCGCGGTTGTGCGCATGCGCATCGTCCTCCCCCGACGTTAAACTCGTAGGGTTCACACGTGACCTCCCCCCCTCTAATGTTAAGCAGTGGACGCCTGAGAGAGAGAGAGAGAGAGAGAGAGAGAGAGAGAGAGAGATTCCAGCAGAATAGTAGGGTACACACGTGGTCCCCCTTACGTTTATCCGTACAAGAGAGAGAGCCCCCCATCCCCCTTACGTTAAGCCATACAAGAGAGAGAGAGAGAGTAGTGCGATGATGCGACCTCCCCCCTCTTACGTTAAGCAGTGTACGTCTAAGAGAGAGAGAGAGAGAGAGATTCCATCTTTGTTCCTCTGTAGCTGATTCTTTGCAATATTTCTAGTACGGGATACAGTGGATTGGTGGAGAGGTAATGTAATAGAAAAAAAACATAAATTTAAGGGAAAAAGCCTTTCGGCATAAAAAACCCTCTTTATTGAAATACATATGAAATATATATATATATAGGTACCGCAATAAAAACAGCAACAGCATCTATAATTAAAAAGAAAAATTATTTATATTTATTATTAATATTTATTATTATTATTTTTTTGTATTAACTCTTACCGATTTGGTGGGGACTGCCTGTCACACACACACAACCTAGCAGCTCACATAGGCTACATATTAGGTAAACGTAATATTAATTACAGCCTACGCGAGACTGCAGGTTGCTCCGCTGCAGACTGCTCCGCTGCAGGTTGCTCCGCTGCAGACTGCTCCGCTGCAGGCTGCTCCGCTGCATGCAGCATCCGCAGGGCTATGGGCAGCGAATGTGGCCGCCGCAGTGGCTGCTGCTGTTCGGGTATCGTGCGATACCCTCTTCGCACTGACTGCTGCTGCTGCTGCCTCACAATTGGCCTCACTATTGCCACTGGTTTGGAGGAATGTTTTAGATCCTCCAGCGTCACTTTCTTGTCCGGTAAACTAACTTTCCTTGTGGAACTCATGATGGTTCACTGAAGACTGATTTGAAGAATGCTCTCCTCTACGTGTTCAAATTTTCTCTCTCTCTCTCTCTCTCTCTCTCTCTATACTCCAGATGAAGTTTATACATCTTTAACAATACATATTAGCCTTCTCTCCACTTCAGATCAAGTTTACATATTAGCCTTCTCTCCACTTCAGATCAAGTTTACATCTCATTGTCAATGCGGAGAGAAGTTTATATTCAATTATCAATACGTATTAGGTTTCGCGATCGACTTCTTTTAAGGCGTATAGTCCATCGTCGTAGATACTTATCATCCGCTCTGTAATAAGAGCGGAGCCTACGTGACCTTACCTAAAGAGAAGTGGTTGGGACGTATTTGAAACACTTGAAAAGATTTAGGAGCAGTGTTCAAGGGTTCTATTGGTGTGAAAATGACTCTCAAGGCAATATAACTGGAAAATGGTTGCTGGCTTGCGAGTACCGTTATTTTTTAAAAAAAAAAAAACCTTATGGATAAAGAATTTTTAAAATGTAAATATTTTTCTTAATAAAAATTTTATAGGTATTTGAGCGATATAATTCCCATTTTGTTATTATTCAATAAAAAGGGAAATTGTTATGGATTGATGGAGAGGTAATTAAATAAAAAAAAAAATTGAAGGGAAAAAGCCTTTCGGCATAAAAAACCCTCTTTATTGAAATACATTATTGACTGATGATATATATGTATTTGCTTGCTTCCACCGTGACGAAGTAAGTTGTACCTCAGGCTCGTAACTTGTGTTCCCCCGTGACGAAAGTCTCAGATTGCGCAGCCTCCAAAATTTCTCTCTTCAAAAACATATTTGAATTAATGTTGTTCTTCGTTTTCCTCCTCCTCATCTTCCTCCTCCTGCTCTTGCTCCGCTTGCTCTAGCCCTTCTTGTATTCGATTTCTGAGCTCCACTAGTTTTTCAACAATTACTATCAAATCTTCTTCCTCTTGCACTGTTTCCTCCATTTCACCCATTATCTCCACAAGTTCTTCAACCAAGGCGCTAAATTCAGGAATATCCTCCGGATTCCTCAACAAATCTTCGTCCTCTTCCTCTATTTGTTCCTCTATTTCACTTATTATCCCCACAAGCACTTCAATCAAGGCATCAAAATCAGGATTATCCTTAAAAATGTCTCGTTTTTTAGATGTAGCACGGAACATTGTCACTGTCGTTGTTAGCGTTAAAATGATCTCAAGATTTTTCGTCACTAGTCGCTCAGATGCAAAACGATCTCCCAATGAAATATGAACTGACCGATTACGCACGTACATTTTAGTTAGTCAGATACCTTTCTTTATCAATACATATTAGTTAACTCTTTATCAAAACATATTAGCCTCCTATCCGAGAAGCGGAACGCAGTCAAAGAGAATTTCAATAGAGACCTGATACGACGAACGTTAATAATAATAATAATAATAGAAGGAGAAGGAGAAATAGAATTTTGAGGTTGTGAAATGAACGATATTTTTTTGTTATTTTAATTAAAATTTATAAATATATTTTTAATAACATACATAAAAAAAAAAAGTTATAATTGAATTTAATAATAATAAAATATTATAAAAATGAAGTGGTAGTGAGAGTAGCAGTAGTAGGAGCGGTATCATCTACGAGAAAAAAAAAATTAGGAAAAATTATACTACTTATCCAAGCACTTGATAGTTTTTTTTTTTTTTCATCGATTCTTACCGATTGTTGGAGGTTTCCGTAAATGAATTCGACAGTAGCTGGAGAACGTCATTATCCTCGTCGAACCGTATTATATTTTCTGGAGAAATTTATTCCCAAATTTCTGGCTCCCACTCTACTTCACTACTATAATCTAATAGATTAGCCTCATCATCATCATCATCATCATCATCATCATCATCAATATTTGATGTTGATTTTTGCCGCTGAAGCTTCTTCCTCAACATTCTGACAATCGCGGTCAACGCGTTGTTATTCACTTCACCCCAATCTCCTTCCAAATCTACTTCTTCTTCTTCTTCCTCCACAAATTCATCCATATTCTGAATGTTTTCAATATTTTGTTCAATATTTTGTTCAGTAGTTAATCTGTACAATTTAATTGCACCCATTTTTTTCTTGTTGAAACTGTCACGTCAAGCAAACTCGGTAGACTGAGAATGGTAGAGATGTAAGCTCAATACGAAATGTATAATTATTATTATTTTCTCTATCAATACGTATTAGATTTCTCCACTTCACAATAGCTATTAACAGCCTCCTCCTCCTCTTCTACTACCTCGTCCATACTTTGGATGATAACGTTTTTCACGTGAATTCAAGGTTGAGGAGCAGGGGTTTGCTAGTTGAACAATCGTTGTAGTTTTTTAAATAAAATTAATATATATTTTTAATAATATTTCTACAATAATTTTTAAACTATTCTATAAAAATTTAATAATAAAAGAAAAAGAAATTTGGTGATTCATCTTCCTTCTTAGTCTGCTTTGACACATTATCTTTTTCCTCCTCCTCTATTTTTTTCTCCTCTTCCTTCTTCATCTCCTTTGACTCAATATCTTCCCCGGTCTGTTTCTCTTCGTCTTTCTTCACTTTAATTTAAAAATACAAACAGGTAATAATTATGAAAAGGTAAAAAAGATAAAGTTAATACTTACATTCTTCCTCCTCTATTTTTTTCTCCTCTTTATCTTCTTCTTCCTTCTTCGTCTGCTTCGACTCAATATCTTTTTCCTCCTCCTCCTCCTCTATTTTTTTCTCCTCTTTATCTTCTTCCTTCTTCGTCTCCTTTGACTCAATATCTTTTTCCTCAGTCTCTTCGTCTTTCTTCACTTTATTTTTTTCTTCTTCCTTCTTCATCTCCTTTGACTCAATATCTTCCCCGGTCTCTTCGTCTTTCTTCACTTTAATTTAAAAATACAAACAGGTAATAATTATGAAAAGGTAAAAAAGATAAAGTTAATACTTACATTCTTCCTCCTCCTCTATTTTTTTCTCCTCTTTATCTTCTTCTTCTTCCTTCTTCGACTCAATATCTTTTTCCTCCTCCTCCTCTATTTTTTTCTCCTCTTTATCTTCTTCCTTCTTCGTCTCCTTTGACTCAATATCTTTTTCCTCAGTCTCTTCGTCTTTCTTCACTTTATTTTTTGAAGAAAAAAAAATACAAACAAATAATAAATATAAAAATATTAAATAAATACTTACAGTTTTTATGCAAATAATGGTGCAGTTTCCGTTCATACTCTTCGAAGTAACGATTGAAGAAATCGTTAATTCGATTGACGTATTCCTCTGTCAATTCTCTGGGAAGAGTGGGTGAAAGAGGAACAATATCCTCTTGAATCATGATTAATTTACACTTTTCGCAGCTCATTTTTTCTTACTGTCACCGACGATGTTGTAACATTGAATGAGGCTGCGAGGACTTGTTTTCCCCTCTTTATTCCTCCGATGAATTTTAAAGAGTCACATTTTTGATTGTATCCACTTGGCAAAAACTGACACCTCCTCGTACGGGCAGTGGATACGTTCATTGTTCAAGTTCTTCTCTCGAACGTGTAAATTGCACGGTGTTTTTTCAAAATCATATAATTCAATTAAATCCTTAAACTTAGGGCAACCATACACTTCTAAATTAATATTATCCACATTCATCCTATTCAATAGATTTTTTTCAATGTTCCCTCCCTTGTAGGCTACTACGGGATTCTCGCACGTTAGGCAACCTCTAATAAAATCTTCCACATCCTCCTGCTCGTATTTCTCGAATCCCGTATCACTGTATTTTATACCATGCACCATATTTAGCAAAAACCACACAGTTTTTTTGTCTTTTTCACTAAGGTTTTTCATACTGTCACGCAAACGAAAAGATGCGTAAGAAATTTGATTACTTTTTAAATCAATTATAGCTATATCTTTATATTTAAGTTCTTTTTTATAAACTAAGAAACCTTCTATATCCATTATGTGAGTTATTCTATGCATTGTTGCGCTATTCTCGACGAAGATAAAAACTGAAATGAAGCATCTCCGAAGAAATATCTCCGTAGAGAGAGAAAGATTTTTTAAAAATATAAAGTTACATTCGATAAGGAGTCCATTGTTTCTTAATCTCTGGAAGATATTTTTTTTTTCCGAAGAAAC
This sequence comes from Prorops nasuta, assembly GCF_024137725.1. Lineage (NCBI taxonomy): Eukaryota > Metazoa > Arthropoda > Insecta > Hymenoptera > Bethylidae > Prorops > Prorops nasuta. The sequence continues at coordinate 713,109 of NW_027116817.1, read as the reverse complement.
TAACAATGGGAAAAAAATACATTCGATAAGGAGTCTTAATCTCTGGAAGATATTTTTTTCCGAAGAAACTAACAATGGGAAAAAAATTCTTAGAAAATATCCCCTCCTAAAAAAAACATTAAACTTTCTTAAATGTAACAAAAAAAAAAAAGATCGTTCAGTATTGCATCGAGCGACTGACGATAATGACACCGACATTCGTTGATTTTCAAGGTTTTGTATTGACCGACAAGAGTTTTATAGTTAAAGAATTTGCGGTGTTGCGTGATAATGAAGTGTATCACAATGTATTTTCACCACCATTTCAAGAAGCTTGGTTGAGCGATCTCGAGAGAGAACAGAACGAGTAAGTATTTTTTTTTTAAAAATGTAATGTTTTGTATATAATTTTTTCTTTTTTAAAGTTGGCTTTATTTTAATCGACATGGATTCAATTGGACCGACGGTCATTCACCTTATTACAAGCATAAAGATGTAATAAGAAAGTATGTAACGTCGTACGAGGGAGAGGATTGGATTTTCGTGAAAGGACGGGAGAAATATGATTGGTTGAGAAAAATTTGCAACTTAGAAAATATATACAATGCGAAGGAGTGTGAGTGGGGTAAATTTAGTCTTGGATGGAGTAAAAATTTCGAACCACCGTTACCCAAGTGTATGAATCATTATGGTATATGTTCACTGCAAAATGTCTACTATATGAAATCTGTATATGATCAATATATAAAGGAATAAAAGACTTCTGAAAAAAAAAAAAAAACAATGTATATCAATGTCAGTATGCATCTCAGACGAAACAATGGGATGTGTAGATACCCCTACTTCCATTCTCTATTCGATATATATAAGCGTTACTCTTCGCGAGAGACGCATTCGCAATTATTAATTTATTGTTGTTGTTGTTCACCGTATGACATAGTCATTTCTTTAAGAAACACACAAAATGTCGACGGAATTGCGAAGAAAATTTTTTACAATTAATAGTGCGAATGAGTACGACGCGTGGGTACTGGAATGTCGCGAGCATATTCGACGATTGAGCAGCGCGGATCAAGCTTTACCCGTTGGAACGCGTCAGAAGAATTTCGCCGAAATCGCGTGTATAAAGTGTCTGTTGCTACGAGCGCAGAGAGAATTGAATTATATTAAATCAGGGGCTGGTTGTAGCAATGACGTACAAGGACTTACCTGGGAGGAGCTTGATTCAGCGTTTCGAAGTCGAATATGCAGCGGCATGGTAGTTAATAGTAATTATATAGAGCCTAAGGATTTTTTAGTAGACGCGGAAGTATTAGTGCGTACGCGTATAGATAAGGTATTTGTTAGTGCAAATAGTGTTAAGGTTAATTGTGTATTTAACGGACAATTCATCTCTAAGGACCAGAGTGATGATAAAAACATTAGTACGACTAATGCTACATTGTATAAGACTGATAATTTTAGTGATTGGTATAGGAAAAACATTTTAGACGTTATTATACAAAAATTAAGTGAATTTCAAGAGCGTGATAGTGGATGGACTTTGCACAAAATTCATTATTTACTAGTTAACATTAATCGTTTTAACCCGTTGCACGCGGGTTGTAAAATTAATCTGCCATCCGCTATCACGAGTAGGAAAGCTCTGATAAATTTAGAAACCAGTGATAATGCATGTTTCGCGTGGTCCGTGACGGCGGCACTCTATCCAGCGAAACCTACGGCTCATCCAAATCGTACGTCCTCTTATCCACATTTTCGGACGGTTTTAGACGTCGGTAGCCTAACCTTTCCGACTACGCTAAAACAGATTCCGAAATTCGAGGTGGATAACGACGTGTCGGTGAACATCTTCACCTTGGAGAATGAAGAGCAAAATAGCGACGCAAAAATTGTGCCTCTTCAGGTGACGAAGAAGAAGAGATCGAGGCATGCTAATCTTCTTCTCGTCAACGATGAACAGGGAGCTGCACATTTTATGTGCATAAGGAATCTCTCGAGACTGGTGCGAAGCCAATTCACCAAGAGAGAAAATGCTCATTATGTATGCGATCGGTATGTATTAATAATAATAATAATAATACTGAAAAAATACAAATATAACTGCATATGTTTTATATTAAATTTTTTAGATGTCTCCACTACTTCCGCACAGTGGAGAGGCTCGAGTCGCACGAGCAGGATTGCGCGCAGCTCAACGATAATCTCCGCTTGATGTTGCCGAGCAAAGCCGAGGATCGCTGGGTTTCCTTCAAGAACATCAAAAATGGGGAACGAGCGCCATTCGTCGTATACGCGGATCTCGAGTGCATATTATTGAAAGTTGAACAATCGAACAGTAGTAGTAGTAGTAGTGATATTTATCAGAGACATGAACCTATTAGTGTAGGCTATTATTTAAAAAGTGCTCGCGATGCGTCACTCTCGAGGTACGACGCTCGTCGGGGTGCCGACTGCATCGAATGGTTCGTACGCGAGCTCGAGAACATTGCGCGCATCGCGAGCGAGACGCTAAGTACTATCGTGCCCATGCATAATCTTAGTCTTAGCGAACAATTGCGTCACTATAATGACCCCAATTGTCATATATGCAAAAAGCCGTTTCTTCCGAATCAACTACGAATTCGCGATCACGATCATCTGACCGGCAGATACAGAGGACCGGCTCACAATAATTGTAATTTAAATTTCAAAGATTCGCATGTCATTCCAGTAATTTTTCACAATTTATCCGGCTATGATTCGCATTTTATCTTCGAGACGATCGCTAATTTGTACGAGGGATCGGTATATCTGCTGCCTGTACATAAGGAAAAATACATTTCATTTACCAAATATTTGCGAAAATATAATATACAGTTGAGATTTATCGATTCGTTCAAATTTATGGCCTCCAGTTTGAACAAATTGAGCTCGTACTTGGCGGAATCTCAGCTGACAAATTTGAGGTCACAATTTTCGGAATTGAGCGTCGAGCAGTTCGACTTGCTTACGAGGAAAGGTATTTTTCCTTACGACTATGTAGATAGTGCGGCTAGATTGGAAGAGACGGCTTTACCACCGCGCCAGTCGTTTCACAACAGACTGACCGACAGCGATATCAGCGAGGAAGCATACAATCATGCCGTAGAGGTATGGACCAAATTCCACATGCGCACACTTGGGGAGTACAGTGACCTGTACTTGAAGACCGATGTCCTATTGTTGGCCGATGTTTTCGAAAGTTTTCGCGATAGTTGCATGCTAAATTATGAGTTGGATCCAGCCCATTATTATACGCTACCGGGCTTCACCTGGGACGCGATGTTGAAGCATACGGGAATCAGGCTGGAGCTTTTCACGGACGTGGATATGTTGCTGTTCGTAGAGCGCGGTATACGCGGTGGTTTGAGTCAGTGCTCCCATCGTTACGAGAGGGCCAACAATCGGTACATGCGGGACTACGATCCGGCGGAACCGTCGAAATATCTCATGTATTACGACGTAAACAATCTGTATGGGTGGGCAATGTGTCAGCCGCTGCCCACCCATGGATTCCTATGGATCGAGGACGCTGCCAATCTCGATGTCTCCGCTATACCCACGGATCATCCCGAGGGTTATATTTTGGAGGTCGATTTGGAGTATCCGCGCGAGCTTCACGACAAACACGCGGACCTACCGTTCTGCATGGTGCGCGAGAAACCGCCGGGCGCTAGCCAGGAGAAGCTGCTGGCCACTTTAAACGATAAGACCCGTTACGTAATACATTATCGCGCTCTGCAACAATGTATGCGTAATGGACTGGTACTGAAGCGTATACATCGTGGTTTAAAGTTTCAACAGTCCACCTGGCTACGCGATTACATCGAGCTGAACACGCGTTTGCGCACCGCGTCCACCAATGAATTTGAGAAGAATCTCTTCAAATTGATGAACAACGCGGTTTTCGGTAAAACAATGGAGAACGTGAGGAATAGAGTTGACGTGAGGCTCGCAACCAAGTGGGAGGGAAGATACGGGGCGGAAAGCCTGATTTCCAAACCGAATTTTCACAGTCTCGCGATTTTCAAGGAGAATTTGGTCGCGATTCAATTATCGAAATTGTCCGCGAAATTTGATAAACCCATTTACGTGGGAATGAGTATTTTAGATATTTCAAAAATTTGCTTGTATGAATTTCACTATGACTATATGCTTCCTACATTCGGCGGTAAATGTAGAGCGATGTATACCGACACGGACAGTCTGATATACAGTGTCGAGTGCGACGACGTTTACTCGGTCATGAAACGCGATCTCGCGCGATTCGACACCAGCGATTATCCTGACGATAATCGGTATGACTTGCCACGCGTCAACAAAAAGATACCCGGTCTGATGAAGGACGAGAACAATGGTCGTATCATGACCGAGTTCGTAGGACTGAGGGCAAAAATGTATACTTTCAAGGTGCAGGACTGTGCGAGAATTACCAAAAAAGCCAAAGGTGTCAAAGGTTACGTTATCGATAGAAATATAACATTTGACGACTACAAGGATTGTTTGAACAATTTCACCGTACAGTCTCGCAGTCAAAATTTAATAAGATCGAAGCTGCACCGAGTTTTCTCGATCAGTCAGCGGAAGGTCGCCCTCAGTCCGTACGACGACAAGCGTTTCGTTACACCCGACACCACGGCGACTCTACCCTGGGGACATTATAGTCTAAAATTATAATTTATTTATTGTTTTTATTTATTCGCTTTATTTAGTTATTTATGTATTTATTCTATATTTTGATACATCTTAATAAAAGTTTTTATAAAACATTGCTCTTATTTATCCAGGAATTGTGCGTACTGTCGAATCCCAGCCACTTAACGAACACTTTTTCGCCCTTTCTGCGCAATACTCTCTCCACCAGATACACATCGGGATTGATGGTTTTCGAAAGCTCGTATTCGTAAAATCCACCCAACAGTTGCGTGCCCCTGGAATCCTTGAGGAGATACGTAGCGGGATTGGTACTCTGCACTTTCGCCACCTCGAATATTTCGGTCGTCCAATTTGGCGTGTAGCCTTTGGCGAACATCTGCTTGTATTTACTGATTCGTACGAAATCGCCGACTTTGAACTTGGCACGACCTGCGACCTTGATGTTACTGTATACTGTCTTGAGTAGCTTATCTGCATGCTCGGGTTTCACATCCACGGGACGCATTCCCGTGGTACGATGCTTTCGCGCATTGTACGCGTCCACCAACTCTTGCAGCATAGCGCGCCACTTGTAATTACCGTTCAACGTAAATCGTTTCCACATTTCCGTCTTCAACGTACGATTCCAGCGCTCGACTATCGACGCTTTCATCACGCTGTAGGTCGAGTAGTGATTTATCCCGCGTTTCCTCATCAACGCCCGAAAGTCACTGTTGTAAAACTCCTTGCCGTTGTCGGTCTGTAAATTTTTCGGACATCTGCCGTCCTTCAGTAGGATTCTCGTCATTGCCGTCGTCACTTCTCCGCCGCTCTTGGTCTTCAATGCCACCGCCCAAGCGTATTTTGAGAGGGTATCGATTACAGTGAGAATGTACTGGTGACCCGCATCGACGTAATTGCGCATATCAACAAGATCGGCCTGCCAGAGATCGTCGAAGCCGCGCACGATGACTCTTCTGCGTGGAAAATTTATCCTCGCCGGTGCGTGGAGCTTCTCCACCAACTGTATCTTTTCTTTGCTCATTTTTTTTTTTTTTTTTTTCGAAATTCCTAATGAAAAGTGTTGCTAAGTATTGCTCTTTCCAGATCTCTTTTACTCACTTTATCATCCAATTTTTCGCAAATTGTTTGAAAAATTTGGTCCATCTTTTTCTCAAATTGTTCATTATGTGTATTCAATGCCATTGTCAGATATTGCTTGAATTCAAGCAGTAAATGCTCTAAATTGGGTTCGTGTTTCCTACTCTCACCATCCAGTCCAATTCCAAATTTATTTATCGACATTTCAAATGCACTACTTTGTATTTCAAAAATCAGTCTCTTTTTCCTCGCTATTATTCCTCTTTTTGATGGCTCGTAATGTCGAGAGTAAACATTCTACGATGTATGTTAAACAAATGCAAATTTCACAACAGCAGGAATCAGACATTTAATTTTTTTTTTTTTTACCTCGTACTACCGAAAGACGTTGATATTACACTGAGGTAAGAGTGTAACGTGCAACTTTCTTTATACGATGAGATCCTCCTCGCGCAACTCCTCGATTATCGACTGTATCTCGTTGTGATGACTCGTATTACCGGCAGCCACCGACGCGATCAAAAGTCTCAAACGTTCGATCAATTCATTCGGATCGTTCCAATGTACGTAGTTGATTGGTCCCTCGGTGACACGCATTAGTCCTTTACCCCTTTTTTTCGATGCTGTTGATGCTGCGCCTGACGGTTTACTTGCGCCCGACGGTTTACTTGCGCTAGACGGTTTACTTGCGCCCGATGTTGACGCGTCAGAAGTTGACGATTTTCTTGCGCGTGATGTTGATGGTAACCGATAAGGTGGTAAAATAGGTTTTCCCAATAGCAATGGTTTCATAATTTCTGTATATTTTGCACCTCTATTACCTTTGATTTGTTTTAGACTATCGTTTAACAGTTTATGCGCTTTAGTTTGATTGAGAATACTCTTGTATCGTTCCAAATCGTCGGGTTCTATAATGGCTCGATTGGGTTCTCTCATGAAAATTAGTTCATAAGTACCTCTTGTACCGGTGTATAACTTCTTATCGAGAATAATATCTCCCTCATGACTTATTTCAAATTTACATTTACCAAGCGTCAGTTGATCATCTTCATAACGAGGTCCAAAAGCATGATCAATCAAGTTCTCCCTATCAGTCAGAAGTAATTTAATATACTTGCCAGGGATCGGATGTAATTTAATATGTTGAAAGACATGTTGAAACAAGCCTGGTTCCTGTTTTTCATCAACATTTAATTTTTCTAGCAAACTTTTTTTTGAATCGGGCGACGGTTGATCGGTTATAGAAGACTCGTCGTCGTCGTCGTCGGTCATGAAATCCAATGGATTCGTAATAGTTTCACTAATATTACTACTACTAAGATTCTTTGCTCGTTTATGCGGTGTCGATGTGAAGTAGGCTCCCCTCTTCAATTTATCGTTGTATTTGACAAACGAACTATTATTATTATTATTATTTGTGTTATCCTCCGTTTGCGAAACGAGTTTCTTCAATGGTTCGACTATCGGCTTGAATGTCTCGTTCAAACTGCTCTCCATTATCGCCTTCTCCGATTTCAAGGCACGATGCTTGTCGCGAATCACCTCGCTCGTCTTGGCGATCCTCTTCAGAAGCGATTTTTCATCCATCGCGATGCTGTATAAAACAGCTTTCCCCCGAATTGAACGGTTTTTAACCGACCTGTTGCGATGCTGTATTCTCCCCGAACCGACACGGGTTTTAACCGACCTGACACGGTGATCCGAACAGCCTGCGCTCCAGTATCAAACTGACACTCAAGGCCGTGATCGTGAAACCTTACCGGCATGATTATCGACATTCACAAGGCCGAAACCTTACCGGCAAGGTCGAAACCTTACCGGCCTGACAAGACCGTTCACTCGATCGTGGCGTACTCGTTGAAACCTTTGCGATAACGACCGTTCCTCAGAGAGCTATCCTTGTCTATTACTAGGAAACCGTAATCGCGACTCCAACAGGTCGAACACAATGTGAGAAATTTCTCATACGACATATCACTGTTGACGTGATCGTTGAAAATATGCTTCAGATTAGTTCCATCCTGCTTAAATATTATTAGCAAGTTTGCGTTATCTCGTATCAGATGCTTCGGTATTTTCGCATAAGTCTGACAGAGGTAGAAACAATCGATGTTGGAATGTCTACCCATGCAAAAGTAGTCCCTTATATTGTCCTGCTTGTCGTTGGCCACATCGTCGAATATGAAAATGGAATTCGGCTTTGCATCCGCGACGTTCACAACCTCGCAATTGTTGGAAAATTGAAAGTAACCGATTTCCTCCGTTTCCTGCAGAAGCTGCTCCAGATATCGATACTTCGGTTGCTGCAGCGATTTCGAGTAGACGTACAGGTTCTCGAATCTCACACCGTGCGGACTCTCTATGAGGCTCAGCAGCACGTTTGTCTTACCGCAATTCGACGGACCGCAAACTATGCAGCGTATCGTAGATGGTAATAGCGATCCGTGACGTTTTTTTTTTATTTGCGCGGTAGCATTGTGAGCATCCAAATTTGTCACGCGAATAGTCGGCACGTGCTTCACGAAATGCATCCTCGCTATTGACCTTCGGCAACAGCCGTATCGTTCATTTATATTTCGCGATTCACGGAACTATTCGGTCAGTTGCCATTACGATGGCGTTCATGCTAGTCGTCGTCGATTCCCTGCATAACTTGACGAATCATCAGCTCGAACACATACCGAAGATCGTATTGCTCGAGTACTTTCCAGACAGTATCGCGAGTGTGTGGGAAAGATTACCTCGGCACATTCGCGCGGACTCGGATGTGCAGCAATATCAATATTGTTTGCAACACTACAATCTACCTGATACCACTCACCACGACGGACCACCGAGACGGATAAAAGACTGTTACGTTTGTCAGCAAGAGAAGCAGTTGCTCTAAATGTCTGGATCGTTCTTCAATAAAGTCTTGAAAAAATTGTCATTTGAGCTGCACGTGCCCGGTTACAATTATTGCGGACCCGGCACTCGACTTCGCGAAAGATTGGAGCGCGGCGATCGTGGTATAAATCCGCTGGACGAGGCCTGCCTCGATCACGACTTAGCATATTGGCACAACGAGGATCTACCGGAGCGTCATCAGGCCGATAAAGTGCTAGCGAGGAGAGCGCGTGAACGTATTAACGCAAGAGACGCGACCTTGGGTGAACGCGCGGTCGCCGCAGCCGTATGGGCATCGATGAATGCTAAGCGTAAACTTGGCTTGGGATTACATAATATTGTTGCGATGAAGAAAGCAGTAGCGGCTAAAAAAAAGAACAACAACAACAAGAAAAAAATTGGTATTACGAGGAAGAGAAGAATTCGAATGCCGAGGAAACGGGGTGGTATAATACCTATACTTCCACTACTAGGTGCAGTCGGAGCATTGGCAGGTGGAGCATCGGGTATAGCGAGTGCTGTAAACCGTGCAAAAGCTGAGAGAGAACGATTGCGGGAAATGCAACGTCACAATCGCGCGATGGAAGCGTCGCGCGAGAGAGGTAGAGGTCTTTATCTGAAACCGTACAAGCGAGTCGTCGGAGAGGGTATCCGTGGAAAAAAAAAAACAAAAAAAAAACGACAAAAAAACGGTCGAGGAAGAAAATGAATGAGGGAAAATTTCGTCGTGGCGATGCTCTCCCGGATTCAGGTCCTACTAGTAACGTACAATTGGCACTCATCTGCCGACGCATACCATACTTCCGTGGAGTCTTTATGCGCACATCTCTGCCGCTAGACGGGCCGCGGTGCAACGAGTGCGCGATCGTGAATCTCGACGATCAATGCGGTCCTGGTACCCACTGGGTAGCCTACGTCAAGCGTAACGACATCGTCCTATACTTTGATTCCTTCGGAAATTTGAAACCGCCGAAAGAATGTGTGCGTTACTTTGGCCCTAACGTTACAATCTACTACAATCATGATCGATATCAATCGTACGATAAAAGCAATTGCGGTCAGTTGTGCGTGAAATTCCTGCGAGAACAGATACTTTGAAACAAAAATGTCTTTCACCGTGACATTATCGGATCGTAAATCAGTATTAAATTCAGATTTCTTTCCCCCCATCAATCTGCAAGACGATCGCTACGAGATCGGTCTCGTGGACATGCAAACGTTCAACTCGATAGCCAATGTGGACGAGACGAATAATAAGTTTTACTACGATAACGATAAGGTGCTGACGATACCCAGAGGCTGTTACGAGTTGAGTGCCATAAATGAATTTTTCCAGTCTGAAATTTCTGCGAGACATGAAATTAAAGACAACATTGACAGCGTCATTCTTCTACGAGCGAATAACAATACACTGAAGAGTGAAATATTCTGTAAATATTCGATTGACTTTGGAAAACCGAATAACATTGGCTCGCTACTGGGCTTCTCGTCGAATCGCGTGATCGAGCCGAACGTCCAGGCTGAATCCGACGATACCGTGGACATTGTGAAAACAAATATTCTACGCATCGAGTGCAACATTGCGGGTGGTGCGTACACCAACGGTAGACCACGACACATTATTCACGAGTTCTTTCCCAGCGTACCACCGGGCTATAAAATCTCGGAGGCACCGAAAACCGTCATTTATCTACCGGTCATCGTTAGAGTAATCGACCGTCTCACGTTACGTATCCTCGATCAGGACGATCGTCTCGTAGACTTTGGACGTGAAGAAATTACCATAAGATTACACATTAAGAAATGTTAATTTACAAAAGTAGTAGCGAGGATTATAAAGCGGTGAAACTGGATGAAACGTTCGCTAGTCGTTCGTCCTACGTGGAGTCGAATACACCGGCTCGGAGTGAAAATCGCGACAAGAGGAGCTTCCTGCTAACGAGAAGAAATATCGAATTTTTACAATCATTGGGATTCACCGTGAAGAGATTGGGCGAAGGTAGTACATAGTGGAACAATGGCAGATCCCTTGAACGTCACCGCACGGCTGACCTACGACAATCGCATCACGAAAATGGAGATGCATGCCTACAATCCGTATGCGAACGCCTCGTTGGCGAACAGCGACGAGATTCGCATTCCCATACAGCAGCAAGATTTGATACTCCTGCCGTGCGAGAGTTATCTCTACGTCGAGGGCCAGCTGGTGGAGGGTACGCGTGACGCGAGCGCCACCAACGACGATACAGTTACGCTCGACTGCAATTCCGCGGCTTTTCTCTTCGACGAGATTCGTTATGAATTGAACGGTATCGAGATCGACCGATGCAGAAACGTCGGTATTACCAGCACTCTGAAGAATCTCGTTTCCCTGAGCACCGAGGAGAGCGTCAGTCTACGTCATTCCGGATGGTTCGTCGCTACGGCCAGAGACCGGCTCAAAAAGGAGGCGGCTGTTAAGAATTTCAGCTTTTGCGTGCCCCTGAAAATGCTGCTGGGATTCTGCGAGGATTATCGGCGAGTCGTCGTTAACGCGCGTCACGAGCTCGTTCTCATTCGCGCGCGCGACGATACAAACGCCATTTACTCGGCGGTGAAAATCACCGATTCGTCGATCAAGCTGCTACGAGTGCAATGGAGAATACCCCATGTGACCCTGAACGAAATAACGAAACTCCAATTTCTCGGTATCGTCGAGCAGGACAAGAGTCTGTCACTCGCTTTTCGCGCCTGGGAACTTTACGAGTATCCCCTTCTGCCCAAGTCGCAGCGACACACGTGGTCCGTGAAAGCGTCCACGCAATTGGAGAAGCCGCGATACGTCATTCTGGCGTTCAGAACGAACAAGAAGAGTAATCAGCACGAGGATGTGCTGAGATTTAATCATTGCAAAGTCCTCGATGTCAAACTCTATCTGAATTCCGAATCCTATCCGTACGATCGTCTCGACACTGATTTCACGAAATCCCGCTACTCCGTCCTCTACGACATGTATGTAAAGTTTTTCACCTCCTATTACGCTGGTGAGAAACTCGGGAGACCCATGCTCGACTATACGGACTTTTTGACGTACGGGCCGCTCTTCGTCATCGACTGCTCGCATCAGAACGAGTCCATAAAAACCGGCACGGTCGACGTTAAACTCGAGATCGAGTGTATGGAAATCATTCCGGATAATACTACAGCCTACTGTTTAATCATACACGATAAAATTGTACAATATAATCCTCTTACGAATATTGTTAGAAATGTAAGTTAGAAATAAGAAAACCATTGTTTTATTAAATAAATAAGTATCAAATTTATTCATTATTTTTGAATACAAAATACCAATCAAACTTTAGATTTAAATTCCATGTTGTGATATTTTCCTCCTTTGTATAGCATTATTAAATTATTGGCTGTTGCAGCATTTTGTAACTGCTGCAACTGCTCCGTATCCTCCGCCAATTTTGCCATTCTGCCAGGCAAGAACATCCAATCTCCAACTGACAGCTTAACAATTATTTTTATTCCATATTTTGTCATAATTTTGTCCACTTCTAAAATATCATACTCTTTATTTTCCGTCAAGCTATTTAATTTAACGAAATTCTTTGGAATTACGCTTCCCAATTCATTAATTTTATTGAAATTCATTATTATCTAAATGAAAAAAAAAATAATTAGTCTCATTAGAGTTAAAAACTCAATTAAATAATACATGTACTAATTGAAATGAAATTCATTTTTATCTTTATGAAAAAAATATATCCTTACCTTTTTTTTTTTTTTTTTTTTTTTGTAACAAACAAGTTTCTTTTTAATTCGTTTAAACTCTTTTCTCTCAATACACCTGACACAAACGCTTTGCAGAATACGTTTTTACAGACTGAAGCTTTTTTACTGTAACTGCTTCGCAGAGTACGTTTTATAGACTGAAGCTTTTTCTTCTTCTTCTGCTGTTCACTTGACTTCTTTGCAAACGATATTATCGTATGTTAAGCGTATTTAATTTCAATGTTTGGAAGGGGTAATTTTTGTTTTTTCTTCTTGCGATGAATTTCCATTGTGATTGACCTATAGGTGTATAACACAATAGGAAAAAATATCTATGGATATCACTATACGGGGATTATTCAGAGGGTATAGTGTATCCTTCTTAATTAAGAAAGAAATAATGGAAGGGGTAATTTTTTTTTTTCTTCTTACTTGCGATAAATTTCCATTGTGATTGACCTGTAGGTTTATCACAGTATAACACAATAGGGAATATGGATATCTCTATATACGGGGAGGGTATAGTGTATCCTTTAAGAAAGAAAGAATGGACTTCTAATGTAATTTCATATTGAAAACAAACGATAAAGACTCTCTCTCTCTCTCTCTCTCTCTCTCGACGGGATTTCTTCAGAGGCTGCATTCAGTCCTCGAACGTTCATCAGTGCGGATAGTAAAGTAGAAAATTAAAGAAATGGAAAGTGAACGTTGTTTAGTGACAATAAATCTAGTAGAGGAGGAGGAGGATAAAAATCAAGCAGAATCGATGTCTGATTACATCAAAAGAATTAACGATTCTCATAATCGTTATTTTGAAGAATATGAAGCAATGCTTCATCATAATATGCACATGAACTGTAAGTACTTATTTTAATTTCTTTTAAAGAAAAAAACCCTACCCATCCATACAGATTGTTTATTTCAATAAATAGAATCATAAAAGAATTTTACGACACATATATTTGAAAACTGTTAACAATCCCACTATTTGACCAATTTTTTTTTTTTTATTATTATTCAAAACGAAGAATTACGAAAAAAAAATTTTTTTCTTTTATTTTTTACCAGCCATTGCTTTAGAGGAGAGGGAGGAAGAAGAGGAGATGGTGGAAGAAGAGGAGATGGTGGAAGAAGAGGAAGAAGAAGAAGAAGAAGAAGAAGAAGAAGAGTTTGTGATTTTTGTAAGTATATTTGCTTTGTTAAAATAGTTATTACAATATCAAAAAAAAAAAAAAAAAAAAAAAAAATAACAAAATGTTTCTCAAATATGTCCCAGGTGAAAAATATGGCCACACAAACGGAGTCCATTGCTACAAGAACTGAGGCTACGCAAATGGAGCCTCAGATAGATCTCACACCACATTACTGGTGTACAAATTGTACAAAATATGGTCACCTACGCATCAATTGTTCACTACCAGAGTGGTGTAGCATTTGTCATAAATATATACATCATGCAATTGAATGTAAAAAAAATTTCTAAAAAAAAAGCATTGTAAATAAAACCTTTTTAATACTTCAATAAATTATAATTAAAAAAAAAAAGATTCCCTTTTTTCTAACTTACGAAAAAAAAAAAAATATGGGGGAGCGATCACTGGATCGCTCTCTACGAGTATTCTCTCTCTCTCTCTTAGACGTACACTGCTTAACGTAAGAGGGGGGAGGTCGCATCATCGCACTACTCTCTCTCTCTCTCTTGTATGGCTTAACGTAAGGGGGATGGGGGGCTCTCTCTCTTGTACGGATAAACGTAAGGGGGACCACGTGTGTACCCTACTATTCTGCTGGAATCTCTCTCTCTCTCTCTCTCTCTCTCTCTCTCTCTCTCTCAGGCGTCCACTGCTTAACATTAGAGGGGGGGAGGTCACGTGTGAACCCTACGAGTTTAACGTCGGGGGAGGACGATGCGCATGCGCACAACCGCGCACGAGGAGAGGGGGCAATTCCCCTACTTCCCTTGCCCCCGCGGGACCCCGACCCCCTCGCCACGCGGTCCCAGAACCATCCTAGCCTATCTACTTATACTTCCTTATAATATCTTTATATTTATAGTAGGGTGAGTAGCCATCCGCCCAATTTAAACCGTGATAATTTAGAAAGAACCAGCTAAAAAGAAACATTATATTAAACAAAAATAATATATATTTTTTCTTTTTCATATACTTACTTTGTCCGCTTTCGCTCCTCTTCACTTAGCCACGAATATGAATAGGGCGGTGAAAATAAAATATGGAACACTTTTTGTTCTTGTATAACAGCAAATTCTTTGATTATAAATGACTTATCCGTCAAACGGAATCCTTGAAAATCAACGAACGATGGTGCCATTATGCCTACGTTTTTTATACTAAAATAATTCTATTTAAATATGAATGTTTCATAAAAATTTCTCCCTCTCTTCAAGCTAATTGTTCTTCATCCCTCCTACTATCCTCACCATAGGTCAAAACTATCTCCCACTATACGTAGCATAGGTCATAAATATTTTCTTGAGGACCAATGACGTTTCCGTTCTTCCAAGAGTGGCAGGTCAGTCATTTCCCCACCGTAGGACAAAAGTTTTGTCAACCCTTAAAGCATCTTAGAATTACCGCCCACTACATGTAGCATAGGGCAGAAAATATTCTCTCTTAGAGCCAATGACGTTTCCGTTTTTCTAAGAGTAATATAGGCATCTTCCTACCGTAGATTAAAAAAATTGTTGACACCTCCCTAACAGTGCTTAAAAGCTCGAAGAAATCGTAGGACAGGCATCAGTATTGCTTGAACGTTTGATTCGTACGACAAATAACATTCCATTTTAAAAATGTCTTCACTGTTTCATATTACACATATAATCGATTTTGACGGGTTTATGATAAACAGAAAGTTTGTGCATAAAGAAGTGGCAATCAAAAACTTAACTACGGGAAATACGAATTACGGTGCATTTCGTGTTCATGAACCGTATAAAAGTTTATCGACTAAGGACCAAAAAAGCGTAAATTTCGTCTTCAAAAATATTCACGGGATAAAATATTGCAACACAGGATATGAACATTATAATCAAGAAGATATTTACAAATTTGTGAATAGCATAAAATTGGATTGTGAATACCCCCTAGTAGCTTATAAAGGGGGACATGTAGAACGGGATGTTCTGAATTACTTGGATATCCCAAATACAAATTTGGAAAGGTTTGGTTGTCCTAAATTTGATAATTTGATAGCCACTATAAAACCTTGCAACACCCCGTGTAAACTACACGTAAAAATGTTCACCAATCATACGAGAAAGCCTATACATTGTGTATATCAAGAGGTAAACGTTTTCGCACGATGGGTACATCAACAAATAGATGTGAGTATCAAATGTTAAACTTACAATTTGTAAAATATTAACTGGATTTCTCTGTTTCAGATGATTGAATAAAATATATATATATATATATATATATATATTGATATAAGTTTAATTATTAGTTTAATTGTAAAACATTTAATTTTATATATTTGTATAAATTGATGTATATTTGTATATCAGATCAATTATAAGTTTTTATCATTTATATAAATTTTATGTATATTTGTTTAATTATAAGTTTAATTGTAAAAACATTTCATTTTATATATATAAATAAATTCCGTCTGTCATGTAACTCTTCTACCAATTCTTTCTTCTCCTCACTCCCATGACTATTCCACTACGTATTATGTTTACACTAGCTCATCAATCACTGGCGGTAATATAAGTTTCTTTAGAGCATAATTCCAATCATTTTCTCTTTTCTTCTCATTGGCAGTCGTGATTTCCTCTTTTTGATGCTCATTAGAGATATAATTTGCAACAATTTTCAATCTACCATACATATCTTTCCGTAATGCCTCAACTTTTCGCTCCAATTTATTTTCAATATAATTGACTTTATCATTCAATTGATTAATTCTTTCACTAATATCATTAATTTTTTCATCAATTTCATCAATTTCATCAGTTTTTTTCAGCAGAGTTGTAACTTTTTCCTCAAGGCGGTTACCTTTTAGGTAATAGTGAGTTAGCTTTTCACTGTATTCAAACAATTCCCTCATTAAGCTATCACGTACAGTCATCGAATTACGTAACAGAGCAGCCATATTCACAGCACTTGTCTCATCAGTAACATCACATTCTAAGTTTGAAATTATTTTCTTCTTGGCATTAAATGCATTCTTTTTTTTATCAAACTTTAACGTATCATTGTCAATTTTGTGTGAATAATTTCTCACTTTACCGGTATTGAAACCAGATCCGAATTTATTTATCGACATAGTGAAGTAGCACGTTGAACTAAGAAAATCTTGAAACTGCAATCTCTTTTATAAGATACATAGGTTTAGTAACAGCTAGGACTTAATAAGTTGCCCTATCAAAATATTAATATTCCTGAAATTGATGTTAAATTGTTATTCTCCCCAATAGGGGAGACTATTAAAACTATACCCTTTCATTTAGAGGATATTTTGTTATTCGTTGCATAGGTTTAGTTAAAGCCATGCAAAGTTATAATTCCATGCTCGATGGAAAGTTAATTCCTTGCACGATATCAGCAACTTATCACAATAGCTATCTACAATTTAACTAACGAGAAAAGGGGGGATTGCGGTAGCCACCTAGCGGCAATTACTGGTACTATCAATTAAATTGAACTAGTTCACCCGTGTGTGTAATTACGTAATATTAAAATACCATTAGCGCGAAAGAAGATTAAGGAAGGCAGTCACCTAGCGGTGACTACTGGAACTAGCAATTAACTCAACCTAGTTTATCTGTGTAGCAGAGTCGGAAATAGTTAGGCTACGTAAGGTAACTAACCATCGACTTCGAAGGGTGAAAAAACCTTCCCTCAACTAGGGCCCCGTAGGATAACTTAGGTCCCCGTAGGATAACTAACCAACGGTACCATAGGGTGAAAAATACCACCTCCCTAACCAAACCCGGTCCCACTATAAGACCTTCCAACTGTGACATAGGGTGAAAAATACCCCCTACCTAACCAAACTCGGTCCCACTATAAGACCTTCCAACTGTGACATAGGGTGAAAAATACCCCCACCCTCCCTAACCAAACGCGATCCCACTATAAGACCCTTTCCTTCTTCATCCCCACCACTACCATACTAAGAGAGTCTTATCCCCACCCATCCCCCTTCCACACCACAAAACAGCTTCCCCCACTCCCTGTCATCGGAACCGCATAGCTCCTCTACTCATATATATAATATTATTTATCAAGTATAAAAGGGAAGAGGTCGGATGCAATTTTCAGCCTATAAAGAGGAAAAAGCATCAGATAAGTATCGGGAGCAGCAAGTCAGAAGAAAGACTAATTTAACAAGGCCAAATATTCTTTAATCTTCCTTTTGATTTACTGCTCCCGATACTTATATGATGCTTTTTCCTCTTTATAGGCTGAAAATTACATCCGATCTCTTCCTTTTTATACTTGATAAATAATATTATATATATGCACCATATTTGCATTATTTTCCATTCCATTTTTCAACATCCCTACGTTTCCAACATAAATAATATGCTTTTTGGATAATACTTTTACTACGTCCAAAACGTCATCTTCTGTCGATGTAGCGTTTCCTCTGCTGTTGTCTTTAAATTTTTGCTATAAGATAGTATAGAGGAGTTGAGATGGACATGAATCAATTTTGCGAGAAGCATTTTTGCTACAAGATAGTATAGGGAAGCAGAAACTATACCTGTACATGATTCAGTTTTGAACAGTGTATGCTACGAGAAGCCCATTCCTCCCTCCCTCTCACACTCTCTCTCTCTCTCTCTCTCTCTCTCACTCTCACTCTCACTCTTTCTTCTCATGATGCTAATCCTTATTTCGATGTCCAGTATGAAGTTGTGGCTACCTTTTCCTCACCACCTTGCGGTAGATAGCAAGGTGCGTTTTTTTTGTACGCTCAGAAAACTTTTTCAATTCATTAGCAGCTATTTATTACAATAATAAATTTAATTTATTATTGTAATAAATACCTGTTAATGAATTGAGAATTTCTTCTGAGTATTGGTGATTTCCCCGGTAGGCCTAATCCACCAGACATTTGTTTACTATAGTTGCTCGAAATGCCTCCCCCTGCTTTGAATACAGAGTTCGGCTCTTCGAGCAATATCGCGCGTTGCTCGGGACACCATGTCCGGCGTAAGTGTGCTGAAAGCCGCAATAATTGCTTCACGAACTTCCATTTCTGTACCCTCACGCCGATTTTCCACTAAATTCTTAATGTGACCCCACAAAAAGTAATCCAGAGGAGTCAAATCTGGTGATCGAGCTGGCCAGGTGATTGGGCCACCACGACCCATCCACCTATGCGGAAATCGCGCATCTAATGTTTGACGTACGTCCCTGTGAAAATGTGCAGGAGCTCCATCGTGCTGAAAGATCATATCTTTTCGCACGGACAGAGGCACATCTTCGAGCAATACAGGCAATTCCTCTCTAAGGAAACGTATGTACTTTTCTCCGTCGAGCCTAGGTGGAAGGAAGAATGGTCCTATCTGTAAACATAATTAACGAAATTTCAAATTCCTTTTAATTTATTTGTAAGTTTAATTAAAGATTAGTTTACCACTGTATCTCCAATGAGTCCAGCCCACACATTGATAGTCCATTTGGACTGGAAGGCCCCTACTCTCACAGCTCGCGGATTTTCTTTCGCCCAATGGATATAATTCCGACTATTAAAAACGCCATTAGGCGTGAAGGTGGATTCGTCCGTCCATAAGATCCGATCGGGGAAGCAACTATTTTGCCTACACTGTGCTAGAAATCCTAAATTAAATTAGAAAAATGAAATTATGTAAAAACACAGACAAGATTTTAATTGATGCGTTAAAAGTATTTGAAGCGATGAAAAAACACATACCTACGCAAAAATTCACCCTTGGCTGACAATCTTTCAGCAACATTATGAAACGAACAAATAATTAACTCCAAAATTTAAACCTGAGAATAACATTCCTGTTCCTATATGTAGAAATGGGTCTCTATTCTTTCATTTTATAAGCGATTAATTATTTCTGTAACTTTCTATATTAGTAATTTTATTATTGTTGATGTCTTTTTGTGAAAAGTTGCGTGCTACAATTATAAATATATATGTAATTCCGACCAATTTCTTGGCTTTGACTGCATTATAATTTGTCAAAAAATGTATTAGTAATTGTTATTTACAAATTACTTGCTTGATTCAAATATAGAATGCAACAAAAATAACCATATAATATTAACCTTAAATTAATTAGGTTATTAAAGCGTAAAAATGTTTAAAATTTGAAAATAAAATCATTTTCTATTTAAAAATAAAAAGTGTGTTGCATTTTCTTAAAAAAACACGATTCATTACATTAATATAAGTTGAAAATTACATAAATATAATCTACAATATAACGTAAATATGGGGAAAGCTATGCTGTCAATATATCAGGACAATGGCGTGAATATGGGAAACAGTTTGGGATTCTGGCAGTAGCCACAGTTTGGCCCATATGTGGGCCACAGTGTGGGCAATAAATGGGAAATAGTGATTTTTTTCTACGCGGGCCAGCATGACCACCCAGGGCATTATTTGTTTCAAATTCATCATAATAAATGATTAATGGTAACAGCAATCGTCCTGGATATTTAATCTTTATATTCAGCCAAAAATTGGTTTGAATAATATTACTAATCGATTCTTTTTCTTCTTCAAGCTGACTCATATAGGACATAATGTCGTCAAAAAGAAAAGGAATTTGAAACAAATGGTATAATGTTTTCTCAATAGATATAAACTGACCTGCAGCATTACAAGGAGTTATTCTTAATATATTATTTAGTCTTTTATTTTTCATTATCTGACCAATAATATAAGTATTAGGTTCAATATATGTACCGTTTTTCTGAAGGTACTACAATCTTTTATACTCTGTGTCGAATTTAGAGAATTCCTTTTCATAAGAATTTAGTAAAATATCTGTAGTTTCTATAATTTTAGAACTTGGTTCTGATAAAGCTGCAGCTTCGCCTATTCTACTTTTTATAACAATGAAAACTTCAATCATGAAACCCTTGAATATTGTCATCACTTTTTGAACATGATCTCGTGTCATTGAAGAGATCTCATACAATAGTGAAAATAATGAACATAAAGTTTTTTCAATGTGTTCTGAATCATTTAATAAACACTTAGTTCTTAACGCTTCAAATGTTTCATTCACACAAGAAAATGTTATATTTTCAGATACTTCGCTGATAACATTTACATTATAATCATTTTCATTAATATTACGTTTGTTCGTAACACTAGAACTTTTCGTAAGAATACTTTCAGAAATATCAGTCTTTTCTACATTTTCTAAAGAATGACACGAAAATAAGTGATGTTTAAGATAATATAAACTATTAAACTCTCGAGGACAGTTATCCTGTTTACAAATATACTTATCACAATAACGCAAAGTATGCTGCAACTTTAAGTGCATTATTAACTTATTTATATTATTATAATTTTTAGAGCAACGAAAACAATTGAACATGTTTAATTATATAAATTAGTTTCTCGCGTACAAATGCAGATTGTAATTTTACAATTTCAATGAAATGAAAATTTGTAGAAAGTAATTAGTCATAACGATTAACAATCTTCTTAAATTATTTTTGAAATTTATATAAGGTATATAAAACAACAACTAAATTACTTTACTCAATGTTTTTTAGCATTGTAATAATACTTTCTACTTTCGTATTAACTTTGTCGTATTCTGTATTCATCTTATAAATACATTTTTGTATAATTAGCCAAATTTGCTCACAGAACAAAGAATATTTGATATTAAAAACGAAGAAAGCTTCGTAGCATATATCCACCGCTTGCAAACAGGAACTAAGTAGATATCGTGTATTATCAATCTGAATATAAAATGCTTCAATGTTCTGAATATCTCTTCCAACCATTATAATAAGTGGTTGAAGCTGAAGATCTAGTTTTAACATTCGATCCCTGATTCTTTTAATTTCAGTGTCTATTTCTGCAGGCACCTAAATAAGTATAAGAAAATTGTTAATGTGATTGGAAATGTCTCGTCGCACTTGGACGAAAGTAACAAGGCTTCTGCTGTTGGTCGCCTTATTTATATTTGGTGAGGTTTGAATGATTACACTTTTGGTTTGAGCTAATGCTCGAGGAGGAAAAGAGCTGTCGCCCTAAAACCCCCTCAAAATTCAATATATTTTTATTACAAAATTGTGGTATATACACCGTGTCTTCTAGGTTCGAACGTAACCCCCACGGAAAAATATATATTACAAAATATAGTTATATATATGTAATTATATTTTGACCAATAAATTTATATTTTAAAATATATGTTTTAAATATATTAAAATATAGTGAAGTCCAATACATTTCTATTCGACATCTAAATTATATAAGAAAATATATAAAATTATAATTTGAATTTGCATTTTTATTGTTTAGCTGATATGTATCAACAAATATAATTAAGTGGATATTTAAAAATATAATACATATCATATTTTTAAATATATATTGGATTACATTGAAGAATATAATGTAGTTTATAATTTCAATTGTAACCTAGCTCCATATATTATAAAATAATTTATAAATATATATAACGAATATATTTATAAATATAAATGTGTATTGTAATAAGAAGTATATATTTTAATATAAATTCAAATGTATTTATTAATATAATGGAGATTTTATTTGTGTGCAAATATAATATACAACACAATTTAATATATATTTCTATTAAAATACTTTTAAAAATGCATTCATTTTAAAAACGTTCTACTCTAAAAATTCAAATGTATTTGGATGAATACAAGCAATGTTTATATTACCACTTTTGATTTCTAGTACTGTTACTTTTTCGGAAATTTCTTTGGCATCAATCACCGACAGAAAATTATTTTTCCCAGCTAACGGAATTAAGTGATTTAATTTTGCTTTACTTGTTAAACGTCTATTACGCTCTTTTAAATAATAGTATCCTAAAGCATAGCAATGCTGCACATTTTCAAAACTACTAATAATAAATTGCTCAATAGAAAAAATCTCTTTGTCTTGTAACATGACGAAATAACTTCTACGTTTTTTGGGTTTGGTATATTTTCTTGAGTGAACAACTTCATTATTTATGATAATTCGTTCATAAAATCGGAAAATTGTTAGTGGCTGAAAATTTATATTTTTTCGCGTAAAAGCCAAGAAATAATCTTGGGACAGTTTATTATAAATTTTAGGATTACCCAACATAAAAATATTGTCAATTATTAAAGTAGCACGCGTATGTTCTTTATCAATAACCATAGAAAGATACAGTTTTTGATCTTTACTAAGGTGGTCATTACATAAATATCTAAGTTTATTGATAACAGTATGTTCTCGAAAAGCATCACAAATTTGTAGCATTACACCTTGAGAGCTTTTAATGTATTTTAAAAATTGTTGATTACAGTCTTCGAATATAAAAGCATTATGAGTCCATAATGGTCCCCATTGTATAACACTATCGCACAAATGTGTTAAAAGATGTATATTAAATGTAACGTTTTCTTCCCCATATAATACTTCTGTATTTTTGACAAATAAAATTAAACATTGTCTAGCATATTCTATTTCTGATGGGAGTATAGAAGTATTTGATAATATAGAGATTCCATCAACCAAAAAACACCAATGGTGAAAATATTTTTTAGGAAATAAACTTTTTAAAATAGGGACACTATAAAAATATAAAAATACAGCCCATTAATGGGCCTTCCAATGAACCGAATCAGACATTTTTCTGGGAGTGCGCGACATTTTCATCGACGGATAAAATGATAGTAATAGTTTATCAAACTGCTTTAGTAGCGGTTTAAAACAATACTCCTGTCCGTGTGATGATGAGCTAAACCATAGTTTACTGAATTGTCGACATACACCAAGAAGGACAACATGCATCCAATCAACATCAACACCAGAAACTATATTAAATTCTGGAATTTCAAAAAGGATAAACTCTCCTTTCATCCCTCTTGCTATATTTTTTGCGTCTTCGAAAGTCTCCGAATGCGTTCTCAATCCTTCGCCATAAGCACTAAATTGATCATTTATTGGATAAACTCTACTATATCCATTTCCTTTTCGAACGCGTTTACCCCTATGAAGACATAAATTACATCCAAATTGACCATTAAATTGGGTGCCGCAAACTACCAGTGGTCGAGCAACAGAGTCGCAAATAAACATTAATATTTTTACTTTTTTTATGTGTAATATTCCTTTATGCATGTACTGAAATCCATCGTAATACAATTGTTTAGCTTCTTTTATAAACGGTGCTAAAAACTGGTTCATATCTTTCGGTTTACTTTGTCCGCACCACAAAGAAACTAATATTGCATGGCGTCGACGATCTTTGGGCGAGAACTCGTTAATTGTGCAAATTAACGGATAAAAAGATAAATTCGAGCTATTAAAAACCGGTACGCCATCTACATTGCAATTAATACTAATGATGTCATTAGCCACTTGATATGATTTTCCATCATAAATATCCTCAAGTGCATGTTCTGATTCTTTGCAACGTAAGTCTTTATATAATTGGTTAGTAGTCGATCTTTCGAAAAGCGATATCAGCTGTTCTTTTAGCGACATGTAAAGAAAAATATTTCCTGCTTTTATATTTTTATGAACATTTATATCTCGTTCGCAAATGTCGCAATGAAAATTAGTAGCTCGTCTAAATGTAGCAGAAGCTTCCTGATGACCATGACTGCCTATAGTTGTATTACAGTTATCACACAAATGATAAATTATAACAGCCGTAGAATATATCTCTAACATTTTTTTATAATTATACTTTGAAAAACCAGTTTCTTTGTTACAGCCTTCTACTTTCAAAAGTCTTGATATATCTTCGGTAGCTGTTTTACTTAAATTATGGCGTCGTCTTGTAGCCATTATCATTAAGTTGTGGATTAAACAATCCATAGTCTTCATATGCTGATTATTTGTACTGAAATCAGTAACATTATTTTCATCACTACTGCTGCTATTTGTTTCACTGTCTTCATGATCATTAGGTACATTTTCATCATTGCTACTATTATTCATGTCGTTTTCGCATATCGTTGATTCTAGATTGCTACTAATTACGTTTCCTTCTTCGCCATCACTAGTCAATAGTTCCTTGCTTTCATTACACTTGCCACTATATATTTCCTAAAAAAATTGTTATTACTGTATAAGGCCTAATGTAAAATAAAAATACAGGGTGTTTGAAGAGATTGTTGGGAACTCTAAACATCTTAGGAGGTAAGAGTTTAAACAAAAATGTTGAATTCTTATCGGTGATACTTTTAAAAATCTTTTAGATGACTACAATGTTTTAACCTTGGAAAATGAGTTGCAAGACATTTGAAAGCAATCTGAGTTATTTAAAATGAAATTCCTATATTTCTTTATTGCTTATTCTTAAAATATTTTAAGAGCTTTTCAAATCACTATTCGATTGCACTGTTTATACCAACTATATAAGGAATGCATGGCTTAGATCGAAAAGTACATTCGTTTAGAGTTTTTGAAAATCCCTTAAAATAAACTACAAAAATAGTACCTTTCTAAGGTCAAACTAATATAGCCTTTTAGATACTGGTTGAAAGAACAGAATAAGATATGAATCAATTATTTCTTTCGCACAACGTCTGATTTTTTAAATATTGAGACTTACAGACTTTTTCAACACCCTGTATAAATAAGGCAAATTACGTATAAATATAATTACTTCTTCTGAATAATTATTGGAATTATTATTTGGTTCGCCAAAATTTGAAGAAGATGGAGCCGAGTACAACCTAGTAAAGAGATAAATCAAATTATATTTTTATAAACATTAATTTCAGTTGGATAATTCGTATAGCCTAAAAGCAAAATAAACGAGTATAATATGTAGTGTAGTTCTAAAAATAATAATTAATGGAATATTTCATTTTAGTAAGTTATAATTTTAGACTTTATTTTGTGTTTATTATAGGCAAAAGGTACCTATAATTTTTAATAATTATTTTTGTATAGTATAAATTTCACATAAAAGTAATAACAAATTTATGAGTGAGTAAATTGCTTTTTATAATAAGAGTAAAAATCATTACACTCTTTTAGTGCATACGTATGATTGCACGAACAGAATATATGAAAATATTTAAAAAGTATATATATATATATATATACCTGAATAAATTATATTTATGACGACTTTGAGTGCGCAGAGGAACCAATTCATTACTATTATAATTATTAAATAAATTATAATATCCTCGCTTTTTTTTTGGCGGTGGTTCAGTCATTATAAGTTGCTAATATAGTCTTTCCTATTTGGAACCAATTAACAGAATACTGATTGAGTAATATATTTGCCGTGTTCCCAAGCAACATGTTTCAAGTTAGAGAATGTGTAGTATTAAAAACTTGTTGTTTTTCGGAATCATGCGCGCGCATATGCCTCGTGTTTACGTTTTTAACTACATAGGTCAAAGTATTAGACGTGTTAGAGTGAGACAGATAGTTACTTGGCGCGATGTGCAACTGTGCAAGACCGTGCAAGCAGCAGCAGCAACCACTAATGCTGCAGTATAATTTTACTGTTGATTCGACTATTAATTTTAACATTGAATTAGTGTACAAGCAGAGTCTACGTTTTTCAATAATACACAGTAAGTATGTTTTAATATTTATCTACAGGTATATAACTTGATTAAGTGTATATTTATATTTAGAGTTGCCAATTTTACTTTACTTTAAGACTAGCTAATAGTCATTATTTTCAATTAAAGCTATTGCTAAAGTAAATAAGATAATAAAAGACTTAATACATCATGAAATATAGATAATTTAATATTTTTTTCCTTTTCAATATAGAATATGCCTAGACCAAAAAGGGAAAAAGAAATATTTGCTTTAGCCAAATGGATTGATGAAGGCAAGGATAAAGGAACTTACAGCACTGACATACCAATTAAATGGATTCAGAATTTCACAATAGAAGAGTACAAACAAAATGTAAAAGCAAGAAAGGTGCCTTATGCTGTTGAATGGCGTAACAAAAAAAAATAAGCCAAAAGGTGGATGGCAAATGTTTAACGCAATAATTTTGCAAATAGCAGGTAATAATTATACTTTGTTTAATTTGAATATTTCTTTATACTATATGCTATACGTTATTACAACTTAATTTACTATATAGTAAAATTGGCATTAATAAGGTCAAAATGATAAAAATTTATTAATTCTAACATCACAAAGAGCAAACTTACTATGTAAGTTACATATTTTAATATTATTTATAAGTTTTGTTAATATTATGTTTACAGAAAGACAAGAAGAGCTTGAGCAAACTCTGAAAGTAATAGAGGGCTCCAAATCTCCTCGATCAGCAATGAGAGGCAAAGAGAATGATGATCTCTCCGATGAAAGTTTTCTAACAAATTCAGATATTGTAAGTACAACATTATGTATTTAAAAGCATATATCTGCATACCAGTTATTTAGTCATAATGCTAAATGATTGGCATTAATATTTTCTTATATTTGCAAATGTTTTTTAATCCTGAATTATTTTTATTTTCTTTATTAGTATGTGTTTGTAATGATAAACTTTTAATTTTATTCATCGTTATAGCTTTTGTAGTAATTTTTGTTTAATCATTAACTTATAATAGCTGACATTCTGTGGTATATTTTCCTTCGCAGGAAATTAACATTGACACTATTAATATCAGTGTAATTTGTAGCGAAGAAGAAAAAACAGCGAATGTCAATTATACATATACTTAATACTTAACTAAAAATTAAAAAATAAAACAGGAAAGGCATATACTAATGTAAAGAGTAGAATCAATTTATACAAGTGATATTAAAAAATAAATACTACTATTTATATTTTT
Organism: Prorops nasuta; assembly: GCF_024137725.1. NCBI lineage: Eukaryota > Metazoa > Arthropoda > Insecta > Hymenoptera > Bethylidae > Prorops > Prorops nasuta. Next base: position 685,747 of record NW_027116817.1, on the reverse strand, counting down.
AACAACTTCATGACTATGTTATTTATACTTGACACTTTCTTAGGGATGCGAGAGGAAGCTGGCTCAATTGACTGACAGCAGTATAGAATATTTTGAGGATATTGAGAAGGACGAGCCTCAAATACTTAACAAAAAACCCAAAAGGAAATATATAACATGCGAGGAATATGAAGTTCTGAAAAATGGTATAGTTTTAATAAAAGAATGAAAAATAAAATTCTATTTTATAAAGATAAGAACAATTATTACATGCTTATATTTACTAGACATTAAATTAAAGGAAGTAATGCATCAGAATGTATTTCTTCCTTCGGCATACAATTTGTTCTAAAGTAGTACAAATAATGTAAGTAGCAGAGTCACTATATTAGAAAAAGTAGGAAAAATATGAGCATGTTTAATTTTTCTTTTCTTAAACATCTATATACCATTACTAAAATGAACTGAATTATTTTATGACAGATTTACAAATACAACGCGAAGAAATTAAAAAAATACAGGAAGACATAAAGAAGCTACAAGATTTTCAAAACTCAACGACTAATAAATTGTCTGAAAAAAGGTCGCATGATAGCCATACAGAAAAGAAGGTAATAAAGTTAAAAATTTGAAAGTCCTTTCACTGCAAGTGATACGTATTTATGTACTTTTTGAAAAAATTATAATCAATACACACATAAGAAAATAATGTTTTATAATTGCTACTGAATATTTTCATTAACTATGTAAATTTAAAAAATTGTATACTTAAAATGGAAATCGTCTTTTTAACCATAACTGACGAATGTCTTCTTTGCATATTACTTATAAACGTAACATCGTCAATTACAGAATTACAATTATGTGATGTGTATTTAATAAAATATACTGTTTTTTTAGATAGAAATATTTAAAGGAAGCAACATTTATATAACAGAAGCCCAGTGGCATTTCGCAAGATCCAGAAATACATTTACCGGTATGGGAATAGCTCTAATGATGGCCTCTTTCCCTCTGGATGCTCTTTTAAAAAGTAACTTAAAAGGCGGAGCACCTAAAAGAAAGAAGGATGGAGAAAAATTGGTTGCTGTACACAGTGCCTTGGATTCCAAAATTCTGACGGCTATAAAAGGTATGCATATACGCATTGTGATTGATATCTATCGCTTAAACTTGACGCAAACATTAAAATGAGTATAACGATAAACTTCATTAACAAGTGAAGTACCCAAATGCATAGCGTTAAGGAACACATAATTTTATTTCCTATTTCATTCTTTTTATTTTTTTAACAAAAAATTGTTTATGAATTCATAACATTTAATAAATCAACAATTGTTTTGCCTACACATTGCCAAATTTTAACGTTGTACTGTGATTGTGTTTCAGAAGCGGTAAAAATGGCATATCCTACAACTTATAATTCAAGCATTTTTGGAGCTACAATAAATAATAAGTTGAACCAGCTTAGACGTGACCACGCCAAACTGCCGCAGACAGAGTGCTAATTTTTTAAACCAAAAATATACGTATATATGCTTACCTTATTTTATGTTTATCTTTAACTTAATTTCTATGAAAATAACAAGTTTTTAAATATATTTTTAACTGTATAAACATTATAATATCAATATATTTCAAAATATATATTTAAATATAATATTTCAACCAAATTACGTATATTTTACCTTATATTTTACTATATATTGTAACGTGGTGGAAACCCGTTACAGAAAAATGATTATTGTTAGCTCTTCTTCGGTCTCCCCCTTAGTGCCTCCCGTCCCCTGGATGTATGTGTGTGAGTGAGTGAGTGAGTATAGATGAACCTTCCGTGTGATGGTAATGTAGTTACCCGCTGAAGGGATATTGTAATTGCCATCCACGGAAGGAGAGTAAATGTTTTTAGGACAGGGTATGATTGCGGATTGAGCGAATGTCAGTAGGTTGTATATTATTTAGGATTAAATATTATATTTCTAATGGTAAATTTTATTCGTAGCTTATAAGACCGATTCCCTGCTCCAACATGAGCTAGAAAACTGTTATTGTCCTATCCTTTACGCTCCCATGCCCGAATGCCTATAATGCCCTCTCTCTCTAACCTTCCTGCCGAGCGCGGTTGTTTACGCGACGCTCCTACCGTCCCCTTACCCAGTCTCCCCGCCGAACGCTTCGTCGGTTCCTTCCCGTTACCGCGCCGCGCCTCGAGCGCCAGGCAGCGAGTCCCAGTCCCCTCCCCTTACCGCGCTGACGCCTCGCGCGCCTAGCTGCGTTCTCCCCGGCCCGCGCCACTACCGGCCCATCGTTGCCGACCCCGCACCGCATCGCCCCGCTGCCGAACCACGAAGCCATAGTGTCGTCTGCTGCTAAGGACGACTACGCAGGATTCTAACGCAGGAGCTAGCCAGCCGGCTATCATGCCAAGTATATGGGTGATTAGCCGGAACGGCGAGAAATATGGATCGCGGATCCATACCTAATTAATGATTGGTCCCTGGATCCCGATCGCAACTATGACACCCCGGAATGAGGGAAATGATTGAGAGGACGGAGGAATATCCGTCAAATTGGGCCAGATCTTGTTCTACTATCAGAGCATCAGTACGTGGTCTAAGTAGAGAGCTGGGTCGTCGCCGCAATTATTGAAATTCGGTGTAATTCAATATTGCGGGCCCCAGCCATCGATTCATTGGAGTTTGACGCGGAGTTCTCGTGGCAGACGTCGTGGGATCGCTGGATTTCATCGTCGGAGCCGCCGGAGAATTTTCCCTCGCCCCTTTCCCTTCCCCTTTTTGCCTCCCCTAGTTTTCCTGTTAATTAGTGGTTAATGAAATCATTGTGCGCGTATAATAAGTGTGCCAGGACATCGCGGGAGGCCTCTCCCCCCGAGATTAGTTAGTGTTAATAAAGATTGTGTCCTCGCAGTTGGATCGTGTGTATTACTCATTTATTTTAACCCGGAATTCCTTTTCCGCAGGTTACAAATTGGCGCCCAACGTGGGGCCCCGCCGCGTAGAGTGTCCGAAGTGCCCGCGAGTGCAGTGATTTCATTAAAAAAGTGCAGTTTCCGAATTTTCTCCTGGTCTTCCCCTACTCCCCCCCCCCTTCCCTACTGGGTTCGGCCGTTGGCTCTGGCGGTGACCTCCCGCGTTTCCGTGCGTCGCGGGTGCGGGTCGAGTGCTCGTGACCTCTAGTGTTTGTTTTTATTTTCGAACTTCAGAAGTTTTCGCGAGTGATTCAAACTGTTCAAATTGAAAATTTGCCGCTGCCTGCCTGCCTTGCCGACCGCCGCCGCCACCGCCATCTGCCGCCGCCGCTGCTGCACCTGCCGCCACCCGCCTTACCGACGTCTCTCTTCCCCCACCGCCAACGGAGTGCTGGGACCGCTGCTTCCCTGGTCGGCGTAAAAGGTAGGTGATGAGCATTTCTCCACCCTCCCCTCCCGGTTTTTCCCTCGAAACATATCGCGACGTAGTTCGTACCCTCCCCCTACAGGTCGTGTTATTAATTTTACGCTCCTACGGGCTACAAATTTCCGGGTCTCCCTCAATTCTTCGCGATCGACTTTTCAGGTTTCGTAGTCGTTTTTTGTTCGGAGACATGTCCATTCCGTGGGAAATGGACCTTGACGTTCGGGCCGCCGGGAACAGAACCGAATCTTTCGAGAGTGACGATAGTGGGAATTCCTACTATTGGGACTCCATGCTCGCGCCGGACGTAATGCCTCCCCCACGAACGAACTTGACCTTCCCCTTAGATTGCGACCTACCCCCCTCCGCTAATATAATTGCCACCCCTGCGCCAAGACTACCCTTAGCTCCCCCCGTGGAACCCCGCAACCCCCATGGATCTCGGGAGATCCATTTAATTGATCTATCGGGCGACGAGATCCCTCCCACCCCTCGACGGGAGGTGATTCAACCCCGTCGCAACGCCGTTAGTTTTTCCTCCCCCGTAGCGACCACTATTGCCGAAGAATCGACTTCGCGTTTACAGGAATCCACCAGGACGGAAGCAGGTTCCCGGAACAACTCCTTTCACCCTTGTTCATTTTCAGGAAGAACGGAACCTCGCTACGAGAATTTGCCCTTAGCCCCCCCTCCCGCCGATCAACCCCCGCCCCTGCCGCGTAAATTTTCGTCATTTCAGGATCCTAGCGCCCCGGATCGTGTGCCGCTACCCCGAACGCTACCCAACACCCCTTTGACGCACCCCTCCCCTACCCCCTACCAACCTGCCTTCCCCCCTCCCTCCCGAACTACCCCTCTACTCCGCCACCCTTCCCCCAGGTGGAATCCTGCCTCGATCCTCCATAGTACCTACACTATGGCCCCGTCCCGTCCCAATCCCCCTCCTCCCCTGGCAACCCCTAGATGGCACGGACCGAACCAGTATGAAGCGACGTCGCCTATGGCCCGTCAGGCTTCATACCCAGTACGTTCTAACGCCGAGTCTAGTGCCCCTTACTTTCCGACCCATACTCCCACCCCTATGCTCACCCCTACCCCAATCCCGGAACATTCCCAACAACCCCCTCAGCCTAGCACCCTTCGAGAATTTGATCCTTATTACTTAAATTCCTCCCACCTATCAGAGACCCTTACCCCGGAAATGCGCGCGTGGGATAGTCTCACTAAATATATCCCTGTGTTCACCGGACAATTCGACGAGGACCCTCGAGAGTTTCTGGCTTCCTTGCACGAGTTGATCCAAGGTCGAAATCTAGCGGCCCCGGCCGTCTTACGCGCTCTCCCCTCTGCCCTCGCCGGAACCGCGTTAACCTGGTTCAGACTGGAAAGTCCCGCATGGACAGGATATTACGATTTCGTCAAGGCTTTCTGCAAAACCTTCGCCGTCAAATACCCCGCCCACGTAATCCGACGAGAAGCCACCGCTCGAACCCAAGGACCACAGGAACGACCGCTGGACTTCATTATGAAAATTAGGAGAATTTTGGGACGAATGGACCCCCCTATGGAATTGGAGCAGCAACTGGACCTGGCCTACCACAATCTACTTCCCCTGTATCGCCAGAAGATAGCTAGAGAAGAGCTGTCCAGTTTCCAGGACCTGATCAACGAGTGCCATCGAGTGGACACCAGAAGGTTGGCTGATCGTTCCAAACATCCTCCCCCTCCCCTGCCCTCTGCGTCCCTATTCCATACTGAGGCGTATAACCCCCTTACCAGCCCTCGTAATCCTGCCGCCCCCATTGAAGCCGAATTAACCCTAGTCCAAGGAAAAGAACCTACCCTCACCGTCACTCCCAGTTCCCCGACCCCCAATAAACCCTCCTCCCCGACCTCCCCCCAGTCCAAACCCTCCAAAGGCCCCCGCAACAAACCCGCAAAAATTCCTCAAAACAGTACCCCTCCTACCCTGCCGAATACTCCTCTCGATCCTAATCAACCCCTTCCTGGAAGCCCAGCCACTGGAGATACGGATTCCCAAAAGATGAGGCCACCCCCGAACACCTGCTGGAATTGTCATCGCCCAGGACATCATTTTCCCCAGTGCTCCCACCCCCGAGGGAAATTCTGTTGCCGTTGTGGGCGGATGGGCACGGTCACTAAGACCTGCCCCAACTGTAAAGATAAGCCGAGCCCGGGAAACGAATGATCGGGACATCGTTAGGACTCGACGATTCAACTCCCGACCCCAAGAGTCCCAATACCGCCCTGGATTCCCTCCCCGAACTCTCCCCTGCCTCCCCCATCGAACATGATCCCAGATATTTCCTAAATTTACGCATTGGCCAACACACCTTCCCCGCTCTGCTGGATAGCGGTGCTCCCCGCTCATATTTCGGGAAGAGAATAGGAGACCTCCTGAAAAACCACCTACGCCACATAGTAGCATATATACAAGTTGCTAATGGAGCCGTCGAACCAGCCCAAGGAGAAGCCCGAGTCCGATTCCACTTGGACGGGCAGACAGAAGTCCTGGCGATTCGGGTGTGCCAAGCCCTAGGATACGACTGCATCCTAGGAGTGGATTTTTTGGAAGCCCTGCAGATTACCCTGGACTTCGCAAACCGGACGTGGCGCACTCCTAACTCTCCCTCTCGACCCTTACGCCCTCCCTCTCCTACCGAACCCCCCGTTGAACTTACCCTTGATGGCCTAGCCCTAGTTGCTCCCTCTCCTAGCGAAAAGGAGACCCTCCAAACCCTCTGCCGAACCCTGATGCCCATTTCCGACCAATCCCTCCCCCCTACTCCCCTCACCTCCCATTATATTGATATCCAAGGTCACCCTCCCATTAAACAACGTCCCCGCCGTCTATCCCCTGCCATGCTAAAGGTTGCGCACGCAGAGGTACGGGACATGCTGGCCGCTGGAATAATTGAAACATCCAGTAGTGCATGGAGCAGCTGTCCCGTCATTATCAAGAAAAGTACTGGCAAATTTCGCTTTTGCATCGACTACCGAGATGTCAACCGCGTAACCAAGAAGGACGCCTACCCCCTGCCCAACATCGATGCCATCCTCGACGGATTAAGAACAGCCCGTTACATCACCAAATTCGACCTGAGCCAAGCTTACTTCCAAGTCCCCGTTGACCCCGAATCCCGAGAAATAACTGCCTTTACCGTCCCCGGAGCCGGCCTCTTCCAGTTCACCCGAATGCCCTTTGGCCTTACCAACGCCCCCGCCACCTTCCAGCGACTGATGGACCGACTCATCAAACCCGAATGGTCCACCCACGTCTTCGCATACCTGGATGACATCATTATCGTCAACGAAACCTTCGAAGAACATGCGGAGTACGTGGAGAAAGTCCTAAAAGCACTAAAAGCCGCTAACTTGACCGTCAACCCAGAAAAGAGCGAGCTATGCTGTCAGCAGGTCAGTTACCTGGGCTACATCATCGATAAGGAAGGATTGAAGGCCGACCCCGAAAAGATCGCCCCCGTCGTACAATACCCCGCCCCGCGAAACATCAAGGAACTACAACGTTTTCTGGGGATGGTGGGTTGGTACGCCCGCTTCATAGACCAATTCTCCGAGCACAAGGTCCCCCTAACGCAGCTCCTGAAGAAAGACGCACCCTGGAAGTGGGAAGAAGCACAACAAACCGCCTTCGAAACCTTAAAGTCCGCTCTGTCCTCTACCCCTGTCCTCCTCCGCCCTGATTTTTCCAAACCCTTTATAGTCCAGACCGATGCCAGCAACTCCGCGATAGGAGCGGTCCTGACACAAATGAGCAGCGGAGCGGAGCTTCCGGTGGTGTTCGCGAGCCGAGTGCTGAGCCCCGCGGAACGAAACTACTCCACGACGGAAAAAGAGTGTTTGGCGGTATTGTGGGCCGTGAAGAAGTTCCGCCCCTATATAGAGGGTACGGCATTCCGAGTAATTACCGACCATAGTAGTTTGCGGTGGTTGCAGCGGCTACGCGATCCCACTGGGAGGCTCGCCCGTTGGGCATTGGCCTTGCAATCGTTCGATATGACGATCGAACATAGGAAAGGCTCTGCTAATGTTGTCCCTGATGCCCTCTCCCGCATGTATCCCTCCCTTGTCACCGCCCTGGCCACCATAGGCTCTTCCCAAAATCATTGGTATTTGAATCGCTTGAAGAATGTACAAGAAGCTCCTTGGAAATACCCGGATTGGAAAGTTCACGAGGACAAGTTGTACTACCATCGCCCAAATCCACTGATAGAACCCGCCATGGAAGATATGAATGCCTGGAAATTAGTATTGCCTCCCGAAAGCCGCCCCCGAGCCCTTAGCGACGCACACGATCCTCCCCAGTCCGGCCATTTAGGAATCGAAAAGACTTATGCCCGCCTAGCCCAAGATTTCTATTGGCCAGGAATTTATCACTCCGTAGTGAAGTATATCCGAACTTGCCGTGCTTGTCAGACCCACAAACAGTCCACCCAAGGCCCCCCAGGACTGATGAGAGAACGAGTCGTCGAAGAACCATGGACCCTCGTAGCTGCAGACGTTATGGGACCGCTTCCGCAAAGCAAAAACCAGAACAAATATCTGTTGGTCTTTCAGGACACCTTCACCAAGTACGTAGAGTTGAAAGCTTTGCGGAAGGCGGATGGCAGATCTATCGCTGCCGCTTTTTCTTCCCTTATAGTCCATCGCTGGGGATGTCCGACGTTCTTCCTGACCGACAACGGCACGGAGTTCGTCAACAAGGATATTAAAGCCCTTACAGAAGCTTACGGAATTACCCAAATCACCACCCCCCCCTACCACGCCCAAGCCAACCCCGTAGAGCGCGTAAACCGGACCCTAAAGACCATGCTCGCGATGTACGTTGAGGGAGACCACCGCGAATGGGACAAAAAACTCGAAGCGCTGCAGTTTGCCCTAAATACGTCAACGCAGAGTTCGACCCAATTTTCCCCCGCGTTTCTCAATTTTGGCCGCCACCCCGTACCGATCCGAACCCTCGCGAAAGAACCCTCCCCTACCGAATACGAACCCCGCGATACCGTAACCTGGGCAGACAGAGTTACTAATTTAGGACATTTGCGGGACTTGGTCCGGAAGAATTTAGGTGAAGCCACCCTCCGCCAAGCAGCCCGGTATGACCAAGGACGACGGAACGTCGAGTTCAAGGAGGGCGACCAAGTCTTGCGCAAATATTACGTACTCTCGTCTGGCACCCAGGGATTTGCCTCGAAACTGGCCCCCAAATTCATAGGCCCCTATCTCATTGACACGGTCCTGTCCCCAGCAGTATACCGCCTCAAGGCCGAGGACGGCACTCTAGTGAAACGAGTGCACGTCAAAGATCTGAAACCCTACTTTGCTACCCCAACCGATAACCCTCCTCCCGTCGTATCCCCACGCGATCACCCCCGCCCCCGATTTCAGAAAAAGACCACAGTGCAGGATCGGAGTTCGAGCGACGCCAGGCCGAGAGGAACACCCTCCAGTACGGAGTCCACACCGGCACTTCAGCGACCCCGGACCCCGGTTACCGTCCCCAAACCCCCGAATAACGAACGCCCACCCCCTCGTTCCCCCGTCCGACTTCGGCCCTGAACCCAACGTCCACCCCCCCGCTAATCTGTTAATATTAAGAACCGCCACAACCCCGCTAATTGGTTTTTGCCCATTTACAGGATGCTGCCACACCATCGGGCCGGACCGAGGAGGATGTTGGGCCGGGAGGGTCGGACTCCGCCGGGGAGCCCACCCCGATCCCCGACCGAGCCCGGGCCCTCCTTCGGCGTCCGCGATCCCTTTCCCCCGGCCCGCGAATTATATTATCCCCCGATTGTCGCCGGCGACGAGGCCGGCGGGATCCAGCCCCTCCCGCCAATGACGGAGGAGCTTCGTCGGAAGCTTCACTTGTCTTGGCGGGAGGCGGCTAAGCCGCGGCCGCTGCAGCTCCCCACCAAGGAGGAGGCTGCTGCGGTGCGGACCGCGGCCCGGGAGGTACGGGAGGCGCTGGAGAAGCTAGAACCTCCGCGCCGATTCCGCCTCCCGGAGATGGATCCCGCCGACCTCGACGCCTATTACTCCCCGATAGCGTCAATGGAGCCCTACCAATCTTCCCCCCTTCCCAGTCCCCCCGTCGCCCCGTTACCCCTGAACCTCCCCGCCCGCCCCGCCACGTCCATTTCTCCCTGCCCCCCGTCTCTGGTCCGCCGTCCTCTCGCCCGCCCGTACCCCCTTTCCGTCCCACTTGTCCTTCTCCCGTCCCCGGCTCCTCCGGCTCCCTCCTCCGCCCCCCCCTCTGCCGTAATGTCCCCCCTTCCCCCCTTCCAGCCCCATGCTGCCCCGGTCCGCCCCCTAATGCTTCCCCGAACCTCCCCTCGTTCCTTCGCCCCTGCACCATCCACCATCCCTCCCCTAATGTCCCTCAATATCTCCCCCCCTCCCCAACTATCCCGTCCCAGTCCTCCCCGCGGCCCTATGACCCCTCTTCTGTCCCTACAGACCTCCCCTCCCCCTCCTTCCTCCCTCACATCCCCCTCTCCCCCTTCCTCCCCTATTCCCTCTTTCCCTCCCGCTCCCCGACGTCAGCCGTCCCCGGGCCCCACTCCCGCGGGAGCGGGGGTCACCCCCACCCACCGGCCCAACCCCAAGGGGTGCTGGGCTTGCGGCGGGAGTGGGCATTCCTTCCGGGGATGCCCACAACCCAACCGCCTTCTTTTTTGTTTCGGTTGTGGGTGGGAGGGGGTGACCAACGCCACCTGCCCCCATTGTCGCCGCTCGTAAGGAGCCCGGCCGACTGACGCCGATCCCCTGTCCGTCCTATCCCCCCCCCCCCCCCTATGTGTCTATGTTGAGATAGTCCCCTATATGTGTTGCCCTTAGCCCGTTGCCCCAGCCGCCCGAAAAATAGCCGATACCCCGCAGCCCTAAGAAGCCAGCCCCTGAACCGTTGCGCCTAAATAGTTCGAAATTTACAGTATTATGTGGATTTGCTTAAGTTGCAGTGGATGAGAGCGGTCAGTCGCTATTTCAAATACCGCCGCAGTCTCGATCGCGCGAATTGATAGTTCCATGTTCGAATCACGGGTCGAGTTCCCGCGTAGCGCTCGCCTCATCCATATAGAGTTCGGTTCGCGATCGCCCAGTCCCCCTCAAGCTGTTGCGGCTTTGGGCAAGCCAATTAGTTTCGGGAAAGTAACCCCGGACGGGGAAAAGCCCCCCCCGGTTCCAACACACCTCCTCTTTCCTCATCCAGGAGCTCATCGCCGACCAAGCCGTCCAGGTAAGCGTTTATTTCAATATTATTGGCATGGTGGTGGCGTGTGTGGTGTGTGTGTGGTTGTGTGGATCTGCGCACTGGTTGCAGCGGTCATTCCGCGCGAATTTAGCACTCGACTCGCGTCCGCGTTCCGCCGGAACTCCCCCCATCCCCTGCCGCGAGTCTCCCCCCGCTACCTGAAGGTAGTAACGTAGAAATTTAAGGACAAATTGGGCCACAGAAGCCCTAAGGGCTCGACGACCCAATTTTCTCCACGGTTCTCCCAGGAAGGGAAATTTTTGATTATTTTGTTAATGGGCAAGAGCCCTAGTAGTCGGTGCAGTGGCACCTAGATAAATTAAGAGCTCCCGTAGTTCTGGTGGCACGACAGTGCCAGATTTTAGTTTGATAGTTAAGAAGGCGCGTAGCGCCACCCCTTTGAGTTGTATCGAGTCAAGAGCGCGATAATGCGCTAGATATTCCGAATTATGTACAGTTAGTAGTAAGTTACGTTGTCCTTCCGCATAAGGACCCTTTAGTAGATTAAGCATATTTCCCCCCTTTTTTATAGAAAATTTGAAAATTTCCGAGGCACATTCTCCCGCGATGGCTTAGAGAGTAAGTTGTTGTAAATAGTAGGTTAAGTTAGTATAGCACCCCCTACCCCCCCGAGGTCCGAGCTAAGTGGGGAGGAGTTGTAACGTGGTGGAAACCCGTTACAGAAAAATGATTATTGTTAGCTCTTCTTCGGTCTCCCCCTTAGTGCCTCCCGTCCCCTGGATGTATGTGTGTGAGTGAGTGAGTGAGTATAGATGAACCTTCCGTGTGATGGTAATGTAGTTACCCGCTGAAGGGATATTGTAATTGCCATCCACGGAAGGAGAGTAAATGTTTTTAGGACAGGGTATGATTGCGGATTGAGCGAATGTCAGTAGGTTGTATATTATTTAGGATTAAATATTATATTTCTAATGGTAAATTTTATTCGTAGCTTATAAGACCGATTCCCTGCTCCAACATGAGCTAGAAAACTGTTATTGTCCTATCCTTTACGCTCCCATGCCCGAATGCCTATAATGCCCTCTCTCTCTAACCTTCCTGCCGAGCGCGGTTGTTTACGCGACGCTCCTACCGTCCCCTTACCCAGTCTCCCCGCCGAGCGCTTCGTCGGTTCCTTCTCGTTACCGCGCCGCGCCTCGAGCGCCAGGCAGCGAGTCCCAGTCCGCTCCCCTTACCGCGCTGACGCCTCGCGCGCCTAGCTGCGTTCTCCCCGGCCCGCGCCACTACCGGCCCATCGTTGCCGACCCCGCACCGCATCGCCCCGCTGCCGAACCACGAAGCCATAGTGTCGTCTGCTGCTAAGGACGACTACGCAGGATTCTAACGCAGGAGCTAGCCAGCCGGCTATCATGCCAAGTATATGGGTGATTAGCCGGAACGGCGAGAAATATGGATCGCGGATCCATACCTAATTAATGATTGGTCCCTGGATCCCGATCACAACTATGACACCCCGGAATGAGGGAAATGATTGAGAGGACGGAGGAATATCCGTCAAATTGGGCCAGATCTTGTTCTACTATCAGAGCATCAGTACGTGGTCTAAGTAGAGAGCTGGATCGTCGCCGCAATTATTGAAATTCGGTGTAATTCAATATTGCGGGCCCCAGCCATCGATTCATTGGAGTTTGACGCGGAGTTCTCGTGGCAGACGTCGTGGGATCGCTGGATTTCATCGTCGGACCCGCCGGAGAATTTTCCCTCGCCCCTTTCCCTTCCCCTTTTTGCCACCCCTAGTTTTCCTGTTAATTAGTGGTTAATGAAATCATTGTGCGCGTATAATAAGTGTGCCAGGACATCGCGGGAGGCCTCTCCCCCCGAGATTAGTTAGTGTTAATAAAGATTGTGTCCTCGCAGTTGGATCGTGTGTATTACTCATTTATTTTAACCCGGAATTCCTTTTCCGCAGGTTACAATATATTATAATGTATTCGTGATTATATATTATAATGTATTCGTGATTATATATTATAATGTATTCGTGAATATATATTCCAATATATAATTCAATATAATATTTCGGCCAAATTACGTATATTTTCACGTATATGTTATTATATTTAATAATGAATATAAAAATACATTTTAATTGATTTTTTATTTTATTTTGTAATATATTTTTTTCCGTGGGGGAATCCTTGATAGCTTCGTCTCGCAACTAACTAACTAACGTATCGCCCTCCCTTCTCCGCTATCGTCACGTGACCATCAGTGGCGACACCATCATACAACGCGCCACATTCAAATTCAAGCCATTCATACACACATACAATCTGTTTATAAATCTTAATCTAGATCCTTCGATAGAACAGGAAATATCTTTCAAAATGTCATGTATAAGATATACTATTTAATATGCAATCATTTCTTCAATGGAATATCTTGTATATATTTGTATAGAATGTTAAATTATAGAGAAAGATTACTTTAACATGAAGCAAAAAGGAACTAAGCGATTCGCTAATGTTCGGTTTTATATTCTTCTTTCCTCGTCGAATTCTGGCATTAGGTGGACACAAAGCTGGTATCAATTTTAATATTGTTATTATTCTTTCCCCTGTAACAGTTTAGAAAAAACAACATTTTAAAAATAATTTTTAAAAGAATATTTTACCTGGTTAAAAATAATTTGAAGGAAATACCACTACCTTCTGTAGAGTCAGTATCTTCAAATATTATTAATTGCTCTTTAAAAGATTCTTCTTTAATTTCAGATTTCATGACGATTAAAATCTTTCTTGAAAATTGAGCTCATTCTTTATACAATAGTAATGGATCTCCATATATCTCTTTAAAATCTTCATTTATCTAATTTTAAATGCATTTATATTAACAAATAATATAATAATTACAACTTAGAATGCAAATAAGATATATTATAGTTTCAAGAGACTTACTAATTCGTAACCTTTAGGGCTCTGTAAAATTTTCCAATCATCAAATATTACTTGACCACTATGTGGTGATTTAAATTCACATATTCTTCCTTGTCTACACTGGCCCCATACTTCTATCACTTTTTCCCATGGAAGCATATTATGCTGTAGCCAGGTCTTGCAAGTATTGTAATTTTCAACTGTTAAAAATTTAGGACTTTTAAATAATATTTATGTATATATATTTATAGCTATTAAACGAAATTAATGCAATTAGTCGTTAATACCATCATATTCCTCTGTCAAATTTATATTTATATTAGTTTTCTCATTTTTATCAATACCAGCTTCGTGACATTTTCTTTTATAGTTTCTGTAGCAATCTACTAATTTTCCTTTAGCTATTTTTTGCTGCGTACCCTCTTGTTTAGGTGGTACATAATAAATGAACGAAGTTTCATTGAAAAGTTGGGAAATCTTTTCAGAAATTGTTTGGAAATGTCTATTTTTCAAATCTAGCCTAATTATTTATAAATAATTTTAATTTTAAAAAGAATCTTATTATTTATACAATGCATAGTTTCTACTTACAATACTGGTTCACCTATTAAGTACGTAGGCAAATTTAGTATGATAGTATGCACTAAATCTTTCCGCAATACATTGTCTAAAGTCTTTTTTTTCTTATAAGCTGATAATACTATTCTACCCATTAAAAATGCTTTTAAAAATTGGTTCAAATCCTACAAATTGTTTATTAAAGTATTAATGAGCTGATCAGTGTATAGGTAAATAAAATTGATACAAATATGTTACCTTAACAAATTCACTACGTACCAAAGTTACAATTTTCTCATCTAATGCTTCAGAATGAATAATAGACACAGTAATATTCCCTTCTTTAATAGTACAAGGTATAGTATTTATTTTGTCTCCCGTTAGATGTGTTTCAATTAATAATTGATTATTTTCTTCTTTGACTACATCATATATATGTGACTTCTTCTCTTGAGTCCAAATTTTGTACGGTACATGTTTTTTCTAAATCATTTGAGCGACTTATAATTTTTTGTGCTGTTATCTGTAATTTTTTATATTGTGTATATAATCATTATAGAACAGGTTAATTGAATAAGGTAATAAGAAAAATTTATTTGAAATAACAAATTTACCTTTTCTTTATGTGTGTCTCCAAAACATTTTAATTTTTTAATAAATTTCATTCGCGGTCCACATGTAGGAATTAAATCTTTTAATATTTCAGACTCCGGAGTTAATTTCGTAAAGGTTTCAAAATCAATTTCGTGTTCTTTACCGAGAAAAGATAAAGTAAATATAAGTATTCTGTATGAGACCAGTATTATTATATTTTTTTTACTGTACTATTATTGCCTGAAAAGCTATTAACTTTGTAAAATTTATCTAATTAAATAATAAAATAAATAAAACTTACTTTCAAAATATGGAATCAAGCTATCAAGCTCCCATAGTGATAAAATTTGTTTTATCTCTTCAGTCATTATAATTTTTGCCTTATTGCAATTTTAACCGCTTATACATATGTTGATCCAAAGAAGCAGATAAAATTTGTTGTCAGCAACACTTCTGTTAATACACGCATAAACACAATAAAAA
The DNA here is from genome assembly GCF_024137725.1 of Prorops nasuta. Taxonomy (NCBI): domain Eukaryota; kingdom Metazoa; phylum Arthropoda; class Insecta; order Hymenoptera; family Bethylidae; genus Prorops; species Prorops nasuta. Next base: position 670,526 of record NW_027116817.1, on the reverse strand, counting down.
TGTGAATTTTCTCAAAGTGAATTAAACCACTTATATTTGACGATGGAGACACACAGAATACACCAGAAACACTAAACTGCATGTTCGGTTACTGTGCGACACTATGCGTTGCGGGACGGCTACGGTCGAGCGTCGGTTGTTTTGCTGTATTCGTTAGAAAGAGACTAAGATAGTTTCTCTCTCTAAACATAACAATTTTTTATAAAATACGAACTCCAAAGTCCAAGTGCAAAATAAGCACAAGCTTAAAATAGCCCCACCTCTTTCTAATAGCAGATTCCATTGCTCTCTTGAATGTTTTTTAAAATAATATATTGGAAAATATATAAGCTAAAAATCGTATATCTATCTTTTATATTTTTAATCGAAATATACTTTATAATTAATGATAAAATTTTATGTAGTTAATTTTTATGGAAAAAGTTTAACTGCTTATGTGGATAAAAATTGGTTTTGAAATCAAATGTTTCAATTGGTTTAGGTACAGTTTCCAGATCTATCAGTTTCCAGGTTAAGCAGACAGCGGCGCATAGTTCTACTTCGATGGGTGACCGTTTGGGACAACCTCATGCATATACGATATCGAGATATAATATATAATACTATTAATTTAAGACTTTAAGTTAATGTCCATGTTAAGCCTGCTTCTATATATATATGTGATATTGTCGCTGCAGATTTTCCATAATGCGTAAAATAACAAAAATAGTATAAAACGGGATTACTTATTTTACGCCGAATAATTTTTTTGGAATTTATCGTTTTGTTGCTATAACAAAACTCTTTTGTTAAAAGCGTCTATAAAATTAGTTTTTATTTGGCAATTATAACAATATATATTTATTAATCAATCGAAACTAATTCATTAAACTCAACAAATACATTTTGGTTATAATTACAAAAAATATTTTTGTCGACACTACAAAAATATTCGTTTTGCCTCAAACAAAACAATTTAACAATATAATATTGTAATAACAACAAAACGTTTTGATAATGGCTATTTGACAAACGATTTTAGTTATGGTAGCAAAAATTTGTTTGAGTTAACAAACTATTTTTCTCAGTGTAGCTGCTCAGTAGCGCAAGCAAATAGTGTTTTGACTTCACAGCTGGACGCTTTCAACGCTGTTCGCACCCTCGGGTGTGTTCAGAGAGATGATATAGCGCTATTCAGCGCTACCGACTGTTCGTGCAGTTTCGAACGCGCAAATAAAATATTGTTGTGAGGTCATTACCGCACGAACCCATCCGAGCTTGTGTAGCTGCAGCGTTAAGGGTTTCACCCAATCATCAAAACTCGCAACGCTTATTCTAAAGTTTAATCAATAGCCAATTACATTTCGGTATGAACGTCCAACGTAGCAGCCAATCAACGATGTGCACCGGTATTTAAATTTTAAAGTGAACTTCAATTATCTGCATCTAAGATACTTCTACAGAAAAATACTTAACAAATTTAAATGGAGCAAGAGCAAAAGAAAATAGTATTGCATACAGCTGCTGCAGTAGTGGTAGAAGAAATTTTGAGCTCTTTATCATCTTCAGATGAAGCAAACCAAATTGCTAAAGTATCTTTAAAACTTGGTAGGAGACTAATTGTTCGTCGTATCCAGAATTATGTGGAGAGTATAGTGGAAAATTTTACGAAGGAGCAATTTAAATCAAATTTCAGGTAGCTAATAAAAAAGCATTAATGCTATCTAAAGTACTTTGTTCGTGTTAAAAGATTAGTTCACGTCCTTGAACCGAAAAATATCTGTATATTGTAAAAAAGGCGGATTCTTTTGCCTTGCTACATGAATTATTTTTGATTTTTAAACACCGCGCTCAAATGAGGTTTCCCTCGATCCCGGGTGGCGGCGCTACCCATATAGGAAATTTATATTGGCCTTTGCTTGGGCCAAGCCAAATCGCCAGCTTCCCAAGGATGGCAACCAAAGCTGGCTCAGCATTCAGCCTAGAATTGGCCTGTAACTTAGGCCCAATGCTGGCTGCCAAAGAAAGGCCAAGTATGTACGCCAACGCTTGGCCAACACTTGGCCAAGTATTGGCCAGGTGTTGGCAAAAAAAAATTAAAAATGATATCACTTCCTCCTTCTCCACCCACATCTTACAGTCAATTATGATGGCATCCCTATAGTGTTATTATATTACAAATATCACATGAAATTGGGGAAAGTTAAATTTAATTATACACATAAAGACGACTAAATTTAATTGTACATATAAAGACGAATAATGAAATTAACTGCTGGATGCTATGCTCTGCTCTGCTCCCCTGGAAATAAGTACCGTTGTTGAATAGAACCTAGGATTAGACGCTTGTAAATATAAGAATCAATTACAAGAATTTGCTTATATAAAAATGCATATTTGTTCAGTCACTTGCGAGAATGGTGAACAATCGGTTCGCCATCTGGTGGCGTTTTAGGAACTACTTGTATTAATATAAATCAATTTAATTACAATTCTTTTGAACTTTATACATATTTTTTATTTATTCTCTATAACTTTGTGTGAATAGTTACAATTACAAAATATAATTTTAATAATTAAAGCCGTAAATATGGCATGTATTTAAGAATAAAAAGTAAATGAAAAATTATTTTCAAAAATTATTACGAATTTTTACTTGTAACCCTCTCTTTTCGCCAGTTACAAAATGTGCTTTTGATTGAAGCCGTAAATATAATATGCATTAAAAAAACAATAAGTAAAGCTTTTTTTAACAAATTATTATAAATTTTTAGTTATAGTAGCCCTCTTTTCGCTAATTTTCACGATCTGAAGCTTCAAATCATTTATAATTATAGTCACAAAGTATACTTTTAATTGAATTCGTAAATATAATACGCGTTTAAAAAAACAGTAAGCAAAGCGTTATTTAAATAAATTATTACAAATTTTTAGTTATAGCTGCCCTCTTTTCGTTAATTTTCACGGTCTGAAGCTCCACAGCATTTATAATTATAGTTAAAAATATAGTTTTAATAAAGTAGTAAATATAATACTCATATAGAGAAAAAAATAGTAAATGAAGTATCACTTGGACAAATTATTATCAGTCTTTAGATATATACGTAGCCCTCTCCTTTCGCCCACCTTCCCGGTCTGAAGCTCCAGATAGCCAAACACTGATGAATGTGTAGAGTTTGTCCATATCTGGCGATGATGGAAACTTTTCAATCATAATATCTGAAACAATGAAAAATTTTAACTGATTAGACTTTGGCTTTTTAAACTTTACAACAATATTTATTTCGTATTAATCGTTGTTACTCACCTCTAAAACACTGGCATAACATTGTTTCTTTAAAACTTCTTTTGCCAATACCTCTTATCTTTCTTCCATGCGCAGAGTACTCTTGTTGAATAGATTTCTTTATAACAGCTGAAAAAGCAGCTTCTATACAACTTTTAATGTTGATCTTTCCATAACATATTGCCCGAAGAAGATCTTTCTACACATAACAATATAAATAAAATATTTAACAAGGATTTTAAGTACAGTTCAACAGAGTACTATATTTTTTGCCATTACTAATAGCTCTCGCTTTTCACTATCTGCATTCAAATCCTGTTCAAATTCTAAAAACTCCTCTAAAGTGCTTTTAGAAAGCACAGTATTCATTTCCTTTAAGACATTATCTAGATTTTTAGAAGTAATCATATTTTTTACATGCATTTGAGCCATTAAATTATTGGTTTTATGCTCAATGTCATACAGGATGCTTCGTTTCATTGCCTGCAGCTGAGCTTTGATAAAAATTTCCAAGTCATCCTTCATTTTGCTTAAACAATGCTTATTTGTACCTTAAATAATATTATTCATTAGTAAATACCCTAGTAGAAATTTGTCTAGTAAATACTAGATACGGTCATTACTACCCAGTTACTGGCAAGTTTTTGTCATTGCTAAACTGCCTAGCTTTTACTAACCAGATTCTAGTAATAATCTGTCAAGTAATATTTATTCAGTTTACTCTGAACAGTTTTTAATCAGTTGCTGGCTAGTTATTTCTAGACAAATTTTCACAAGTAAAACTTGACTGGAACTTGAAAGTTATATCGTTAGATTTTCTAGCCAGAAAGTAATGTCCTGTTACTGTCAAGTATTTGATAAGGCTAAACTGTCTAGCTTTTACTTGCCAGATTCTAGTAAGAAATTGACAAATAATATTTTGTCTAGTTTATCCTTAACAGTTCTTAAACAGTTATTTCTAGATGAATTTTTACAACTAAAACTTGACTGAAACTTGACAGTAGTATCGTTTGATTTTCTAGCCAGAAAGTAATGTCCAGTTACTATCAAGTATTTGATAAGGCTAAACTGTCTAGCTTTTATTTGCCAAATTCTAGTAAAATATTGTCAAGTAATATTTTGTCTAGTTTAACCTTAACAGTTCTTACCCAGTTATTTCTAGACAAATTTTGACCAGTAGAACTTGACTAAAACTTGAAAATTATATGGTTAGTTTTTCTAGCCGGAAAATATTGTCCATTTACTAGTAGATTTTTACCTGTTTTAAATTATCTAGTATTTCCTTATAAGATTATTGTATCTTTAAGTAAAGGGTTAGATAGCAGGAACAATTATTTGTAAATACATTCCAACATCTGTTCAATTAAGGTAGAATTCATAATCAGTTTTTATTAAGAAAATTGAATTTTCGCCCGATGAGGCTCCCCACCCTCTCTTATACAGGGTCTTTTCCTAACAGCGGAGCATAGGAGATTCGTGTTAGTTGACTATAGCACTCGGAATGATCGAATCTGAGAGCGCTGATTGGTCAATATTATGTAGTACCAACAGATAATAAACCGTTACCATTAGTTGGATACAAAAAATGAGATTCATCCGCCATATTGGTGTGGAGAAATGTTTACATGCTAATCCTAGCAGAAAGAGGTGTAAAATGGAGAAATGTCAAATGGTAAGGTTACTAAAGTAAAAATTGAAAATAATGAATGGAAAGTACGAATAATCTTCAATTTCATTCAAAGCATTCAATTTTTACTTTAATAACGACAACATTTGACATTTTTCCTTTTCACACCTCTTTCTGCTACGATCAGCATGTAAACATTTCTCCACACCAAAATGGCGGATGAATCTCTTTTTTCGTATCCAACTATTGGTAACGGCCTATTATATGTTGGTACTACGCAATATTGACCAATCAGCGCTCTCAGATTCCATCATTCCAAGTGCTATAGTCAACTAACACGAATCTTCTATGCTCCGCTGTTAGGAAAAGACCCTGTATACATATAAATCGCTGACGGAACCGATGTCTCCTCTTTCTCAGCAACATATCCAAAACGTCACGCGACACATAATTAAGCAGCATTCTCCTAAATGATGTGATACTTTTTAAACACGTGTTCTCGCAGTATTAATTGTGTTTTCATTTTAAAATTTACAAGTGAATTTCATTTATCATCACTGACTAGAGACAGCAACTCTAGCTTGCGGCTTCGTGTACATTCGTTTTTAACATTGAAGTTCAAATAAATAAGTCATATACTTAATACAAAGTGCGTTAAATAAATTACAATATGGACAGAAAAGCACGGAAGCGTAAGTGTACACAGATGCGTGTAAGAAAATGTCGCATGCAAAAAAAAGAAAACCGAAATGTGAATTTAATGACAGGTAAAATTTATAATTGAATGATACTTAAACAACTTAGTTAATGAAATTTATTTTAGATATATTGGAAAATGAGATTAGAGAACAAAATGAACAAATTGTCGAAATCGAAGAGAGAGGCGATAATATTGAAAATATAACTGTAGTTTCATCAGAAGATTCTGCGCCAGATGCGTTTAGAGAAGTGCAAGAAGAATCAACTTTTAGGAACATAAATAGAATAAAGGATAATAATGCCAATATAAATTTAATTGCTTCGTCATATAAAAATGAAAATGACACAGTTGATAAGATTAGAGAATGGGCAATAAGGAATAATATAGGACATTCACATTTAAATGAGTTACTTCTCATACTAGCTAATGGTGTAAGTGCTAATATTCTTCCAAAATCAGCAAAAACGTTATTATATACTAATAAATTAAGCTATCACATTAAAAGTATGGAAGCAAATAAGGGAGAGGGAGAATTTACATATTTTGGTGTGGAAAACAGCATCAAAAAGATTTTTAATAAGACTTTTCATATTAATAAAAAAATCGAACTACAAATTCATGTGGACGGAATTCCATTATTTGAATCTAGTGGGAAGGATTTGTGGCCTATTTTGGGTAGAATACATAGCTTGGAAAATAATTACAAACCATTTGCAATAGCCATATTTTATGGCCCTTCTAAGCCTAAATACGTTAGACCTTTTTTAGATGAGTTTATTGAAGAAATCAATTATTTAAATAAAATTGGAATATGTATCGATGGAACTCATTATAAATTTCAAATGAAATGCTTCATCTGTGATACACCTGCCAGATCTTTTCTTAAATGTGTAAAAGGTCATTCAGGTTATGAGGCGTGTGAAAGATGTTCTGCAAGAGGAATAAGAATTAATAAAAGGATGGTTTATTCATCATTTAATGATACTCCAAGGACAAATCGCTCCTTTCGAGAATATAAGCACCCAAATCACCATACTGCTGTTACACCATTACTAGAAATAAAACCGCATATAAACATAATAGATTCATTCGTATTAGATTTTATGCACTTGTGCTGCATTGGTGTAATGAAAAAATTAATGGAATATTGGTTAATGGGTCCTTTAAAAATACGGTTAAGTAGAAAGGCTAGAGAATTTATTTCAGGAGCATTAATATTATTTAGATGACAAATACCTTTTGAATTCCAAAGGAAACCGAGATCTCTGTATTACTTTCGTCATTGGAAAGCCACAGAATTTCGTTTATTTTTATTATATATTGGCCCTATCGTTCTAAAGTACGTTTTAAAGAAAAATATCTTTCAGCACTTCCTTTTGTTTCATGTAGGTTGTAGAATTTTATGCTCCCAAAAATTATGCTTCAAATATAATCAGCATGCAAAATTATACTTAAGAAAATTTCACCAATTAATGCCATTATTTTATGGTAAGGACTCCCAAAGTATGAATATTCATAATCTTATTCATATGGCAGATGACGTGAAAAATATGAAATGCAACTTATCTAAAATTACTGCATTTCCTTTTGAAAGTTATTTGGGATCTATTAAAAAATTAGTGCGTGGTTATAATAAACCATTAGCGCAAATTTGTTGCCGGATAGGTGAAGCAAATGCTATATTTGAAAAAAGTTTCATCGATAACTCAATTATACGTAATGTAAAAATAAAAAAGGACGGCCAGATTGATTCTTTAATATTCAAAGATCTATTAATATCAACGAAACCTGCAAATAATATTATTATAACAAATGATGATTTGATCATGGAAATACAGCAAATTGTAACTAACCTGGATAAGAATATTCTAATTATTGGGCAGAAGTTAAGTATAAAAGGCTCAATATATAAATTCCCTAGCTATTCAAATAAATTAGGAATGTGGGAATTGAATACAAAAAAGTTGGAAACCCTAATAACAATGTCGATTTTTTCTGTAAAACAAAAACTTATAAAACTAACATTGAAAACACATATATACGATTTAGAGATGTTGCATGAATACGAAAATTAGTACGATAAAGCTATTAAATTAGAATATTTTAAACATAGTATTGATTTATTTTTAAGCCTTATTCAATTCTTTAAACACTTGTATTTTTTATTTGTACATTTCACACACATTATACGATAAAACTATAAAAAGTTGTACAATGGTGTATTTTTCTCGAATCCGCTCCTGCACTCATAACTATCAGGAAAAAGATTATTTTATGTCTGTTTTCATTTTTGTTACATTGATGAGCTGGTGCGATTAGTTAGAATAAGAGAAAAATGTAAACATGTTTTCTCTCTTTCCAACTTATTGAATTGGTATGCACTAGAGTAGCAGTGGGGTGAAAACAAAACAAACCCAGTCTTGTTCTTACGAGTAACGTGTTATTGCTTTGTTACGGCACGAGTTTGCCACCAGTGCTACCGAACGTGGATCGTGGTTAATTATTTTTCTCAAACCACCAATAATTAACTTAGTTGACCTCAGTAAATTATTAAAAGTAATTTGGGTTATTTGCTTAAGTAATTAAATTTATATTTAATTCTCTACTTTTTTCACCATATGACTTCTCAACGTAGGAGGTAAGTTTCTCATTACTATTTGTAATAATGAATAATTAAATTCTTTTACGTTTTATTTAATTACCTAGTGAATTAAATTTGAACTGTTTGAGAACAAAGATTAAGTAGTTACAAAAGAAAAGTTAATATTTTATTTTAAAATAATATACAAAATCAACTAATAGTTCAATTGTTTTAAAAAATCTCTTTTCTTTTTCTTATACAGCAGTAAACAAAAGATGCACATTACAGAGACTGACGATCCCACTGTATATCCATACCAAATAATTGAGTTTGAGGATGATAACTCAAAAGATTGTGTTCCCAAAACATGGATCAATTTTCATGATAAAGAGAAAAAGCTCCAATGTAAATTTTTACCACCACCATATACAAAAAAGAATACTGAATATTTACACAATCTTGTAAAAACTTTAGGCAATCCTCCTGAGAAGTGGCCTGAATATAATATTTCATTGAAAGGACATGCAAGTAAGTTATAAGGAATGCTATCTGAGTTCTTTAAGTAAAATTTAATATTATCTTAAAATTAAATGAAAATAAATTTATGTTAAGCCATAATTGATTATATGAAAAATGTATTCTAGAAACATATCCAGAAGCTTTGGAACGTATAGAAAAATTACGTAGCTCATTATATGCTTATACATCTGGAAGTGATGGAACCAAAGCGAATAAAGCTTCCAAGTACACAAATCTCTTTCGATCAAAGAATAATATACAGTTGTCAAAATCTATGGAAGTTCCCAAACTGGATGAAAGCTTAAATTCAAGTTCATCAACAGGTATATATATTTTCATATTTTCATAATTACTTTTCAAGCTGTAGATTCCGACTGAGTTATTTTCATAGTTATTTTTCAAGCCATAAACTTTAATTGAGTTACTCTCACAGTTATTTTTCAAGCCGTAGACTTTAATTCAGTTACTTTCATAGTTATTTTTCAAGCCGTAAACTTTGATTGAGTTAATTCCATAATTGCTAAATGACTGTTTAACCTTTTAATGCTTTCAATACATTGTCTTTTTGTTTTAAATATATAGTAACAAGTATTGATAACCTCCAAGCATTTAACCCAGTCCTGTGTGTGATAAGTTGCTATAATAGAAACCTAAACATACTCTCCCATGTAGGAATGATCGGCCGGCCCAATACTGGCGCGATACAGATTGCGGTGCCTGAGTACAGATTTAATACTGCTATCCGGTACTGTGCCGACTGTCAAAATGATAAGACAGGACCGTATCTCGCCAACTAATACCGTTTCAATACCCCAATTCGGTATCGTGCCAGTATGGTAAACTGATACTATTGCAGTACTTTAGTAGAGTACAGTGGAATGTTCAAGAGGATGTACTGGTAAAGTACTGGATAATAATTTACTCCAGTACTTTGTTAGTACTAGTTACCAATTTATAAAAAATATTGGTAAAACAAAACTAAGCCTGAGTACAGATTTAATACTGCTATCCGGTACTGTCTCGACTGTCGAAATGATAAGACAGGACCGTATCTCGCCAACTAATACCGTTTCAATACCCCAATTCGGTATTGTGCCAGTATGGTAAACTGATACTATTGCAATACTTTAATAGAGTACGTGGAATGATCAAGTGGATGTACTGGTAAATTACTGGATAATAATTTACTCCCGTACTTTGCTAGTACTAGTTACCAATTTATAAAAAATATTGGTAAAACAAAACTAAAACGTACTAATAGTTATTACTTGGGAAGGGGGTCGAGTTTACATATATCATATATATTACGCGGTGCATACTATAGCATGAGCTATACTACATATAGAGACAAGAGAAATTATACATGTATATATATACAGGGTGAGGCACTTAAGCCGCCCCAGAATACGAATGCCGAAAGAGGTGTATCTCTTTAACTATAACAGATATTCAATTTTTCCATAGGACATTTTCGAAGCCTCTTGTTATTTGCTTTCAGAAAGGTTCTATGCAAAAATTGAATATCTTCTATAGGTGAAGAGATACGCGCCTTTCTGCATCCATATTCTGGGGCGGCTTAAGTGCCTCACCCTGTATATATATAATCGATCTGAAAGAATACATACTTGAGAACATATATAATAACACATTTATATTACAAAGGTGCCTGGTCTAATCGCCTACAGCCGCTCCTGAAACATATATACAGTTCACTAGACTGAGTATATATATGCAGTTAAGTCTTCCATGGTCACTAGCGAGAAACATTAAAGCACACGCCATCTGGTGTACTAAATCAAAAATGCACTATGTACCGATGTAACCACCAATTCTTCCATAAAAATGGAAATAAACAATTATCCAAAGGTAAATAATATATTGCTTTTTTACAAAAAAAAAACGAATTATTAAAAACATTTATTATCCATACTAATACAAAAATTATGTATTAATACCAGCATTATCTAATTTTTGTTTTTTGCCACCTTCGCGATCTGCAGCCCCTGACAGCCATCTACTTAGTTTTGAAATCACGGCTTCTGGTGTGACTGCATTTCGAAAAGTCAGTTCTAAGACTTCTAAAAACGAATTTATGGTTATTAAAATCATAACATTATCTTTAATATATTTATACCTTACCTAACAAACATTTGTATGTGTTCGTCTCAATAAAACTTAGTTTTTTAGTCCCAAATGCTGACTTTCGTCCACAAGCCGAAAAATGTAGTTGAACACTTTTACCTATTAAGGCCTGGATGATATTAGGGATGGCTTTATGGAATGTCGTGCATGCATTGGCCTTCGTTATCATAAAAGGTTTCTGAAAGAGATATATTAAAAATATTAATAATAGCTTTTGTAGACTGTACAATTTATATAGTATTTTGATACATACTAAATTATCCTGCACTAAACTTCTATCGTTCAGTTTAGCATCAAATATTTCAAAATCATTTAAATCTTTGATGGGAAATATAGTGGCAAAAGTCTCGTCTAAGTTTTGGGTTACAGACTTTAAGTTTAGCCCATAATTCAAAGCCAGATTGTCATTTAGTATCTTAAAATGGTTATTCATTTCCGTTTGTAATCGAAAAGTGGATTTTCGAATTTCTTTTTTTAATTTATCCTCCAAGCCTTTTATCATTAGCACGATCCTGGATTCAATACTATTTGTATTATCTTCTGAAACATAAAAATTTAATGTAAAAAAATTAAATATTTATAATACGATGATTGGATGAAGATGAATAAATATATACTACAATGTAAATACCAGAATCGTTAGTGCTATCTGCATAATTTATACTAGACGTTTGAGATTGTATTTCTCTTATAGAAGCAGAGGAAGCTATAAAACATAATAACTTTAATGTTTAAACAATTATTAATCAAATAAGTAAATGTTACCACTGTTAAGTTTACTTTTGTTCTTATTTCTTCTCTTGCTTAATTTTTTTTCTCCCTTTATGGCCTCATTTTCTTGATTGATTGAATTGTTGCTATCAATAGTATTATCCGTACCTTCTGTAAACAAAAGTGGGATTAAATTTTTTGGACAATACAAAATGACGCAAGCAATTAAGTTATTGACTAGTATGCTTACAACTAGTACATTACGCATACTATATTTTAATCACTGGAAAAGCTAATCGATAGAGAAATTAATTTAAGAAAATCCAAATTAGTATAGAGTGAGTAAACATATAGATAATTCTAGTTTATGTACGGATAAGAAATCTTTAATTCTACAAAAATGTTTCTTATGGCTTTAATTTCCCTAAAGCATTTCAAATATCAATGAGCAGAAACACAAAATACTATAAAATACAAGAAATTTCAAGTCTACAAAAATAGTGACCAAATAATAAAAAGTTACCATTGTCGTATTTCCTTTTTCTCTTATTTGTAGCAAAGTTTAATTTTCCTCTCTCCTTTAGAGATTCATTTTCTTTATCAATTGAAGTGTTGCTATCACTAGTGTTTTCCATAGCCTCTGTAAATGTAAGTAAAATTAATTTTCATAATGAATACAAAACAAAACAAGCAACTAAATGACTGACTAGTAAGTTTAAAACTAGTGCATTACGCATACTATATTTTAATCAATGGAAATGCTAATCGATAGAGATATTAATTTAAGAAAACCCAAATTAGTATAAAGGGAGTAAACATGTAGATAACTCTAGTTTATGCACAGATAAGAAATTTTTAATTTTACAAAAATGTTTCTTATGGCTTCAATTTTCCTATATATTTTAAATTATGAAAACTCAATATCAGCTAAATTTATTAAAATGTATTGAATTTATGTAAGTTTCACATAATTAGGTAGAATTTAAAAAATAATATATTTAATTTAATAAATTTTTATATTACGTACCATTGGTATTCATACTTTTTGGTTTGCTCTTTCCTATAGAGACTTCAATTGATTTCAATATATTTTTAATCGATTGGTTTGGAAATATTTGAACGTCACTTTTTTTGACCAAAAGTTGATTTTCACTCTCTACATCCCTTGTATAGTAAGCTCTTTTGAGCCTTCGTTGACCTTGTTCGTAGTCCACTGAGGAAATATTACAATTAATATTAATGATTAAAAGAAAAAGTACTAATATTAAAAATAATAGGACAAGTTACCTGTGTCTGAAATTATTTCAATAGGGAATAGTTCCCATTTAGTATCAGGCTCTTTCAATTGCTTGACCCATGCTTCAATTGATTCATAATTTTGTTCAGGAGGATAGTAGCAATAATGTTTATTTTCTCTCATATTTAGCCAGCAAGAGGGGACTAATTCAATTTCTTCCTTCCCTTTTGCATTTTTCTTGCAGAAGCTAATGATATGAAAAAGCTTGCTTAACAGAGTATTACTCATTGTATAGCCAATTATTATTATTAATTTATTTTGAGGCGAAGAAAAGTGCAGGAGGTGCAGGACAATGTTAAGTTCCCACAAAATTTATAATAAACTTTAGTCAACGTAGTTATAACTGAGTTCGTTGTGCACTGCTGTTTATATACGCGTATACAGCATAATCATACTATGGCACACACTCACATTAGGCGCACACTCTATTGTACACTTCACTAATTCCGTTGTAAACAAACGTATATACATTGAGAGATTCCAAAAATTCTGTTATGTCTTTTATTCAGTATGCAATAACGATCCCAAGTAGAAATTTGTTAAGTTATGCCCTGATATCGTCCAGTTACTGGCAAGTTTAAATGAAGGAAAATCTATCTAGTAATAACTTGTTGATATCTTTCTGGTTTTTGGTAAGTTTTAATCAGGGCAATTCTGTCTAGTAATAACATGTTAATACCTTTCTAGTTTTGGTCAAGTTTCCCCCAAGGCAATCTATCTAGTAGTATCTTGGTTATAGCTTTCCAGTTCTTAGCAAGTTTTATTCATGGTAAATCTATATGTATAGTAATACGTAGTTATGCGGTTCTAGCTTTTTGCCAGTTTTATTCAGGGAAAATCTATCTATAAGAATTGTATGATAATCTGGTTAAGTTTTAGACAGATATTAGACAAATGAAACTGGATAAAACTGAGCATAAGGTAGTAGGCATATGTAAGTGCAGTCGTGCGGAGTGTCAGTGAACATACGCAGCATGGATCGCAATGCATTAAAACTAAAACGCACAAGGATGCGTGTAAGAAAATATAGAATGAGACAAAATGTTCTTCAGAGAAATGAGAATACAATTAATGGTAAGTTTGAGAAAATACTAATAATATTACAAATCTATCAAGAGACACGGTAGTGTCTCGACGGCAAGTACAGAAAAAAGTAGATAATGACATGTATATACGGCCGTCGAGGCACTACTCTCTTATACAGCAAGTTTGGCTGTCCTAATTTTCAAACCGATTTTTCTTTGTGAATAATCCACTATCATGATTTAAGCAAAGCTTTTCTTAAAATGGTTTTGAACGAGCTTTCATTTGAGCCCATAAACATTAAAATCGGTTCACGCAATCCAGGGATCTCATACTCTGTTAGCTATATATATGCCGAAGTTGAAATTCTTCTCCTTCCTTTCTGTATGTCTCGGGCTGATCTGTATGTCTCGGGCTGAAGTTGACCGCTTCTGTATGTCTCGGGCTGAAGTTGGCTGCTATATTCACCTGCTATATTCAATACCGGCATAACCCTAAATTTCGATCGATTTCGATAGAACTGTCAAAATCAAAATTACTCTGTTGGGATAAAAATAGTATGATATAATTCAAAGTGTATATAATTAAACAAACTAAAGGAATAAATACATGAAGGAGTCTGATGGAGAATCAGATAAGTAACACAACATTGTAAAATATATTAAAATTTAATATTTTGTGGTACTTTGTGGGATTTTATTTCAGGTTATAAATAAAATCTTTTCCTTGTATGCACCTCTGATTTGAAGTCATACCAGTGCCAAATGCTCTAACAATTCTTGGAAATACCCTGTTATTGAAGAATGTAGATTAACGAAAATTGTAAATGAAACAGAAGGATGAGGTTGTTACGTTCACTCATAACCAACACACATGGTAGTGTTTCAACAACAATTAACATAAACGTTTTTAAGAAAAGTAAGTACATTGTGAAAAAAATTAGATTAATTAAAGCAAAGTTATATACAAGGTATCCTTTCATAGTTTGCAATTTGATGCCAGACCAGTGCCAAATGCTATAACAATTCTTGGAAAAATGCAAGCACCAAAAAGTACTACCATAGTTAAAGAGGAATCAGTTACAGTTCCAGTGGATATTACTACTTTTTATAATAAAATAGATAATGAAGATAGTGCTGCCATGTGTTGCTGGAAAACAGAGCTTTGGTTTAATGCAACTACGGAGTACTGGTTGAGCAATGGAAACAGTAGTTTGAAATGTGATTAACTGTTGATGACTCAATGATATGTCAATTTACTAGCGAAAGAAAAAGATAAGCCAATTGTTCATTATCACATGGTAAAGTATGTGTAACTCATTCAACCGCTTAAAATGTATGTAATTAAAAATTAATTGTTTATTTATTTATTTTTTAATTCAGCTCAAGCATGTATTAAAATATAACAATTACTTTGTTGAGTCTCTCTTTCCAGATGTACTTCAAAGGTTATTGAAATACCCTGTTATTCAAAAATGCAGGTTATTGCAGATAAAACAGATAAGGATAATCTTGTTACATTCACTCATAATTAAGACACACGGTAGTGTCTCAATAGCTATAAACATAAACATTTTCATGTAAAGTAAGTACATTGTAAAAAGAATTTGTTTAATTAAAACAAAGTTATATATAGGCATTATTTCATAGTTTGCAGTTTGATGCCAACCAGTGCCAAATGCTATAACAATTCTTGGAAATACCCTGTCATTGGAGAATGCAGATTAACAAAGGTTGTAAATGAAACAGAGAAGGATGAGGTTTAAACATATGCTAAACATCCAGGTATGGAAATCAATAACAAAATTCATGTTTAAATTTTTCTTTTCTTTAAACTCATATGGATTTCAACTGTCCGATAGGTTATATCATATATAGAAACAATTTTCCATGAGACAATATATCTTTCTTATTACTACGATTAAAGAAAAGCAGATAAATATTTTCTAATCGTTATTTAATATTCAATTATAATATAAAAAAGTATTAAAACCATATATTTACCTACGCTTCCCCAATCAGAATAGAAAGAAATTATTATTATTACCAAAAAAATTATTCAAATTTAATTTTTTATTAGAATAACATTGATTTTTATAATATAATATGTAATATATCTTTTGGTACTTAGTGAGATTTTATTTCAGATTGATTTACAATAACATGTTTATTGTGTCATTGTGCAGGGTTAAGCTGTAATATTTAATACAAGAAGTCAGAAATGATTCCAGTTTACCATAGAAAGAGCCATAATGCAAAGTTAATGTTGAGAGTTAAACCTAAGGAAAAGGTGGAGAAATTAAAAAATTAATTTGGAAGCCAATTTTTAATAGCGAAAGGCTTGCCGGTGATTTTGGGCATAAACCCTTTGAAATATATAAGTCAATTAAATCATAATTTTAATGATAACGTCATCTAGAAATGAAACAATGAAAAGAAGTCATCATATTAATATTTTCCATGCAATAGAATTTACAGTGAATAACTTTGCGAAACTGAAAGCAGTATATCCACAAAAGAGTGGCTTCCATTGTATAAATTGGTGTATTTCCTAGTTTATATTAATGAAAGGAAAATATAAATGGTACTAGTGTGCTGGAGAAAGTGCCATAATTCAAAGTTGATATTGACGGTAACAGCTAAGAAAATGATGGATAAATATGAGCTAATTTATAAGAAAATCCTTAAGAGTGAAGTGCTTGCAGGTAATTTTAGGCATACAACTTTGGAATTAGAAATCACATAGTTGATGAAAATTATAATAAATTTATGTAGATGTGTAAATATGAAAAGAATTCATGATTGCAATATTTTACATGTGATCAGGCATATGGTGAATAAAATTAGGAAACTGAAAGCTGTATATTTAATAAAGAGAGGCATCCATTGTATAAATTGGTGTATTTCCTAGTTTATACTAATGAAGGGAAAATATAAATGGCACTAGTGTGCTGGAGAAAGTGCCATAATTCAAAGTTGATGTTGAGGTTAACAGCTAAAAAAGTGATGGATAAATATGAGTTAATTTATAAGAAAATCCTTGAGAGTGAAGTGCCTGCAGGTGATTTTGGGCATACAACTTTGGAATTAGAAATAACATAGTTGATGAAAATTATAATAAAATCATGTAAATGTGTAAATATGAAAGGAATTCATAATTTCAATATTTCACATGTAATAGAACATACAGTGTGTAACTTCAAGAAACTGAAAGCAGTATACCTAAAAAACATAGACTTCCATTGCATTAACTGGTATATATTTTACAGTTTATATTAATGAAAAGAATATATAAATGTCACTAGTGTACCAGGGAAAGAGCCATAATGCAAAGATGATAGTGAGAGTAACACCTAAGAAAAAAGTGGATTTAAAGGTAAATTTAGAAACAAATTTTTGAAAGCGAAAGGCTTTAATGTGATATTGGGTATATGATGTTGAAAATATAACTCAAACAGTCATTGAATCCTATGTTAAATGCCTCTAAAAGTGTAATTATGATAAGAACTCATCATTGTAATAATTTGTATTATATTTAATAGATTAATAAATTAATATCTCGAATTGAAGCTTTACATTATGGAACGATGAGAACATTGGAAAATGTTTTATTAGATTGAATTAGTTAAAAGAATTTTTAGTTTTAATTCCTATATTCTTACAAAACGTTATAAGATCCCACAAAAAACAAGCTTTGCTTGTAAAAAAAGGACGGCAAGTACATAAGTCGTATCTAGTATGATTAATATATAGTAATATAAAATATTTTAATTAAAAAAAAGTAGTGAAATCCAAATGTTAGGCAAGTATAAATTTTTTCCATGGCGAAAATTGAAATTTAGAAAAAAGTAAATAGTAATACAAAAATTACTTGCCGGGCCCGTAATATTCATGTGTAAGTTGCTATCTTGCAATATAAGCATTGCTTCTCGTAAGTTAAAAATGTGGCTATTTAATACGATTGCATACAACGGGCCTGGCAAGTAATTTTTGTATTACTATTTACTTTTTTCTAAATTTCAATTTTCGCCATGGAAAAAATTTATACTTGCCTAACATTTGGATTTCACTACTTTTTTTTAATTAAAATATTTTATATTACTATATATTAATCATACTAGATACGACTTATGTACTTGCCGTCCTTTTTTTACAAGCAAAGCTTGTTTTTTGTGGGATTAAAAACACATGTATTAATTTTTTATCTTTTATAAAACTTGAAACTTTTTTACAAATAGTTTAAATTAGTAGGCATTATTTTAGAAGAATCGTCAAACAATTCTTTCAATGCAATATATACTGGCAAAAATAATGCTGTTTATGAAGAAGCACACCCAAGTACAAGCTTACAAGCTGAATCTAATTTATTTGAATTTAATGAGATAAATGAAAATAGAGAAGAAAATATAAATATACACAATATTGACAATAATGTAACTCTAAGTGATATTGAAAACACTAATGATAATAGTACACCTTCAATTTATATTTCATCTTCTTCTGACCAAGATTCTGAAAAAAATACTAGACAAAAAATTAAGGAATGGGCTATTAATTGTAACATTGCACATGCACATTTAGAGAAATTACTATTGAATTTATCAACTGAAATATCTAATCTCCCAAAATCGTCTAAAACTGTATTACGTACTGAGGATGCAAAATATATTATTAAAGAAATGGAAGATAGCAATGGAGAACAAGGAGAATTTGTTTATTTTGGGATTGCATCAGGACTACAAAATTGTTCATCTAAAAATTTACATAAATCTGATTTAATTGAATTATTAATAAACATAGATGGACAGCAGCTGTTTACTTCTAGCAATAAAGGATTTTGGCCTATTTTGTGCAAAATTCATTTTTATCCTGATATTTACAAGCCTTTTGCTGTGGCAATATATTTTGGTCCTTCTAAACCCAAAAATGTAAATAAATATTTAGACGATTTTGTACAAGAGGCAAATAATTTAATGCGATTTGGATTATGTGTTGATGATAAGCACTACATAGTTAAAATCAAAGCTTTTATTTGTGATACTCCAGCTAGAGCTTTCATCAAATGTACAAAAGGCTATGCAGGATATGCAGCCTGTGAAAGATGTACAGTAGAAGGTACACGAGTCAACTGTCGAATGGTTTATTCGTCTTCAGATTGTGTTAAAAGAACAGATGGTTCATTTAGAGCTAATATGCAACCAGAACATCACATTAATAAAAGTCCCCTTTTACGCTTAATGCCACCAATAAATATGATAGACTGCTTCATACTCGACCCACGTGGACCAATCACTTTGAAAAAACGTTATAATAACGTAACAAACGTTGATTTTAGGTTATGGTTGAAAAAATCAACGTTATTTAACGGTTGACTCCAAACGTTTTAGAAAAACCTTACATTGACGTAGTTTTTTTTTTAGAGTAACGTATTCCCTTAAAATAACGTTATAAAACCGTTATATATTAACGTTAAAGAAAGATAAAAAAAACCATTATTAAAACTTTAAAAAGATCTTAATTCAATAAACATATAAAATTTTGGTTAGGTACAACGTTTAATTAACGTAATAAAATAACGTGTGATAAGGAGATCCCCGAAACTTCTATTTAACTGAATTCTGTACAATCTAACGTTGCTTTCTCGTTGATATAATACGTTTTAATTATCACGAAATTTAACTCTACAGCATCGTGAAATATACGTTACTAATAAACGTTATTATTCTTTCTTATTCAAGAAATTATAAAGTTTTTATCAGGAAAAACGTTACACAACAATAAACTTAAAACGTAATAAATATGTAATCAAAATACATTAAAATAACGTTGACTAATACCCGTCTTAATCTAGGCACTATACAATCTTATTATGTTTAACGTTATAATAACGCATTAATATAATGTGAACCAATTAAGAGTTATTGGGTGCAAAGAGGTTAGCGTATCCATGTTATTTTGTAACGTTTTTTCTACGTTTGAAAATGTTTTATTCCAGGAACTTCACATAAATAAACAATGATATTATGGATTAAAGTAACAATTAAAGTAAAACTTTAACAGTGGAATCAACTAATAATCAAGTAAAAAATTGAATATCAAGAATTCAATAGCAAAATTTAGAACATGCTTTCCAAAGTTTTTCGATGGCGTAATGGCTAAGGTGCATTCTACTAATCTTATATTGTGTCTTTCAGCTTTTCGGATCTAGATTTCAGATAGGCGAGCAGATCGATGTGCAGGATTCAACACAAAATCTACTTCCTGATCTACGGATAGCCAATGTTGGATATTTCTCATGGAATAATTGATATTAAAATAATGTGTATGTTAGAGTGTCACCACTGTAGTTTCTTAGGTACAAAGAATCGAGGTTCGGGTCCCGATTTAAAAAATTTTTTTTTTCCCTCATATTGCACATACATGTTTATACTCTGGGTGTATCACCGAAGGCGCACCAGCCTCGAAATGACCGTAAGAGGACGGATAGCGCGTGGTGGGGGTCGACGCATAACATTGGACGGAGTTAGATACAGCGCGAGTAATAGATGGAGAAAGGCAGGGCTATACGCTCCTATACGCTTTGCCTATGCCTTCCCCCCTCCCCCATCAACGCGACACCAATAGTCACAGTCTCTCTCTCTCTCTCCCTCTTCTCTCTCCCCGCCGATTCCATTTCTTTATTTTCATTTACCCAGGAGGCGTTTTCGTCCTTCTCTTCTATCAAGTCAATTCTTGCGGATTACTAAACACATTAATTTTTAGCATAAAATTGAAAAGCGTTAGCTATCTTTTCCACACCACCTTGAGGTAGATAGCTAGTCGCGTTTTTTTTTAAAGTGGTTTCCCCCGGAGGCCTAATCCACTGGATAACTCAAAGTAAAGTTAGCTTACAAATTCTCAAAATATCCCCCCTTTTGCTGCGAACAAAGGTTAGCTCTTCGAATTATGTCGCGTGTTGCTCGTCTCACCATGTCCGGCGTGATTGTTCTGAAGGCCGCAATGATTTCTTCACGAACCTCCATCATTCTATCCTCACGCTGATTTTCCATTAGACGCTTTATGTGTCCCCACAAAAAGTAGTCGCATGGATTAAGATGTCGAAGAGCTAACCTCTGTTCTCAACAAAGAGGGGGATATTTTGAGAATTTATAGGCTAGCTCTATCCAGTGGATTAGGCCTCCGGGGGAAACCACTTTAAAAAAAACGCGCCTAGCTATCTACCTCAAGGTGGTGTGAGAAAGATTGCTAACGCTTTTCAATTTTATGCTAAAAATTAATGTGTTTAGTAATCCGCAAGAATTGACTTGATAGAAGAAAAGGACGAAAACGCCTCCTGGGTAAATGAAAATAAAGAAATGGAAACGGCGGGGAGAGAGAGAGAGAGAGACTGTGACTATTGGTGTAGCGTTGTTGGGGGAGGGGGGAAGGCATAAGTAAAGCGTATAGGAGCGTATAGCCCTGCCTTTCTCCATCTAACTCCGTCCAATGTTATGCGTCGACCCCCACCACGCGCTATCCGTCCTCTTACGGTCATTTCGAGGCTGGTGCGCCTTGGGTGGTACACCCTGTATATGTATAAAGAATAAAATAATTAAAAATCTCCATAAAATCCCAATTTTATAGATAAAAAATGTTATTTAATTATTGTTGATGATCGGAGGTGTGTTGATGTGAGCGAGGTCCGGGTTTCTCGGGCTGCCTCGCTCCAGCGCACTCTCCGTCTCTCTTCCACACTCTCCACTTTGGTGCTACGCCGCCAGATGGCCGTCTCGCGGAGCGCGTTTCTCGCTAGTAAAATTTTGATCCCATTGTACTTAAGCTCGCGAGCTGCGCCAAATTTTGCTCTCGATATCATTCGAATCGAGGGCCATGCTCCTATAACAGAGCTGCTTAATTTTGCTCAGTGCTGTTAGCACTATCGTATCTTGCAGCTCTGGGGCCCTTCCTTAACTTTACCATTAACCCATCTGTGTATTCCATTTTTGGTTGCACAGTCTAATTCCTATCCTTTTCCTTACTCCTATTTTCTTTTTTGATATTACTCCGGAATATTCATACCGGATAAAATATCATACAATTATATTGATCAAATTAACAATCAAACAGCTACAAATTAAAGGTAATATTCATTAACAGCGTTTTGAAGTTCCAACCAGTAGCAAAAACTGTATGCCATCTTTAGAGTCAAATTTCTTTCATATTTGAAAGGTTTTCTCTAAAATATTTATTTGGTCGCATATTCTTATGTATCGAAATAAAAATACACTTTTTATATCGTTAGAGCCATTATACAAGCAGCAGTTACCAAGTTGTTACTAACACGGTGGCCTCTATGTTTACAAACGAATGAAAAAAACATAACCCAATGCATACACATTCTTTGTAACTTGTAAACAGTATCCTAAAAACGTAGCGTTCAGTCGCGTGGTAACCAAGTCAGTGCCGGTCCTAATAGCCAACCGGCAGCCACTGAGGATAGTCGCGTATATCATGCTTTTTTCGATTAGCTGCGTTCAAAACTATTACTTTGTGCACTAGTAATTCGAGTGAAAGGATAAAAGTGGTGATCTAATCAGAGCAAATGTGTCCATCGCCGTATTATCGCTTAAAAAAATATAGAAGTTTAAACACTATTAATAAAAAAGTGAAGACAAGTCAAACAAATACTGCGGCTTATAATAGTGAAAAAGAATGTATCAATAACCCCAATAATATTGAAAATTTCGCAGAGTGTACTCAAGATATATATTCCGATGAAGACCGAATAGATGAGAACAGCTTAAATATATTAAAACAGGTTAATGTGGTAGATGATCAATGTGATCTATTAAATAATACATCAAGCATTTTAGATGATATTCGAAATTGGACATTGCGTAATATAAATACTCTAAGGCTAAATGTGGTTACAGAATTATTGGAAGTATTGCGTGCTCAAGGTTATAAAACATTACCAAAAACAGCTCAAGGATTATTAAAAACAGCTCACTACAGACGTCTTCAATTTATGAGAAGCACTCTATCCACAGAAGGTGAATATTTTTATTTTGGCATTCAAAATGGGCTTCAAGATGTAATCTCTTCAGATATATATAAAGAAGAAAAAATTTCAGTATTAGTCTTTATTGATGGAATGCGAGTATATAATAATTCTCAAAAATGTGTGTGGCCTATTGTAATAAAAATACATCATGAAAGTTATATTTGTAAACCCTTCGTAGCAGCTGTTTACTGTGGTGACTCAAAACCACTTTCGTGTGAAGAATTTTTAAAAGATTTTGTCAAAGAGGCAAAAACATTAATCGAAGAAGGCACCAATATAGATGGACATAATTACTTGTTTGAAATTCTTGCATTGATAGCTGATTCTCCAGCTAGAGCATTTTTAAAATGTGTTAAGCCCCCAGGATCATTTTATGCCTGCGAAAGGTGCACCATTAAAGGTGTCTCAGTTCGTATAGGCAAATGTACAAAAAGAGTATATCCAAATATTGACTGCGAAAGGCGAACAAAGGAATCATATCAGCAAAAATATCAATTGAGTCACCATCATAAAGAATACATAAGTCCATTAACAGAGCTTCAAAGGTTTGATCCAGTAAGGTCAGTTGTTCTTAATACAATGCACTTATGGTATTGTGGGGTAATGAATTCCTTATTAGAAAAATGGTTATTAAGTTAAAGTAAAAATTATATCAGATTAGTGAACAAGAGACGTTTAAAGTTTTTAATGGATTCTTTAACATCAGATATACCACTTGAATTCCAAAGAAAAGTACATGATATTACCTTTTTTTCCAGATGGAAAGCAACTCAATTAAGATTTATGTTACACTATTCTAGTGCTGTTGTTTTAAAAGGCATTTTACCTGATGTTACTTATAGACATTTTTTACTACTATTTGTTGCCTGTCGCATTTTAAGTAATAAGGAACTCATTAAAAAATATACTGATTATGCTGATGAGTTATTACACCTGTTTTTTGTTTTATTAGCAGAATTATATGGTGCTGAAAGTCAGGTGCTTAGTATGCACAACTTAATTCACATAGCTGATGACGTCAGATATTTTGGTCTTCCATTAAGTGATATTTCTGCCTTTTGGGGAGAGAACTATATTTCAATATTCAAGAAGCTGGTGAAGTCTCAAAAAAAGCCTCTAACTCAAATTATTAACAGGCTATCTGAGTTGCAATCTAATAGAAATTGCAGAATAGAACGTAAGAAGAGTATCTACAGTTACAAAATTAGTAACACTAAGGAAATTCTCCAATATTTGGAGGACAATTATGTGTGTATAAGTGAAATTAAATTGGAAAATTTTACTCTCAAAGAAAATCATTCAAATAACATTGTTCAATTAAAAAATGATAGTGTATTTCGCATAAAGAAAATAGTATTGAAAGAAGTGAATAATAATACTACCGAATTAAAAAACTTTTATTTACTAGGCTACAAAGAAAGTGGTCGATACGAAGCATTTGATTATCCAACTTCTTCTTTTCATGTTGGAGTAATTGGAATAGAATCTTTTTCGATAAACTGCACAATTGTTCCTATCATTGATGTTAAACAAAAGTGTTTGCTGCTACATATTGAAAATAAACAATATGCAATATCGCTTCTTCATATGTGAACAATAATATATAGTATATACATACATATATTCTTGATAATTAAGAAAAGACAATGAAGAAACTACATTCAGCATTAGTAGATGGTTAGAGACATTTATAGTTTTTATAATTCTATAAGAATGTGTCTAAGCTTTGCTTATACCCATATAGGAAGCCAATGCTGGCTAGATACTGGCCCATTCTTGGTTGGCCATTAACCAGTATTGGGTCGAAACTGGCAGCCGATTACTGGCTCATCACTGGTTGTTTACTGGAATGATAACGCTGGACCAATAATGGCTACCAGCATTGGGCGAACAGAGGCTTCCAGCATTGGGCGAACAGAGGCTTCCAGCATTGGGCCAATAAAATATTTGTACATAGGCCCAGAAATGATCAGATGATTGGCCCAGAAGTGTTATATGATTGGTCCAATATAAAAAATCGGCTATATAAATTAAAAAAGAGGAATAATTAATCTCGAAATGCAATTACATTAATTTTAATGTATTCTAACGTTTGTTTTGCTATACAGAATTACAAAATTTAATAAATATACTTTGTAAACATAAGAATAATTATACATATTGATTAATTGCAAAAGAGCTGTAGAGCATATCTTTGGTAAAAAGTTGATACACTGCGGAAAATATATTATTCGAATCGAGCTAAATTATTCAAAACAAAGAAAACGCCTGAACATTACAATAAAAAGAAAAATTCCTATTGATAAAAATAAAAAACTTTGATATAGCGAGAGACATTTTAACAGACTCAATGCATCAGTTATATGTAGGGGTCATGAAATTTTTACTGGAAAATTTTAGACATCCCCTAGAGAGAAATAAAGCTACTTACAATCAAGACAGAAAATAAAATTAAGAGTACTAGATTTTATTGATAGCAATGTACCGATTGAAAGTAAAAGAACAAAAATTATTTGAATTCTATTAGCAGATGGAGAACTATGCAATTACGTTTTTTCCTACTTTGTATTGGTGCGATATTAGTCATTACCTTCCTTCGACACAATACGCAAATTATTCCCGCAGTGTATTAATAAATTTAGACTTATTCTAGGTTAGTATTTTTAGAATTATAGTTGGACATCCTCTCTTTGCGACCACCTTCTCTGTCCCCGGCACCGGATAGCCACCGCCCAAGTAGGGATCGAATTTCTGTCTCTGATATTTCATATTTTGATTGACAGGCTTCTGTAAGAAATGTCTTAGATTAGCTATTTTAAATACTAACTTTACCAAATAAGATATTACCTAATATACACTTAAATGTATTTGTGTTACTAAAATTTCGTTTTCCTTGCCCATTTACCACTCGTCCACTACCACTGTAATGGATTTCAATAGTTTTTGTAAATATGGAAGTCATTATTTTTTGAATAGCTTGTTTCAAATTTTTTTGACCAGTACAGATGACTCGTATTAATGATACCTGTAAAAATTACAATAATGAAATTAAACGACAATACACATTTCTTTGTCCCCTTTAAATTTATAGTTTGCATTACTAGTGCATCTTTCCGGTTGCTATTAGTTTCTAGATTAGTCTCAAAATCAAGAAAATCACATAGAGTTTTGAAAGGAAATGTAGCATCTACTATTTTTTTATATTCAGCTTCTGTCTCTTTTGAAGAACAACTAACTGCAGCAAACATTGTTTTCATCTCAGTTAAACCTTTTTCCAAATCATATTTTGTGCTTCGCTTAACACCTTTTATTGCATTTTCTATTTTTTCTTCCATACGTAAGAACTTTTGATCAAAATATGATACCCAAAAATCTAAACAAAATACATAAGAAATTGAATAAACATATTGTTTAAGAATTTTAATTAATATTAATAACATTACCTTTACTGTCACTAAAAATTGTCCTTTCCTGTGGGTGGACAATTGACTCTGTTGAGCAAAAACTTTTTTCCACATGATTGGAATTCAACTTATTTATAGACTGGTTGATGTCTATTTCACTGAGATTTCTACTTATCACAGAAGATTGTTTTGACAAAGAAGTTGTATCACTAGCACTTTCTATGAAATTTTCTGTACAAAATCTGTTAAGACGCCTATAACCTTGTTTCAATGATTCTATGAAAAATTGTTGTAGTTAAATAAAACTTTGTCGTAATCAATACATATAATAAAAATACATGAATTATATTAAAATAATAATAACTTGCAAACGATATCACTTCAACATGATAAGAAGGCCAGCAAACATCAGCTTCTTTAAGGCTTTGTAACCAATTATCCAACTTTGGATACAATCTTTTTGGGGGGTATTGGCAAAACCATTCTTCCTCTTTTTGTATAAGCCATTTATAAAGTACCAAATCTACTTGCTTTACCAAGATTGAACGACAATCTGTTTTGAAATTAATGACTGCGTATATATATTTTTCATTATCAGTCTATAAAAAATTTATAGTTTAAAATATCTCATTAACAAATCTACAATGACCAAAGCCATAACAGAATTCATTGTACTTACATTTTCAATACATTTGGTAGTCATTCTGAACAAATTTTATTGTCATATAACAGCTTCTTAATATAATAATAGAACTTATTTAACAATTTATTCAGTTCAACTCATCTGTATCACACTACATACACTTGAACATGTAAGAACATCTTTACGACACAATTCAGCACGAGCTACCATTTTTGTTTAGTAAGTGACGCCACCGATAAAGGTCGCTGAGTACAGATGGAAACAGGGAAATCCCCTTGATTGGTCGATCGGTAAATTTGTTATATTTTTTTATCTCAAATACTGTTTTAAATAAAGTATTATCATATACGGCACATGCGTTTGTGTTTTCGTTCGCTCGATTGGGATCAGAGTCCGGGATAGTTGGTGGCTTTCATTTTAGGTTATGTTATGTCAGGATAATTTGGCAATGAAATAATTAGATATACACAAAATAGAGTACGCATCCTCTGATAACGTAAGTTTGTCTATCTATATTTTACAAAACACGTTTAAATGTAATGGATAATTGTTGAAAACATTGCATATTTAACTTTACAGATCCTAAATTTGGCAGTAATTTTGTATAGGAATACTATTTAATTCAATCGTAAAAGGATTCTGATTTTGAAAGTATGCCCTGCAAATAATTGTTTTTGCGTTCCTTAGTAATTTCAGTCATTCATATTTGGATAAGGAGCATCATCATACGTACTGAATTTCTATGTGTATCAGGTAATGATTACAGTCAATATTATAACTGACAAAAAAATTAAATTTAACATTTAATATATTCATATTCTAAACATTACAGATTTAACTTACTAAACATGGAAGGTACTTACGAACGAGTAAAAAAGTATCGAGCATTGCAGCGTATAATCAAAATTGAAAATGCAGACTCTAATTTAGATATAACCACTGTAGAAATAAGTAATATTGAAACTGAAGTTTATGAAGATGTTGCAAGTAATGCAACAGACAACACAGAAGATCACAGTCCGAAGGAAGTCATTGCATCTAACTCTTCTAATTCATCACTGCTTGACATTTTGAGTGAAGCATCTTTATCTGCGTTAGAAATAACATATGAATGTGAGTCATATGATCAGCAATTCAGTGCAAGTACTGCAAAAGACACGAATCACCAAGTTAAGACTCTTAGCTTTAACGATAAATTTTTAAGTTTTGTAAAAAAGAATTTAAGTACATTAACATTAACTGTTATAACAGAATTACTGAGTTTACTTAGAGAAGAAGGATTTATGACACTACCAAAGAGTGCGAAAGAATTGTTAGGTACAGTACATTGTCGAAGTACATCTGTAATGTTAAGTAAAAATGGAACGTCTGGTGAATTTATTTACCTAGGAATTCAAAGTCAAATGTTGAAACTGAATTTTACTGGTTATAAAGAAGATAAAATATCTGTTGTAGCCCATATTGATGGCATGCAAGTATATAATAATACAAAGTTTCAACTTTGGCCAATAACAGTGAAGATATTTCATAAAGATTATGAAAGCACACCATTCTTGGTGGGTATTTACTATGGTGATTCTAAACCATATTCGGTACACGATTATTTAAAGGATTTTGTCTCAGAAACGAACCTATTAAGCGAACATGGAATTATTATTAATGGTAAAAAATATCAGTTTGAGTTGATATGTATAATTGCTGATTCACCAGCAAGAGCTTACATTAAGTGTATCAAGCCTGCAGGCTCGTTTTATGCGTGCGAAAGGTGTAGTATTAAAGGCGTGTCAGTGGGCGAAAAAAGAAGAAAAAAACGTATTTATTCAGAGATTGATTGTTCGAAACGAAACAAAGAGTTATTCGAATCAAAGCAACAACCTGAGCATCACAGTAAAAACCTTGTATCTCCATTGATAGAAATAAGAAACTTTGATATAGTGAGAAATGTTGTGATAGACTCAATGCATCTGTTATATGCAGGTGTCATGAAATTTTTACTGGAAAAATGGACATCTCCTGGAAATAAAGCAACATTAAAAAAAAGGGATACAACAAAATTGAAAGAACGCTTAAATTCTATTACCAAAAATGTACCGATCGAGTTTCAAAGAAAGAAATTTGATTTAAATTGTGTTGGTAGATGGAAAGCCACGCAATTTCGCTTTTTCCTTCTTCATGCTGGTGTAATACTGTTGAAAAATGTGTTAGCAAAAGATTATTATAGTCACTTTTTGTTGCTTTATGTTGCGTGTCGAATTTTAAACAATCGTTGTTATCTTCATTTAGCAGATTATGCACATTTTTGTTTAAAAAAATTTTTTCTTCGAATGTCAATTTTATATGGTGAAGAATCACTCACTTTGACAATGCACTATGTAATTCACATCAGTGATGATACCGAATACTATAATGCGCCGTTGAGTGATTTATCAGCTTTTTGGGGAGAAAGTTATATTGGTTTTTTCAAAAAGTTGGTAAAATCAACGAACAAGCCGTTGCAGCAAATATTTAATAGACTATCAGAAATTGATACACATTCAAAACCAAATGTTCGACATTTGAGTGCTGTTCAAGATTGTATCGTTAATACTAATCAGCATGAAAAATACCAAAATAGTACGTTGTATACTGCATATCAATTTAATACATGCGGAATGACAATAAAAACGAGTCACCCAAACAATTTGATTTTGTTAGAGTCCGGAAATGTGTTTAGCGTTCAAAAAATTCTTGTAAAAAATGACTGTAACAATAAATTTCAGGATATCTATCTTTCGGGGTATGAAGGAGTTGATCAAAAACAGGTTTTTAAGAAACCGACTATGTCTACAGAAATTGGCGTTATTAAAGTAATTCAATTTGATTCGACTATTCGTACTATTTGTGCAAATGTAATTATTACTAAATGTATTCCGCTTTTCACAGAAAATGAAAATTACGCAATATCTCTGTTACATGCAATACGCAATACATGAATAACAAATAAAAATCTATGTAAACTGTAATATATATATATATTTAATATACGTTTAAATCAGTAAATAATTGCATTAAATATAATTTGTTGTAATCGGATCATGCATAATCGAACTGCGAATCAATAATTATACGCCCAGCATTGGCCGAGCATTGACATTATAACCTTAGGCTTGCCAATACTTGGCCAGGCAATAATAAGCCAATTCTTCATTTAAATAAGTTCGCCAGCATTGGGCCATTATTGTAATTCAAAAATTGGCTTTCTTACTCTTGGCCAATCATTGGCTAAGTATTGGGGGCCCTGTAGTCCGTTTTACAATACTGGTCCAATCATGGACCAGTTGTCAGAAATGGCATTCCCCATATGGGTATTAGTGATTGGTGTGCAAAAGTGTTAAAGTAAAATTTGATAGAAGTATTGTGCAAAATATTGGTTTGAAAATGGAGAGTGAAAAATATCCTTTTATGTATGCAATTGTTAAATTTGAACAATGTCAGACTAAAGATGGGTAGATAATGATTGTTTTAGTTCCTGGCACATGGATTTGTCAGAAAAATGGAAAATATATGTGTTATTATCCACCTGAAAAAGAATACCAAAACATAGACTATTGGGTACAGAACTTAAGAGAACCAGGAAAGCGATGGCAAAAATATGATGTTAAAATTATATCATCAGCAGGTAAATTCATATCTTTAAGATTATCATATATATTTTGTATAAAACAATATTTTCTCTGATTTTATTTGTGTAAGGAAACTTGAAGCAAGGAAAGCGAAGATTTAAGAGGGCTTGTCATACTTCTCAAGATCTGGAAAGCGGAGAAAGTAATATTATTGATAAAAATATATCAATGGATTCTTTACGATATAAACCGTACACCAATATGAATATGAATTGTGGTACTAAAAAGAAAATTATACCTAATATTCAAAGTAAGCTAATTATTTTCTTGTATTAAATTTCAATAATAATATATATTTTTGCATTTTAATAGGTTCATCAAGTAAACATAATCTGAATACAATATCAGCGAATGATACAGATAATGAGATAAATGATTCCGATGAGATTACTAGTAAAGAAAATCATGGTTTTTGGAGCGAAAAAAATAGTAGTAACACAAAAACTCATGTAAGAGAAAGTTTAAATACAGGTAAATTTTAAATATTTGCATTTTTTATTAATAATAAATGAATTCATAATCATAATATTGTTTGCTTTAGATGATGCACAAAGCAATTTTGATTTCCCTTTTCAACTTGATGTACCAAATAAGGAAGCTGATAATCAATGCAATTGTATAGACATATAAAATTAAATGTTTATCCATTTGTATTTATAATTTTAATATACTACAAAATTTTGTTCTTTTAGGTATAGCAAATCATTGCTTGAAAGAAATACAAGGTGATTTAGAAAATTTCATAAGACGAGAGATGCAACTTGTAAAAAGAAGCATTTTGTATGATATAGAAAAAAAGACGAGTAATGTTATTGCCCTGATGCATGTAAAGAATACTGCTACCAATAAAAATTTTAATACTATCATTAGAGAGATTGATACAGATTTACCAAAATAATCTTTGGAAGAATTTTTAGCATTTGAGGAAATTCTTTCTCAATCGGAAGAAAAACGATTAATATTGGTCATTATATACGAATTTATTAATGTTTAAAAGTAAGTTTTATTTACTAATAAATTCTCAAATTTGTATTTGCAGAAAGATCTCTTGAAAGTAATTTGTTATGGGAAGAGTAACTTAAAAAGCTGCGTAGAAGTTGCATTTTCAAGTATTATACGAAAATCTGTTCAGCAAGAATATTCTGGTCATGAAAGAAAAGTACGCGGTTTTGGTAAAAGAAATTTCAAAGAAACACAACTGTGCCAATGTTTCAAAGGTTTGTAACTTAAATGTATTAATACAAACATTTATATTTTTATAAGATTATCAAATAAATCAGTTACTCTCATTTTTATGTTTCAGAGGTTATGTCAGATAAATTTCCAGATTCTCCGGAATTAAATAAAATTTATACATTTATTAGCACTTGGTTGTCTGGAGCAGGAGATCGCGAAGGTGGACGAAAAGCGAGAGACATATGATTTGATTCTTCCATTTAACAACCCCTTTAGGTGTATTAAATAATAAGATATTAATATTTATAAAAGCGATGCACGCAATCCACATCTACGTATTACATAAGATAAAATTTATAAGGTATTACGCGTAAAATTGGATTAACTAAAAATTTTAATTTCTTCACATCAAATATTACAGTATCGGAAAATTATAAAAAATTAGTGTTTTCGGAATTGTCAACTTTTGCGTATAATACTTTATAATCCTTATATGAATTACATACAACGTTTATTTACTTTTTTATAAGAAATGTAAGATTATTCGGTTATTTACAGGAATGTTATTCCTGAAGTTTTTTGTTCATTTATTCCTTAATTATAATTATAGATGTTGGGTAAATTGTAAATCGTGCAATAAACCGTAAAAAAAATATTCTATATTTCTTACTAACATCATTTATATTTAGATATTTATTATTTTGTCTATCATTATTAAAAAGTCAATATTAAAAATAAAATATCAAAGCAACCTAAAATAAGATTTCATTTTCTTAGACGTTGTACTTGTCCACATTGGCACTAATATTACGGAATGACTCGCAGAAGCGCCGCTAGGTGGCCACGAGTAGGTAACTATTTCTCGCAAGTGGCTGCTAATGTATTGCTTCCTATATAAGCAAATTCTAAAGAGATATGAATTGTATTCAATTTAGATGATGCTTCATGTATATATATATGTTTGTATTTCTCTTTCCAGTTGTTCTATGGCGGCCTATTTGCAGCCCTGGCACATCGTAAACTGTTTATTTGAGTGATATTTATGTAAATCAATTGTGTTTCCAAATTTAAATATAATGTTATAGGCTTATAGATATATATGTTATGATTTGAAGTGCAACAATGAAAATTATTAAGTATATTAATTAATCCAGTGTTCCTTTTTACAATTTTATAAAATTTTAATCAGTGGTAAGCCATTCTTTGGCCGTTGATAGGGCCATGATTGGGGCCAGGCTTAGGATATGGTTGGACTCGTGGTTGGGACCATGGCTACGGCCAATAATGAACCATGAAAAGACCGTGAATAAACCAAGAATGGGCCATGAATGAGCCACGAAAAAATCGGCCCTTGGCCAAGTCTTGACGCCAGTATTGGACCGAAGTTATCATCCGGGTCAGGCACCGATACTGCACCAGGCTTGGTTGCCAATACTGGCAGGCTGGCAGCTTTGCTTGGCCGAGTATTGGGCCAATTGTAATTTCCTATATGGGATAGATAAAATAAACTATATAGATACCAGATTCAATTATCGCTAGTGCAAGTAGATAAAATTATTTTCTAGCTACTAGATAAATAGAATTTCTAGTAGTTATGTGGAAAAAATATGCTATTACTAGCTATTAATATCTAGATAGTAGCTAGATAAGATAAGTATAGCAAAAATAAAATTATTTTTATAGTATTCCTAGCATTTTTGTGCTATTTTCATCTAACTTATTTATATATACAAGGTGTTTCACGTAAGGCGCCCCAGCTCGAAATGAGGACTCAGAGGGCATGGTGGGGGCAGATGCATCTAATTGGCCGCGGAGGGAGAGAGAAGGATTAACGTGGAGAAGGATAGAGCTATCCTTTACTAGACAATACGCCTAGCGTATCGCTGCCCCTCCCTTCCCCGCTCACATCAGTCATCTTTGGTCAACTATTATCCTCTTTCTCTTACTCTCTCTCCCTCCGCGGCCAATTAGATGCATCTGCCCCCACCATGCCCTCTGAGTCCTCATTTCGAGCTGGGGCGCCTTACGTGAAACACCTTGTATATTACAATTATTTTTATATGTACATATCATTAACGAAAAATCACTTACCTTGATGTGGATTCGATCCTGGAACCTTTCAATGACTAGACCAACACTCTATCCGTTACGCTATTCGACCCTTGCTGATTAATGAGTTATATTTTATCTACACTTTCTACATGTATTTATGTATTTTCTGTTTTACTATATATATAGTATATACATTTTGAATATGATATTCTATAGGTAATATGTTTTATCAAATGACATTTTTGACGGCCCCAATATACTTTCTATAAATTTCTATTTACTCATGACAAAGTCCCTCTGTCATGGGTAACTAGAAATGTATGATTATGGATTTCGTTTCAAAGATTATAATTATATAGTTTTTTACCCAGTCAGTGCTTAATAACTATCTACTTTTAAGTAGTTAAAGATACCGCGTATAGATACAATTTTATACCCAGTCATTGCCTAAACATTACCTTAAGATTAGGCGTCATCTCAAATCACGCATGCGTCATGTACAACATAACAAGACAAAATTTGAAGACAAAATTTTGATTCGTAGTTTTCAGATGTTTACTTGTTAAGTTGTTTACATGATTTAAGGCGACACTGATATAATTCGGAACCGATAAAGCGTACATAATTTTGAATTTAATTAGAAATTACAGCCAGCTTTAATAAATTGCAAAACAGAATGAGCAATAAAGAGAAAACGCGCCAGAGGGTTAGAAAATATCGCGAAATAAAATCCTCAATGGCAAACATTGCAAAATCTCGTAATATTTATGGTATGTACAATCTAACAATACGTTACCCCTTTTACAGTAAAATGTTATCTTATAATTTTTTAAGTTAATATATTTTTTGATAGCTGAAACAGAGGAACTACATAATATGGCTAGTACTTCATCTACAACAATACATGATTAAGGCGTAGTCATTCATCAAACAGTTGATGAAAGCATCAATAATGATCATGAACAATTTATTACTGATGATAATGTAGAGTGGGAAGATGTATCAAGAGACAATAATTGTGACAATTTCAGGTACAGCAATGATTTTATTTTGGAAAATAATAGTGATCCAGAAATAGAAGAAATGAAAAATTGGGCAATCACATGTAAAATTCCTTTAGAACATTTAGATAAGCTTTTATGCATTTTAAAAAAGAGACTCCTACCTAAGCTTCCGAAAAATGGTAAAAGTTTATTAAAAACCACAGAGGCCGTATATAACATACGACCAATGAAAGCAGCCAACGGTTCTCTGGGTGAATTTGTATATTTAGGGGTCGAAAAAGGTCTGGCTAATTGCATTGATCCCAATGTACATATGCAAAATAAAATATTGCTTCAGATTAACATAGATGGAGCCTCACCTTACACATCAAGTACAAAGCAGTTGTGGGCCATTTTATGTAAAGTTTTATTTAAACCTGATATACATACTCCTTTTGTTGTTGCATTATATTATGGAGAAACAAAACCAGGTGACGTGGATGAATTTACTGCTAATTTTATCGAAGAAATAAACTTGTTACATAAAAAGGGCATCTCCATTGAAAGGAAACCATATTCGGTAGAATTAAAGCATGTCATATGCGATATTCCTGCCAGAAAATTTGTAAAACAAATTAAAGGCCATGGAGGATACGAAGCATACGAACGATGTAAAATTCACGGCAAATGTGTAGGATTTCCTAAGCAACGAGTTGTATATCCAGATATTGATTGTCAATTAAGGACAAATGAATCCTTCAGAAAACAAGATAATCCTGAACATCACATGGGTCTATCTCCATTGTTGCGAATTGAGCCACCTATCGATATGGTTAACGCATTTCCTTTGGACTATATGCATCTGTGCTGCTTAGGTGTAACAAAAAGGTTTTATGTAAATGATTTAATATTCAATAGAACCACAGTAAGACTTGACGTGAAATTACGGCAAAAATTGTTCAGTAGGATAGATTATTTAAGGTCTTGTATACCTTGCGAATTTCAACGAAAAATTCGGAAACCTGTTACCAATTTAAAAGCAACAGAGCTTCGTTTTCTAGCTTTATACGCAGGACCATCAATATTATTTAAAGGAATAATGAAAATTGATTTATACGAACATTTTTTATTCTTTCATGTTGCTTTAAGAATATTATGTACGAAAGGACTTGCACAAAAGTTTAACATTCACGCCAAATCGTATCTCAAAGGTTTTTTTGTATATTTACCTAAGTTTTACGGCGAAGAATGTCATGTTTTGAATGCGCATTATCTCTTACACTTAGCTGATGATGTCCAATTAAATGAGTATACCCTCAATGATTTGTCAACATTTCCTTTTGAAAATCAATTAAGGTTGATAAAGAAATCGTTGCATTCAGACAATAAGCAACTGGCACAAATTTGTAGACGTATTAATGAACAAAATTCAATTATGAAGAAACCAGTTATCCCATCAATATTATCTGTTTTAAAAGAACGTAAGCTATATAATAATCGAAGAATAATAATTAAATTACGATATAATAACTTTACCATTACTACTAAAAATCCAAACAACGTAATCATGTTAAATAATGGAACAATTGTTAAAGTTACAAATCTTGAATATAATCATAGTGCTTTAAACACCATAAAAATTACTGGATTTGAATGGATAAAAAAGGGGGCAATTTCAATTATCCAATTAATTCTACAGATCTAAATATGTGGGAATTAAGTGAAGATCTATCCACTGATGCTACACAATTTAAAGTTAAAGATATCAATTGTAAAATGATAATAATGCGTATAGCTGCTTACATAAGGGGGAACGAAGAATTTGACAAAATATATGCATTACCTTTACTTCATTAATTATAGTTAATAAAATCGTAATTTTTAATTTACTAAACATATAAGTTTATTATTTTTCAAATTTTAATTTAGAAAATAACAATTAGGTATTATAATTATTACAATATATCAAATGATAGGGTAAATCTGTAAGGACTAAAACGAAAATTGATGTTATATTACAGTAATGCTCAGATCACATCAAACGTTAATCATTTCCTTAAACAATTCTATAATAGTGTAACTGAACTAAAATATATACTTTGTACTTAATTAAAATTACATTAATAAATATTCAAATTATTTGATATGAACATTTACTTGTTGTATTAAATATAGCTTTTAATAAAGAGATAACATAACTCGTATGTTAAATATTCCTTAAGTTATCACATTTGTTACTCCTTTTGAATTGCTAGATTTGCTCTTCTCTTATCCCAATCTTTGGAATTGGTCAGGACAGCTCCTATTAGCTTATCCAAACTTTTCTCTGAGATATTTTCTATTATTCCATTTTGACTTTTGGTTAGAAACACATCTGCAATATTGATAAATATAATAGTTAAAGATTGAATAATTATCTAAAAGTATGTATTATTAATTTTTGAAAATAAATATCTGAATTTATTAATTATACTGTTATAGAAATTTGAAGGTTTTAGTGTTTCTTTCCCACACACTGTTTTAACGCAAGTAAGTTTTGTTGTTAATGATTGATGAAGGAATTTCCTTATAACAGCAAGAACATTTTTAGACAATGTTGTACTTGAGTCAATTACAAATCCTACTATAGCCTCCTAAAATTATGTAAAACAAATGAAGGAGAAA
This sequence comes from Prorops nasuta, assembly GCF_024137725.1. Classification (NCBI taxonomy): domain Eukaryota; kingdom Metazoa; phylum Arthropoda; class Insecta; order Hymenoptera; family Bethylidae; genus Prorops; species Prorops nasuta. The sequence goes on along the minus strand of NW_027116817.1, from coordinate 633,035 downwards.
ATATTTGGAGATAAAAAAATATATTACAAAGTTATGACGGATATTTTTATCTTCCAATAATGAATTTTAAGATGGTCAAATTGTTCTTTGGTCTCTATTGGCCATTTAATATTATTTTCTGTAACCCAATTGCTCTCTATTGGTCCACTTGACACTACATATTCTTCTAATTTAGTTTTCAAATATTTCATATCCTCTAACAGACGTTTATTATCATACTTTATTTCTTGCAGCTCACGCATCATACACCTGAAATCTTTTAATAACAAAATTATAAAGAGAAACTTGTTAGAACTAAAGCAAGAGTGGTAATATTAACCACTTACCATTTGCATTTATAGATGATTCCACTTTAGAATTCTTACCACCAGTAGAGTCTATATTTTCAATAATTGGTACTGGTTTCAACACTTCGCATGGTTTATTTGATAAACTTTCATCAATACTTTCATCAGATGATGAGTCTATTTAAAAAGAAATATTAAAAAATAGTCAAATATCAATCACATAAATGGAATTGACAATTTCTGACTAATTTGAGTAATTACCACTGTCCCTTAAATATGTTGGTGTTACTATTGTACCGCTGAGTCCTTTTACACATGGAAGGTTTTCCTTTCTGCTTTTCATATATTTTATTGTTGAGTTATTTGGTTCTTCTTCGTAATCTGTGGTACATACATAGTCTATCTGTTTTAGACTTTTTATTTTGCTATTGGCTTCTGCGTAAGTACCTGGTAAAAAGTTTCACGAATAAAAAATATATTTAAATAACCATTTTTAATTTCATGTATTATCAGTAGCCTTAATATCTTACCTGCAGCAGTTAAAATCTCCACTGAGTATTGTGGCCAATTTTGTATTGGTTCTTCTTTTCTTTCAACCATGGAGTGCAATTTTTCACATCTTTTAGCTGTGTAAGGGGGAGGCAAAAACTTTACAGTAAATTTGCATGTCTCTGGATCTAATACAACCCACTTAGAAGGAACAACATCGATTGTTTGCTGCTCCTTACTTCCACAGATAAATTTAATTATTTTATATTCACCTTTCTTCTTACTTTGAGCCATCTGAATTAAGAATTTAGCATTAAATTAAATTTAAACAAATAAAAAGTTTAAGTATAGATATTTTGTATTCTGATTAATTACACTAGGAAATGTGAAAATAAAATAAAAATATAAAGATTAACATTCTTTCAAATTACGTACTTTGAAACTGATGAGAAAGTTCTTCAACAATCCACAATTCTTCAACGAACACCAATAGTTCAACTCACAGTTTGCATCGTTCCTCACTACTATACATGCATGGGTAGTAGCGCACTACGCATAGTCGTTTAGAGGTCAAAAACGTAACAAACAAAGCACCATGCTATTCATATAAGTATAAACAGTTTTCCTTTCTTCAGCAAATGTATATTTTATTAATCACTTGTAAAACTTCTTATTCAATATTTATGTACTAAACGATTATTACATTGATTTTATCGTCAATGGAATATCGCAGAAGATTCATTGATTTTTATCATTTATCAATGATAAAAAGTATATATGACTAGCTAATTTTACACTTAATTATACAGTAAGCAGTGTTTGAATATAAAATTGTATTTCTAGCTGCACCATCTGAATCCAGAAATTACTAGCTAATTATTGTAGATAGTGACTAAGTATTGAATTATATTTAATGCAACATCTTTGGTTAGGTGATACCTATATGTATAATTGACCATTAGGCATTGACTGGGTAGAATACCGTGGAATTGATATTTCCAATCATGCCACTTATAAGCAAAATGCGTTGGTTAGTCCTTAGACAGTGACCGGGTATAGAAACATATTTGAGCGCACCATTTTTAATTAATTACAGCTAATTAATCATTACCCATGTAGGAATGATTTACCGACCCAATACTTGCGCTGTACCGAATACGGAGCTTAGTACTTATTTTAATACTAATATCTGTACTGGTAAATGGCCGAAATGATAATGCCGGCCCAAAGTTCCCTTGCTGATACAGATTATGTATTAGAAATAGTACCGTCCAAGTACATTCACCGGTACTGTTACAGTACTTGATCACAGTACTGACAAATATCCGAAATGATAATGCCGGCCCGAAGTTCCCTTGCCGATACAGATTATGTATTAGAAATAGTACCGTCCAAGTACATTCACCGGTACTGTTACAGTACTTGACCGCAACACAAAATATATCAAACTTTATGTAAAAATATTGCTAAAAGATATCCTCTTCGGTTTTATTCTACTCTAAGTCATTATATATTTCGTACAACATATATATACCTATAAACACACACACACACATATTACAACACATACAACTACACACTTTATCGCATATATATAGAAATTAATACATGTTAAGTAAAAGCCTGAAATCTTCAAAGCACATTATAGTATACAATTAATTAAGTAAAGATACTTGATGTAGAACGGCCTCGATCAGCTGGGACTGGAAAAGTATCCTTATAAACCTGCAAACTCTGAAAGTTTCTATAAATTCTCCAGCTATATATTGAAATTTATTCTATGTTTGTGTAACGTAGGGGTCAGCCACCTCGCCGAACCAAAGTAGATCGCACGCGTCCGTGTGCAATACCGGTAGTATTGCACATTGCTGACACCCGGAATTCTTTTCCGGAAATGCGTCAAACCTTGGGCGTCGGCCGTGGATGTGGAGACTTTTTGGTCGTCATGTGTCGAAAGATCATGGCGCTACTGACGACACATGACCTATTAAGCCTCCTACATATATGCGAGTTCCGCGACCCCCAAGTCGAGACTTATTCTGTGCAAGCTTAGCCGCTGCCGCATCATCCGCGTTCCAAGGTCGTAACTCTAGTGTTCGTTCCACGGGAGCAGAGTACTCCACCGTATTTTAGCAAAATCTCTTGCCCAGTCGCCGTGTACTGGTAGTTAAGTCTAGTATAATTCAATCCGAAACCAGTCGTGTAGAAATTGTCGCGAGTGTTCATCTTTCAGTCGTGCCTAACACGTACCGTTCTGAAAGATACCCACAACTACTACGAACTGATCATAATTAATTAAGTGCGAGTAATCCACAACCATAGGAGGGTCTAGTCTCTCCAATAGTTGTGACGACTAGTAAATAATCCTGCGAATGCTGATACAGCATATTTAGTGTTTACTGTAAGTACATTTGTAATATCTGAAAATACATAGCATTGTGTCAAATCTGCTGTTCCAACGTGTCTTTATACACACTATCATTCACCCCGAATCCTGCCAATTCATTACATTCTTACCGCTCGGAGTGTAATACTTTAGTTCATTGTACTGTGAGTCGCAAAGCTCAATCGGCGTTTCTACTGACCCAGACTGTAGTGTCGAGTCAGCGCGTAACACGACCGATAGGCGGCCACGACTACCCAGTACGTAACAAATCTGGTGACAGCGGTGGGATTTCGCAAGAAATTCCGTTTCTATAGAATTTCCTCAGGGTGTGAACAGCTTGTTTGACACAGTTTTATTCAAAATTTTCTACTAACTTCCGATATAAAATGCCTTTCACCCCTACACGATCACCACCCGGGCCTCCACCTCTTCCACCCGCTAACGGTAGCCACCGCGGAAATACGTCCGGTTATTTAAATGTTTCCAACGGAATTTGCTCTCCCCGCGGAGAGGTATTAATCCAACTACAAACAGTACCATCTTACAATGGCTCCCGAGACGATCTGGGACCTTTTATAGAAAATTTAGAAAATATTTACTCTACCCTGTCTGACGCCGCACGTCTGGAATTTGTTCCCTTGGTATTGGCCAAGTTGATCGGTTCTGCTCGTGTGAGCGTTACTGGTAAACGGTTCCCTACCATCAAGGACTTGATCACTCACTTACGACGAAAATTTCAACCTCCCCGGACTTTCATAGATTTAGTCACGCAATGTGGAAAATTAGCTATGCGCCCGAACGAAGCCTTAGGTTCGTATATAGACCGAGCTGAACGCCTAAAAGCTGACCTCGATGCCGCTTATGAAAATAAATACGGGTCAGAATCTCTCGATTTGATACAGGAGCCCAACGATCGGGAGTTTCTGGAAGTATTCATGGATGGACTAGATCCCGAATATTACACCCCCGTGTATTCCAGAAACCCCCGCAATCTACAAGAGGCTTGCGACTACGCGCGCTTACGGGAGTTCGGTATAGAGAGAAGAGAAGCCTTCGATCACTCCAATTATTCTCCTCATTCCCAGAATCCAAGTGCCTATCAACCTTCCCCGTACTATCTATCATATCCTTCCCCTCATCCTTCCCAATACTCTCCTTATCCTCGCTATCCTCAACCTCCACCTGCACCCGGACCTAATGGTTATCCACCTCCTTCCGATCAACACTATCGGTCTCGACCCCCTAGACCTCCACAGTCAGAACCCTACGATCCAGAGCTCACCTGTGGACGGTGTCGAAGGATTGGGCATAGAGCATCCAGTTGTAGAGCTTCACCTGCCTATCCTTCCAATGCCCATGTTCCCACTACTGCAGTAATGGAGGCTGTCGAAGAGACCGGTGATTTAAACTACGATCAGGTTCGCCCGGACGACGCGTCGACGAACCCATCATAGAAACCGCGTCCGTTCAAATTTTAACTCCACCCGAGAAAAGGAGTAAAAACCCGCCACCTGTACCCGCCATTTTGAGCTATTCGCCTCACGCGACCTTACTACTCAAGACAGTTCCCCAACTGAGCTACTTGGACGGAGAATTATTGGTGGATACCGGCTCCCACATCAACATCATAGTGTATAATGCCCTTCGAGAAGATATTGGCCTCGAATACCCCGACTTCCCGGCCCTCCGAGGTCTCAGAGGACAACTGGAAGTAGTAGGATCGGTAACCCTTACTATCGATGAGGAACCTCATCGATTCCAAGTCATAGAAGACTTCGACCTCCCTTACACCGGAGTTTTGGGGATGCCCTTCCTCAACCAAACCGAGGCACAGATATCCTTGTTACATCGGTCCCTGGTTACCTCTAGTAAACCAGTGAGGCCTCTACCATTCAAAAATAGTGACGAGCTCCTAAGTATTAGAGAAGGGTGTACTAAGGCCAACGCCTCTCATCACCCTCCTCAGTCCCTTAATGTTACCATAAGCCCGCCGGCAACATCACCTCCGGAGGAAGACGCTCCAATCACTCTTCCCTACCTAGGCGAAGACCCTAGACGAGAGTTGCCCTACGAAGACGATACCCACGGAATTGAACCTTTAAAACCGCAGGAAAGAACTATAGCCTTAGAAGCACTGTTCCTCAAACCCCCTCCGGAAGATCCAGAAGCTCAAACCGTGATTAAGTCACTAATTCATGAGTATTCTGACATATTCTATTTGACGGGAGATCGACCCGACACGGAGAACAAAGCCGATCTTTACCATGAAATCGATACCCCCGGAGGAGCCGCTTTCAAGATCCGACAGTACCGAATTGAAGAAATACTACATTCCGAAGTACAGAGCCAGGTCAATGTACTTTTAGAGAATGGCATAGTAGTCCCTTCCTCGTCACCCTATAATTCTCCTCTATGGATAGTACCAAAGCCCGACTCTCAAGGAAAGAAACGGTGGCGCCTAGTTACCGATTTCCGTCGATTAAACGAACAAACCGTAGGAGATTCCTACTCTCTACCTATCATAGTGGACATCCTGGACAAACTAGGAGGATCTAAGTATTTTTCTATTTTCGACTTGGCCAGTGGATTCCACCAAATTAACCTCCATCCTAAGGATAGGCATAAAACAGCATTCTCTACTCCCTTCGGACATTACGAGTATACCCGGATGCCCTTTGGACTCAAGAATGCCCCTGCTACCTTCCAGCGCCTTATGGATCGAGTCTTACAAGGACTCCAAGGACAAGAACTTTTTGTATATCTTGACGATATTATTGTATTTTCTGCCACACTCCCTGAACACATCGAAAAATGCAAGCGCTTATTCAGCAGAATTCGACAATACGGTCTCAAGCTACAATCGGAAAAGTGTGTGCCTTCCTAAGACAACAACTCACTTATTTAGGTCACCTTATCAACCCGAATGGCGTCCAGCCCCTCCCCTCTAAGGTAGAGGCTGTACGAAAATTTCCAGTACCTACCAACCCCAAGAACATCAAACAGTTCTTAGGATTAGCCGGTTATTACCGACGTTTTATTCCAAATTTTGCTCAAAGAGCCAAACCCCTGACTCAACTGCTCAAGAAAGGTATCACCTTTACTTGGAACGAGGAAGCCCAAGCTAGCTTTGAAGACTTACGAGCCTGCCTGTGCGAAGCTCCAGTTCTGGCCTATCCAGACTTCCAGATCCCGTTCATCATCACCTGCGACGCTTCGGAATTTGCTATAGGAGCCATTCTCAGCCAAGGAAAGCTTGGACACGATCGACCCATAGCCTACGCCTCTCGTACGCTTACCGACCCGGAAACGCGATATTCTACTTCTGAGAAAGAAGGACTGGCTGCTGTATATGCTATCAAGCAATTCCGTCATTACGTGTACGGAAGAAAATTCACGCTCATCACCGACCATCAACCTCTCGTCTGGCTCAGCAAGGCAACCGACCCCACCAACCGCATCCGAAGATGGAAACTCTGTTTAGAGGAGTTCGATTACGAAATCATCTATAAGAAAGGAACAACTAACTGCAACGCTGACGCTTTATCGCGAAATCCGGTGCCGATTGCTCTGCCTGTGTTCCGCGATGATCCCAGTTACCTTCCCCATCAAAAACAACTTCCGGTAGACTCACATTCAATTGGTGCACATCTGAGAAGTCGTCGCCGCGAGACCGCCGCTCCTCCTATTAATTACGCCGAATTAGACTCTTCTGCCGAGCTCGAGACCTCCACCGAAGGTCACCCTTCAACCAATATCGACTCCCGGCCCCCAACTAGCATGTTACCAACCCTGCTAGAAGAAACGTCTCTCCCTGACGACACCAACCAGGAAAATCCTCTGGAAGACGTCCCTGAGGAACCCAGTGTACTCGGAGATTCTTTTGAAGCCGAATGTACCCCTCTGACCACAGAGCAATGTTCTATTATTAGCGACTTGAGCTCTAGCCAAGAAGAAATTCATAAACTTTTGACGTCCCTCCACAACGAACAATCATCGGACGAAGACACCGATTCCGATGAGGAAACCGACTCCGACTCTTGCATCACACCCACCGCAACCTCCGAACCTCTAAACTTTACTCTTCCATCTCCTGATAAGATAAAACCCATAGGCCGATCCACGTGGATACCCAGTGATTTCGAAAAACCCGAAGAAGAGCTTTCTGGCTCCGACGCCGAATCGGATATCACCGTAGTGGATGCCACCCAAAACAAAACCATGCCGCCTTCTCAATACGATCCATCTCTAGATCCTGGTCTCATCCGTATCGAACCCAATCCTATCTCCGAAAAATTCCAGTCTAGCTCTTCCCCTAACCCTATGCGATGTAACATAGAAACCTCTGATTATGTTCTATGCCATCGTCCTAACAACATTGTCCATCTGGTCGCATCTGACTGTTCCTTTCAAGACCCCATTAGCCAAATGCTCATAGAGACTGGAAAGTTCGACCTGAAAACCATAAAAAGTCATCCTTTTCCTATTGGGTCCATCCATGACTTTTCCTACAAAACCACCAAGATCATCTTAGTCATTACCCATCCCAGCGAGTTAATCCCCGCCAGCGACGAAGAAATTCTTAATTCTCTGAAAAAGTTAAAAGAATTTGTCCATAAGAATAACATTACAAAGTTCAGCATCGGTCCGTATAAACTCGGAACCACCCGGCTGACGTCGCGATATTTGAGCTCCGTCTTTTCCCGTGCATTCCACGATGACGATGTCGAAATCACTATCTGCACTGGAGAAGTAGTGACTCCCCCAGCTCAGATGAGAAGACACATCATCGTGGAGTATCATGGAGGCTTAGTTGGAGGTCATAAGGGAGTGACCAAGACCTATCATAGAATTAGGGAACATTATAATTGGCCCGGTCTCCATAAGGACGTCCAGAGCATTATACGTTCCTGCGACAGTTGCCAACGGCAAAAACTGGTTCGCGTCAAACCGAAACTACCAATGCTCATAACCGACACCCCCTGTGCCCCCTTTGATAAGGTAGCACTAGATACCGTAGGCCCTTTCCCTATTACTCCCTCCGGAAATTTACATGTTTTAACTATGCAATGTAATTTGACTAAATTTTGCGTTGCTGTCGCAATACCTAACATTCGCGCCGCTACCATCGCTGACGCATTTTCAAGGCATTTCGTTGCGCAATTCGGACTTCCGCGTGCCATTCTCACTGATCGGGGCACCAGCTTTTTGGGAAAATTGCTCAAAGGCGTAACCTCTCTTTTTAAAATCAACCACTTGACCACCTCCGGTTATCGAACCCAGACCAATGGATCCCTAGAGAGAAGTCATCTAGTGCTCACCGAATACCTAAAACATAATATCAACCAGTATTCGGACTGGGATTTATTCATCCCCTTCGCGATGTTCTCCTATAACACTTCCGTGCATGAAGCTACAGGGTTTACGCCATATGAATTAATTTATGGGCGAAAGGCTCAGTCCCCCGTCTCCGCCTATGCGATCGAGGAGTTATTAACCTACGACGCATACGCACGGGAGCTGGCTCAGCAATTAACCCGGCTTCACGCTTTAGCTCGAGAACGCGAAATCCAAGCAAAGGAAAAATCTAAAGAATATTATGACCGGAACGCCGCTGTTGTCTCCTATTCTCCTGGAGACTTGGTCTACGTCCTCCAAGAACCTAGAAAACATAAACTAGACCCCCAGTATATTGGTCCATACGTCATTGAAACGATCAATGACAAGCATAACGCCACCATCCTCACCGACGCCGGAGTTCCCATCACCAAGCACCTAGATAAACTAAAACCTGCATTTACACCCCCCTTTCCTACCACCAACTCTACTAACCACGAAAGCTAACGCATGTACGCCTTTCTTTTATAGAACAACTCCTGCGGCCTTAGTAGGATTTACTCGTTTATTTGTCTACTCTTTTACTGAGCTACTATGGGCTATGAGTAGCGTTTGCTCGTTTACTAGTGACTGCTGGTGAAGATTTGAATTTACTAGGGATTATTCTAGAGACTACTCAATCTCCTATTTCCTCGGTCAGTTCAACTGGAACAGCCAACTCGAACCCTTGACGGACGATACAGCCAACCGAACGCCGCCGGAAACCCCTGAGGAACTTTGAACTATCTATATATACCTATTTATGTATATGAAGGAGAGAAGAAAGAAGACGATCTTCAGAGAAAAAACTCAACATACATCCTTACATTTCTGAATCCTTATATCATAATTACATATCTATTCTTTGTTCCAAATCCTATCTCTGTCATCCAGGCGCTTCCAATATCGGACGAACAACTCGAACCGTCATCCCGAAACCTGCCTGACCCATCGAGACCTTCAAGGCCGCCTACTCTGCTCGTGATCCCTGTAGGACCCCCAGGCCGTCCTTCACTACCTAACTTGGCTTTTGCCGGTCTCATTCTCAATTAACTAGAATCTTGATGGGATAGGAAAGAAAGGCATTGTTTAAGATCAACTACTCGATTTCCTTTTACTGTTAATATATTGTTACAGCCTTTTTTTTGTGTATATATACATAAACATTTCTTATTTCCTAACTTAAGACTACGCCAATCCGTGCCATTCAAGCACCTCCTGTTCTGTCAAGGAGGGCTCCCAGCCACTCCAAGGGTCCTACACCTGAAGATTCACTCTTTCCCAGCGGCTGTCCTGGAGCCAACGCAGGCCCCACCAGTCAAAATCTTCGCGGAAGGACCACGTCTCCATCTCCCTCTCCGCGAGCCACGAGTTCACCCGCCGATCCGACTTCCTCTCCTCTCGAATTCCCCGGATCTCCTCTAGGTCAAGGACCACCACTGTAACAGAGGAGAAGAAACGAATTATAAACATCTCGAGCTTCTACCTGAGGCATAATTTCACTTATCCACACTACTTACCGGAACGAGTGCGCACGGACACCCGTCCTGAGAACCTCCTTCCGCCAAAACTCAACAGGCTGGGGAATCGTCTTCTTGCCATATCTCTTCTTTTCTTTTTTTTTTCCTTTTCCTCTTGACTTTTAATCCTCCACAACTACTGTCAACACTGTTTTCGCCGTTACGGTAATCAGGGCACAATATCGTTCCTCACCCAAACTTCACTTTTATACCAAAATTTCCCACTCCGCTCACGATTGCAACACCACTTCGTGACGCACGAGTTTCACTGCACCACACGACTGAACTCGCCATGATTACCATTATAAATATATTATTTATAATGATGTTCAGCATCACGCAGATCTCCTGGACCCATGCGTATAACATCACTCATCTAAAACATAATCCTGGCATCTTCTTCGAGAAGATCGCCACTTTACAGTATTATCCTGTACTATGGAAGGTCGCCACAACCATCGACATCGCCAATCTAACTAGTCAAGCCCCTAATCTTGGAAAGTTCTACGAAACTATCTTCTATGTATGCAAGGGTAACAACTCTTGCATCCACAACAGCAAACTCGAGGAGATCGGACGCAAAATAGTCGACACCGAGCATTTTGCCTCGATACTTCGCCGAGGCTTACGTCCTACAAACCGTAGCCGGAACCGTAGAAGCGCTCCTCTAGGATTTATCGGAGGACTTTCCAAAACCCTTTTTGGTACCTTGACCGAGGAAGACGGCGAATACTACACCGGCGAAATCTTAAAATTACAAGAAAGGGGAGCACACACCGCCCATCTATTAGAAAAACAGACGCATGTGGTACAGTCAGAATTCTCAGCTTTGCACCATGCTCTCAATAGCCTACATAATAACACTCAAGAGCTTCAAAACCAAACCAGGGCCTTGGCTGACGCTATTGCCCTCACCAATGACGCCCTCGAGCAAGAGAAACACGCGAGAGTACATCAAGATTACGTCCGACACATGGAAATGTACGCGGAAAAATATAGGACCAGCATTCTATTCCTAGTGGATGCCGTTCTCTTCGCTCGTCGTGGAATCTTGCACCCCATGATACTAACACCTACCCGGTTGCAACAGGCTTTGCAAGAAGCCACCCACAGGACCGGATTTTCCCTACCTTTCGACGAAGAGGAACTGATGATGGAGGACATCCAGGAACTCTCTCACCTACATGTCAACCACTACAAGGGACAATTGGTGTTCGTGATTGAGATCCCTCTCCTCAACAAGGAAGAATACCTCCTGTATAAAACCTATCCTTACCCAACCCACCATACCCGTCCCGATAACCAAACTATCACCACCTTTATCCAACCTGCCTATCCCTATCTAGCCGTCTCTTCCTCCCAACGCTTTTACTCCAATATCCCTTCCGAGTCCCTATCCCATTGCCTTCACCACCTAAAAACCTACTACTGTGCTCCTGGAGCACCTCTTCATAAGATCGCGTACAACCAGGAATGTGAGATATCCATCCTCCAGCACCATGACACCACCCAGTGGACTGGTTGCGACATCAGGGTTGCCTCTTTCACCGGCCCCTTCTGGACCCCTTTGGTTCAACCCCGAACCTGGCTATACTCTCTCCCAAAACCGGAACAAATCACCCTCATCTGCCAAGGAAACGTACGGGGAACTGAAACCATCCTTGGAGATGGAATTATCCAATTAGAAGCAGGATGCTTCGCGGACACTACATCTACTCAGCTACGATCACTGCAAACCCTGATGGTGTCCGATGTTACTCACTTCGAAGCCCTAGAGCCGATGCCTCTCCCTGAACTTCTACCCGAAGGTCACATACCAGCTTTACAAAAATTAATAAAAATACAGCCTATTAAGAGTAAACCATTGGAGGACTGGAATCTATCCAAAAACAGCGTAGCCCTCAAGGACATAGCCCGAGAAGCAAAGGACCTACAGAAACAAGATTCCCCTACCCTTAGAGCATCCATCATCTCATATGCTTCATCTGGATCTCTTTTTATCTTCATTATATTAATCGCTGCGGCCCTGTGGTTTAAACGAAATCCGACACCTGCGCATACCAGCCCGACGTCAACCACCTCTATAAGAGTTCAAAGCACTCCAACGATAGCAGCCGAAAGCATGCCAATGCTTCCGGTACGCACCGTCAGCATGCCATTTCAACAACCTATTCGACATGTGCAGAGTATGCCGTACCTGGAACCAATAGCGATGCCACGGGACTCGCTACCCTTTAGTTAATAAATACCGAATTCCTTTAGAAACTGTCGGCAGTTAGCCTGACCCATACTTCTCATCCTGGAAACATTGACCTCCACAGGACAATGTTTCATCTAAGGGGGGAGGTGTAACGTAGGGGTCAGCCACCTCGCCGAACCAAAGTAGATCGCACGCGTCCGTGTGCAATACCGGTAGTATTGCACATTGCTGACACCCGGAATTCTTTTCCGGAAATGCGTCAAACCTTGGGCGTCGGCCGTGGATGTGGAGACTTTTTGGTCGTCATGTGTCGAAAGATCATGGCGCTACTGACGACACATGACCTATTAAGCCTCCTACATATATGCGAGTTCCGCGACCCCCAAGTCGAGTCTTATTCTGTGCAAGCTTAGCCGCTGCCGCATCATCCGCGTTCCAAGGTCGTAACTCTAGTGTTCGTTCCACGGGAGCAGAGTACTCCACCGTATTTTAGCAAAATCTCTTGCCCAGTCGCCGTGTACTGGTAGTTAAGTCTAGTATAATTCAATCCGAAACCAGTCGTGTAGAAATTGTCGCGAGTGTTCATCTTTCAGTCGTGCCTAACACGTACCGTTCTGAAAGATACCCACAACTACTACGAACTGATCATAATTAATTAAGTGCGAGTAATCCATAACCATAGGAGAGTCTAGTCTCTCCAATAGTTGTGACGACTAGTAAATAATCCTGCGAATGCTGATACAGCATATTTAGTGTTTACTGTAAGTACATTTGTAATATCTGAAAATACATAGCATTGTGTCAAATCTGCTGTTCCAACGTGTGTTTATACACACTATCATTCACCCCGAATCCTGCCAATTCATTACATTCTTACCGCTCGGAGTGTAATACTTTAGTTCATTGTACTGTGAGTCGCAAAGCTCAATCGGCGTTTCTACTGACCCAGACTGTAGTGTCGAGTCAGCGCGTAACACGACCGATAGGTGGCCACGACTACCCAGTACGTAACATTTGCAACTAGCGAGAAGCAGCAGCATCCATGCGCCATCTATGACAGTTTTGGAACTACGGGTTTATCAATTTTGAGTAATTATAAATTCACCATACTGATACTGGAATTTGAATGACAATATCTTTTAATGAGTCTCTTTGTTAAACATTTATTATAAATCTTTTCATAAAACATTAAATAACGTACATCTTTCTTAACGAGATAGAGGAACATATACATCCATGTTTTAAGATACTATTTTCATAAAGACTGTTATTGATGCTTTACTAAAAGTTTTGTACTTGATTTTGTACTTGATTTAGTACTCCAAGATACTCTTACTACTCTAAATTTCTTTTTCCACAGTAGCTTACAACGTCAGACAATTCGTTATGGTTGCAATAATGATTAGCAACATCTTCAATGAATTATAATAACAGCTGACTCCAATATTTATCGCAATAATAACAGAAAACTTAAACTTTGATTATCAATTTGTTATAAAATCATTAAAAACTCAAAATTATTACAATCAATAATACACAAACTAGGAAAACATAACATATTTTAAGCATTCTCATTGTTTCTATTTTTTCTTCCATTATCTCTATCCATAGCTCCAGAAAGCCAACGGCTAGTTTTTGATTGTATTGCTTCTGAGGAAGCTTGACCAGAAAATACAGAAAGCAGCACTTCTGAAAAAATAGATAAAATTTAAAAATTATTCTCTTTCATATTTGTAAAATTTATATTGTAAATAATATTAAATCTTACCTGTCATACATTTATAAACATTTGTGTCAAGAAAACGTAATTTTTTGGTACCAAATGCGGAAGTGCGGCCACATGCAGTATAAAGCTTTTGTAGGTCGGTAGTCATTAAGGATTTCAGTATTTTATGAATAGCATCCTTAAAATTAGAAGATGTTGTTGCTTTTTCCACTAAAAAGGGCTTCTGAAATAGAATGTTCGTATTTAATTATAAAAAACGTAAATAATAGTGTTATATTAATATATGCTTGTTTAAATGCTAACCACAATATTCTTTAAAAACTCTTCTTCAGTAGTCAATTTCTTATCGAACATCTTGAAATCGTCTAAACTCTGAATAGGGAGTTTTACTCCAGTACAATTAAAAATACTGTTTTTATCTATTCCTCTATTCAAATTCAAATTCATAGATAAATTGTCATTCAACACTTTAAAATGATTATTTAAATCTATTTGTAACTGCATAGTTGACTTTCTTATTTCTATCCTCACAATTTTCTTCAATGCATCTTTAAGCTCTTTATCTTTGGTAGTATCATCTGCATTATCATCTGCAGTATCATTATAGCTAGTAGCTTCAGAATTATTAACATTTTTGGGAAGCATATTATTTTTTCTTTTAAGAGGAGATTTTACAAAGCCAGTTTTATCAGTTGATTCACTATCAGTGTCTGGAATAAATAATATATATACATATATTATTGCATATAAAAAAATCAGTTCATCGGTCCAAGTTTTTATTTGAAAACTTACCATCACTTATAGATTTTACATCTATGTTTCTATTTGATGCATATTTACATGAATCTAAAATTTTTTTTACATTTGCTTTTGAAGGAATATTTAGTTTACTCATTTTCTTCTTTGGACATGAATTTTCAGATTCTACTTCACTGATATAGCAGGCTCTTTTCAGTCTTCGTATACCTTGAGCATAATTTCCTGTACAGAAAAATTATTTGTGAAAGGCATAGTAGTATACACAGTATTATTTCAGTTTTAGTTCAATATCATTATTACATATAAGGTCAATATTTTTATATGGCCTTTGAAAAATAGATATTAAGATTAAAAAATTCTTTCATTTTAAATTCTGTATTCGACTAGCCATTTAACAGCCATTTATTATTCTATAGTTATAAGTTAGCCATTGGGAACTAGTAGGCCTTGCAATAAGTAATTTTTTATGCTTAATAACTTTGCACTGAAAAGTTAAAGAAGAATTTGGTATTGGAAACATTTTCTTAAAATTATTCATTTCGTATAAAATTATCAGTTAGGCATTTATTAGCTACGCAGCTTAGTTTATATCTAACTGATAAGTTATACGCAGTGAATAATTTTAAGAAATTGTATCCAATACCAAATTCTTCTTAAACCTTTCAGTGCAAAGTTATTAAGCACAAAAAATTACTAATTGAAAGACCTAATTGTGCCTTTTGGCTAACAAATGACTGATCAATAGAAAATGGTTGTTAAATATAGCTATTCGAACAGAAATTTTTTAATTTTTAATATGAATACCTTGTATCAGAATAAATAATATAAATAGAAAATGTACTGATTTGATCTTACACTTATTAGTTAACTTTTAATTTTATTGAAAAAGTAATAGTTCCATTAATTCAATTATTTACCTGTTGTTGAAATAACCTTTACAGGAAATTGGTCCCAGCTTGGATCTGGTCTTCTATTTTCTAACACCCACTTTTCTATCCATTGATAGTCTTTTCCATCAGGATATAAGCATAAAGTTTTCTCACCTTCTTCTTTCAACCAAGAATTAGGTACCAGCTCTATTTGATCTTTGCCATTCTCGTCTTTCTGACAAAAACTTATTACAGCAAAATTGTTTTTATTGCTCATCTTTTCTTCTGAATAGCAAACTTTCACTCCACAAGACTAATTTGCAGTCGTAATGTTTCAAAATTTTTTTTAAACACAACATACAGCTACTAAAATAAAAACAGCGTAGCAAAGTGTAGTAACGGTAGCAATGCAATATATTACTATTTAACAGTGTTGCCACTTAACATTTCACATAACACAAAATTCAAATTAATACAAATGCATTATATTTACTTTCTTTAATTAATATTTATAGTATCTTCATTGCGTTTTTTTACATGAATATTATATACGTGTTTCGTAATTAGTGCAATAAAGTTATAGCGAAATATTTACTGCAATATTGTAAAGGTACAACTTTATTTTGAACTGCAGACAGTGCAAATTTTTCGCTTTTTGTAGACTGATTTTCGACTTTATAAACTCCTATGTCCGAAGAATCAACTGGGTAAGTGAAAGCATTTGATTTCAAGTCAAATCGATATCCTTCTATTATTAAATTTTCAGGATCCTATATAGTATTTCCGTAATTATTTGTTATATGAATATTTTCGATTTGAAAAATGGATTTATTTTTTAAAATAACTACATTATCTGGTTTTTCAGTTGTCAATATTATGTCTTTAAAGACGAGCTTTTTTACCACTTTGTTCCTTTTATAAATGACTTCAACATTGCTTGATTTTTTCCTTATATGCGTTGAGTAAATATTAGTTGAATTATGAAATGAATTAATTTCATTTAACCGCATTGATATTTGTGCAACAGGGTTTAAAAGAGTTCGAACCAGTTTCTTTATCATTCCTAAATAATTTTCAAACGAAAACGCAGAATATTCAGGAAGTGAAGCTTGCATGTATTTTACATCGTCCGTTAAGTGAATTAAGTTATGGAAATTCATTACTTGAATACTCTTTCCAAAGAAAGTAGGCGCAAGTATAAAAAAATTGCGAAGTAAATTATTAGCATGATCAGCTTTAAGTATAGCCAATTCTTTTGAACATAAAATTCTTGATGCCACATACAGGAGCATAAAATGCTTAAAAGCGTCTTTAGATAAAATTTTTTGCAGATATATAGGACCGACATACAATAAAAATAACCTGAATTGCGTGGCTTTCCAGTGATTCAAACAATTCAAATCGAGCAATTTCCTTTGAAATTCAGACGGAATGGAATTAGTAACTGAAAATAAATTATCCCTAAGATTTCTTCTATTTTCATGACTTAATCTATGTTCAGAACCTGGTTTTATCCATTTAAATAAAATTGTTTTGGTAATACCAAGAAATAATAGATGCATACTATCCAGTAATACACCTTGAATAATATCAAAATTAATTATTTTTAATAAAGGCGAAGTAAATTCGTCTTTATGGTGCTCTGGTTGAACTTTATATTCAAACGAACTTTTATTTCTAGGATCACAATTAATTTCCGGAAATATTCTTTTGCCGTCTATCGTTTCTCCTTCAGTTATACACCTCTCGCATGAAAAAAACCCAGTATGCCCTTTAGTGCATTTTAGAAATGCTCTAGCAGGTGTATCGCATACAAAAGCCAAAATCTTAAAAGAGTAAAGCTTATTTTTTATTTTTAGTCCATTTTCTATTAATTTATTGCTTTCTTCTATAAAATCAAAAAGAAACTGCTCTACTGACGCTGGTTTCGAGTTTCCGCAATACAAAGCAATTACAAATGGTTGACAATTATAACTTTTATGAAAAATTTGTCCTAATATAGGCCATAGTTCCGTCGTAGATGCATTATATAGAGGTAAACCATCGACATTAATGATTATACTTATTTGTGTTTCAGTATAAATTTCTGGAGTGATAATATTACACAGAGCATTTTCTATTCCATAATATCTATACTCGTCAGCAGCATTAGAAAAAGCTTTTATAGGTTGTAAATGTTGTACATTTTTCTTTGTTGTAAGTAATGTTTCTGCGCACTCTGGTACGTCTAGTCCTTCTTCCTTTAAAATGTGCAATAATTTTGTTATAAGTTTATTATTTAATTGAGAAATATTCTCTAAACAAAATTTACGCAATTTTTCTCGTAAAGTTGGCTTTCTGTCTTCACAAGAATGTTCTGTAACATTGCATGGAAGTTCGTAGTTTCTTTCATCAGTATCACTATTGTTTATGGAGTTTTGATCATTCACAATTTTGTCACTTTCACTATTTACTGCAAAATTTGAAGATAGATTAATATTTTCAACTTCTGATGAAGACGAGAATGACGATACCACTAATTCACTTCTTTTGCGTTTCAAAAGTCTATATTTCTTTACGTATTTATAATTACTTTTAGAACTCATTTTATGAGTGTAGAATATTACTAATTCGAGCACAGATAACTGAACTTGTTACATTCAACAAATACTTTGATATACTCAAGAGTAAATGATCGACGCAGCTGATTGCAGGTTACTATGGGTGGGGAAATAGTGCCAGTGGTACTAAGCAACTTACTCACAATCCACTCCAACGTAACATGGAACGTATAGCCGCAGAAGAGAGACCTGAGGAGGGTTTACCAAAGAAGCCACCAACTAGCCATAAACCTAAGCGTGGACTAGGTTCTTATAAAAGAAAGCAAGAAGCTTTCACAATGAAGAAAAACCTAGAGGGAAAACAGAAGCTTGCAGAACGAACGCGAAATAACCTGAAGGAGCTTGGTGTTGACCTAAATATAGATGGCGACGAAGAATTTCTCAAGACACTTGTCTTTGGAGAAGAAGTAAATCAGCCTCCCCGCGAAGTGTTAATTGACACACAGATCGTTGAAGATCTATCTCGCACTACCCTCTCTTATCTACAGACACAGAAGGTAGAAATCCATGATTCTGATGAGGAGGTATTAAGTCATGTGACTCTTTTGCAAATACGAACAAAAGTTGCAAAAGCAAGAGCAGTAACGCCGGTTGCTCCGCAACCAATCAACGATCCATATGTCGATAAGACGGAAAAACACTTGACTGCAGTTATTCGCAGTCATGAAATATTGATTAAACAGCTGGGAATCGTTGAGGATGGTGGACAGACGTTCATCCCTAAATTTGGGGGCGTTCCATTCGTGTTTCGCGGTAACACCAGGCCGATCTTGGAGTCTGATCTCATCACGGAAACAGAGATTGTCATGGCTGCCGGGAGGTCCCCTGCAAAGGGGGCCCCTGGTGTCGATGGCATTCTCCCGGAAGTGGTTAAGGTTGCAGCAATGAGCTGCCCCGCTGATTTTGCCCGGTTGTTCAACCGCTGCCTGGAACTCGGCGACTTTCTCGCTATCTGGAGGAGGGCGAGGGTTGTCCTAATCCCGAAAGGGATCGGGGGCTTCAGACCCATATCTCTCCTACCGGTGGTGGGGAAGTTGTTCGAGAGGGTAGTTGTCGCTCGTCTTACGGAGGTTTATGAGGGGGTCGCACCTCTCGCGGACGGTCAATACGGGTTCCGTCCTGGTAGAAGTACCATGGATGCCGTATCGGCTGTCCAGAATTTTATTCGGATCGCCCTTCGGGGGTCTGTGTACCGGAGCAAACGCGTGGCCGTAATCCTTCTCGACATTAAGAACGCGTTCAATTCTGTGTCGCATGCGGCCATCTTGGAGGCCCTGGCCGCCAATGGCGCGGTCCCGGGGGTGATTGTGGATATAGTCCGCAGTTACCTGGGGGACCGGGTCATTGAGTGCGCTGGACGGCAGTGGCGCGTTGGGGCGGGTGTTCCGCAGGGATCGGTCTTAGGACCTCTCCTGTGGAACATTTGTTTCGACGGTCTGCTGCGGTTGAGTCTCCCGGAGGGCTGCACGTTGACTTGTTACGCGGACGATACGGCATTGTGTGTGTCTGCGGGAAGCGTCGGGTCCTTGCAGTTGAAGGCTAACAGGGCTTTGTCGCGTATCGTTCTGTGGCTTGAGGGGAGGAACCTGGAGGTGAACGTCTCCAAATCGGAGGCTGTTTTCTTCTCTAGGAGGCGGTCTGATCGGGCTCCGCGGTTTTCGGTCGGGGGCGAGACGGTTTCCGTCTCCCCGCGGGCGAAATACCTCGGTGTGTGGTTGGATCGTCGTCTTTCCTTCAAGTTTCACATTGATTGCATGGTGGGAAAAGCCAAAAAGGCTGGGTGGGCGTTGAGTAATTTATTGCCGAACGTGGGTGGGTCGGGGGTCTCGGGAAGGATGTTGTACACGAATTTAGTGCACAGCATTCTTCTTTACGGGGCGCCTTGCTGGGCTGAGGCTGCCTCTCGCCCAACCATTGCGAGGTCCCTAATCTCCGCGCAGAGGGTCATGGCGCTGAGGGTTTCCCGCGCGTGTCGTACGGCTTCGTCCTGTGCGCTATTAGTAATCTCGGGCATACCACCGGCCCATCTTTTAGCTTTGGAGCGCAGGGAGGTGTACGATGCGTCGCGTGCGGGTGGCTCCTCGGCTGGCGTGGCCGAAGCGCGGAGATTGGCGAGGGCTAATTTAGTAGAGAGATGATAGGCAGCATGGGACTCGGATGGTCGGGGTAGGTGGACCCACCGCCTCATCCCGGACATCCGGTCCTGGCTGGCTGCTAATTGTAGAAGCTTGAACTACCATGTTTCCCAGATGCTCCTGGGGCATGGTAGTTTCATGAGTCATCGCGCGAGGGTGGGCCGCAGGGCGACTCCCGACTGCTGGTGCTCCCCGAATCCGGTCGCGGATACGGCGGAGCACACGCTGTTGTGGTGTCCCCTGTGGGAATGCGAAAGAGCAGAACTCTGTGATGCTTTAGGTGTGCCCTCGTTGGAGGTGGAGACCCTTGTGTCCCATGTTACGAGTACGCCGAGAGCTTGGAATGCATTTTCCAGCTTCTCGGTTAGGGTCCTCACCTCCAAGGACAGTAGAGTCCGAGCTGAGGAGTCTGCTGCTCTCTCCTCTGGGGTGGGGTAGAGTCTGGGGTGGGGTAGAGTCTGGGGTTTTTGTTTGTCTTGGGATGACCGCATACGGTCGTAGAGTAGAGCGTATACCCTCCTACCTGATGTTATAAGCTATGCTTGGTACCGGGTAGGGGGGCAGGTAGGGGGTTTTGGTGGGTTAGAATCCCACATAACCTCTGGCCAAAACATCGGCCGCCGGAGGTACTTAACAAGCCGTAAGGCTTTAAGAAGTTTCCCCCTACCTCGCAAAGCGTCGGAAAAAAAAAAAAAAAAAGGTTACTATGGGTGGCATCAATTAAATTTGTTCCAAAGATTGACGATCATACAGTATACGTATTTTTGATTTCAGCCAATAAAGTAGTTTTCTTTATTCTTTCAAGTCGCGACAGTTAAATCGATGACATTTGTTAGTTCCACAATTTATATCAATAGATTTATCGTTTTAGGATTTTCATAATACTCGCATATGCAGTTATTATAGTCAACTATATCGCGAATTATGTAGAATATTTGCATTTTTTACTAACTCTATATATTAATACTTCCACAGTATCGAATCAATACTGGCATCTGTACTAAATCAGTACAAAATATGAACACATATTTAATACAGGCTTTAGGTATTGAAGTAGTATTGGAAATCAAAAAATACTATACTAATTTAGTACTATAAATCAATACCGATTGAATACTGGCACCTGTACTTAAAAAGTACAAAATTTGAACACATATTCAATACAGGATTTAGGTATTGAAGTAGTATTGGAAATCAAAATATACTATACTAATTTAGTACTATAAATCAGTACCGATTGAATATTGGCACCTGTACTTAAAAAGTACAAAATTTGAACACATATTCAATACATGCTGTAGGTATTGAAGCAGCATTGGAAATGAATAAATACGATACATATTCAGTACTAAACATTAGTACAGATTGAATACTGGCACCTGTACTTAACAATTACAAAATTTGAACACATATTCAATACATGCTGTAGGTATTGAAGCAGTATTGGAAATTAATATATACAATACCTAGGGGAGACCGGGGCTAGAAGTAACAGGGGCACATAGTAACAGTACTCGTATCTAATGATTGAAACATATGAACGAAGCGTTACATGTGTCAATTTGCACTAGGAAACATATTGCGACATTGCATGAGCTGTTCATAGCATTAGTTTTACCTGAACGTAATAGGAAACGATAATCTAATTCAAGGTTAAAAAGCATCAAGTACGTTTAAAATTTTAAGTTTTAAGTTTTGGTATATTTCTTAACCGAATGCACTTTTATGTAATCTAACATTTCATTGAAACTAGGTTATTAGCCCATAACCATATTACGACTAGATTTCGTACAAAAATATAGCAGTTCTTTTATAAATTTAAAAAAATATTAATATATCCAATGGGGCAAAAAGTAACACTTTCAAGGGGCTAGTTGTAACAGCGTTACAACTTACCCCAAAAATATAATTTAACATAAATTGAATAAGTATGTTGAAAATTGATGACGAACTCCTATTTTTGTCAATTTGTAGCATGAGGACTTATAAAAGAAAGACTAGTCGCGGTACACAATCTGCAGAAGTATATAAAGCAGCGGCACATATGGTTCTGAACGAGAAGGTTTCCATCAGGAAAGCATCAACGACGTTTGAATTATGCCATGTCTCATTGGCACGATATTTAAGTAAATATGAAAAAGGAGATACTAAAATGGGATATAAAAAGCCACGTCAGGTGTTTAATGAGGAACAGGAGAACAAAATAACAGAATATTTAACGCAGTGTGCAAATATATATTTCGGCCTGCTACCTGAAGAAGTGCGAAAATTGGCATATGATTGTGCCATTAATATTAAGCTAAAAACTATACCAAATTCATGGCACAGAGACTAGAAAGCCGGTGTAGACTGGTTCAATTCATTTCTTAAAAGAAGTAAAACTTTATCAATCCGAACACCTGAAGCTACAAGCATGAGCCGAGCGACATCATTTAATAAGCATAATGTCAGCGAATTTTTCTCTAAATTAAGCCATATTATGCTTAAATATAATTTATCTCCTTCAAGAATTTGGAATGTCGATGAGACTGGCCTTACAACGGTGCAAAAACCACGAAAGATTGTGGCTAAAAAAGGTGTTAAACAAATAGGCGCAATGACTTCGGCGGAAAGAGGTGAATTAGTTACTGTAGAGATGGCTGTCAATGCTGCTGGGAATAGCATACCTCCAATGTTTATATTTCCTCGAATACGGTATTCCGATGTTTTTGTAAAATCTGGCCCACCGGAATCTATAGGAGCAGGAAACAGATCTGGGTGGATGACGGTTACAGAGTTCGATATATTTTTAACTCATTTTATTAAAATTGTTAAACCTACTCCAGATCAGCCAATACTCTTGTTATTAGACAATCATCACTCTCATATTGGCATCAATATTATAGATAAAGCTCGAGCCAATGGCATAATTATGCTTTCATTCCCTCCGCATTGTTCTCACCGTTTGCAACCTTTAGATGTTGGGGTGTATGGGCCTTTTAAAAAATATTGTGCATCAGCGCAAGATAATTGGATGCGAAAAAATCCAGGTAAAACAATGAAGATTTACGATATACCTGAGATTGTTAAATACGCATGGCCTTTGGCATCAACGCCAATGAATATTTCAAAGGCATTTGAAAAATGTGGTATTTCACCGTTGAATTCAAATGTATTTAAAGATGTTGATTTTGCACCATCGTTTGTAACAGACCGTGATATGCCAACTACAGCTATAAGCTCTGAAATGGAAAATAGAGACATATCGGAGCTACAAAATTCTAGCCGTCTGTCTTTAGATAATCATTGTGAATCTCCGATTCCTCAAAATATAGATCCTGATTCAACTTCATTAGCAATAAATGCTGATTTGGTCGAAATGGAGCAACCGAGCAATTCTGATCCTCTTAATTCACCAACAAATGCACCTGAATCAACAGCTGCTTCTCAAAATAAAATTTTTGACCCATACATAATACGACCGCTCCCAAAGGCACCTCCTAGAAAACTCAGGTCATGCAAAAGAAAAAGGAAAAAGTGTGCTGATCTAACAGCTTCACCAGAAAGAGATGCTTTAGCACTTGCAGAACAGGAGCGAGCATCTAGTAGTGCTACTAATAAGAGGAAACCACTAAAAAAAAAAGAAAGTGGATATGTTAAAAAAATAAAGAAAGAGGTGGCTGCATCCAATGAAAAAAAGATTAAACGGCAAACGCTACCGTCATCGACGAAAACTAAATCAAGTGAAAATTCTGATGCCGATAATGAATGTTATTTTATAATCTGCTGGACGCCATTCTCCAGCAGTAAATCTGGCGAAGAATGGATTCAGTGCCTAAGTTGCCAAAACTGGGCACACGACAAATGCGTAAAAACTGATAAAATAAAGTTTTTATGTGAAGACTGTTGTTCTGATTAATGTATAAAATTATTAATTCGAATGAATTTTATTTTGTTATGGAATAAAGTTAAAGTTTAGTTTTTCACGTTATATTGCTTCTTGTAATCTTTCATTTTATTATTTAAGTAATAAATAATTCATATTCTAGTTAACTTTAATAATAGGTAGACAAAGGAGATATAACATATACAATTTTCCAGATTTTTAAGTGTTTTTCACGTGTGGAACAACTTGCCCCAGCCTTGTTACTTTTTGCCCCATGTTGGGGCAAAAAGTAACAACTACTTATATTTGAAGAAACATATTTTATCTTTTTAACAAACAATTTTTGATGAAATTTTTTTCTTGTACATTATAGTTCAATAATTACTTACTCAAATTCACTTCAGTAATTACAGACATGGGTACATTTTATTTGATCATTTTTACATTAAACGTAAAATGTTACAACTAGCCCCGGTCTCCCCTATTCAGTACTAAAAATCAGTACCGATTTAATACTAGCACCTGTACTTTACAAGTATATATTTTGTATACACATTAAATATATATTTTAGATACTGGATTAGTACTTATTAACTATAAAAATATGAAAAATTTAGTGTTATTTCAGTACTTAATATCTGTACTTGGTGTTAGTACTCTGCCAGTATTCAACCGGACTCTTACTACGGGTTAACTCCGACAATTCCTACATGGGTAGGTACTGGCTATGTACAAAATGATATTTTCAGTCGCGCCATCTATAAGTTGAATTTACTGATTAGTTCTTAGGCAGTGAGAGGCTGCGAAATTTTATTTGAAAGCGCCATCTTTAGCTAGATAAAGCTATAGATAATCATTAGGCACTAACAGGGTATAAAACTATAAATTGATAACGTTTAAAGCGACATCTATATATAAGCTGAAATTTCTAGCTACTGATTAAACAGTGATTATGTCATAACTTTAACTATACGTACGAAAAGAATACATGGGCTATCGATGGACATAGGCTATAGACACAAAATATTATCTAAAAAATATTAGTTCTAGATGAGATAGTCAATATCTAATTAATGTATCTAGCAATTACTAGACAGTAGTTAGCCTGAAAATGAAAAATTCTAGACAAAATTCTACTCGGGAGCTTGTAAATTTACATAGAAACGAAAATTTACAAAAAGAATATGGAAAGTTCATTTTCATTTGAATATTACACGTTAATATTGTAATATTAGTACTGTAAATAGGAAAAATTCTAATTTAGTGTAAGATTATCACTTAGTGTAGTAATATTACCAAACATACTTGAGAAATTAATATTCTCTGTCGTAATATTACACAGATAACGGAAATTTAGTAAATCGTATTGTAATTTTACAGAAACTGAATGGAAAAATAATCTTATCGATTGGAAAGTTACAAAGATGATGTAAAAATAATATTTTGATTGGTAATATTACATAACTGCAAAGGAAAATTAGTACTTTCAATCGAAAAGTTACAAAAACGATGATGTAAAAATAATATTTTGAATGGTAATATTACATAATTGGAAAGGAAAATTAGTACTTTTAATTGAAAAGTTACAAAAAGATGATGTAAAAATAATATTTTGAATGGTAATATTACATAACTAGAAAGGAAGATTAGTACTTTCAATTGAAAAGTTACAAAAAGATGATGTAAAATTTAATTTTCACATCAGAATATTCCAAAATTGATTGTAAGAAGTTAAAATTTCGAATGTAATTTTAAATTTTCAATTGTAAACTTTTTCGATAATTTCGTAATATAAAAATTTGTTTTTTAATTTTTCCTACTGCAATATGTACTGTTATTTAAAAAATTGCCTACGCTGTCGTTCAGAATCTTTACCTTCATTTGAATGGTAATTGAGAGTAAACCATGAGACACACTAATAATTTAAACTCTAGAGCGGGATACAATTGATTTTAGGCATCACACTTTATACCATACTTTGATAATGTTAATGTCAATTGTTAGAGTAACAAGGGACTTATATTTAATTGGTAAGGCTTGGTAAAGAATACAGAAAAATTTGAAGAAAATTAAGATATGAACACTTTATTATTACAACACTTGTAAACGTATTACAATATGGTACGAATATACTAAGGAAAATAACATAAATCATTGAGCAATCTTATTGTTTTAAGATATGTAGAATTTTTCGAATAAGTCGATCAACATAAATAATTCAGAAAACTAATAAAATGGTAAGGGAAACCCCCACAATACATACCAAGATGTATTATTAGCATTCTATTAGCTAAGAGGAATTAAAAATAAAACTAATTGGCATTAAGACATTAAATAACGAAATTATAATTTTTAGTTTGGTTCAAAAGCTATTTGAAAATAATTGCTTATTTGCTTAGCTATCTACATAAAACAATACATATAAAGTCCTATGATCTTTTCCAGCTACGTCTCTACCACAATAGAAACAATCGTATAAATTTAAACTTATAAAACTTAATAGTGATAAAATGCTGTATTCCTTCAAATAACTTCCTCGATAATTGTCAGTAATTAATGAAACATAAGAAAATCGTAAAGTAAAACATGACAATACATACAAATATGTATTATGAGTACATTTATGGCTCAAAACAACTAAAAATAAAGCTAATTGATGCTAAAAACTTACGCAACGATCTTATTTTTGAAGGATTTGTTTGAGAAGTTATTTGAAAAAAAATTATTAATGTACTTACCCATAGAGCACCTAGTGACTTAGACATCTTTTAGGTGTCTTTAAGTCAAGTATGCTGTATGGGTATTGAATTATACATATCAAGTCCTATGCTCTTTATCTCTTTTAACTATTTCTCTACCACGGTTAGCGTGGTACTCTTTAACGGGATCCCTCAAACCCCCTATTACCGACATTACAGAGCGAAAACGCGGGACA
Organism: Prorops nasuta; assembly: GCF_024137725.1. Taxonomy (NCBI): domain Eukaryota; kingdom Metazoa; phylum Arthropoda; class Insecta; order Hymenoptera; family Bethylidae; genus Prorops; species Prorops nasuta. Next base: position 605,891 of record NW_027116817.1, on the reverse strand, counting down.
ATGGTACGGCTCTATTTCTCAACCGATTTCAATTTTCTTGGGCTTGTTGGAATCGTTAGGTCTGCCTCCTCGTCATAAAGAAGCCCGATTTTTCAAAAAATGAAAAAAAAAACGATTGTTTAAACAATTGTATTATTAAAATTTAAACGAATAACAAATCGAAAAATCGGGCTTCTTTATGACGAGGTGCCAGACGTAACGATTCCAACAAGCCCACAAACATTGAAATCGGTTGAAAAATAGAGCCGTACCATTGTCCCGCGTTTTTGAGGTGGACGAAATCTAAAAATTGTTAGGGGGGCGGTAAGGAAGGACGCTACGCTCTCGCGGCTCAATCTACGTGTTCCCCCACTCCAGCTTCTAAATATGGCTTGTTATGAAAGCTTTCTCCACTGAGGCATGCTAGCTAGGCTACATGCAAAGAGGCTATCCGCGGAAGTGGGGTGAGGGGAAGTATTAGTAAATTCTCAAAGCATGCATCTTTTTACATATTGCGTTACACTGATCAAATGAAGAATTGGAAAAATATGAAAATATTATGAAAACATCCCCTTTTCATGCTGTTTTTAACACTCACATCAAATTTGCATTTGCACCTTTACTTTTGAAGAAGTAAATTGCTAAACGTACGAACGCGCGGGGCTGAAAAGAGCGATTTTCAGTACAAACGCGGGACAATGGCACAGTCGTATTTCTCAATAGAATTAGATGAAACTAATCATAGTCGATTCCTTTCATTACGCAGATCATCATAAAGAACGCGGATTTTGGATAAACATCTTAGTTTTCGAGATATGAGCAATTGAAGTTGAACGGCACATACACATTTCCCTCATGGTTCGAATCAGCTGTTGCGCACGTGCATCTTCAATCGTTCATATCTCGAAAACTAAGACGTTTATTCGAAATCCGCGTTCTTTATGACGATCTCCGTAAAAAAAGGATTCGACTATGATTAGTTTCATCTAATTCTGTTGAGAAATACGACTGTGCCATTGTCCCGCGTTTATACTGAAAATCTCTCTTTCCAGCGTTAGCCGTTCGCACATTTTGCAATTTATTTCTTGAAAAGTAAAAGTGCAAATGCAAATTTGACGAAAAGGCTAGAAAGATCATGAAAAGGAGATGCTTTCATAATATTTTCATATTTTTCTTATACTTCATCTAGTCTGTGTAATCCTAAATGTAATAAAACGCGTACTTGGAGTAGAAGCATGATGTCTCTTTCCCTCTCTAATTCTCTCTCTCTCTCTCTCTCTCTCTCTCCAACGTGTAGTCCCGTCAAACGTACCACACTGTCCACACTAGGTCATTAGTCCATAGCTGTCAAACGGCGCGTTTGCATCGTAAAGAAAAAGGACACTTTCGGAAAACAATTGTGGAATAGAAGGATGGATTTCGATACATATCAAAGAAGAGAAAATAAATCAGATGAGTAAATGAATAACGAAATATGAAAATTATTCTGAAAATTTGTAAGGAAATATACTTTGTGGTTATTTTATTTTTGTTCCAGGTGAAGTCCTGTTTCCGTTGACTTTCAATGAAGGAAGGAAGTACTTATTGACCAATAAATGAAATAGCAATGAAGAATTTCTATGTGGCCTAGTGATTTTAATACTTCTGTGAATGTTATAATAGTGAAATTGTAAACAATTAGTGTATGTACAAGGGAGTCTTCTTGTAAATTTATCATGTAGCAGCTTGCTATTACTTTACATTAAAGCAACTTAAATGAAACTAATATTTTTATCTCTTCCCTTCCAGATTCTATTTACACATAGTAATTACATATATAAGTTATACGTTACTTAAATTACAAACAAAATTACATGTATTTAATGTTTTTGAAGCGTAGATGTTTGCAGAACTGATATTTATTATTTGCTGTAGTACAAGTTGAATAGGGCTTCTGGAATGATCCGCAACATCCTTCCACATATTGTGTGACATTTATTTGATTCGTTAGTTCCCTTTTCTAATTTTTAACATATACCAATATTTCTTTGCTATTTTTAAATACACTGAGATATGGATTTCCTATATACTAATTAATTTTATAAATGTTAAGATGATTGGTAAACAAAAGCTCCTGAAGAATGTTCACATGAATTATTATACTGTAAAGGTTGGATCTTCTTCCATAGCATATCTTCTTGTTACATTTGACAGGATGTTGTTCTCTTATATATTTAATTGTACTATTGAATTCTAATTGTTCTTAACTTCAAATAATTTTCCAATTCACATTTGGACAACCGTCCTTTATATTTAATACATTTTTTGTCACTGCTATGTTTGTGAAATGTATCTGTTCTGAAACCATAATTTAAACAGTTACTAGACATATAAGATATCATTTTCAAAGGTTTGATATATCTTTCTATGAATTATAACATCATACTTGGAATAACAAAATAAGTAATCTATTTTCAAAATACCTTTCTAAGCTAATAGTTGGAAAACTGGTTTAAGAATCATTTAAACTACCATAAAATTCATTCCAGATCAGAAGTATTATCAAATTTGAGTGTATGTACAAATAAATAGAGAATTATTATCTATATGTTATATACTTGAATAGAATAGTGCAACGGATGGATATAAATGTCACAGAAGATGTAAAATGATGTAGCGGACTAAGAAGACAGTTGCAGAAACCCTATGCAATTTGTATTACGTCAAATAATAAAAATCCTTGATACTAACACTTATGCTTTACATACATACAACAGTTATAATGTTTGTAGTAAATAATTGAATATTTGACTAAGAGATTATGTGATTATTATCTGTAAATAGGATTTGGAAAGGAAGAAATAAAAATATAGTTGTCGTTCAACTAGCTTTAATTTAAAATAATTGAAAGCATTGTTGTACATGAGTAATTTACAATAAAACTTCCTTGTGCACAGACTAATCGCTTTAACTATCACAACTATAACATTGTCACAATTATTAAAATCACTAGGACACACAGAAATTCTTCACAGTTTTTTATCTATTGGTCAATAAGTACTTCCTTCCTTCATTGAAAGTCAACAGAAACATGACTTCACCTGGAACAGAAATAAAATAACCACAAAGTATATTTCATTAATAATTTTCATGTTTTGTTAATAAAATACTCATCTGATATAGTTTTTCTTCTGTGATAATTATCAAAATCCATCCTTCTATTCCGTAATCGTTTTCCGAAAGCATACTTCATGTTTACGATGTAAACGCGCCATTTGACAGCTATGGACTAATGACCTAGTTGTTCTACGTTTGACGGGACTACACGCTGGAGAGAGAGAGAGAGAGTCACAGGGAGAGAGAGAAGGACAACGCTTGTCTACTCCGAGTACGCGTTGTATTATATTTATAGGGTTACACAGTCTAGATGAAGCATTGGAAAAATAAGAAAATAATATGAAAGCATCTCCTTTTCATGCTCTTCGTAACGTTTTGGTTAAATTTTCATTACCACTTTTACTTTTGAAGAAATAAATTGCTAAAAGTGCGAACGGCTGACGCTGGAAACAGAGATTTTCAGTACAAGCGCGGGACAATGGCACAGTCGTATTTCTCAACAGAATTTGATGAAATTGATTACAATCGAATCCTTTTTTTATGGAGATCGTCATAAAGAGCACGGATTTCGAATAAACGTCTTAGTTTTCGAGATATGAACGATTGAAGATGCACGTGCGCAACAGCTGATTCGAACCATGAGGGAAATGTGTATGTGCCGTTCAACTTCAATTGCTCATATCTCGAAAACTAAGATGTTTATCCAAAATCCGCGTTCTTTATGATGATCTGCGTAATGAAAGGAATCGACTATGATTAGTTTCATCTAATTCTATTGAGAAATACGACTGTGCCATTGTCCCGCGTTTGTACTGAAAATCGCTCTTTTCAGCCCCGCGCGTTCGTACGTTTAGCAATTTATTTCTTCAAAAGTAAAAGCGCAAATGCAAATTAAACGATATCGTTAGTAGTATCATGAAAATGGGCTGTTTCTTTATTATTTTCTTATTTTTCCAATGCTTCATCCAGTCTATGTAACCCTAAATGTAATAAAACGCGAACTCGGAGTAGAATCGCGATGTCTCTTTCCCTCTCTAATTCACTCTCTCTCTCCCTTTCTCTCCCATGCGTGTAGTCCGTGAAGCAGGGTTTGGAGTGGGTTTATAAATGAAATACATTATTATGACAAACTATTATTTATTTTAAATGTCCACGGCACATACATATATTCTTGTGCCGTGGACATTTGATCGGAGCATGGGCTCCTTACCTGTCGTGGCGGCAATGGCGGCTGCCACGACAGGTTTTTCGGGGGGAGCGACTACGGCATCGCGGGGAGCGACTACGGCATCGCGGGGAGCGGCTACGGCATCGCGGGGTGCGACTACGGCATCGCGGGGTGCGACTACGGCATCGCGGGGTGCGACTATGGCATCGCGGGGTGCGGCTGCGGCGCCGTGGAGTACGGCTGCGGCGTCGTGGAGTGCGGCTGCGGCGTCGTGGGGAACGGCTGCGGCGTCGTGGGGAGTGGGCGCGGCGGCTGCTCTCCTCTCTTAACAGTTTTAAGAGCTGAAAAATGGAAAAATATATTATTTTTTGTTATATTTATTAATTATGATCTTGTTTATACTTACAGCAAGATCAGCTGCTCGCTGCGCGGCCTTCTTGCGGCGGTAGCGCTGCCGCTGCTGCTTCCGGAGGAGTTTCTTGATCTGGAAAAATAAAATTCTTATCAGTATATACAATAATTAGAGAGATTCTGTCAAACTTACCTTTTCCTCCGACAGCCCTGCTTCCGCCGAAGAAGGCCGCCGCCCTGCTACTGTTTCCGCGTAAGTGCGGATTCGGGACGGTCCCGGTTCTTGGGACCGCCCACGAACCGCACTACGCGGAACAGCTGCCGGCAAAATTGCCGGCTTCGGCCCGGCTTGCCTTCCTGCGGCTACCCCTGGCTTCGGGGTAGTTCGCGATGTCCCTGCCGATCCCCCTGGCTTGGGGGTGGTCGGCAGGGTCGCGGTGACTACCCCTGGCTTCGGGGTAGACCGCAGGGTAGGCAAAGACCGCCGCTGCAGGGGTTTTTTAAGGTCCGCGGATCCCCCTGGCTTGGGGGCGGCACGCGGACCTTTGAAAACCCCTGCTTTGGCGGTCTGCGGGGTCACGTTCGACCTCCCCCCCTCCTTCTCCTTGCCGCTAGGCGGCTGCGGCGTGGGTGGCTGCGGCGGTGGTGGCTGAGGCGTGGGTGGCTGAGGCGTGGGTGGCTGCGGAGTGGCGGGGGTGGAAGGGGGGTTGGACGAGGCAGCCCTCTTCTGGCCCCCTCCCTCCTTCTTCTCCTCAGATTTCCTGGTTTTCTGAAAATAAAAAAAGAAAAATATTATTAAAATGTCACATGCTTGAAAGATTTGATGTGTAATATATTACTGCAATGTTTTAAAACATATGTGATAGTAAGAAAGTCCACTTACGATTGCATATATTGGAAACCATATGACGTCGTATTTGCTTGTATTTGTTCAAATGCAACATGGCTGCATTGTTGTGTTCTTACTCGCAAGAATACAAAAATACGGCCATATTGCATTGTTACAAATACAATAAATATGACATATTCTACAGTTAACAATACATGCATTCGTAACGGGAAAGTCTTATTAAAACATATATTGCAAAACATCGCGGAAGAACACTACACATCACTTCTATCACGTATTAGCATGCAATGAAGTTAAAATTACTTACCATTTTTCAGCTGGAAATCGGGCGGTCCACGTGCTTCGTGGGTATCGTGGGGAATGAAACACTGCACGTTGCCTTCTTATTAGCGAACAATGTGCAAAGCTTCTTGGCCAATGATCAAGCTTATCAGATCGATAGACCAATAATCAAGCTTATCAGATCGATGGACCAATGGCAAGCTTCTGCACAATTCGCGCTAAACTTAATTTATTTTTAATAAAAGTAATATTTATTTGTAGAAGCTTTTTAAATATAATTAACATTTTATTTTGAGGGAAAAAACAACGTGAGAAGACGATTTTTAAAAAATATATATTTTGCACACACTTCAAGTGCGATTTGCGAACGCATAAAAAGCTCAGCTGCTGTCATCGTTGAGACGGTTTTCAGCTATCTCTCAAGTAAGACGTGCGTGAGTGAGTTTCATTTAAATAGTGTTCAGTGAAGTGTTTAGTGGGTGCAATTTTTTGGATTTGCTGCAGGAAACCTCAGGTTAGTTCCAAAATATAATAATTTGTAGTTTGCATGCCTTTCTTTGTGTAAAAATAATAGTTTCGTAGTCAGGTTAGATGGGACGAAAGCATGGTTCAGCTGCATTAATTTCATTCAGCTCATAACATTTCTCCTGGCATGCAGTATACTCTGTAACTTCATATCGATAATGTTTCTATTATCATAAGGCATTTCTAGAGTGTAGTAAAAGTGCAGAACAGTATAAGTTTTAAAGGAACCATGGGTCACATGATGTCATAGCTCATGGTCCTTTAAACTTACTACTGTCATTTGAACCTTTACTAAACTTTATGAATGTATTATGCAGTTAGAACCAATATCGATAACAAGTTTCAGAGCATGCTTCATGCTAGAATAAATGTTATTTGATGACAGCGAAAGATACAGCTGAACTATGCATTCTTTCCATCTCCTTTCAAATCCAAGGGTTTGCTTCTTATCAGATTGCGAAAGCCTTCCAGGTGATAAGGGGCATAAGATCTTGGAAATGAAAGTGGAATAGTTATTGAGTATTTTGTTACAAGCATGTGTAAGTGTAGCTTTTAAAAAAGATCATTATTTTAATGTGGTACGTGTGATAGACAATGGGGTAAATAATGTGAGGAAACTAAAAGCTGTATAATTACAAAATTGTGGCTTCTATCGCAATCAGTTGCATATTTTCTAGTTTGTATTAATGAAAAGTAATAAATAATGATCCTACTTTGCCAGAGAAATAGCCATAATGCAAATCTGACATTGAGAGTAAGAATTAAGAGAAAGGTGGAAAGCCCAAAAACTTGACTAAATGTCGAAAAACTTGAAAATTCAGTCGTATCTCTGCTTTCAATGTTAAAAAAATCTAAAAAGGGAGTTGAGATCCCTAATGAAATTCATACTGATCAATGGAGAATTTAATAGGCTACAGGACTGTGTGATTTAAAAAAATTAAAAAAATTTCCTGCTAGCCCAAAAACTTGACTAAATGTCGAAAAGATTGAAAATTCAGTCGTAGCTCTGCTTTCAGTGTTAAAAAACTCTAAAAAGGGAGTTGAGATCCCTAATGAAATTCATACTGATCAATGCAGAATTTTATAGGCTACAGGACTGTATGATTCAAAAAAATTAAAAAAATTTCCTGCTAGCCCAAAAACTTGACTAAATGTCGAAAAACTTGAAAATTCAGTCGGATCTCTGCTTTCAATGTTAAAAAAATCTAAAAAGGGAGTTGAGATCCCTAATGAAATTCATACTGATCAATGGAGAATTTAATAGGCTACAGGACTGTGTGATTTAAAAAAATTAAAAAAATTTCCTGCTAGCCCAAAAACTTGACTAAATGTCGAAAAGATTGAAAATTCAGTCGTAGCTCTGCTTTCAGTGTTAAAAAACTCTAAAAAGGAAGTTGAGATCCCTAATGAAATTCATACTGATCAATGCAGAATTTTATAGGCTACAGGACTGTATGATTCAAAAAAATTAAAAAAATTTCCTGCTAGCCGAAAAACTTGACTAAATGTCGAAAAGATTGAAAATTCAGTCGTAGCTCTGCTTTCAGTGTTAAAAAACTCTAAAAAGGAAGTTGAGATCCCTAATGAAATTCATACTGATCAATGCAGAATTTTATAGGCTACAGGACTGTATGATTCAAAAAAATTAAAAAAATTTCCTGCTAGCCCAAAAACTTGACTAAATGTCGAAAAACTTGAAAATTCAGTCGTATCTCTGCTTTCAATGTTAAAAAAATCTAAAAAGGGAGTTGAGATCCCTAATGAAATTCATACTGATCAATGGAGAATTTAATAGGCTACAGGACTGTGTGATTTAAAAAAATTAAAAAAATTTCCTGCTAGCCCAAAAACTTGACTAAATGTCGAAAAGATTGAAAATTCAGTCGTAGCTCTGCTTTCAGTGTTAAAAAACTCTAAAAAGGAAGTTGAGATCCCTAATGAAATTCATACTGATCAATGCAGAATTTTATAGGCTACAGGACTGTATGATTCAAAAAAATTAAAAAAATTTCCTGCTAGCCGAAAAACTTGACTAAATGTCGAAAAGATTGAAAATTCAGTCGTAGCTCTGCTTTCAGTGTTAAAAAACTCTAAAAAGGAAGTTGAGATCCCTAATGAAATTCATACTGATCAATGCAGAATTTTATAGGCTACAGGACTGTATGATTCAAAAAAATTAAAAAAATTTCCTGCTAGCCGAAAAACTTGACTAAAAGTCGAAAAACTTGAAAATTCAGTCGTATCTCTGCTTTCAGTGTTAAAAAACTCTAAAAAGGAAGTTGAGATCCCTAATGAAATTCATACTGATCAATGCAGAATTTTATAAGCTACAGGACAGTATGATTTACAAAAATTTAAAAAATTTCCCTGTCGGTGAAATATGATGATAAAGAGTTTATACTCTTATCTTTCCTTTGACATTTATTTCTATGCTCAAAAGGTTCATGTTTCGCTTTTGTTTAGCTGCTAGCTTTGGTTGCCAGTTTCAGACTTATTTTTGGCGTGAAATGCTCCATATTTATATTTAGTTTATTATATCATTTATAATATAAAGAAAAAAACATAAGCCTTCATTTTTGTTTCAGGTGAACTGCTTTCTGAAGGTTTCCACGCGCGAGCCGTTGGCCGTGAGCCGCGAGACACGGCGAACCACGAGTCGCGAGCCTTCAGCCGTGAGCCGTGAACCACCACGAGCCACGAGCCACGAGCCGCGAGCAGCGCGCGAGTAGTCAGCTGGGCGAAAGGGGAGAGGCAACCGCTGCTCGCAGTGGAAAATGCCTGTAAGCGCCCGGCTTATTCCCCGCCTGGCTACTCTCCTCTCGCGCAGTGGGTGGGGGAACTCTTTCCCCTCCAGCGTGCTACTCGCTAGCGGCATCGCGCGTATGCCACTAGATGGCAGTTTTTTCAATTTCGGGCGAAACTGCAGCGCGTGGTAACTCCGTCGCGGCCGCGCAACGCTTGAGGGATCCCGTTAACTTCAAACTTTAAAAACTTAATATATGAAGAATTTCTGCATTCCTTTAAGTAAAAATTTCTTGATAAATTTAAACTACTAATAAGACAATGAAACGCTAAAGGAAAACTCCACAATACATACGAATATGTAATATTAGCATTTTATTGACTCAAAACAATTAAACACTTAAAAAATTTTCATATTTAGTTTTTACCTAATAAAATTACTAATATCTATCTTAATTAATGGCAAAAATCATTTTGAAAAAGGAACTTAAAAACTTGCAGAACTACGAAAATAACATTAACATTTCTCATTTAACGGATCTGCTTCTTCATCATTATTTTGGTTAGTGTCTTCTTTATTTCGCAACATATTAAAAAGCGTTGAAACCTTCAATGTAGTAGCTGTACCTTTCTTTGATTTATTTCCTACATCTGGATGTATCTCAATTATCTACATTTTCATAAATTCCAAAGTGCATATATGCTTCAGCGGATATTCCATATAGACAACAAGAGGCGATCAACATTTGAAAGCTTTCTGCAAACGATTCAGTCTCTTCTATTAAAATTTTTTCTATATATAAATACAATTTTTTAGAAGCCGTTGAGTCTGAAAAGAAAATTAGGTATTACCCATAGAGCACCAAATGTCTTAAAGACATCTTTTAGGTGTCTTTTAGTCAATTGGATGACTAAAAGATGTCCATAAGACAACTTTTAGTCAAGTGTACTGTATGGGTAATATCTGAAATGTGTCAATCATCAAGCATTTTATTGACTAAAAACATTTAAACACTTAAAATATTTCATATTTAGTTTTTACCTAATAAAATTACTAATATCTATCTTAATTAATGGCAAAAATCATTTTAAAAAAGGAACTTAAAAACTTGCAGAACTACGAAAATAACATTAACATTTCTCATTTAACGGATCTGCTTCTTCATCATTATTTTGGTTAGTGTCTTCTTTATTTCGCAACATATTAAAAAGCGTTGAAACCTTCAATGTAGTAGCTGTACCTTTCTTTGATTTACTTCCTACATCTGGATGTATCTCAATTATCTACATTTTCATAAATTCCAAAGTGCATATATGCTTTGATGGATATTTCATATTAAAAACATAATAAGAAGCGAACAACATTTGAAGGCTTTCTGTAAACGATTCAGTCTACTCTATTAAAGTTTTCTCTATATATAAATAAAATTTTTTAGAAGTGGTAGAATCTGAAAACCAAATTATGTATTAACAGCTGAAATGAATCAATCATCAAAACAACGTGTAATTTACAATTTTACCTATAATAATAATGCAAGGGGCATTGAAATTGACTATAATATTTTCTGTGGTGCCTTCCTATAGATAAACAAAATATTGACTGATTATTTCGTAGATAAAAAATATATTTATTATACAGGGTGTTTTGCGTAAGGTGCCCCAGAGCATGGATACAAAATGACGCGTATCTCTTTAACTATAAGAGATATTCAATTTTTGCATACGACCTTTTCGAAACCTCTTGTTATTTGCTTTCAAAAAGGTTATATGAAAAAATGGAATATTTCTTATAGTTAAAGAGATATGCGTCAATTTGTATCCATCCTCTGGGGCGTCTTACGCAAAACACCCTGTATACATAAAAAGATTTTCAAAAAGAAACCTTATAAGTTTTAAATAATGAAGTATAATCTTCCTTAAAATGAGCTGATATTACTTTAATAATATGTGTGTTACATTCATCTGTGTTATTTACGATTAAACTTGACAAGTATTTCTTCTTTAATCCAAATATCAAGATTTTGTACTTTTTCTTATCCCAATTTTGCGCCAAAAGCTTTATTTCGTGGCCCATTAATTTATTATAATGCCAGAAAATAAATTCTTTTTTTAAAAGAATTGGCCATTCCTTCTTAAAATCTTCTATGTTCGGTGTTTTAGTGATATTATTAATATATAGTCTTTGCACAGAGTAAGTTGCTTCCATGTACATCAATACTTTTTGTTTATGATTTAATAAACTAATCTTATCCTTAACTACATTTTTTAAAAATTCAACTTTTTCCTCGATTGTTTCTTCACTTTCATTTAGAGGATAATCTTCTGGTTGCCAATTACTACAACCAGCTTTTGCACTTAATATGCTCCTTTGTTTACCTACAGGTATATTTAAGGTTCTCATAAGAGATTTTCTCATATGTGGTCTATTTAGGTAAGCATTTCGATCACGCAGTTTCAGGAACAGCGTATGAATACCTTCTCCAAAACACTTATTATTTTCATCAATATCTTTAAATATTAAAGGATATTTATTGGCAACTTTAGCTGCAACGATTCTAAATGCTTTGGAAGGAATGAATGTATCATATTCTCTCATCCTTGATACAATCATATTTACCGTAGCACTAATAACACTTTTATTTCTATGACCTGCATCTAGCTCTCTTAATACAGACGGTTCCAATACTTTCCAAGGCACTTCAAAATCTAACCATGACTTTTGTGATTTAGTTATACTTTGACATTCTGACTCGCTAGTGTATGAGCTAGAATCAGATGTAGATGAATCTATATGAACTAAATGCGATAATTGCTTTTCCGCACATTGCCAATGTTCATTTTCTTCTAGCAACAATAAAATCTCTGAAGTACATAATTTCAATACCTCAACATCCTCAATAACCGTTCCATCTTTTTCCAGCACCAAAGTTGAACTAGTAATGTTCAATCTTTTAGAAGCCTTCATAATTAAATTTGTACATAAATCAGTGCATTCTTCCATAGGTATAGCTATTTTCTGTTTTCGGTTAAGAGACCATATTTTAAAGAAAAAAACCATCTGAAATTGAAGGAAAATATTTAAAAACTCATAAGCAGCTCAGTTTAAGGCACCTGTGAGAAGTTAGTTACCACAACTTCCAGATTTAATATAGCAAATATTATTTCATCTAAAACTTCAAGTCGATTAAGATAAGAAGGGAAAAGTTTTACAGAACAGTGTTTCGTTAATATATATTGTCATATTGTTTATCACTGAAATTTCATTGTAATTCGTTGACATCAGTTCTTCTTATTTAAGCGAGTATAAATTATTTAAACAAAAAAATTAAAACTCTATATATTAATATTAAATGTAACGAACAATCTTTGTATATACATGTGTTAATGAGTTAGAAAATACACGCATTTTCAAGTAAGAAATATTAACCTTCTAAATTTCAATTCGATATTTTACAGCAACATGAGGTTGCTAGAAAGCCTTCATTGGTAAAAGAGGATAGTTCGAAGAAAAAAAGAAATTAATTGCGACAAACCCAGTTAATCAAAAAATACAAATGTGTGAATCATTTATTTGAAAAAATAAAAAGTGTTACAATTTTGTAGAGGAAAGGAAAGTCTTTTATAAAAATTAAGTTTTCTTTGAAAGATGTACAGTATGTAATGGAAATCCTAGAGTAACATAAATGCTTAGGGAGAGCTCCCACAATAGCATGCTATTAGCATTTATGTGCTCAGGTTTTGGTTTTTAGCAGTATTAATATGCCCATTCTTCTTTAAAATTAACGTCGTTCCCGACGATCAAAAGGGTTGGAAAAGGAACGTTCGTAGTGGATAACGACGTTAAGCAAACGACGATCCCGTCGGTATCGCCTGGCGCTAGTTCCTCTCAGATAGGCACGCATGGAACGATTAGGTTCGTTTCCTAATGTTTGTTGGATGCAATTCACAGTGGGCCTTCCAATGTTGTGGCATCACTCTACATCCAATGTTTCCAGAAATTTACAATCCTGAATGGCTCCACATATGTCTTCGTCGGTGATTACAGCGTTGTCTCGACATGTCAACGTTTTCAAATTTTTTAATTGTGTCAGAAAGTATCCACCCACATTTATAAATAATAAACACATGTTTAATGATTGTAAGTTTCTAAGTAATTTCAATGGCTGCAGGGCAAACATATCTCTGATATTAGTACATCCACTGATGATTAACGATTTTAATCCACGCAAGAAATCACCAATGTCTTGAATAAATTTGTTGTCGACCCAACCACAGAATGGCACGGATAGTTCTGTTAAATTGGTGAACCGTTTAGGTATAGACATTTCGGGACTCAACGGATTTCGTGGTATTTCGAAGAAATCGAGAATGTTCCCATCATCTTCATCCTCAAAATTTATCTCCTGAGTAGTTGGTTGTTCATGAGGGTTGCAGCTAGACAAACATAATATTACCATAGTAGCGCCTAGTTTTTCATTATTCACTAAGGCGCTTAGGACACTATTATCAAAATATTTAGGGTGACTTATATACAGAACCGTTAATGCGTCGTAAGACAAAATGGCGCTAGCAAGATGGCTACTTCGCACATGAGACTCCTCTAAGTGCAGTTTTTTCAGTCCAACTCTTAATCCCACCAGGGACGATCCTATAATATTTTGGCCTGTAGCAACGAAGTTTGTCAATTGACAGTTCGTTAGAGCTCGGTACAAATCTCGATCAATGGGCCCATTGTAGATACCCAGTTTTAGGATTTTTAATGACCTAATGCCATTCGCCAGCTCTCGGATGGCAGTCGGTCTTATGGTCACACCTGTAATATTCAACTCCTCCAGCAATGTAGCTTCCTTAACTAGTATAGCAATTAACTATGGTTGCACTTCGGCTGACAAGTCAGTATTTAAAGCAACCTTCTGCAACCATGACCCACAACGTTTTACTAGCCAGTAAAAACCTTCTTTAGATACTGTTCTACCTTCCCAGCGATAGTCATTTAATTGCAGTACTTTTATTTCCAGCAACGAATTTCTCGCAGCAGTTCGCCATGATCGACAAACCATCTCCATGCGCGCTCGGTCTTCAAAAGGTAAGTAAGATGCGATGGTTTCGAGAATCTCTCCTGGTAACTGTGGGCTCTCTGGGCGAATCCGTCCCGGAAAAGAGCCGAGGGAAGCTGGTGCACGCCTTGAATTTGTCAAATTTAAGTCGTGCCACGAGTCAGCCCGTAATACACGAATCCTCCTGTTATATAAGGTAACTGGCGATTGCTGTGTTGCTTCTAATGCTCTTGTTGTATCGGCAGATGTTCGAAAAGTAACAAAAGCTGTATTTCCTGTCGGCTTTCTCCGAACAACCGCATGAGTAGGACCATAAGCCTTAAAAATCTCAAGAATATGTTCTTTCTTGGTCCTTGGATTTAGTCGTGTTATATATAATCTCCTAGACTCTATAATTATTCCGAAGGATGGTCCAGCCACGTTCATGATGCTAAGAAGAAAATGTAATTGTAATTTAAGGTGGTTATATACATGTCCTGGTCCGTATAACAGCTATCGCTCAATTATAATTGTGGCAAGGTTTAACAGTTTCAGATTTCTCTACTTTATAAAATTATTATCCTATTGTTCACGAGTGAACTAGTAATAGTTTATTTACATCTTTGAAGAGACGTTCATAATTTTCTTTCTCTGGTATAACATTGTTCCCTTTTAGTATTGCAACGATTTCATAGAAACCATGATAACGGTCAACAAATTTTTTACTCCTTGGCTCAGTAACTACTCATGCTCCGTCCCCCGGTTTACTTTTGAATGGTCTGCTACTTACATTTCTTTCGTAAGCTTTGTTCCGAAAAGAACTTTATAATTTACTTAAAGTAACCTTCACAAATTTTTTCTCGGGCGTTGCAGGGACAAGTATGACACCGGTTCGTACATCTTGTAAGTCATATTTCGATGGAATATTTTAACCATCAAAATAGGATACTTTTGATACTCTTTGTTACAGTACTAAACATTTGGATATTGAAACCACTTTTTTTTCACAAAAATATTAATTAGAAATAAATTACTAACCAGGTAGTGTTTAGGGTTTCCCACAATTAAAGATTTAATTAATTCTACCGGACCAGCACTTAGAATATTATAATATGCGTAATCTATGAATTGGCTGTGCTTACCAATGAAATTTCAAAAATCTTTGTGTGCTTACAAGACCCATTTCCTTCCTTGTACAAAGATCTTTAAATAGTACGTACTATTTCTTTCTCTTTTTACATACAAAAATATATGTAACTCAAGTTTACCACACTCGTAATCACACAATAACAACCTGGAAAAGAAACTTATTAATATGACGCTACGATTTAAGCTAAACGCAAAATTTTCTAACTTCAACAAAATTAAACCCTAGTTCTGCTTTCACAAAAGTGGAATATCAATATTTCGAAAGTGATTGCGCCCTATGTGGTTCATAAACTTCACACTTTCGCAAACAATCACGAATATATCACATTACATATACTGTCACCACTATCACATTGATAAATAGCTCTTTCTCTAATTAACTTATTTAACGATAGAATATGCAAATCTGTCTAAGGGATTCCTACGACTAGGGGTGCTAACGTTCAGTGATCTAGCCGGGCTGCGGTTTAATTCAGTCCTAACGATGCAATTTCTAGGAAAAAGCCTTAGATGGATTCTGATCTACTGATCTATACGTACTAGTATATATACCTTGCAAGCTTAGACATAGTGAGGAGGGGGGGGGGGGATTTCGTAACGCGAGCTTTACAAGTGATCATCTTTGATCAGTCTTGTTTACTAACATATTTGTGTGTTCTTAAATAGTCCCGATAGACAGAACATACTTCCAAATTTATATTCAGTAGTATAGCGTAACACAAATGCTTAGGGAAAGATCCCACAATAGCACGCTATTAGCATTTCTGTGCTCAGATTTTAATTATTAGGGATACGTAGCAATTTACTTTTAAATATTATGATAACCTTGTTAATTTAATTATATATAGTGTCAATAAAATTATTCAATTTTGCAAGGTTCAATAAGGACTCTTTAGAGATATATTTATTTTTAGAATGTAGTGGTATACTGACTTCACAACAGTGTTTAAATCCATTAACTTACATTGTACAAGTCCGCTTTATAAGTCAATAGGTGCATATTTCGGTACAAAAACTATGTGATCCTTAAGTGTGGTAGTGTAAATGGGATCGGGAGAAAGGAATGAAGAATAGGAATAAACAGTGAAAATATCAGAACAATTTAAATGCCACTTTCTATCTTTTCAAAAACACCTAATTCATGACATAAAATTATAGGAATCGTAGTCCCAACAAAATATATGTTTATAGTCTATATTTATCAAAATATAACAAATTTTGCATACTAGAAAATTATCGTACATGTCCTTCCCCATGAAAATATACATATTTTGTTTATATAATACATTCCGATATTCCACATTTTTGCTAATAAAATAAAAATTTTCATTACCATACATGTTAAAATACGCATGTATTGGGGAAACCACAGTATGATGATAATCATCAGCTCTATAAACAATAGCATTTTCTGCTTTGGCTAGAGTAGCATACTTAAATTTTTCTGAGTTGAACGCTTGCTGCATTTGATGTCTTATAGATAAGGTTTTTAACAAATTTTTGAAATTATAGGAATGTCTGACTATTTTCTTAAAATAACCATATTTACTTTCAAATCGCATAGTCCATAAGTGTTTCAATGGTCCAAAGAATTGTATTAATGAAGGATAATGTCTTATAAAATGATGAGGAAAACATTTTAATCTCAAAGCTAAATAATCTTCTATAGTTTTCTGTAAGAGCGCAATCTGACCTTGTGATAAAGCAGGAGAACATGTAATCAAACAAACTTGTCGCATAAGTAAAATCATTAGCCAAACATCATCATTAAAATCAATAATACGGTCAAAAATAACTAGTGGAAATATTAAAACTAATCTTCGAATTTGGCTAGCATTTCGAAGTAACCTAGGAGCCTCTTTTATATACGGTACAGTACTATAATTTTTTTCATCGTTTAATTTTATCTCATTATGCGCATATTTAAAAAGCTATATGTAAACCACTTTTTACGCGTTAAATATTTTAGTAGAGGAGCTATGCGGTTCCGATGACAGGGAGTGGGGGAAGCTGTTTTGTGGTGTGGAAGGGGGATGGGTGGGGATAAGACTCTCTTAGTATGGTAGTGGTGGGGATGAGGAAGGAAAGGGTCTTATAGTGGGATCGAGTTTGGTTAGGGTGGGTGGGGGTATTTTTCACCCTATGTCACAGTTGGAAGGTCTTATAGTGGGACCGAGTTTGGTTAGGTAGGGGGTATTTTTCACCCTATGTCACAGTTGGAAGGTCTTATAGTGGGACCGGGTTTGGTTAGGGAGGGGGTATTTTTCACCCTATGGTACCGTTGGTTAGTTATCCTACGGGGACCTAAGTTATCCTACGGGGCCCTAGTTGAGGGAAGGTTTTTTCACCCCTCGAAGTCGATGGTTAGTTACCTTACGTAGCCTAACTATTTCCGACTCTGCTACACAGATAAACTAGATTGAGTTAATCGCTAGTTCCAGTAGTCACCGCTAGGTGACAGCCTTCCTTAATCTTCTTTCGCGCTAATGGTATTTTAATATTACGTAATTACACACACGGGTGAACTAGTTCAATTTAATTGATAGTACCAGTAATTGCCGCTAGGTGGCTACCGCAATCCCCCCTTTTCTCGTTAGTTAAATTGTAGATAGCTATTGTGATAAATTGCTGATATCGCGCAAGGAATTAACTTTCCATCGAGCATGGAATTATAACTTTGCATGGTTTTAACTAAACCTATGCAGCGAATCACTAAAATATCCTTTAAATGAAAGGATACAATTTTAATAGTCTCCCCTATTGGGGAGAATAACAATTTATCATCAATTTCAGGAATATTAATATTTTAATAGGGCAACTTATTAAGTCCTAGCTGTTACTATACCCAGGTCAGGTTCAACAATTTGTTAGGTCTTACAGCTCCTCACTTATAGTATGTCCTTAGAGGGTACTATTTGACCATTCAGAACCAATCCTAGACCCTCCCACTATTCTCTCCTTCTATGGACCCTCTCTCTAGACTTTCATTCAAGAAATCATTTACCTTTCTACGAGCGAATTAGTTAAAGTGATAAAAAGATGTTTGACTAAAATTATACATTCGCGGTACCACGGGATACGGCTATAGAGAAGCTAGCCTTCAAGAGAAGGATGTGGATGAAAAAGGAGGAGGAGGAGGAGGAGGATGAGACATGGAGATTGGATGAGTAACTGATAGTAAAACTTTAGTTATTGAATACAAAAACAGTTTTAAGAATTTTTATAGCCTTCCCTGACTTATCTTTTAGCCATTTTTAGCTTTTCAGGTAAGCATATCATACGATCCATCTAACAAGCAGGCTATGTATTAGAAAGGGAAAGAGTTGTCAGTGCACTTCATTTTTTTGAAGGGTAAAGCAAAACATAACTTTTACCTAGACATTAAGAACCTGTATTGGCACCATTCTGGCGATTGGAGAACTGATTGCTGAGTGTGCTGATATCTTCTAGAACGGATATGCTCGAGTACCTGACGCCTGAGATCATGTCATGACTTGTTACTTGATTTATGACCTTTTAAATCCTCGATTTTTTCATATTCTCTCAATTTTTTATATGCCTAGCTATCGAGAGGAATGTGCTCGAAAATTTTACCGTTTCACTTAAGAAAAGTCTGCAACACGTTAATGCAATTAAAAGAATTCTGGAGAAACCACTGGTAACGTGTCATGACCTGTTTGACGCAAATTTTCCCCAGTTCACTTTAGAAAAGTCTACAACATGATTATGCAATTAAAAGAATTCAGGAGAAACCGCTTGTAACGTGTTACGACTTGTTTGACGCAAATTTCGTAGGCGGGCAAGAATACCCAACCACCCAAATATTAACTTCCAATAAGAATGCATCTCATCCCTTCCACCATTTTTAAAACCCTTGTTGTTAGCAATCGGGAAATTTCAGTCAGTCAGTTTTCGTTAGAAGCTTCAAGGAGGTGAAAGATCCAGTGCAAAGCTATATTCCGAATATTTTCCTTGCTGTACCACAGAAACTCTTTTGGGTGGTAAGAATTATTCTTTTATTATTATTCTCTTTTCTTGCTATTCTATTTCAATATTTTTCTTTTCTCAATTTCTATGTTTTTTCACAGAAAAATGGATTTAACCAAGATCAATGCACTTGCAAGTGTAACTTACGAACCTAAGAGTTTCGTAAAGCTGAATACTTTTGAGGAGAATAAGGAGTATCAAATCACTGAATTAGTGAAAATTAAGACCAAATATGGAGAGAAATTAATAGCGAAGCTGGCTACCGACGAATGGTTCTTCCTACCCTCAAGGATGATGAAATTACTGGAGTCGCCTGAACTAATCAAAGAACTTCAAAATGCTGCATCAGCGAATACATTAAAAATCTTATATGTTGGAGGACGATACAATAATTTAGAATTTAAAGTTACCCAATGATAATCATAAGATAAATTTTGGAAATGTTTGTAAGGAATGTTTTTAAGGAATGACATCAATAAATGTTTATTATATCTTATTTATTTATTTTTTCTTTATCCCTCACTACATTAGTAAGATACATATAAATCTAGTCTATTAACTTACATTTCTAACAATACTGGTAAGCGGGTTATATTCAACGATTTTATCATGTATAATTAAACAAAACGCAGTAGTATTACTTGGAATATTTCTAGTACAATCAATCTCAATTTTAACATCAACAGTGCCTGACTTTATAGATTCATTTTGATGCGAACAATCGATGACGAAGAGAGAACCGTATTCCACAAAGTTTTTGTAATTAAGCATTGGTTCCGACTGTTTTTCTCCTGCATAATATGAATGGATAAATTTAACATACATATCATATAGTACAGAATAACGGTTTTTTTCGATATCACTATCAATTCGGTCATATGGATAAAATTCTGAATTCAGATAGACTTTAACATCACGAACAGAACTGTCATTGAATCTAAGCACCTCCATATGCTGCGTACTCTTCTTATTTTGTCTAAATGCTAGTATAACATATCGAGGTTTCTCCAATTGTGTTGCAGCTTTTACGGCCCATGTATGCCAGTAGTGGTAGCTAGGGGGTTCCTGTGACACGGTGGTGAGGGGAGTGCGGGTGTGCGGGGGGAAGTGTCTTGGGTTTTCCTGTGACATGAGGGTGAGGGAGGTGCAGGTGTGCGGGGGGAAGTGTCTTAAGAGAGCTATGGTATATTGGGAGATGAGGGGGAGTGCGGGTGTGCGGGGAGGAAGTGTATTCTTAAGAGTTAGGGTTCATTGGGATGATGAGGAGGGTACGGGTGTGCGGAGGAAATGCTTTGGCTGTGGGGAGTGAGAGAGAGAGAGAGAGAGAGAGAGAGATCCCTCTCACCCTCTCTTTCTCTCTTAGTCTCTCACCCCTCTCCCATCTGTCTAGGGCCCGGATGGTTAATTATCCTACGGGTCCACTAGTTCCCTAAGGCTTACCCCCTCACCCATGACCCTAGGACCCGGATGGTTAGTTATCCTACGGATCCACTAGTTCCCTAAGGGTTACCCCTCTCCCATCACCCTAGGGCCCGGATGGTTAGTATTCCTGGCAGTTACCCAGAGAACTTTTTTTGTATTTTAGTTGGTGGAGGAAAAAGTTTCATTTTTCTCCACTAGGTGGCGATCACGAAAATTACTGGGTACAGCTACACCGATAGGGGTCCTGAGCATCTTACGGACTGCCATTTTTTTTTCTTTGACCTGCCCTCGAAGGGTCTTTTCTCTCTCCACATACTTATCCTAGACCCTCCCACTCTTTTCCTACTATAGACCCGCCATTTAACTTGATTTCACATTTTCTTAAACCTTGAGCACTTGGTAGATTTTTTTCTTTTACACAAGATAGTAATAATTGAAAAAATATGCAAG
Source organism: Prorops nasuta (assembly GCF_024137725.1). Classification (NCBI taxonomy): domain Eukaryota; kingdom Metazoa; phylum Arthropoda; class Insecta; order Hymenoptera; family Bethylidae; genus Prorops; species Prorops nasuta. Next base: position 584,854 of record NW_027116817.1, on the reverse strand, counting down.
TTAGCATTGCTATTATTTTAGGACGTCCTACGGACAGTATATTACAGGAAATGCTTGAATTGTTTCATTTGAATTTCTTTGAAATAAGTGAGCGAGAGCCAGAAGATGTGTTGGATATAGATGGTAAGCTATTATAGATGACCACATTATACATTTTTTTTTTTGAAAATCTTCTAATTTTTTTGTTTTTATCAACAGTGTTATGCTTCTTACAAATGTTTTTAAGACGTATCAGGGAAATTGAGAAAGGAGGACATACGATTGACAATTCGTATACGTGATCGGAGGAGGAAGAGGAATAGATTCATATGTTAACAAAAATTTAATTGAATGAGATATAATGTTACAACTTGTAAATAATGAAACAAGTGAATATATTAAAATTTTGTTTAAAACTAAAGTCAATGTTCTTCTTGAAAACTTCCCTAATACTCTTTAACCATTTTTCTCCCCTCTCAAACGACCTCTACGCTATTGAAGGGTCTTTTTCCCTCCACATATCCATTCTAGACCCACCTACTATTTTCCTCCTATGGGTCCTTCTTTTAATTTCACATTATACCTTTCTTGAACCTTGGATACAGATTCCTTTTTTCTTATACAAGCTGTCGATAAATATAAAGTGAAAAAATATGCAGTATCAAGTGATTATTAATTTAGCGTATAGACAGAATTCTCCAGTAATTCATATAATTACAAGAATAATAGATGAAATTATGCAAAATTTATCACGAGCGGTAAATGAAGAAACAATCGAGACGCATGGAATGTAGTATGAAAATAGTAAGTTATTATGAATGAGATTGCATCATACATTTTTATAAAATCTGATGATTTTTTACAGTAACACGCTGTATACAACTGTTGATGAGAGGTATCAGAATGATTGAGATAGAGGCAGGGATAATTCCGCAGGAAGAGGAGGAGGAGCAGGAGGAGGAGGAGGATGAGGAGGAGACAACGATGGAGGTAGCAAGGGCAGACGTATAGCTTCATATTTTAAAATATTATATGTTAAAACTATTTTTAGTTATATATATATATTGAATAAAAGTATTATATGTTAAATCTTTTGAATATTGAATAAAAATTACTGTAAGCATATTATAAGTGAATAGATTATTCATTACATCTTCCTGTAAGCATGCTCTACATGTAACATAGTTAATAGACATTATTTTTCCTTTTGCGAAACAATGGGGAGTGAAATTCTAGGGACCACCCAATGTTCCTCCTATGAGCTTTCCCAGGGCTCTCTAAAACTTACCCGATACCTTCTGCCCATATTTTACCCTCTCAACCAGTCTCTAGCTATTTTTTTCGAGACTTTTCTCACAAACAGGTCAGACAAATGAGCCCACGTGCTAAACAGAGTCACAGTGTGAAGTAAGATTGTCAAGAAGCCATTGATGCGCTCGATACTTTCTGACCATATTTTACCCTCTAAACCAGCCTCTAGCTATTTTTTTCTCAAGACTTTTCTCACAAGCAGAGCAGACAAATGATCCCACGTGCTAAACAGAGTCACAGTGTGACGTAAGATTGTCGAAAAGCCATTGATGCGCTCGTAAATTTTAAGCTGCACTCAGGATATGTCCTTAAGATGCTATTATTCCCAACCCAAGTAATAATGAACGTATATTTCACGACTCGTTTCTAAATAATGAAAAGTTTATATTTTAAACTGTCATTACTTTATCTGAGGAACGTGACTATCTGCACCATCTAGTACGTGTTATGACACGTTTGAATTAAATATATTTGTTTTAGATGACGGTTATTTGATCTGAAGAACGTGTATCTCACGACTTGCTTTTAAACAATTAAAAGTTTATATTCTAGACTGATGTCACTTTATATAAGGAACGTATATATAATTAAATGGATTTATTTATTTTAATTAACAACTACTTGATCTAAAGAATACATGTATCAACAGTTTTAAAATAATGTATTCTCTTTGAAATCTACAATCATGAGTGAGTAACCCATCAAAAATGTCGTTCGCCTGCAACAGTCCCTCCAGTCTCAATTTCCAATAAGTGTGTATATCTTATCCCTTCCTACGATATTATTCAAAGCCACCCAAGTATCGTTTGCCTGCAACACTTCCCCTACTCTCAATTTCCAAGTGTGTATATCTTATTCCCTCCTAGGATATTATTCAAAGTCACCCACGCTAGCAATTAGGAAATTTCATTCAGTCTCGATTAGAAGCGTGAAGCAGTCGAAAGTTCAAGTCTGTAACGCTGCAGTCATAATATTTTATTGTGGTGTAATAGCAGTATTGAAGCTTCAAGCAGTGCAAAGTACCAGTTTCACGTTGCAGACAGAATATTGTTTTATTGTCACGTAATTGTCGTAGACAATCTTTAGAAGGTAAGAATTATTTTTTCTTTTTACGTTATTCTCTATTCTTAATATTATTTTATTATTATAGAAATAGATTTGACTAAGATTAATGAACTCGCAACTGTAGAACCAAAAACTTTTATAAAACTGAATACTTTGGAGATTGGGGGGTCATACAGAATAACTGAATTATCGAAAATTAAAACCAAATATGGAGAGAGAATAATAGCAAAGCTGCTTACGAAGGAATGGTTCTTCTTGCCTGCGAGGATGATGGCATTACTGGAAAAACCAGAACAATTCAAGAATTTTCAAGATGCAGTTTCAAATCAAATATTAACATTCACGTATCATGGGGGAAATTACAATAATATGACATTTGCAATTGTTAGTCAAATTTCAAAAGATTAATTTAGAAAACATTTGTAAGGAATGATTGAAACACAAATAAATGATTATTATATCTTATTTATTATTTTTTTCCTTCATTATAATGATAAGCTTAACTATAGTCTATTAGCGATTAACATACATTTCTAACTATTAGCGATTAACTTACATTTCTAACTATTAACGATTAACTTAAATTTCTAACAATACTTGTAAGCGGGTTATATTCAACAATTTTATCATGTATAATTAAACAATACGCAGTAGTATTACTTGCAATATTTTTAGAACAATCGATCTCTATTTTAACGTCAACTGTGCCAGATTTAATAGATTCGTTTTGATGCGAACAATCAATGACAAAGAGAGGGCCATATTCTAAGAAATTGTTGTAATCAAGCATTGGTTTCGACGGGTTTTCTCCAACATAATAGGATTGGATAAATTTAACATACATATCATATAGTACAGAAAATCGTGATTTTTCAGTTCAGTATCAAGTCGATCATACGGATAAAATTCAGAATTAAGATAGACTTTAATATCACGAACAAAACTATCATCGAAGTCAAGCACCTTCATATGCTGCGTATTCTTCTTATTTGTTCTAAATGCTAGAATAACGTATCGAGGCTTCTCCAATTGTGTTGCAGCTTTTACAGCCCACGTATGCCTCTGTGTTTCTGGTAGAAGTGGGTATTCGTAGAGTTCCCAGGATCGAAAAGCCATGGTGAGGCTTTTGTTTTGGTCGATAATACGTAGAAATTGAAGTTTTGTGTATTCATTCAATGATATATGAGGAATTCTCCATTGCACTTTTTGAACATCAATTTTGGAGTCGGTGATTTTCGTTGAAGAATATATCGAATTCGTATCATTACGCGCTCGAATGAGAACGAGCTCATGACGTGCATTTATTATGAATCTTCTATAGTCTTCACAAAAACCCAACAGCATTTTCAGTGGTACGCAAAAATTAAAATATTTCGTAGGCTTATAATCTGATAGAAACCATCCTGAATGGTGTAAACTCGTACTCTCCTCCTCAGTCAGAGAAATGAGATTCTTCATGGAACTAGTAATACCCACATTCTTACTGCGGTCAATCTCAATACCATTCAATTCATAGCGAATTTCATCCAACAAGAATGCCATGGAATTGCAGTCAAGTCCCACTGTATTTTGAACTGTTGCACCCTGAGCACGAGTGCCCTCGATTAATTTTCCCTCTATATATAGGTAACTCTTACATGGTAGAAGAATTAAATCTTGCTGTTGTATTGGAATTCGAATTTCGTCACTATTTCCCAATGATGCATTTGCATACGGATTGTAAGCATGTATTTCCATTTTACTAATGCGATTTTCATACACAGGTTGTGCGGTTACGTCCAACAGGTCCATTTTTATTTCTGACCTTGAAACCCAGTGATTGAAGAAAGGCTATATTTTTTCTTGTTAGCGGTCTTCTAACGTAATCCCCACCCAATGTATCTGCTCCTGCAGCAACTGTTGGACTGATGATAGGCTCATCTGGTATCGGTGATTTATAAGTATTCTTGTAAATTACCATTTTCTAATGTGTAATCGAATTGTAATTTCTTCCCCACCGAAATTTACTAGACGGTTTTCCTGATCGAGAATGCGCAAAGTAAGACGGTCAATTACTTTCACAATGACTGGCAATTAAATGACGTTTTTCGGTGTTTCCGAGATTTTATAGCCTGGTGGCACGCTTGGAAAAAATTCATGTATAACATGTTGAGGTTTGCCGTTTGTATATGCACCAGCAGTAATATTACATTCAATTCGTGAAATATTTGACCCTTATAATGTTTACGGGCTGGTCTGATTCGGCTAGAGTGTTCGGCTGAATAGTTCGATCTGACGAAAAACCCAATAAAGAGCCTATATTATTAGGTTTTGTAAAATCGATCAGATATTTACACTTTATTACACTTTCCAACGTATTATTATTAGCACGTAGAATAATGACATCTTCATTATCCGCCTCATGCATCAATGTACGCAAAAGATCATTTATAACACTCAATTCATAACAACCTGTAGGTATAGTCAGATCTTCAGTATCGTAGTAAAACTTATTGTTCGACTCATCAACATTAGCGATTGAATTGAAGCTCTGAAAGTCTACGATACCTAGTTCATATTGCTCCTCCCGAAGATTGATCGGTGGGAAAAAATCTGCCTCTAATATGGACTCGCGGTCAGACAGCGTAACCGTTAAAGACATTGTTCACGTAGAAACTTGACACACAACTGGCCGCATATGCTTGTATCATACGATTGATATTGATCGTGGTTGTAGTAGATTATAGCAGAAGGACCAAAATAATCTAAAAGTTCAATTGGAGGTTTCAAATTTCCGAAGGAGTCGAAATACTTTACGTAATTATTACGTTTAACGTAGGCAACCCAATGTGTACCAGAACCTTTATCTTCATCAAGATTCACGATTGCACACTCATTGCATAGTACGGTTTGTGGTAGAGATGTGCTCATAAAAACTCCTCGAAAATGTGGTATATCCTGACATGCATGTAATAATTGAATATTACTAGTAGCTCCAGATTTCGGGAGGTTGCTTATTTTTTTTTTTGCGAGGTTTTTTTCCTCCTTTTCAAACCCTGCCCCCTTCGTCCGTAAGGGGTTAGGTATAAACCATGTCCACGCCTGCCTTCTATTACACGATTGTGACGCTGTATCTCTTCCAATTGTCTCTTGGATGCTTTCGCATCGTTTACAGCTTTTGTTATCCCTGCTGCGCCCCCAGCTAATGCGCCCACTGCACTCAACAGTGGGAGCAGAGGTAATAAACCCCCCCGTTTTTTTTTTTTTTTGAGTAAATTGCTTTTTCCTCAATAAACCTCCTCGTTTCTTCGGTACACGAATTTTTCTTTTCTTCATGCTTCTTCCATGCACTTGTAGGCCTAAGCCAAGTTTTCGTTTTACATTCATGGATGCCCAGACTGCTGCTGCAGCTGCTCGTTCACGTAAAGATGAGTCACTAGCAGTGATACGTTTTCGTGCACGCTGTGCAAGAACTTTATCAGCCTGGTGACGTGGTGGCAGATCCTTATATATTGAATATGCGATATCGTGTTCACGACAGGCTTCGTCTAGAGGATTTATACCAGGATCACCACGTGCTAACCGTTCTCGATGTCGAGTACCTGGTCCGCAATAATTGTAGCCAGGTATGTGTACTTCGAACGGTAATTTATTCAGTATTTTATTAAAAAAAGTTCCACAACCGTAGCTTACCATGTGGAACTTTCTTTCTGTTTCTCACACAGAGTTTGCTGACAAGCCCAGCATTCTTTTATTGAAGGGAGCGGTCCATCAATGTGATCTGTATTAGGTAGATTATGATGTTTACAACACCAGCGATATTGTTGTACTTCAGGATCTGCACGAATATGTTCAGGCAATTTATTCCAAACCTCTTGAATACTACGCGGAAAGTACTTTAAAAGTAAAATTTTCGGTATGTATTCAAACTGCTCAGCGGTTAATTCCTCCAAACTTGACACATCTAACACTAATAACGGCATGATGAGAACTGATCAAACAATTCATTTCATTCCTATAAATAGGTTGTATGACCACAGAGTTTTCAGTCATGGACTTCGTAAAGCAGCCGCTCGGTATTCCTGTTTCTAATATAGATTACCGAACAACCGATAAATGCATGAGACGTCACGGACCTCTACTCCCATCAACCATACGCTGTATAGTTTGTGGCCCTTCAAATTGTGGAAAAACAAATGTATTGCTGAGCCTTATAGAAAGCCCTCAGGGTGTGAGATTTGAAAACCTATACGTTTATTCAAAATCGTTGCAGCAACCAAAATATCGATACTTGGTGCGACTATTATCGGACAATGAAGAAATTAGTTATTTCCAATTTTCTAATAACAGTGGGGTTATAAAAGTAGCTGAAGCACTACCAAATTCAATTTTCATATTTGATGATGTTGCAACCGATAAGCAAGACAATATAAGAGACTACTTCTCCATGGGTAGACATTCTAAGATTGATTGCTTTTATCTTTGTCAGACTTATGCAAGGATACCAAAACATCTAATACGTGATAATGCAAATTTTTTAATTATTTTTAAACAAGATGGAACTAACCTAAAACATATATATAACGAACATGTAAATACAGATATGGCGTTTGAAAAATGTTGTGAATTGTGTTCAAATTGTTGGAAGCGTGATTATGGATTTTTAGTAATTGATAAAGACAGTGCAATGCAAAATGGACGATATCGAAAGGGTTTCAATAAATATGCTGTGATTAAAGAGTGATGTTAATGGTCAAAAATGTTAGTTTAACCTTGAACGTTGAACAAGTCTATATATTGAATAGAGAATAGCTTTACAAAATGAAGGAGAAAAAGCTTCTAAAGAAGATTGTTGAGGCAAGTGAAGTAATTCGTCAAAAATATCGCGCACTCAAATCAGACAGAGTAATGATGGAAGACAGTTTAAATGAAACTTTTAAACCAATAGTTGAACCATTAAAAAAGCTCACCGAAAATAATCAAGCAATTTTCGTTGCACCGAAACATGAGATGAAAATGGAACCTATAAAGAGATCTCTCTCACACGAGGAATCTTTCATAATTCCGATGAAACGAAGAAAGTCTTATCTCACATGACTCCACAGCGGAAAAATTTCATACGCAGCTCCAGAATTAACGTTCAAGGTCATTCATCGGATGATGAGCAGGAATATCCACAGTCGCACGAAACACAGTACCTTTCTCTGGAAGATGATGAAGAGGAGGAGGAGGAGAAGGTGAAGAAGAATAATGAATATGGCACGCAAGATCTAGCGAAACAAATAGAATTAACTGTGCATACATCCATCGAGGATGTAAAAGATGCTAATCGAAGTACGATAAAGTCTGGTTCAATTGCATCCAAATATTTAGAATAGTTGACGAATAATGCTAAGGATAAAATTGACAGTAATTTTGGAGTTAAGTTAGATAAAGTGACGAATAAAATGTGGCTTGCGAAATGTGCTTTTAATGTTGATGATTACAGTAATTTTATTATTATCGATAAGGAGTATTATCCTGGCACGAAAGGTCTATTTGAATTGATCTTCACGAAAGAACCTGAAGACTATACTAAAGATGATTTAGACACATATAAAAGTATTCTTTCTCAAACTAATGTGCACAGAGCAGATAACATTAGTACAGGAAATCTTCGTGGGAATAAGGGACAAAAATGGAAGAAAATAATTAGTGAATTACTTCCACCGAAGACAAAACTTGTACAAGGCAAGGGATATATGCGTGTTAATAATAATCCAGTGAGCTATGTACATTGGAACGATCCAAACGAACTGGTCGAGCGATTAAAACTATTAATTGCATCATCTGCTACTGGTCATACGAATCACCATAATGAGATACAGTAAATAATTGAGGAGCTCCATGAAGAAGGTATCATCTTATAAAAGAGATTGCAGTTTCAAGATTTGCTCAGTTCAACGTACTACTTCACTATGACGATAAATAAATTTGGAGCTAGTTTCTATACTGGTAAAGTGAGAAATTATTTTCACAAAATTGATGATGATACGTTAAAGTTTGATAAATATAAGAATGCATTTAATGCCAAGAAGAAAATAATTTCAAACTTGGGATCTGATGTTACTGATGAGACAAGTGCGGTGAATATCAGTGTTCTGATGAGTAATTTGACACCACTGCGTGATAGCTTTACAAAAGAAATGAATGAATATAGTGTGAAGCTGAATGAATATGCATTAAAATGTGAAATTCTTGAGGAAAAAATGACAAATCTGTTGAAAAAACGTATCGACGAAATTGATGAAAGAATCGAAAAATTGAATGATATAATCGATCATAATAGTTACAAATTGGCAGGATCTAAATAAGAGAAGAAAGCGTTATTCTATATAAAAGAGATTGCAGTTTCAAGATTTTCTCAGTTCAACGTACTACTTCACTATGACAATAAATAAATTTGGAGCTGGTTTCAATACCGGTAAAGTGAGAAAATATTTCCACAAAATTGATAATGATACGTTAAAGTTTGATAAACAAAAGAATGCATTTAATGCCAAGAAGAAAATAATTTCAAACTTAGAATGTGATGTTACGGATGAGATAAGTGCGGTGAATATGGCTGCTCTGTTACGTAATTCGATGACTGTACGTGATAGCTTAATGAGAGAATTGTTTGAATACAGTGAGAAGCTAACTCACTATTACCTAAAATGTAACATTCTTGAGGAAAAATTTACAACTCTAATGAAAAAAATCGATGAAATTGATGAAATTGGTATAAGAATCGATAAATTGATTGATAAAGTCAATCATAATGATTATAAATTGGATCGAAAAGACAAGGAATTACGAAATTATATGATTGTTGGATTGAAAATTGTTGTAGAATATTTCTCTAATCAGCTGGCAAAAATAGATTTTGCAAATGAGAAGAATAGAGAAGACGATATAAATTATGCCTTGAAGAAACTTATACTACCGCCAGTGCTTGATGACCTGCTGTAAACATAACACGTAGTGGAATAATTATGAGTAGTGAGGAGAAGAAACAATTGGTAGAAGAGTTGCATGTGCCTGCCAGACGGAACTTTTTACGTAGACGGGTAATAATACGAGGCTTCGATGACCTCTGGCAAGCAGACCTGGTAGACATGAGAAACTATGCAGACGCAGGCTACCACTACATTCTCACAGTTATTGATGCATTGTCGAAATATGGCTGGGCAATAGCCCTGAAAACCAAGTCAGGCAAGGAAGTGACAGCTGCATTGCTGAAAATCCTGAAGAGTGGGAGATGTCCGAAAAATCTACAGACCGACGATGGCAAGGAATTTTATAATAGTGATTTCCAATCGCTTATGAAAAAGCATGGAATAAATCATTACTCAACATACAGTGTATTGAAAGCAACCATAGTCGAGCGTTGGAATCGAACGTTGAAGACAGAAATGTGGAAAGGATTTACTTTGAATGGAAATTACAAGTGGAGAGCTATGCTACAACAACTGGTTGACGAATACAATTCAAGAAAACATCGTACTATAGGAATGCGTCCAGCCGATGTGAAACCTGAACATGCTAATAAGCTCTTAGCAACAGTATTCAGTAATATAAAGATCGTTGGTCGTGCCAAGTTCAAAGTCGGTGATTTTGTACGAATCAGTAAATATAAGAATGTATTTGCAAAAGGCTACACACCAAATTGGACAACTGAAATATTTGAAATTATAAAAGTGCAGAAAACAAATCATGTTACATATTTACTAAGGGATTCTAGTGGTACAGATATATATGTTGGATTCTACGAATATGAACTTTTAAAAACTGCTAATCCTAATGTATATCTAGTTGAGAAGGTATTACGTAAGAAGGGGGACAAAGTCTTTGTAAAGTGGTTAGGATTCAATAATACACATAATTCATGGATAAATAAAAACAATATTTTGTAACATACAATTTATTAATAAAGAAGCAATTATTTAATCTTCATTTAAATCTACTTCACTTAATTCTATTTCATTTATCCTATAATGACCCCATGGTAGAGTTGATCCCACAAAAAACAAGCTTCGCTTGTAAAAAATGGACGGCAAGTACATAAGTCGTATCTAGCATGATTAATATATAATAATATAAAATATTTTAATTAAAAAAAATAGTGAAATCCAAATGTTAGGCAAGTATAAATTTTTACCATGGCGAAAATTGAAATTTGGAAAAAAGTAAATAGCAATACAAAAATTACTTGCCGGGCCCGTTGTGTGCAGTCGTATTAAATAGCCACATTTATAACTTACGAGAAGCAACGCTTATATAGCAAGATAACGACTTACACATGGATATTACGGGTCCGGCAAGTAATTTTTGTATTGCTATTTACTTTTTTCCAAATTTCAATTTTCGCCATGGTAAAAATTTATACTTGCCTAACATTTGGATTTCACTATTTTTTTTAATTAAAATATTTTATATTATTATATATTAATCATGCTAGATACGACTTATGTACTTGCCGTCCATTTTTTACAAGCGAAGCTTGTTTTTTGTGGGATCTTATAACGTTTTGTAAGAATATAGGAATTAAAACTAAAAAATTGTTTTAACTAATTCAATCTTACAAAACATTTTCCAATGTTGTGATCGTTCCATAATGTAACGCTTCAATTCGAGATATTAATTTATTAATCTAATAAGTAAAATACAAAATAATACAATGATGAGTTCTTATCATAATTACACTTTTAGATGCATTTAACATAGGATTCAATGACTGTTTGATTTATATTTTCAACATCTTATAACCAAAATCACCTTAAAGCCTCTCGCTTTCAAAAATTTATTTCTAAATTTACCTTTAAATCCACCTTTTTCTTAGTTGTTGCTCTCACTATCAACTTTGCATTATGGCACTTTCTCCATCACATTAATGCCATTTATATTTTCCTTTCATTAATATACACTAGGAAATACACCAACTCCTGCAATGGATGCCTCTCTTCTTTAGATATATAGTTTTCAGCTTCCTAAATTTATTCACCGTATGCCCCATCATATGTTAAATATTGCAATCATGAATTCTTTTCATATTTACAGATCTACATGATTTTGTTATAATTTTCATCACGTATGTGATTTTTAATTCCAAAATTGTATACCCAAAATCATCTACAAGCCCTTCACTTTTAAGGATTTGGTTAGAAATTCATCTCTTTTTCTTAACTGTTACTCCCAATATCAACTATGAATCAGGGCTCTTTTTCAAGCAAAATAGTGCCATTTGTATTTTCTTTTGATCAATATAAACTCGAAAATACATAAATTAATGCAATGGAAGCCTCTATTTTAGATATACTGCTTTCATTTTCCCAAATTTATTCACTGTATGTTCTATCCTTATAACATTTCCTGTGCCAGAGTCCTCAGATGTGTTCGTTTCGCTAATTTCTATACACTGTTGAAACTGGTCGGACTTCTGGTGCTACAAAATGGAGTAGAAACCATTAATTTTTGGACTGACTTTCAATTGAGAATAAACATTGCATTTTTTCATCCATACCAATGACCAGTATACTGCCTTTGGCCTAGAATACTAGCATAGGTAACAGAGGAAAACAATTAATAGTTATTAACTCAATTTTTCAGAATTTCATCCAATGAGTCTCATCCTTAAATTATGGCTGAGCAATTGATGACGTTTTTCTGAATATTGGCTTATTCTTACTTTGCCAATCTTTCCATGCTTTCATCTTTGCCTGTTTCAAGTACCAGAATACAGAAGTGAAAAGCCCAGTTGTTGATTCAACTTCAATAGTCAGTATGTGAGCCAACCTTCTTCCTTGGATTTTTAACTCTATTGTACCAAATGTATTTATGTCAAAGCACAAGTATTACCATTTGCTATAAGACACTTCCACAGTGACTGTAAAATACTAAATGATAACACTATGAGTAAGCCTGAAATCAAATTTATCATTTAACAATCTTAATCTTCAAAGAAAATAAATATTTGAAGCAATATGAAGCATCTCAGTTACTTACCAGTATTTGATTTTGCCCCATCTCCATTTTCTTTATTGCTTGTTGACCTAACTGCTGTAATATTTGGTTGTCTTCGCATCTTTTGTAAACATCTACTATCGTATAATTTGTTCAAATCCAAATACTGGTTAACTTGTATTTTACGTAAATGAAGATTCTTTTGAATGTTTCATATCTTTAAAATAAGCATTGCCATAATTTAATCTGAAATATTTGTTCGTATATATATGATATAACCTATCGGATAGTTACAATCAATATCAGATTAAAGAAAACAAAAAGCAAAACTTGCATTTGATTAATGATTTCAATACCTGAAAGTTTAGCATATGATTACCTTAACAATTTCTTTCAATTAATATCCTCCTGATAATGACCGATGCACATTAATATTGAAAGTATACTTCTCATAGGCACAGAGTTGTAAATATTAATCTTATTTAATCCAGTCAGCTCTATCCTCATCAATGAATATGAAAATGTTCTGTCTTAATTTAATCTGAAAAAGAAATATCACAAAGTACCACAAAGTATACTACATCCTGTATTGTAAAATATATTGTTATACTTATCTAATTCGCGAATCCTTCAGTCACTGTTAATTGAATTATTTGTGATTGTAGAAATTAACAGATGCAATATCGCAACACGATGAATAACCTCACATTACAATTTACACAGTTCAATATAGTCGCCGAATTGACAGTTCACAACCATATAGTTTGATCGTTGAGTATATTATGTTGGAAGCGTTGTGAAAATGACGTCATTTTTCTTAGCGACCAACTTCAGCCCGAGACATACATTCTGGCTGGAGAAGAAGAAGATTATGAAGGAAAATTTTATTTTCGATATATATATAGCTAACAGAGTATGAGATCTCTGGACTGCGTGAACGGATTTTGATGTTCTTAGGCGCAAATGAAAGCTTTTTCAAAACCATTTTAAAAAAAGCTTTACTTAAATAATGGTAATGGATTATTCACGGAGAAAAATCGGTTTGAAAATTGGGACGCCTCAACTAGCTGTATAAGAGAGTAGTGCCTCGATGGCGGTATAGGCATGACTTTTTCTACTTTTATGTACTTGCCGTCGAGACACTACCGTGTCTCTTGATCTATAAACTATTAGCCTCATATTCTAAAGAATTTCAATCCATACTGAGTTGCAAGCCCTTCTTTTCTCAAGATTTGACTTTAAATTTACTACTTTTTCCATATTTTTATGAATTGCAGGTCTCCAAATCACCATTGATTTCTGATATATTCTCTGCCAAACCAAGATCTTTTTTATCTTCCTCTCAGCATTCTGTATCAGGAAATACCACAGAGAATATCATTGAAGCCTCAGTTTCTTAGAAATTCTACTGTCAATTTCCTACTTTTATCTACCGTATATCTGTAATATGAAAAATGATAAATTAGTTGTTTTTTCATAATTATAAGCTTCTAGGTGGTTTGGTCATAATATTTGTGAACTATTAGCCTCATATTCTGAAGAATTTCAATCCAATCTGAGTTAGAAGCCCTTCTTTTCTCAATATTTGACTTTAAATTTACACCTTTTTTCATATTTTTATGAATTGCAGGTTTCAATATCATCATTGATTTCTGGCATATTCTCTGCCAGATCAAGATCATTTTTATCTTCCTCTCAGCATTCTGTATCAGGAAATACCACAGAGAATATCATTGAAGCCATGGTTTCTTAGAAATTCTACTGTCAATTTCCTACTTTTATCTACCGTATACCTGTAATATGAAAAATGATAAATTAGTTGTTTTTTCATAATTATAAGCTTCTAGGTGGTTTGGTCATAATATTTGTGAACTATCAGCCTCATATTCTGAAGAATTTCAGTCCAATCTGAGTTAGAAGCCCTTCTTTTCTCAAGATTTGACTTAAAATTTACTCCTTTTTTCATATTTTTATGAATTGCAGGTTTCAATATCATCATTGATTTCTGGCATATTCTCTGCCAGATCAAGATCATTTTTATCTTCCTCTCAGCATTCTGTATCAGGAAATACCACAGAGAATATCATTGAAGCCTCAGTTTCTTAGAAATTCTGCTGTCAATTTCCTACTTTTATCTACCATATACCTGTAATATGAAAAATGATAAATTAGTTGTATTTTCATAGTTATAAGCTTCTAGGTGGGTTGGTCATAATATTTGTAAACTATTAGCCTCATATTCTAAAGAATTTCAGTCCAAACTGAATTAGAAGCCCTTCATTTGTCAGGATTTGGCATTAAATTTACTCCTTTTTTCATATTTTTATTAACTCCAGGTCTCAACATCACCATTGAGTTCTGACATATCCTCTGCCAAACTAAGATCATTTTTATCTTCCCCTGGACTTTCTGTATCAGGAAATACCACAGAGAATTTAATTGAAGCCTCAGTTTCTTAGAAATTCTGCTGTCAATTTCCTACTTTCATCTACCATATGCCTCTAATGTGAAAAATGATAAATTAGTTGTATTTTCATAATTATAAGCTTGTAGATGTTTTGGTCATAATATTTGTTAACTATTAACCTTATGTTCTAAAGAATTTCAGACCAAACTGAGTTACAAGCCTTTCATTTGTCAGAATTTGGCATTAAATATACTGCTTTTTGATATTTTCAGAGACTATAGCTCTCAACATCACCATTGAGTTTTGACATGTCCTGTGTCAAACCAAATCATTATTATCTTCCTCTAGAATTGAGCTTTCTGTGCCCATGGTAAATATCTGATGAAATATTTGGAATGATTCATAACCAAAAAGGATATTAAACCATGGTCATTCAATGAATACGTAGAAACCGTTTCTCTTTCTGGTATACATCATTTTCTGTAATAATCTTGCGTAGTGACTGTAAAGTACTAAACGATGGCACTGATAGTAAGCCTAAAACCAATTAATCATTTAATAATCAAAATTCTTCAATAATAATAAATATTTGATGGAACATAAATCATTTTATTTACTTACCTGCATTTGACTTTGTACCACCTTCATTTCCTTTATTTCTAAGTGGCCTAACGTCCTTGAGACTAAAGATCTTTAATACTTGGGTATGTATTTGTTTCGTTTGTAAACATCTACTATTGTAAAATCCAAGCACTGGTCAACTTGGTTTCTACGTAAAAAGGGTTGTTTGGAATGTTTCACATCTTTCAAACAAGCATTACTATAATTTAATTTGATATATTTGTTTGTATATATATCATATAACCTATCGGACAATTAAAACCCACATCAGTGTAAAGAAAAGAAACAGTTAAATATGCATTTTGTTAATGATTTCAATACTGGGAAGTTTAACATACGATTTTCAAATACCTTAATAATTTCTTGCAATTAATATGCTCCTGATAATCACCGATGCATATAAATGTTGAAAGTATTCTTCTCTTTGGCATAGAATTGAAAATATGTAAATATTAATCCTACTTCATCCAGTAAGCTCTATCCTCAGCAACGATACAATAGTCACATTATATATTTTAATTTTTCTCTCTACACAGCTCGATCCTTAGCAGTCAGACAATAAACACATCACTATAATTTAATCTGAAATAAAATCCCACAAAGTACCACAAAATATATTACAATTTATATTATAAAATTCATTGTTAAACTTATCTAATGTGTTGATTCCTTTAAGTAATTTTAAAAATCCTTTTAATGAGTATGATGAGTACGAGTATAACCTCATCGGATTCAAATAAGAATAGCCTAATCATTTTCTTTCATTTATTTATTATAAAATTGGGTTCATTTTAAGGTTAATACTGTCAATCAAACTTGCAGCTTAACCTGATTTACCATATTAACCCATTAACGTCCAAAATGTCAAAATTTCTTGCACGTTTTCAAAGTGATTTTTTCCTATGTAATTGGCGTTGAAAAAATTCTTGAACCACATATTCTGATGTAAAATTGCATGCTCTTTCAGAATCCGTTGCCAGAATCATGATAAAACTCACAGGAAAAGAGATATGCTCGATTGAAACATAAAAAACACCTAAATTTTCGAAACAAAAAATTTTTAGGATTTTTTTTCGAAGTGTTACGGTGAAGATATCACCTTGCGACCGTGATCAAAGGTGATCATGGGAGTTGAAGTTTAACAGGGAATTTTTTTGTTGACCTTGAACCATCGCTTCTTTACAAAATGGCGGAAAAAACGAATTTTTTTTTTTCAATCTTCATCAACTTTTTTCTCGAAATCTATGGTCTTTAGAAAAAAATTCATAAAAACAAAAATGCCTTAGAATCGCTCGGGGAACATTCTTAAATTTTTTCAGAATTTTTTGAGAAAATTTTTGATTTTCCGGAAAACTTGTGAAATGGAATTTTCAAAAATGTCTCCAAAAATTCTGAAAAAATTTTAGGATGTTTCTCGAGTGCTTCTAAGACATTTTTGTTCTTATGAATTTTTTTCTAAAGTCCATAGATTTCGAGAAAAAAATTGATAAAGTTGAAAAAATAAAAATTCGTTTCGGCCGATGTTTTGAAAACCTATTGGTAAAAAAACGTTCTGTCTACGAAAACTCGGAAAAAATTTTACAATATTGCTCGAATGATTCTAACTTATTTTCATTCTTTTTTCAAAGACTTATAGATTCCGACAAAAATTTCATCCTTTATTTCCATTTCATTTCGGCAGATAAGCGTAATTTTTGGTCTCATGTATTCATGAATATTCGTATTTTTTTGTTCTCTTCTTTCGTATTTTTGTACATATGGATGAGTGATAAATAAACGAAATTATTAATTTCATACATTATGTCGCGGAAACGTGTAAGATCTTCTGAATATGAATCAGATTCTTCAGATAGTGATTCAGAACGCAACGTATTGATTCCGGATCCTGACTATTCAGGTTCCGATGATTCTGGTTCCGATTTTGATTCAGATTGCGAACATGAAATACCCAATATCACTTACAATAAAGCTCGTGCAAATTATTCTGAAAAACAAGATAAACTTGAAAAAGGTCATGAATTCACTTGGATTGAGGGTGAAAAGTTACACCCTGATTCTTGTGAAGATAAAGTATTATTGTCCGAATCGCAAAAAAAGCAAATACGTAGGAGCGAACCTTTTCAATTGTTTGAAACCTTTTTTTCTATTGAAATGAAAAAATATATTATTGATGCGTGTAAAGACAATGGTTATGATCTGAAATTGAAAGATCTTGATACTTTTATTGGAATAGTTATTTTTTCTACATTCAATCCCAGAAAATCACAGAGAGATTACTGGTCATCTGATCCGTATTTATCTAATGAAGTAGTTTCTTCTGCAATGTCTCGCCAACAATTTGAAATCACAAAATCTAAATTGAAGTTTTCAAAAGACAAAGACAAAGATTCAAATGATCGAGGATGGCGCGTTCGTTCTCTACTGAAACTTTTTCAAAATAACATCATGAAATTCGGAATATGGAGAACTGCTCTATCCGTTGATGAGATGATGGCCAAATCCTATGCAAAAACTGTTTTGAAACAATTTATTCGAGGAAAACCGATAAGATTTGGTTTGAAATTTTGGGGCTTGTGTACTTCGGACGGCTATCTACTGAATTTGGATCTTTATTGCGGCAAGAATTCTCAAATTGGAGATAAGTTATCTAAATGTGCTTTAGGTTCACGAGTAGTATTATATTTATTACAACCATTTTTTCAAATAATAAGTTATAACAAAATTTCTCAATTTCATCTGTACTTTGACAACTTCTTCACGAACATGGATTTGGTATTACATTTGAAGAAATTGCGTTTGAAATGCACTGGTACTATCAGAGATAATCGAGTCAAAGAAAAAAATGTGCTTGATAAGAAAGCTCCAAGAGGGACATATGTGGTGAAGCACGACGTAAACAGTGGCATAAATTTCATTACTATCTTGGATTCGAAGCCCGTCTCAATAGCTTCAACTGCAGCAGGTGTCAATCCTCTATCTATTTCAAAAAGATACAGCGCAGAGCCTAAATCTAAAATTGAAATACCTTTTCCGCAAGCTTTTCACCTATATAACAAATTCATGGGAGGTGTTGACCTGCATGACGGACATTGCAATGACATACTCCCAAGTATACGATCAAAAAAATGGACATGGGTAGTTTTTATGAGACTTATACAGGCGTCTATTACTAATTCTCTTGTAATTTTCAATGCTGCTAACGATGGAAAGAAAAAAGTTGGAATAAAAGTGTTCACTATTTCGATTGCCAAATACTACTTACAAAAAAGTAGTCGCAAAAGTAAAGCACATGGACGATCTAATAGTGACAAATTGAGGATTTGTTCGAATGGAAACTGTCCAATAAGAACAAGAATTTTCTGCAAAACATGTAATTTAAATATTTGCAATAAATGTTGGCTAAAAAAGCACACCTAAAAGTATGAATAAGTGAGAGGCAAGGGTACTCACGGAAAACAAGCACCCCGAGACGTGAGAGGCAAGGGGACTCACGGGAAAAAAGCACCCCAAAGGAGACAGAATTTTACCACGTCCACGCCGTAGTCTCTGGGTAACGCTAAGAGTAAAAAAATCTTCCTAAAATTTGCACAGAAATCGTTTTTTACCAATAGGTTTTTAGAACATAGCGGCCGAAACGAATTTTTATTTTTTCAAATTTATCAATTTTTTTCTCGAAATCTATGGACTTTAGAAAAAAATTCATAAGAACAAAAATGTCTTAGAAGCACTCGAGAAACATCCTAAATTTTTTTCAGAATATTTGGAGACATTTTTGAAAATTCCATTTCACAAGTTTCCCGGAAAATAAAAAATTGTCTCAAAAAATTCTGAAAAAATTTGAGAATGTTCCTCGAGCGATTCTAAGGCATTTTTGTTTTTATGAATTTTTTTCTAAAGACCATAGATTTCGAGAAAAAAGTTGATGAAGATTGAAAAAAAAAAATTCGTTTTTTCCGCCATTTTGTAAAGAAGCGATGGTTCAAGGTCAACAAAAAAATTCCCTGTTAAACTTCAACTCCCATGATCACCTTTGATCACGGTCGCAAGGTGATATCTTCACCGTAACACTTCGAAAAAAAATCCAAAAATTTTTTTTTTCGAAAATTTAGGTGTTTTTTATGTTTCAATCGAGCATATCTCTTTTCCTGTGAGTTTTATCATGATTCTGGCAACGGATTCTGAAAGAGCATGCAATTTTACATCAGAATATGTGGTTCAAGAATTTTTTCAACGCCAATTACATAGGAAAAAATCACTTTGAAAACGTGCAAGAAATTTTGACATTTTGGACGTTAATGGGTTAAACGAAATAAATCATATATCGCTGAGATACACACACACACACACACACTATTTACGATTGTGTGCAACTATGTTTACGTTTACGTCTACTGACGTCGCTAGTATCTACGTTAAGCAACCAACTTCAGCCCGAGACATACATTCTGGCTGGAAAAGAAGAAGAAGAAGAAGAAGAAGATTATGGAGAATAATCTGATTTTCGATATATATATAGCTAAAATAGTATGAGATCTCTGGATTGCATGAACCGATTTTCATGTTTATGGTCTCAAATGAAAGCTCGTTCAAAACCAGTTTAGGAAAAGCTTTAGTAAAATCATGACAATGGATTATTCACGGAGATAAATCGGTTTGAAAATTGGGACGGCCAAACTTGCTGTATAAGTTAACGGTAGTACTCGGCGGTATAGACATGTCATTTTCTACTTTTATATGTACTTGCCGTCGAGACACTACCGTGTCTCTTGATACAGTACCTTGTACAATATAGCGCTTATCATCATGTAGACTGAGAGAAATTTTTTGCTGTACAATTGAATAAACATTATGCAATTTTGAACGAATTAAATTTTGATTATGGATATGAACAGTAAAATTTTGTAAGCAGTCTCTATAATCTTCAAACGTTATTTTTCTAGCGATAACGCAACTCTTAACGCCCCTAGCTTTTTTAAAAATTTTATCTTGTATTTTAAATGTATACATTTTCGATTTCAGTCCAATAAACTCAGTCATAATTCTCCCGTTATTCTCATCTATCATCAAACCAGGCACTTTTTTATTTACTAGAGGTAAATTATACTGGTTATTAGGCGAATAATCACTAGTATCGAATCTTGAAAGATTATCTCTCATGATCGTGTAAATGTCATCGCATTCGATACTGTATATCAAACTATCTGTATCGGTATACAATGCTCTACATTTACTACCAAACGTTGGAAGCATATATTCATAATGGAATTCGTATAAACATGTTTTTGAAATATCTAGAATACTCATACCTACATATATAGGTTTATCAAATTTCGCCGTTAATTTTTTTAATTCTATCGCAAACAAATTTTCGTTGAATATGGCGCTACTGTGAAAATTTGGTTGGGGTATCAATGCTTCTGCTCCATATCTTCCTTCCCACTTACTAACTAGCCTCACATCAACTCTATTTCTTACATTTTCCATCGTCTTACCGAACACTGCATTGTTCATTAGTTTGAAAAGATTTTTTTCAAACTCATTTTTAGATGCAGCTCGCAAACGTGTGTTTAAGTCTATATATTTGTTTAGCCATGCAGATTGCTGGAATCTTAATCCGCGATGGATACGTTTCAGTACCATTCCATGACGAATACATTGTTCTAAAGCCCGATAATGTATAACATACCGCTCCTTATTTTCGACAGTTACAAGTAGCTTCTTCTGTCGTGCTCCGGGCGGAGCCTCACGTACCGGACAAAATGGCAAGTCAGAGTGATTATCATGAAGTACGCTTGGATACTCCAAGTCTACCTCTAAAATAAAACCCTCAGATGAATCTATAGGTATGCTAGAGATATCAAAGTTGTTAGTATCTTCAATCCAGCGAAATCCATGAGTAGGTAGAGCTTGACACATAGCCCATCCGTATAGATTATTTACATCATAGTACATTAAATATTTGCTTGGTTTTGTTGAGTCATAATCATTCATATACCGATTGTTTGCTTTTTCATAGCGGTGAGAGCACTGACTCAAACCACCACGTATTCCGCGTTCTACGAATAGCAACATTTCAACATCAGTGAAAAGTTCCAATTTTATTCCAGTATATTTAAGCATTGCATCCCAAGTGAAGCCTGGGAGTGTAAAATAATGTGCAGGATCCAAATTATAATTTTCCATGCAGCTATCGCGAAAATGTTCAAAAACGTCTGTCAGTAATAATACGTCAGTTTTTAAATAGAGATCGCTGTACTCCCCAAGTATTTGTATTTGAAAATTGATCCATACCTCCTTAGCATGATTATATGCCTCTTCACTAATATCACTGTCAGTTAATTTGTTATAGAATAACTTGCGAGGCGGTAAAGCATTTTCTTCCAGACGATTCAAATTATCTACGTAATCATAAGGAAAAATACCTTTTCTTGTTAGTAGATTAAATTGTTCCGTATTTAAATTCGAAAATTCTGACTCTAAGTTTTTCAATTGAGATCTCTCCAAGTATGAGCTCAATTTGTCTAAACTTGATGCAAGAAATTTAAATGAATCAATAAACCTGAGCTGAATATTATATTTCCGTATGTATTTTGTAAATGCAATATACTTTTCCTTATGTACAGGTAGCAGGTATACTGAACCCTCATACATGTAAGCGATCGCATTGAAGATGAAATGTGCATCGTAATTAGATAAATTATGAAAAATTACTGGAATAACTTGCGAATCTTTATAGTTTAAATTACAATTGTTGTGAGAGGGTCCTCTATATTTACCTGTTAAATGATCATGATCGCGAACACGTATTTGATTTGGAAGAAATGGCTTTTTACATATATGACAGTCGGTATCATTGTTATGACGAAAATTTTCGCTAATACTTAGCGTTCTCATAGGCACTACAGTCTTTAGTTTTTCGCTCGCTATGCTAGCAATTTTATCGAGTTCTCGCACAAACCATTCTATACACTCGAGTCCACGATATGATTTATAGGTTGAGAGCGATGAACCACGAACGCTTTTAAAATAATATCCTACACTAAAGGGTAAATGTTTTTGATAAATACTACTGTTACCGCTCGTTTCACTCACTTTCTCTAATAAACATTCAATGTCTGCATATACGACGAATGGGGTCCTCTCATTGTTCTTGTCATTTTTAAAGGACACCCAACGGTCCTCTTCAGGTAGCAGTATACGGACGTTTATATTGAGCTGACTGCAATCACGATTATGAGATTGAAGTTTATCCTCATTGAAGAAATAGTGTAAATATCTAAGAGAAAAATCATATTAGTATATAAACATTAAATAAAATTATATTAAAATATAAACAGTATAACATACCGATTACGAATAAGATGAGATTGTTTTTTTCGAGTCAGTTGTTTCTTTAGCAAGCGAGAAAGATTCGTGATACATAAAAAATGTGCTGCACCTTGATGTTCGAGAAGAAGAAGATTCGCATGTCTCGATTTCTCACATTTTTTGAGTTGAAGAGGTGCAATAATTTTATTCTCCTGCCCTTCCTGCTCATCCACCATGGTGAAAACATTAATCGACACATCATTATCTTCTTCAAATTTAGGTATCTGCCTTAATGTGGTTAGAAATGTTATACTTCTGACGTTGAAAACAGATTTAAAATGGGGGTATGAAGATTGTCGTTGTGGGTTTTTAGTTGAAATAGTCGGATAGAGTGCAGCCGTTACAGCCCATGCAAAACATGTATTATCATCACTCTGTATGTTTATCACTGCATGTTTGTTCTTAATATATTTTGGAAGGTCGATTCCACAGCCTGCATGTAGTGGATTATAGTGATTAATATTCACAATTAAATTTAATATTTTTTCCAAAGCCCACCCACTATCACGCTCTTGAAATTCACCTAATTTTGTTAAAATTTTATCTATGACGTTTGTTTTATACCAATCACTAAAAGTATCAGTAGTAGAGGAGCTATGCGGTTCCGATGACAGGGAGTGGGGGAAGCTGTTTTGTGGTGTGGAAGGGGGATGGGTGGGGATAAGACTCTCTTAGTATGGTAGTGGTGGGGATGAGGAAGGAAAGGGTCTTATAGTGGGATCGCGTTTGGTTAGGGAGGGTGGGGGTATTTTTCACCCTATGTCACAGTTGGAAGGTCTTATAGTGGGACCGAGTTTGGTTAGGTAGGGGGTATTTTTCACCCTATGTCACAGTTGGAAGGTCTTATAGTGGGACCGGGTTTGGTTAGGGAGGTGGTATTTTTCACCCTATGGTACCGTTGGTTAGTTATCCTACGGGGACCTAAGTTATCCTACGGGGCCCTAGTTGAGGGAAGGTTTTTTCACCCTTCGAAGTCGATGGTTAGTTACCTTACGTAGCCTAACTATTTCCGACTCTGCTACACAGATAAACTAGGTTGAGTTAATTGCTAGTTCCAGTAGTCACCGCTAGGTGACTGCCTTCCTTAATCTTCTTTCGCGCTAATGGCATTTTAATATTACGTAATTACACACACGGGTGAACTAGTTCAATTTAATTGATAGTACCAGTAATTGCCGCTAGGTGGCTACCGCAATCCCCCCTTTTCTCGTTAGTTAAATTGTAGATAGCTATTGTGATAAGTTGCTGATATCGTGCAAGGAATTAACTTTCCATCGAGCATGGAATTATAACTTTGCATGGCTTTAACAAAACCTATGCAGCGAATAACAAAATATCCTCTAAATGAAAGGGTATAGTTTTAATAGTCTCCCCTATTGGGGAGAATAACAATTTAACATCAATTTCAGGAATATTAATATTTTGATAGGGCAACTTATTAAGTCCTAGCTGTTACTAAACCTATGTATCTTATAAAAGAGATTGCAGTTTCAAGATTTTCTTAGTTCAACGTGCTACTTCACTATGTCGATAAATAAATTCGGATCTGGTTTCAATACCGGTAAAGTGAGAAATTATTCACACAAAATTGACAATGATACGTTAAAGTTTGATAAAAAAAGGAATGCATTTAATGCCAAGAAGAAAATAATTTCAAACTTAGAATGTGATGTTACTGATGAGACAAGTGCTGTGAATATGGCTGCTCTGTTACGTAATTCGATGACTGTACGTGATAGCTTAATGAGGGAATTGTTTGAATACAGTGAAAAGCTAACTCACTATTACCTAAAAGGTAACCGCCTTGAGGAAAAAGTTACAACTCTGCTGAAAAAAACTGATGAAATTGATGAAATTGATGAAAAAATTAATGATATTAGTGAAAGAATTAATCAATTGAATGATAAAGTCAATTATATTGAAAATAAATTAAAGCGAAAAGTTGAGGCATTACGGAAAGATATGTATGCTAGATTGAAAATTGTTGCAAATTATATCTCTAATGAGCATCAAAAAGAGGAAATCACGACTGCCAATGAGAAGAAAAGAGAAAATGATTGGAATTATGCTCTAAAGAAACTTATATTACCGCCAGTGATTGATGAGCTAGTGTAAACATAATACGTAGTGGAATAGTCATGGGAGTGAGGAGAAGAAAGAATTGGTAGAAGAGTTACATGACAGACGGAATTTATTTATAAATATAAAATGAAATGTTTTTACAATTAAACTTATAATTAAACAAATATACATAAAATTTATATAAATGATAAAAACTTATAATTGATCTGATATACAAATATATAAAAAATGAAGGAAATATACATCAATTTATACAAATATATAAAATTAAATGTTTTACAATTAAACTAACAATTAAACTTATATCAATATATATATATATATATATATATATATATATATTTATATATATATTTTATTCAATCATCTGAAACAGAGAAATCCAGTTAATATTTTACAAATTGTAAGTTTAACATTTGATACTCACATCTATTTGTTGATGTACCCATCGTGCGAAAACGTTTACCTCTTGATATACACAATGTATAGGCTTTCTCGTATGATTGGTGAACATTTTTACGTGTAGTTTACACGGGGTGTTGCAAGGTTTTATAGTGGCTATCAAATTATCAAATTTAGGACAACCAAACCTTTCCAAATTTGTATTTGGGATATCCAAGTAATTCAGAACATCCCGTTCTACATGTCCCCCTTTATAAGCTACTAGGGGGTATTCACAATCCAATTTTATGCTATTCACAAATTTGTAAATATCTTCTTGATTATAATGTTCATATCCTGTGTTGCAATATTTTATCCCGTGAATATTTTTGAAGACGAAATTTACGCTTTTTTGGTCCTTAGTCGATAAACTTTTATACGGTTCATGAACACGAAATGCACCGTAATTCGTATTTCCCGTAGTTAAGTTTTTGATTGCCACTTCTTTATGCACAAACTTTCTGTTTATCATAAACCCGTCAAAATCGATTATATGTGTAATATGAAACAGTGAAGACATTTTTAAAATGGAATGTTATTTGTCGTACGAATCAAACGTTCAAGCAATACTGATGCCTGTCCTACGATTTCTTCGAGCTTTTAAGCACTGTTAGGGAGGTGTCAACAATTTTTTTAATCTACGGTAGGAAGATGCCTATATTACTCTTAGAAAAACGGAAACGTCATTGGCTCTAAGAGAGAATATTTTCTGCCCTATGCTACATGTAGTGGGCGGTAATTCTAAGATGCTTTAAGGGTTGACAAAACTTTTGTCCTACGGTGGGGAAATGACTGACCTGCCATTCTTGGAAGAACGGAAACGTCATTGGTCCTCAAGAAAATATTTATGACCTATGCTACGTATAGTGGGAGATAGTTTTGACCTATGGTGAGGATAGTAGGAGGGATGAAGAACAATTAGCTTGAAGAGAGGGAGAAATTTTTATGAAACATTCATATTTAAATAGAATTATTTTAGTATAAAAAACGTAGGCATAATGGCACCATCGTTCGTTGATTTTCAAGGATTCCGTTTGACGGATAAGTCATTTATAATCAAAGAATTTGCTGTTATACAAGAACAAAAAGTGTTCCATATTTTATTTTCACCGCCCTATTCATATTCGTGGCTAAGTGAAGAGGAGCGAAAGCGGACAGAGTAAGTATATGAAAAAGAAAAAATATATATTATTTTTGTTTAATATAATGTTTCTTTTTAGCTGGTTCTTTCTAAATTATCACGGTTTAAATTGGGCGGATGGCTACTCACCCTACTATAAATATAAAGATATTATAAGGAAGTATATTTATGATGATGAGGATGAGATTTTTGTGAAAGGAATTGAAAATACAAATTGGTTAAGAGATATTTGTAATTTAGAAATAACTAATGTAGATAATTTTATGTGGGGGGATTTTGATTTAGAAGATAGCTTGCATAATTCACATCTTCCAGCATGTTTGAATCATGAAGGTGTATGTGCCTTAAAAAATGTCTATTATATGAAATATATGTATGAGCAAAAATCTGGAATATATGTATAACTGAAAAACGCTTGCATCTATTTTCTAACATGTCGTTACCTGTCCTCAATGTTCTCTTACCCCCTGAAGTGTTTCAGAGATTCTTTATCTAAAGAGAGCTCAGTTTCCCACCCACTTTTCCTCAGTTCCTGATTAGTCCTCTCGAAGAAAAGAACAAAAGATGTCTCTACGAAATAGAGTTTTGAAAACGCAAGAAGAATATCGCGAGTGGGTACGCGAGTGTCGTGAATATATTCATAAACTCAGAATCTCTAATCGCAACGCACCTATAGGCACGCTGCAGAAAAATTTTGCAGAAATTGCACAAATACAGTGTCTTCTACTTAGAGCAGCTAAGGATAAGAGTTATTGTTTGAATCATGCTCTCAAGAATCCTGATTTAGGAAATCAGCATAATTATCATGAGTGGGTACGCAAGTGTCGTGATTATATTCGAAGTTTAAGAGATGCTAATAGATCTGCAGCTCCCGATACAGTACACAAAAATCTGACTGAAATAACAACTATCCAGCGTCTACTTCTGCATGCGGCAAAAAATAAGAAATCAATTGGAGTGAGAAAGCTTATTTGGAAAGATCTCGAGTCTTCATTTAAATCTCGAATATGTAGCGGAATGGTTGTAAATTATAATTATATAGAACCGCGTGATTTTCTAACAGGTGCAAAAGACTTAGTACAGACCTACACAGAAAAAGTGTTTAATAACGTGAACGCAGTTAAGATAAATTGCATCTTTAACGGACAATTTATTTGTAAAGAGATAAGTGATATTAAACATATCTCAACCCGCAATGCAGTTTTATACAAAACTGATAGTTTTAGTGAATGGTACAATACAAATATAATAGAGAAAATTCTAAAAGAATTGAGTGAGTTTCAAGAGCGTGATAGCGGATGGGCGTTGGAAAAAATTCTGAATTTAATTATAAATATAAATTATTATAACCCGCTGCATATAGGTTGTGCCATCGAGCTTCCAGAATCTATTAAGAATAAACAGGCTGTGATAAACATACACAGTGATGATAATACATGTTTTGCATGGGCTGTAACGGCTGCACTCTATCCGGCAAAACCGAATACTCATCCACAACGAAAATCTTCATATCCTCATTTTACAAATGTTTTCGATGTTAGAAGTATAACGTTTCCGACTACATTAAAACAGATTCCGAAATTTGAGGAAGATAATGATGTCTCTATTAATATTTTTACTATGGTGGAAGAGACTGAGACGAATGAGAATACAATCATAGCACCTCTACAATTAACAAAATGCAAGAGGACCAGACACGCTAATCTTCTTCTTCTCGAGCATCAAGGAGCAGCACATTTTATATGCATCAGGAACCTTTCCAGACTGCTAAATGGACAGCTTACTAGAGGAAAACGCTCTCATCTTATTTGTGATCGGTATGTTTTACTATATATATATATATAATTACTGCTTCTATATTCTAATATTACTTTTTCCCTCCTATATTTGCTTACACTATTTCCACAATGATGAGAAACTAAAATCGCATGAACGTGATTGTGCGCAACTCAATAAAAACATCAGAATTGTGCTACCTGACAAGGACCGTTGGGTTTCCTTCAATAACATGAAGAACAGTGAGAGGGTGCCATTTGTCATATACGCTGACATTGAATGCTTGCTTGAAAAAGTTGAGCAAACGGATGACGAAATTGGTATTTATCAAAAACACATACCTTTTAGTATAGGTTATTATTTTAAAAGCGTTCGTGATTCATCGCTCTCAACTTACAAATCATATCGTGGACTCGAGTGTATAGAATGGTTTGTGCGAGAACTCGATAAAATTGCTAGCATAGCGAGCGAAAAACTAAAGACTGTAGTGCCTATGAGAACGCTAAGTATTAGTGAAAATTCAAGGCATTATACTGAGCCAAACTGTCATATATGTAAAAAGCCGTTTCTTCCAGATCAAATACGTGTTCGCGATCATGATCATTTAACTGGTAAATATAGGGGACCTGCTCATAATAATTGTAATTTAAACTTTAACAATTCGCATGTAATACCTGTAATTTTTCATAATTTATCAGGTTATGACGCACATTTTATTTTCGGTACAATCGCTAACTTGTATGAAGGTTCAGTACACTTGTTACCTGTACATAAGGAGAAGTATATTTCATTCACTAAATTCATCCGTAAATATAATATACAACTAAGGTTTATCGATTCTTTCAAATTTATGGCATCTAGTTTAGACAAATTGAGTTCATATTTAACGAGATCACATTTAAAAAATTTAGAGTCAGAATTCTCATATTTAAACATAGAACAATTTAACCTTCTGACAAGGAAAGGTATTTTTCCTTACGATTACATAGATAGTCTGAACCGTCTGGAAGAAACTGCTTTACCTCCACGCGAGATATTCTATAATAGATTATCCGATAGTGATATTAGTGAGGGTGCGTATAATCACGCTAAGGAGGTATGGACCAAATTTCAAATACGAACACTTGGGGAGTATAGCGATCTCTATTTGAAAACTGATGTACTATTGTTGGCTGACGTTTTCGAAAATTTTCGTGATAGCTGCATGCAAACTTATAATTTGGATCCTGCTCATTATTATACACTCCCAGGCTTCACTTGGGATGCAATGCTCAAACATACAGAAATAAGATTAGAACTTTTTACTGACGTAGAAATGCTGCTTTTCGTAGAACGAGGCATACGTGGTGGTTTAAGCCAATGCTCGCACCGCTATGAAAAGGCTAACAATCGGTACATGCAAAACTACAATCCCGAGGAACCTTCTAAGTATTTAATGTACTACGATGTAAATAATTTGTATGGGTGGGCAATGTCTCAACCGCTACCTACTCACGGATTTCGCTGGATTGAAAATGTTAATAATTTGGATATCTCTAATATACCGATAGATTCACCCGAGGGTTATATTTTAGAGGTTGACTTAGAGTATCCAAGCATGCTTCACGATAAACATTCCGACCTTCCATTTTGTCCCGTACGTGATGCACCACCGGGTACACGTCAGAAGAAGCTACTTGCAACTTTAGAAAATAAGAAGCGCTATGTTATACACTATCGTGCTTTACAGCAATGTATGCGTAATGGTGTTGTCTTAAAACACATTCATCGCGTTTTAGGATTTCAGCAGTCCACCTGGTTACGTAAATATATCGATTTGAACACTAGTTTGCGTGCAGCATCTAAAAATGAGTTTGAGAAAAATCTTTTCAAATTAATGAACAATGCGGTGTTCGGTAAGACTATGGAGAATGTTAGAAATAGAGTTGATGTGAGACTCGTGAGTAAGTGGGAGGGAAGATATGGTGCTGAAGCAATGATTGCTAAGCCTAATTTTCACAGTCGCACTATATTCAGTGAGAATTTGGTCACGATTGAATTAACAAAATTAGCAGCTAAATTCGATAAGCCTATATACGTAGGTATGAGCATTCTTGATATTTCGAAAACATGTTTGTATGATTTTCATTATGATTATATGCTTCCTACGTTCGGTAGCAAATGTAAAGCGTTATATACCGATACGGATAGTCTAATATACAGCATTGAGTGTGATGATATTTACACTATTATGGGGGAGAATCTTGCTAGATTCGATACAAGCGATTATTCTCCCAACAATCAGTACAATTTACCTCTAGTAAATAAAAAAGTCCCTGGGCTGATGAAAGATGAGAATAATGGGCAGATAATGACAGAGTTTATTGGACTGAGATCAAAAATGTACACATTTAAAGTACAAAATAAAATTATCAAAAAAGCTAAAGGTATTAAGACTTACGTTGTTGCTAGAAACATAACCTTCGAGGACTATAAGGACTGTTTAACAAATTTTACTGTACAAGTCCGCAATCAAAATTTAATTCGCTCAAAATTGCATAATGTTTATTCGATTACGCAACGGAAAGTAGCTCTCAGCCCATACGATGATAAGCGTTATATCGTGCACGGAACTGTATCGACTCTACCATGGGGTCATTATAGAATAAATTAATTATATTTAAATTGAATAATTTTATTAATAAATATTGTTTTTACAAAATATTATCTTTATTTATCCATGAATTATGTTTATTATCGAATCCTAACCACTTCACAAAGACCTTATCACCCTTCTTACGTAATACCTTCTCCACTAGATATACATTAGGATTAGCAGTTTTTAAAAGTTCATATTCGTAGAATCCTCCGTATATATCAGTACCACTAGAGTCTCTAAGTAAATATGTAACAGGATTTGTTTTCTGCACTTTTATAATTTCAAATATTTCAGTTGTCCAATTTGGTGTGTATCCCTTTGCGAATACATTCTTGTATTTACTGATTCGTACAAAATCACCTACTTTGAACTTGGCACGACCAACAATCTCTATATTATTGTATACTGTAGTCAGGAGCATATTAGCATGATCTGGCGTCACATCAACTGGTCGCATTCCTATAGTACGATGTTTTCTTGCGTTGTAGTCTTCAACTAGTCGCTGCAGTATGCCTCGCCACTTATAATTTCCATTCAACGTAAATCGTTTCCACATTTCAGTCTTCAGCGTGCGATTCCAGCGCTCAACTATCGTAGCTTTCAATACGCTGTATGTTGAGTAATGATTTATTCTACGTTTTTTTATAAGCGATTTGAAATCACTATTATAAAACTCCTTGCCATCATCTGTCTGCAAATTTTTGGGACATCTCCCACTTTTCAGAATCTTCGTAAATGCGTCTGTCACTTCCTTGCCAGTTTTGGTTTTTAGTGCTACTGCCCATCCAAATTTCGACAATGCATCAATAACTGTGAGAATATAGTGGTAACCTCCGTCAGTATAATTCTTCATATCAACCAGATCTGCTTGCCAGAGGTCATCGAAGCCTCGTATTATAACTCTTCTACGTTGAAAATTCCGTCTTGCAGGTACATGCAGTTCTTCGACCAATTTTTTCTTTTCTTCACTATCCATAACTCTTTAGGTATGTGTTGGGTTTACAGGGGTACAACGAGCACTGATGGTAGTAAAACTTTCTTTTTCCTAATAAAACTCTTTGTCGAATTATTTCAAGAAGAATTCTCCTTAGCATGATTCTCCCCATGAAAAATAGCACTTTT
The DNA here is from genome assembly GCF_024137725.1 of Prorops nasuta. Taxonomy (NCBI): domain Eukaryota; kingdom Metazoa; phylum Arthropoda; class Insecta; order Hymenoptera; family Bethylidae; genus Prorops; species Prorops nasuta. The sequence goes on along the minus strand of NW_027116817.1, from coordinate 552,943 downwards.
TTTTTTTTAATTCCGCATTATCTTCATTATATGTTTCTTTGATTCAGCATCCTCTTTAGTCTGATTCTCCATGAAAATTGATACATATTTCTTTAAATCTGCATTATCTTCAGCATGTTTCTGCATGAAATTACTCAATTTCACTTGAAAATCATTCAGCCTTAACTCGGTTTCATCCAGTCTTAACGCAATACTTCGTAAAATATCACTGTTTTCTTGCATTTCATTTTTAAGGTTCTCACGTACAGCATTCATATTATCCAGCAGAACACGCATATTCACAGCACATTTCTCATCAGTAGCATCAAATCCTAAATTTGAAATAATATTCCCCTTAGCATTAAATGCATTCATACGTTTATCAAATTTTAATGTTTCATCTTCAGTTTTGCGGAAATATTTTCTCACATTACTGGCAGTGGAAATACCTCCAAATTTATTTATCGACATTGTGAAGTAACACAATCAACTGGGAAATTATGGAAAGTGTAATCTCTTTTATAGGATAATACGTTCTTCATGAAGCTCCTCAATTATTGATTGTATCTCATTATGATGATTCGTATGTCCTGCAGCAGATGATGCAATCAAAAGTCTCAAACGTTCAACTAATTCGTTCGGATCATTCCAATGTACATAGTTCACTGGTTTATCATTAACACACATATAACCGCTACCTTTTACAAGGTTCTTTGGAGGAAATAATGGGCTAATTATTTTCTTCCATTTATGACCCTTATTCCCACGAAGCTTTCCCTCGCTACTGTAATCTGCTCTGTGTACATTAGTTTGAGAAAGAATATTCTTATATGTTTTTAAATCATCTTCAGTATAATCATGTGGCTCTTTCATGAAGATCAATTCAAATAGACCAATAGTACCCTGATAATACTCATCATCAATAATAATAAAATCTTTACGATTTACTTTAAAAGAACATTTTCCAAGTCTCATTTTCTTAAGTCTAACATCTCGTTCAATTCCAAAATTATCATCAATTAAATCCTTATTTTTACGCAGAAACATCTCTATATATTTACGTCCAATTGGTGCATATTCTAACAAAGAACTATTTAAATCTAAGGATCTTTGCAATGGTGATGATGGAGTTTCTGCTTGCATTGGTGATGGTATTGCTAAATCATTAACATCCTTTTCCACTTTCACTCCCTCCTCCTCCTCCTCCTCCTCCTCCTCCTCCTCCTCCTCCCCATCCTCTTCCAGAGAAAGGTATAATGTTTCATTAGGTCGTGAATTTCCTTGCTCATCATCATCATCATCAGATGAAGGGGTTGGAATTTTAATTCTAGAATTGTCTGCGAAATATTTACGTTGTGGAGTCGATGAGAAATAAGTTCTTTTACGTTCCGATGGAATAATCAAAGAATTATCGCTTGCAGTAGTCTTCTGTAGCGGTTCCTGTTTATACTCATATTTCGGGGACACGAAGGTCATCTCATTATGTTCAGTGAGCTTCTTCAATGGCTCAACAATTGGTTTAAAAGTTTCATTTAAATTGGTTTCCATCATTTCTCCTCCTGATTTGAGTGCACGATATTTTTCACGAATTACTTTACTTTTCGCGGCAATCTTCTTTAGCAGCATCTTTTCTCCTATTTTCCTGCTTTCCATGTTCAATCCACGTTCAATCCACGTTCAATCCACGTTCAATCCACGTTCAATCCACGTTCAATCCACGTTCAATCCACGTTCAATCCACGTTCAAATCCACGTTCAATCCACGTTCAATCCACGTTCAATCCACGTTCAATCCACGTTCAATCCACGTTCAAATCCACGTTCAATCCACGTTCAATCTACGTTTCCACGTTCAATTCACGTTCAATTTAGATTCAGTCCACGTTTTTATTTCCACGTTTATACTAGGTTTATTCCATGCTCATTTGATGTGTGTGTTTTGATGGACACTTAGCTCTAAACTGAACAATCTTAAGCAAACGGTATACTATTTAATCTTAGCATACTCATCGAAACCTTTCCGATATCTACCATTTTGAATTGTACTATCCTTGTCGATCACTAGAAATCCATAATCATGGTGCCAGCACTTTGAACACAATTCATTGAATTTTTCAAATGACATATCCGTGTTTACATGATCGTTATAAATATGTTTTAAATTAGTACCATCTTGCTTAAAGATTATGAGAAGGTTTGCATTATCACGAATCATGTGTTTAGGAATTTTAGCATAAGTCTGGCAGAGGTAGAAGCAGTCAATATTTGAATGTCTACCCATGGAGAAGTAGTCTCTGATATTATCCTGCTTATCGTTAGCAACATCATCAAATATGAAAATAGAATTGGGTAACGCCTCAGTTACCTTTACAACGTCGCTATTGTTTGAAAATTTAAAATATCCAATACCTTTTAGTCCTTTTAATAACCGTTCAAGGTATTGATACTTGGGTTGTTGAAGCGACTTTGAGTATACATAAATATTTTCAAATCTCACACCGTTAGGACTATCTACGAGACTAAGCAGTACGTTTGTTTTACCGCAATTCGAGGGTCCGCAAATTATACTACGAATTGTAGATGGAAGTAGGGATCCATGACGTTTACTCCTTCCTCCACAACCCCCACCGACAATAAAACGATCGGCGTTGGAGACACGAATGTGCAGTGGTTGCTTTACGAAATCCATAACTGTAAAACTCTATGATCATGCAAGCTATTTATAGGCTCGAAGCAGATTATCTCATCAGTTCTCATTATGTCGTTGTTAATGTTAGATGTGCTACGTTTGGAGGATTTAACTATTGAGCAGCTTGAATACATTCCAAAAATTTTACTATTGAAGCGCTTTCCAAACAGTATTCGACTTGTTTGGTGTAAATTACCTGAGCACATTCGTGCAGATCCTGAAGTGCAACAATATCGTGCCTGTACGGAACATTATAATTTACCTAATCAAGATCAGTTTGATGGAATACCTCCTTCAATAAAAAATTGCTGGATGTGCCAACGAACCCGTTAGGAAAGCATGACATGATGAGATATGGTTGTGGATCTTTTTTCAATAAGCTGCTAAATAAACTACCCTTCGAGCTGCATGTACCTGGCTACAATTATTGCGGTCCAGGTACTCGCCTTCATGAACGGTTAGCACGTGGTGATCGAGGAATAAACCCTCTGGATGATGCTTGCCGTGAGCATGATATCGCATAATCAGTATATAAGGACCTGCCCTCGCGTCATCATGCTGATAAAGTACTTGCACGCCGTGCACGACAACGTATCATAGCTAGTGACTCATCCGTAGGTGAACGAGCGACAGCGACTGCTGTCTGGGCATCAATGAATGCAAAACGGAAACTCGGCTTAGGACTGCGAGTGCCTAGAAAAAGTACGAAGAAAAGAAAAATTCGTGTACCGAAAAAACGTGGTGGTTTATTGAGGAAAAAGTCACTTACTAAAACAAAACGGGGGGGTTTATTACCATTGCTTCCGCTGCTGAGTGCGGTGGGCGCATTAGCTGGCAGTGCAGCAGGTATAGCAAAGGCTGTAAACGACACCAAAGCAGCCAAAAAACAATTGGAAGAAATGCATCGACACAATCGCTTAATGGAAGCGAGACGGGGACAAGGTTTATACCTCGCACCATACAGTCGAATAGGAGAGGGAGTGAAAAGGAAAAGGAAAAGAAAATAAATGGACTTCCAAAATCTGGACCTACTAGTAATATGCAATTATCAAACGTCTGCCGTAAAATACCGCATTTTCGGGGAGTCTTTATGCGTACATCTCTACCTCAAAATGCGCAACGCAATGAGTGCGCAATTGTGAATCTTGATGACGAACAAGGTCCTGGAACACATTGGGTCGCTTACGTTAAACGTAATAAGCACGTTAAGTATTTCGATTCCTTCGGAAATTTAAAACCACCAATTGAACTTGTGGAATATTTTGGACCTTCTGCTATAATCTACTACAACCATGACCAATATCAATCGTATGATTCAAGCATATGCGGTCAGTTGTGTGTCAAGTTTCTACGTGAACAATGTCTTTAACAGTTACACTCTCTGGCCGTGACTCGGTATTGGAGTCAGATTTTTTCCCCCCGATCGATCTTCGAGATGGACATTATGAACTCGGTCTCGTAGACTTTCAGAGCTTCAATTCAATCTCTAATGTTGATGAGACAAACAATATATTTTACGTTGATGATCAGGAGCTAACTATACGTACAGGTTGTTATGAGCTCAATGCTATAAATGACTTTTTACGTGCTCAGATGTTCGAAGGTGATGAAGAAGAAGTAATTTTTCTACGTGCTAATAATAATACATTAAAAAGTGAAATAAAGTGTAAATATCAGATTGATTTTACACAACCTAACAATATAGGCTCTTTGTTGGGTTTTTCATCAGATCGTGTTATTCCACCGAACACACTAGCTGAATCAGACGAGCCCGTAAACATTATAAGAGTAAATATTCTACGAATTGAATGCAACATTACAGCTGGTGCGTACACAAACGGTAGACCTCGACATGTTATACATGAATTTTTTCCGAGTGTTCCGCCAGGTTATAAAATCGCAGAAACACCGAAGAACGTCATTTACTTGCCAGTCATTGCGAAAGTAATTGACCGTCTCACCTTGCGTATTCTCGATCAGGAAGATCGTATAGTAAATTTCGGAGGTGAAGAAATCACAATTCGTTTACATATTAGAAAATGTTGATTTACAAGAATACTTATAAATCACCGATACTCGATGAGCCTATCAGTCCAACTGCTGCAGCAGGACAGAATACATTGAGTGAAAGTAACGCTGGAGGACAAAATACATTGAGCGAAGGTAACGTTGGCGCATCATTAACAAGAAGAAATATCACCTTTCTACAATCACTGGGTTTTAACGTTAGAAATAAAAATGGATCCATTAGATGTAACCGCTCAACCGGTGTTCGACAATCGCATCACTAAAATGGAAATGCATGCATACAATCCTTATGCAAATGCCTCATTGGGAAATAGTGATGAAATTCGAATTCCTATACAACAGCAAGATTTAATTCTTCTACCCTGTGAAAGTTATCTCTACATTGAGGGAAAGATAATCGTTGGAACCCGTGCTCCAGATGCAACAGCCCAAGATGTCGTAGGACTTGACTGTAATTCCATGGCATTCTTGTTTGATGAAATTCGTTATGAATTGAATGGTATTGAGATTGATCGCTGTAAGAATGTGGGTATTACTAGCTCCATGAAGAATCTCATCTCCTTAACTGCTGAGGAAAGTGCAAGTCTACGTCATTCAGGATGGTTTCTTACAGATCACAGGTCTACGAATCATTTCAACTTTTGTGTACCATTGCAAATGCTGTTGGGTTTTTGTGAAGACTACAGAAGAGTTATAATAAATGCACGTCATGAACTCGTTCTTATTCGAGCACGTGATGATATAAATTCACTACATTCTTCGAGAAAAATCATCAACTCCAAAATTGATTTGCAAAAAGTGCAATGGAGGATTCCTCATGTATCACTGAATGATTATACAAAACTTAAATTTCTACGTTTGATTGAGCAAAACAAAAGTTTAACCATGGCTTTTCGTTCCTGGGAACTCTACGAATATCCACTTCTACCTGAAACACAGAGGCATACATGGGCCGTAAAAGCTGCAACACAATTGGAGAAACCTCGATATGTTATACTAGCATTTAGACAAAATAAGAAGACTACGCAGCATATGGAGGTGCTTAGATTCAATGACAGTTCTGTTCGTGATGTTAAAGTCTATCTGAATTCAGAATTTTATCCATATGACCGAATTGATAGTGATAGCGAAAAAAACCGTTATTCTGTACTATATGATATGTATGTTAAATTTATCCATTCATATTATGCAGGAGAAAAACAGTCGAAACCAATGCTTAATTACAAAAACTTTGTGGAATACGGTCCTCTCTTCGTCATCGATTGTTCGCGTCAAAATGAATCTATAAAGTCAGGCACTGTTGATGTTAAAATTGAGATTGATTGTACTAGAAATATTCCAAGTAATACTACTGCGTTTTGTTTAATTATACATGATAAAATCGTTGAATATAACCCGCTTACTAATATTGTTAGAAATGTAAGTTAATAGACTAGATTTATATGTATCTTACTAATGTAGTGAGGGATAAAGAAAAAATAAATAAGATATAATAAACATTTATTGATGTCATTCCTTAAAAACATTCCTTACAAACATTTCCAAAATTTATCTTATGATTATCATTGGGTAACTTTAAATTCTAAATTATTGTATCGTCCTCCAACATATAAGATTTTTAATGTATTCGCTGATGCAGCATTTTGAAGTTCTTTGATTAGTTCAGGCGACTCCAGTAATTTCATCATCCTTGAGGGTAGGAAGAACCATTCGTCGGTAGCCAGCTTCGCTATTAATTTCTCTCCATATTTGGTCTTAATTTTCACTAATTCAGTGATTTGATACTCCTTATTCTCCTCAAAACTATTCAGCTTTACGAAAGTCTTAGGTTCGTAAGTTACACTTGCAAGTGCATTGATCTTGGTTAAATCCATTTTTCTGTGAAAAAACATAGAAATTGAGAAAAGAAAAATATTGAAATAGAATAGCAAGAAAAGAGAATAATAATAAAAGAATAATTCTTACCACCCAAAAGAATTTCTGTGGTACAGCAAGGAAAATATTCGGAATATAGCTTTGCACTGGATCTTTCACCTCCTTGAAGCTTCTAATGAAAACTGACTGACTGAAATTTCCCGATTGCTGACAACAAGGGTTTTAAAAATAGTGGAAGGGATGAGATGCATTCATGGAAGGGGATGAGATGCATTCTTATTGGAAGTTAATATTTGGGTGGTTGGGTATTCATTCCCACCTACGAAATTTGCGTCAAACAAGTCGTAACACGTTACAAGCGGTTTCTCCTGAATTCTTTTAATTGCATAATCATGTTGTAGACTTTTCTAAAGTGAAGTGGGGAAAATTTGCGTCAAACAGGTCATGACACGTTACCAGTGGTTTCTCCAGAATTCTTTTAATTGCATAAACGTGTTGCAGACTTTTCTTAAGTGAAACGGTAAAATTTACGAGCACATTCCTCTCGATAGCTAGGCATATAAAAAATTGAGAGAATATGAAAAAATCGAGGATTTAAAAGGTCATAAATCAAGTAACAAGTCATGACATGACATGATCTCAGGCGTCAGGTACTCGAGCATATCCGTTCTAGAAGATATCAGCACACTCAGCAATCAGTTCTCCAATCGCTAGAATGGTGCCAATACAGCTTCTTAATGTCTAGGTAAAAGTTATGTTTTGCTTTACCCTTCAAAAAAAAATGAAGTGCACTGACAACTCTTTCCCTTTCTAATACCTAGCCTGCTTGTTAGATGGATCGTATGATATGCTTACCTGAAAAGCTAAAAATGGCTAAAAGATAAGTCAGGGAAGGCTATAAAAATTCTTAAAACTGTTTTTTATTCAATAACTAAAGTTTTACTATCAGTTACTCATCCAGTCTCCACGTCTCATCCTCCTCCTCATCCTCCTTTTTCATCCACATCCTCCTCTTTAAGGTTAGCTTCTCTATAGCCGTATCCCGTGGTACCGCGAATGTATAATTTTAGTCAAACATCTTTTTATCACTTTAACTAATTCGCTCGTAGAAAGGTAAATGATTTCTTGAATGAAAGTCTAGAGAGGGTCCATAGAAGGAGAGAATAGTGGGAGGATCTAGGATTGGTTCTGAATGGTCAAATAGTACCCTCTAAGGACATACTATAAGTGAGGAGCTGTAAGGCCTAATAAATTGGTGAACCTGACCTGGGTATAGTAACAGCTAGGACTTAATAAGTTGCCCTATCAAAATATTAATATTCCTGAAATTGATGTTAAATTGTTATTCTCCCCAATAGGGGAGAATATTAAAACTATACCCTTTCATTTAGAGGATATTTCGTTATTCGCTGCATAGGTTTTGTTAAAGCCATGCAAAGTTATAATTCCATGCTCGATGGAAAGTTAATTCCTTGCACGATATCAGCAACTTATCACAATAGCTATCTACAATTTAACTAACGAGAAAAGGGGGGATTGCGGTAGCCACCTAGCGGCAATTACTGGTACTATCAATTAAATTGAACTAGTTCACCCGTGTGTGTAATTACGTAATATTAAAATACCATTAGCGCGAAAGAAGATTAAGGAAGGCAGTCACCTAGCGGTGACTACTGGAACTAGCAATTAACTCAACCTAGTTTATCTGTGTAGCAGAGTCGGAAATAGTTAGGCTACGTAAGGTAACTAACCATCGACTTCGAAGGGTGAAAAAACCTTCCCTCAACTAGGGCCCCGTAGGATAACTTAGGTCCCCGTAGGATAACTAACCAACAGTACCATAGGGTGAAAAATACCACCTCCCTAACCAAACCCGGTCCCACTATAAGACCTTCCAACTGTGACATAGGGTGAAAAATACCCCCTACCTAACCAAACTCGGTCCCACTATAAGACCTTCCAACTGTGACATAGGGTGAAAAATACCCCCACCCTCCCTAACCAAACGCGATCCCACTATAAGACCCTTTCCTTCCTCATCCCCACCACTACCATACTAAGAGAGTCTTATCCCCACCCATCCCCCTTCCACACCACAAAACAGCTTCCCCCACTCCCTGTCATCGGAACCGCATAGCTCCTCTACTATCAGTCTTGAATAAAATCACATTTTTTGTGCAAATATGTTTGATATCACTAATTTCCTTGCAAATAAATTGTCCGTTGAATACCATATTTATCTTAACAGCGCTTACTTTACTGAATACTTTGTTCATGTAGGATTGCAGCATTTCTGATGCTGCCAATAGAAATTCATGTGGTTCGATATAATTAGTGTTTACTATCATACCACTACACATTCAACTTTTAAATGATGAATCAAGATCTTTCCAAATAAGCTTTTCCGCATTAATGCCCGCTCCAATTGAATTTTTATTTTTCGCCGCATGGAGGAGTAACTTTCGAATACATTTTATTTCTGCAAGAGTTTTCTGTATAGCATCTGGAGTTGCATTCCGGTTGGATTCTCTCAAATTTCGAATATAATCACGACACTTGCAAACCCACTCGCGATAATCATGCTGAGTTCTTAAATCGGGATTCTTAAGAGCGTGATTTGAAGAATAACTTTTTTCTCTTGCTGCTCTGATTAATCGGCACTGTATCTGAGCAATTTCCATAAATATTTCCTGTCTTGCCCCTATACGTGCATTGCGGCTAGCAACTCTCAATTTTTTAATGTAATCGCGACAATCACGTACCCACTCACGATATTCATCCTGGCTATTTAAAATTCTATTTAGAAGCGACATCGTAGTTCTTTCCGTTTAAATGATCAGCGTGAAACTAATGAAAAATCTTAGATGAAGAGCCCTTCAAATAATCAGTCTCCGAGTCACTTCAGTGACATAAATACTTTACGGATCAGGTTTCGCGTTGAAGAAAAAGAATGCATTCATGTTTAAAATACACATATATTCTAGATTTTTGATTCATACATATATTTCATATAATATACATTTCTCAGTGCGCATATACCCTCATGATTCATGCAAATAGGAAGTTGTGAATTATATAAATCATCTTCTAAATTATAATTTCCCCACACATATTCATCTACATTACTAATTTCTAAATCACAAATACTCCTTAACCAATTTAACTTTTCCACCCCTTTTACAAAAACCGTATCCTCATATACATATTTTTTTTATAATATTTTTATATTTATAATATGGTGAATAACCATCCATCCAATTTAAGCCATAATGATTGAAAAAGATTGAACTGAAAAAGAAATTCCTTATTCATTGAAAATAATAATTCGTTATTGTTTGTTATAAAATATACTTACTCTGTTTTCTTTCTATCCTCTTCACTTAACCAAGTATGTGGAAAGGGGGGTGAAAATAAAATATGATGCACTTTTAGTTCTTGTAAAACTGCAAATTCTTTAACTATAAATGTCTTATCCATTAAATAGAATCCTTGAAAATCGACGAACGTTGGGATCATCATGTTAGCGTTTTTTATACTAAATTTATTACACTTTGCCTTTATTTTAAATATATTCTTTTTTTGTTTCTCTAAAGTTTTCCCCTTCTCTTCAAACCAAGATCTCTCTCTCTCTCTCTCTCTCTCTCTCTCTCTCTCTCTCTCACTCCCCACAGCCAAAGCATTTCCTCCGCACACCCGCACCCTCCTCATCATCCCAATGAACCCTAGCTCTTAAGAAGACACTTCCCCCCCCCGCACACCCGCACTCCCCCTCATCACCCAATATACCCCAGCTCTCTTAAGACCCTTCCCCCCGCACACCCGCATCCCCCTTACCACCATGTCACAGGAACCCAAGACACTTCCCCCCGCACACCCGCACTCCCCTCACCACCGTGTCACAGGAACCCCCTAGCTACCACTACTAGGAGGAACATTGGGTGGTCCCTAGAATTTCACTCCCCATTGTTTCGCAAAAGGAAAAATAATGTCTGTTAACTATGTGACATGTAGAGCATGCTTACAGGAAGATGTAATGAATAATGTATTCACTTATAATATGCTTACAGTAATTTTTATTCAATATTCAAAAGATTTAACATATAATACTTTTATTCAATATATATATATAACTAAAAATAGTTTTAATATATAATATTTTAAAATATGAAGCTATTCGTCTGCCCTTGCTACCTCCATCGTTGTCTCCTCCTCATCCTCCTCTTCCTGCGGAATTATCCCTGCCTCTATCTCAATCATTCTGATACCTCTCATCAACAGTTGTATAAAGCGTGTTACTGTAAAAAATCATCAGATTTTATAAAAATGTATGATGCAATCTCATTCATAATAACTGACTATTTTCATACTCCATTCCATGCGTCTCGATTGTTTCTTCATTTACCGCTCGTGATAAATTTTGCATAATTTCATCTATTATTCTTGTAATTATATGAATTACTAGAGAATTCTGTCTATACGCTAAATTAATAATCACTTTATACTGCATATTTTTTCACTTTATATTTATCGACAGCTTGTATAAGAAAAAAGGAATCTGTGTCCAAGGTTCAAGAAAGGTATAATGTGAAATTAAAAGAAGGCCCATAGGAGGAAAATAGTAGGTGGGTCTAGAATGGGTATGTGGAGGGAAAAAGACCCTTCAATAGCGTAGAGGTCGTTTGAGAGGGGAGAAAAATGGTTAAAGAGTATTAGGGAAGTTTTCAAGAAGAACATTGACTTTAGTTTTAAACAAAATTTTAATATATTCACTTGTTTCATTATTTACAAGCTGTAACATTATATCTCATTCAATTAAATTTTTGTTAACATATGAGTCTATTCCTCTTCCTCCTCCAATCACGTATACGAATCGTCAATCGTATGTCCTCCTTCCTCAATTTCCCTGATACGTCTTAAAAACATTTGTAAGAAGCATAACACTGTTGATAAAAACAAAAAAATTAGAAGATTTTCAAAAAAAAAAATGTATAATGTGGTCATCTATAATAACTTATCATCTATATCCAACACATCTTCTGGCTCTCGCTCACTTATTTCAAAGAAATTCAAATGAAACAATTCAAGCATTTCCTGTAATATACTGTCCGTAGGACGTCCTAAAATAATAGCAATGCTAACTTGCATATTTTTTCAATTATTACTAACTTGTGTAAAAGAAAATAATCTACCTAGTGCTCAAGGTTTAAGAAAATGTGAAATCAAATTAAATGGCGGGTCTATAGTAGGAAAATACTGGGAGGGTCTAAGATAAGTATGTGGAGGGAGAAAAGCCCCTCCGAGGGCAGGCCTGAAAAAAAGGCAGTCTGTAAGATGGTGAGGACCCCTAGCGGTGTAGCTGCCCCAGTAATTTTCGTGATCGCCACCTGGTGGAGAAAATTGGAACTTTTTCCTCCACTAACTAAAATACAAAAAAAGTTCTCTGGGTAACTGTCAGGATAACTAACCATCCGGACGCTAGGGCAGTGAAGATAGAAAGCGGGTATTCGTTCTCCCCACTATGCAACCATAGGCTCACTACGACTCCGAAAGCTTTCTGGAAATTCTGGCATGCGTGAGACATCCCCACTCGTGTCCCTTCTCGCTGATCACACAGCGATGCATACGTATCTTGGCTTCCGTCGCTTGACTTCGGCTAGCTTCGTTGAACGTAGAAATACGAAAGAGAGCGGTATACTTTTCTCGGACCTCTCTTTCTCGTGCTCGATCTTCGTTCGTTTAGCCAACGAGCAAAGCCGAGCTAGCCGAAGCAAATTAAGAAATGTCTTTTTTGGCAGCTATGATAAAAAAGCTGGCCACGTTGAATGAATATTAAAATAATATTTATAAGCAGCCATTAACTTATTAGATTTTATAATAAATAAGGAAATGCGATGATTTTACGTAAAATTGATCAATTTTGTTGAGACTCATATGTTACGTATTATTGTTAAAAATATTTCATTTTCTTAATTTATTATTTAATCTAGTAGATTAATGGTAATAAAAAAAAATTCATTATGAAAAAAAAAAATTTTAAAAATTGCACGAGTCTTCGGGAATCGAACCCGAGCCCGTGATAACAGCAGGCAGTGCCTTACCATCTACGCTATGGCTCTTATTTGGCAGCTTAGAAGCAAAGTCGCAAGTCGCTTGTTAAACCGATGGAACCTTTCTCTATTAAGTTTAATTTCCAGAAGAAATGATTAATAATAATCTTATATTTATTTACTTCGTATGTCTTTTCATAATAAAACAAAATATTTTGTTTACATATTTCTAAACATTAATGACTTTAACAGCTGTAGCTTCAAAAAGTGACTGTAACATTGCGGAGAACATTTTTGAAAGCTGCAGAATTAAAAATAAGTAACCCAAGAATCGTATTTGGTATTTAATATATCATTCCTATTGCAATCTATTTAATTTAAAATACCTCATAAATAGAAAAACGATTAATCGTTCTTAACAAGTAAAAGCACGTGGCTGACAGAGATTAAGTCGATATTTATAATAGATAATATATGAAAATAAATAAATTCTGATCGATTTTTTGCATTTTCAAATATTAGTATCGCATAATTAAAAGAGGTAGTGCAAAAGTGGATGAACTAGTCTAAAGGATCGATATCGCAAATTTGGCAAATCATCGAATAGTTCCTCCCGATCTTTCTCCTTTAATTTATACAATTTCTGAGAAATATGCATATCTACGTGTAGCCCTAAATGTCTACTTTCTACAATGTCTAAACAACTTTTTTCGATAAAAGCAATTTTTCCGGCTCAAAAAGGCACTTCACGCGCCATGTACCCGTACCTTAATGTTCGTACGGAAGGAGAAAATCAAAATTAGCAAACGATGCTTATTTCTCAGAAATTGTACAAATTAAAGGAGAAAGATCGGGAGGAACTATTCGATGATCTGCCAAAATTGCGATATCGATCCTTTAGCCTAGCTCATCCACTTTTGCACTACCTCTTTTAATTATGCGATACTAATATTTGAAAATGCAAAAAATCGATCAGAATTTATTTATTTTCATATATTATCTATTATAAATATCGACTTAATCTCTGTCAGCCACGTGCTTTTACTTGTTAAGAACGATTAATCGTTTTTCTATTTATGAGGTATTTTAAATTAAATAGATTGCAATAGGAATGACATATTAAATACCAAATACGATTCTTGGGTTACTTATTTTTAATTCTGCAGCTTTCAAAGATGTTCTCCGCAATGTTACAGTCACTTTTTGAAGCTACAGCTGTTAAAGTCATTAATGTTTAGAAATATGTAAACAAAATATTTTGTTTTATTATGAAAAGACATACGAAGTAAATAAATATAAGATTATAATTAATCATTTCTTCTGGAAATTAAACTTAATAGAGAAAGGTTCCATCGCTTTAACAAGCGACTTGCGACTTTGCTTCTAAGCTGCCAAATAAGTGCCATAGCGTAGATGGTAAGGCGCTTGCCTGCTGTTATCGCGGGCTCGGTTTTGATTCCCGAAGACTCGTGCAATTTTTAAAAATTTTTTTTTCATAATGAATTTTTTTTTATTACCATTAATCTACTAGATTAAATAATAAATTAAGAAAATGAAATATTTTTAACAATAATACGTAACATATGAGTCTCAACAAAATTGATCAATTTTACGTAAAATCATCGTATTTCCTTATTTATTATAAAATCTAATAAGTTAATGGCTGCTTGTAAATATTATTTTAATATTCATTCAACGTGGCCAGCTTTTTTATCATAGCTGCCAAAAAAGACATTTCTTAATTTGCTTCGGCTAGCTCGGCTTTGCTCGTTGGCTAAACGAATGAAGATCGAGCACGAGAAAGAGAGGTCCGAGAAAAGTATACCGCTCTCTTTCGTACTTCTACGTTCAACGAAGCTAGCCGAAGTCAAGCGACGGAAGCCGAGATACGTATGCATCGCTGTGTGATCAGCGAGAAGGGACACGAGTGGGGATGTCTCACGCATGCCAGAATTTCCAGAAGGCTTTCGAAGTCGTAGTGAGCCTATGGTTGCATAGTGAGGGGAACGAATACCCGCTTTCTATCATCACTGCCCTAGAGTGATGGGAGAGGGGTAACCCTTAGGAAACTAGTCGACCCGTAGGATAACTAACCATCCGAGCCCAAGAGTCATGGGAGAGGGGGTAAGCCTTAGGAAACTAGTGGACCCGTAGGATAAATAACCATCCGGGCCCTAGGGTGATGGGAGAGGGGTGAGAGACTAAGAGAGAAAGAGAGGGTGAGAGGGATCTCTCTCTCTCTCACACTCCCCACAGCCAAGGCACTTCCTTCGCACACCCGCACCCCCCTCACCACCATGTCACAGAGACACTTCCCCCCGCACACCCGCACCCACCCTCACCACCGTGTCACAGGAACCGCCTAGCTACCACTACTAACGTGCATTTTTTCATCCATACCAATGACCAGTATACTGCCTTTGGCCTAGAATACTAGCATAGGTAACAGTGGAAAACAATTAACAGTTATTCACTCAATTTTTCAGAATTTCATCCAATGAGTCTCATCCTTAAATTATGGCTGAGCAATTGATGACGTTTTTCTGAATATTGGCTTATTCTTACTTTGCCAATCTTTCAATGCTTTCATCTTTGCCTGTTTCAAGTACCAGAATACAGGAGTGAAAAGCCCTATGTTTGATTCAACTTCAATAGTCAGTATGTGAGCGAACCTTCTTCCTTGGTTTCTAATTCAATTGTACCAAATGTATTTAAGTCAAAGCACAAGTATTAATATTTGCTATAATACACTTGCACTGTGGCTGTAAAATACTAAATGATAACACTATGAGTAAGCCTGAAATCAAATTCATCATTTAACAATCTTAATCTTCAAAGAAAATAAATATTTGAAGGAACATGAAACATCTCAGTTACTTAACACTATTTGATTTTGCTCCATCTTCATTTTCTTTTTTGCTTGTTGACCTAACTTCTGTAATATTTGGTTGTCTTCGCTTCTTTTGTAAACATCTACTATCGTATAATTTGTTCAAATCCAAATACTGGTCAACTTTTATTTTACGTAAATGAAGATTCTTTGGAATGTTTCATATCTTTCAAATAAGCATTGCCATAATTCAATCTGAAATATTTGTTCGTATATATATGATATAACCTATGGTATAGTTACAATCAATATTAGTTTAAAGAAAACAAAAAGCAAAACATGCATTTGATTAATGATTTCAATACCTGAAAGTTTAGCATATGATTATTAAGTAACTTAACAATTTCTTTCAATTAATATCCTCCTGATAATGACCGGTGCACATTAATGTTGAAAGCATACTTCTCTTTGGCACAGAGTTGTAAATATTAACGGGATCCCTCAAACCCCCTATTACCGACATTACAGAGCGAAAACGCTGGACAATGGTACGGCTCTATTTCTCAACCGATTTCAATGTTTTTGGGCTTGTTGGAATCGTTAGGTCTGCCTCCTCGTCATAAAGAAGCCCGATTTTTCAAAAAATGGAAAAAAAAAGAGTGTTTAAACAATTGTATTATTAAAATTTAAACGAATAACAAATCGAAAAATCGGGCTTCTTTATGACGAGGTGCCAGACGTAACGATTCCAACAAGCCCACAAACATTGAAATCGGTTGAAAAATAGAGCCGTACCATTGTCTCGCGTTTTTGAGGTGGACGAAATCTAAAAATTGTTAGGGGGGCGGTAAGGAAGGACGCTATGCTCTCGCGGCTCAATCTACGTGTTCCCCCACTCCAGCGTCTAAATATGGCTTGTTATGAAAGCTTTCTCCACTGAGGCATGCTAGCTAGGCTACATGCAAAGAGGCTATCTGCCGAAGTGGGGTGAGGGGAAGTATTAGTAAATTCTCAAAGCATGCATCTTTTTACATATTGCGTTACACTGATCAAATGAAGCATTGGAAAAATATGAAAATATTATGAAAACATCCCCTTTTCATGCTGTTTTTAACACTCACATCAAATTTGCATTTGCACTTTTACTTTTCAAGAAATAATTTGCTAAACGTAAGAACGCGTGAGGCTGAAAAGAGCGTTTTTCAGTACAAACGCGGGACAGTGGCACAGTCGTATTTCTCAATAGAATTTGATGAAACTAATCATAATCGATTCCATTCATTACGCAGATCGTCATAAAGAGCGGGGATTTTGGATAAACATCTTAGTTTTCGAGATATGAGCAATTGAAGATACACGTGCATAACAGCTGATTCGAACCATGAGGGAAACGTGTATGCGCCGTTCAACTTCAATTGCTCATACCTCGAAAACTAGGACGTTTATTCGAAATCCGAGCTCTTTATGACGATCTATACAAAGAAAGGAAGCGATTGTTATTAGTTTCATCTAATTCTATTGAGAAATACGACTGTGCCATTGTCCCGCGTTTGTACTAAAAAACGCTCTTTTCAGCCTCATGCGTTCGTACATTTAGCATTTTATTTCTTGAAAAGTAAAAGTGCAAATGCAAATTAAACGATATCGTTGGTAGTATCTTGAAAATGGGATGCTTTCATATTATTATCTTATTTTGCCAATGCTTCATCTAGACTGTGTAACCCTAAATATAATACAATGCGTACTCGGAGTAGAAACGCGTTGTCCTTCTCTCTCTCCCTGTAACTCTCTCTCTCTCTCTCCAGCGTGTAGTCCCGTCAGACGTGAAGCGGGGTTGGGGTGGGTTTATAAAAGAAATATACATTGTTACGGGTAAAACTATTATTTATTTTAAATGTCCACGGCACATACATCTATTCTTGTGCCGTGGACATTTGGTCGGAGCATGGGCTCCTTACCTGTCGTGGCGGCAATGGCGGCTGCCACGACAGGTTTTTCGCGGGGAGCGACTACGGCATCGCGGGGTGCGACTGCGGCATCGCGGGGTGTGGCTGCGGCTATGGCGGCGTGGGTGGCGTCGGGGAGTGCGGCTGCGGCTTCGGCGGTGGTGACGTCGGGGAGTGCGACTGCGGCTGCGGCTGCGGCGTCGTGGGCGAGGGGAGCGGGGACGGCGGGCCCGCTCTTTCTCCATAAGCTTCATAAACTGTAAAAGAATAAAATTATTATCATGTTTTAATATTTATTTTGTGTGCATACTTACTGCTATTTCAGCGGCCCTCTCCGCTGCCTTCTTTTGGCGGCGGCGCTGCCGCCTCCTCCTCTTGGCCAGCTGGTCAATCTGTAAACATTACATTATTAGTACATATATAAAATTATTGCAACATTTCAACTTACCTCCTTGTCCGTCAGCGCCGGCTTTGCCAAAGAAGGCCTCCCTCCTGCAGCCTCCGCGTATGTGCGGATTCGAGACGGTCCTGGTTCTTGCGACCGTCCTCGAACCGCAATACGCGGAGCTGCCGCTGGCTGCGGCTGGGATGCGTGGGAGGGTTGGGGGCCGCTGGGCTTTTTTACCACGGCTACCCCTGGCTTCGGAGTAGTTCGCGGCTTGGCTGCTGATCCCCCTGGCTTGGGGGTTGTCAGCAGACTCGTCGCGACTACTCCAGGCTTCGGGGTAGACCGTGGTGTCGGCTCGGACCGTCGCCGCAGGGGTTTCAGCGGGTCCGCGGATCCCCCTGGCTTGGGGGTGGTCCGCGGGCCTTTTGATGCCCCTGCTTTGGCGGTCCGCGTTGCCGCTCCCCCTCCTTCCTTCTCCCTCCCCGCACCGTGGCCGCTCTTCGCCGTAGGTGGACACGGCGGTGCGGGGGGCTGGCTGGTGGTGGCTGGGCGGTCCGCCGCCCCTTCCTCCTTCGCTGCCTCCTCTCCCGAGTTTCTGGTTTTCTAAAAAAAAAAAATTTTATTAATTTCAATATTATTAACGAAAGAAATAATGTGTAGTGTTCTTTCGCGATATTTTCAAATGTATGTGATAAGATAGTCTAATTACGATTGCATTTATTCAAATCTGTGCTATAAGTATGACATATTTGTTGTAATAGTAAAAATTCTACATAGCAGTCTACTTCCCCCTCCCCCCCCCCCCCCCCAACAGACTATTTTCAGGAATAAAACATTACGGCCATGTTGAATTTTTACAAATATTTCATATTTTATTTTACAGTTTCGAATATATGCAATAGTAAGCGGAATTTCTTATTATCACATATATTAGAAAACATCGCGGAATGACACTACACATCACTTCTTTTACCAACTATCATGCAATAATGACATAATTACTTACCATTTGGAAGCACGTGTATGTCCTGGCGCCGGTAATGGCTTCAACGTGGGGAATGAAACACAGCACGTTACCTTTCTCATAAGCCAACAATGTGCCGAGCTTCTGAACCAATGATAAAGCTTATCAGATCGATAGACCAATAATCAAGCTTATCGGATCGATGGACCAATGGCAAGCTTCGAAACTACTTGCGCTTTTAAATGTAATATACTTTTAATAAGGATTATATTTATTTCTAGAATGCAAGGAATATTTTATTTCCATTAGGAAAATCATGCGAAATAAAATCATTTCAAATATTCGCACTTTGTAAATATTTCGGTGTGATTTGCGAACACATTAAAAGCTCCGCGGCTGTCATCGTTGAGAGGGTTTTCAGCCATCTCTTAGTCCGGACGTGCGGTTTTTTAAAAAAGTGTTTCGTGTGAAAAGTGAAGTGTGGAAGTGCCCAAATAATTTGGATTTACTACAGGAAACCTCAGGTCAGTTCCAAAATATTATAATTTCTATTTTTCAGGTGTTTTTTATAGATATTAAATAAATTCGTAGAGTCAGGTTAGATGGGACGAAAGCTCGGCTCAGCTGTATGATTTTCATTCAGCTGATAATATTTTTCCCAACATGTAGTATACTCTGAAATATCCTATCAATAATAGTTCTAACGTCATAAGATATTGCTAAAGTGTTGTAAAAGTGCAGAACAGTAGTAGGTTTAAAGAACCATGGGTCACATGATATCATAGCTCATGGTCCTTTAAACTTACTACTGTCATTTGAACTTTTACCGTACTTTATGAATGTCTTATGCAGTTAGAACAATTATCCACATCAAGTTTCAGACCATGCTTCATGTTAGGATAAATGTTATTCGATGACTGAGATAGATACAGCTGAACTATGCTTTCATCCCATCTAACACCTGCAAGCCCTTCACATTCAAGGTATGTTTCTATATAAATCCTTGTTGTCACCTATTTCTTGGCTATTACCCTCAACATAAGCTTAACATTATGGTTCTTTATCTGGCCAACTAGTATCAATTTTTAATTCTTTCCATTAGTACAAACTAGAAAAAATACCAAAGAATGTAATAGAAGTCACAGCTATTCAGTTATACTGCTTTCAGTTCCCTCAGATTATTCACTGTATGCTCTATCACATGCGACTATTACAAGAGTTCATCTTTTCAATCTGGTGCATGCGATAAAGCATACTGCGAGTAATCTGAGGAAACTGAAAGAGCAGTATAACTAAAAAACAGTGGCTTCTATTTCATTCATTGGCATATATACTAGTTTGTATTAATGGAAAGACATTAAAAATGATGCTAGTTTGCCAGAGAAAGAACCTAAATGCAAAGCTGATGTTCAGAGTAATAGCTAAGATGAAGGTGAAAGAATAAGTCAATTTATGAGCTTCCATTTGAAATTAAAGCACTGTCAGGTGATTATTGCATAAAATGTAGGTACTATCATTCTAAGAGTAACAAAAGATTTTGAGAAAAGTATTTGAAACTATAATTTCAGTTTGAATTCATCAGTTTCTTATTATGCATGTGATTTGTCATACGTTGAGTACATTAATGAAACTGAAAGGACTTTACCTAAAAAACTGTGACTTCTATTGCATTCATTGATATGTATCCTAGTTTGTATTAATGGAACGAAGTTAAAAAAGATGCTAGTTTGCCAGAGAAAGAGTTATAATGCAAAGCTCGTGTTTAGAGTAACAGCTAAGAGAAAAGTGGAAAAAGGTAAAAATATAGAGGCAAACCTTGATTGAGGGGAGCTCCTACGTGATTTAAGGCATAAGATCTTGGAAATAAAAGTATAATAGTTTATGAATATTTCGATACAATCATGTATAAGTAAAGCTTGTAAAAAAGATCATTATTTTAATGTGGTACGTGTGATAGACAATGGGGTAAATAATTTGAGGAAAGTAGAAGCTCTATAACTACAAAAGTGTAGCTTCTATTGCATTCAGTTGCATATTTTCTTTAATTTTCCCAGTTTATTCCGTAGCTTTCCAAAATTTTCCGTATATATGGATCTCTTCCTTATGAAATAAGGAAGACGATGCATATATTTTTAATCGCCTGTAGAGTTCCCTGTGCATAGAAAACAGGTGAATGGGCGAAATTGTAATAAATCTTTGAATACTTCGCGCTTTTTCAGCTTCTATAATTTTTCCAGTTTATTCCGTAGCTTCCCAAAATTTTTTGTACATATGGATCTCTTCCTTATGAAATAAGGAAGACGATGCATATTTTTTTAATCGCCTGTAGAATTCCCTGTGTATAGAAAACAGGTGATTGGGCGAAGATGTAATAAATCCTAGAATACTTCGCGCTTTTTCAGCTTATTTTATTTATTTAGTAATTGTGGCGGAGCTCTGGCAACTGTTTCATTTATACGGAAATCTTCCTAATGAAATAGGGGAATGGATGTCTAATTTTTAATCGCCTGAAGAATCCCTATGTACAGGAAATGGGTGAAATGGCCTTTAATTAATATATCTTAGGAAACTTCGCTTTTTTTCAGGTTATCATAATTTTTCAGAAAATTCCGTAAGTAGTACAAATTTTTTGTATACATGGATCTCTTCTTTATGAAATACGGAAGAAGATTCATATTTTTGTTAAAATCTGTCAATTTTCCTTGTGTATAAAAACAGGAGGAAGGGCGAAAATTATAATAATTATTTTTATTTTCCGGTGTTTCCAGTGCAAGTATGGGACATATTGGAGATTATAGGAAGAAGCTGTCCAGAAAACCCAGTCGAAAACGATGGTGTTTTCGTATGAGTAGGCTGAAGAATGCCAAAATGTTAGAGACCTCCTCTTCATTAAGCATCCTTCAACGCCTGAGCAATAGTGATGATGCTACTAGTGAGAACAATAAGGTTTTTACAAAAAGTGGCGAAATTACTACGCTATGGACGGACGACGCTGCTACAATGGAAAGTGACGACGTTACTAGCCAAAGTGACAAAGTTACTATCAAAAGTGACACAGTTACTGGCAAAAGTGACAAGGTTACTAGCTGCATGGATGGGATCAACGGCGAATGGAACCAGGAGACCATCAGCAAAAGTGACGACGTTACTAGCCAAAGTGACAAAGTTACTATCAAAAGTGACACAGTTACTGGCAAAAGTGACAAGGTTACTAGCTGCATCGATGGGATCAACGGCGAATGGAACCTGGACACCATGAGCAAAAGTGACGACGTTACTAGCCAAAGTGACAAAGTTACTATCGTAAATGCCAACAATAACGGAGAGGATTATAATAAAACTGCCAGCATCTATGATTTCACGGACGAAAAAAGCGAAATCGCACTTGACAGCTTCTCAGTCAGCCTAACAAACAGTGGCTCTGGGACGATGGAAACCGATGTTTCCTCTATCAATGCTGTCGAGGGAAGAGAGAACAATTTTCTGGGACAACGACGAATTTGTGATGTAGGCTACCTTCTCGGTGAAATGTTGAAAATTTTTAATAGTCACAGTGAAGGGAAGCAATGCGAATTGAAGAATTTGCAATTCACTAAAATTCGTAAAGTTGGTCTGTTCACAGAAATATTTGTAAGATGCAAAGAATGCAAGTTTGCTGAAAAAATATGGTCAGAACCTATGGAAAAATCAAATGCATTCGATCTCAATATGTCAGCTGTTTTGGGATCAGTTACTTGTGGAATTGGTCATTCCCAATTACAAGAACTATTTGCAGGCATGAATGTATCGACCATGACGGCAAACACATACAACAAGCGTATGGCAGTTGCTGTAGACCTGTTCCGTGAAACAGCGGAGAAAAATATGAAAGAAGCAGGCGATGTGGAACGCGGACTGGCGATTCAAAGGGGTGACATCATAAATGGTGTTCCATTTATTACCGTAGTCTTAGATGGCAGCTGGCTGAAAAGATCATACGGCACAAAATATGATTCACTGTCAGGCACAGGCGCGATCATAGGCAATGTGATCGGAAAAGTTCTTTTCGTCGGCATACGGAATAAATTCTGTGCTCTGTGTACAAATTATGAAGTTAGAGGAGCAACCCCTAGAGAACACGTCTGCTTCAAGAATTTCGACAGAGGCACTTCTTCCGCTGCTATGGAAAGTGATGCCATAGTAGAAGGATTTAAAAGTAGCCTACAAATGCACGGACTCATTTATAAAACGTTCATCGCTGATGGCGACAGTAACGTTTATAAAGCGGTTCTTGACAACGACCCCTTAAGGATCACGGTTTCGTTGTGGAAAAGGTTGAGTGCACTAATCACCTTTTCCGTAATTTTTGTAAGATAATAAAAGCGGTAGGGGACATGACCCACCCTAAAGGGCCTATTAATAAGAATTTCACCGCACTTCGAAATTACATAAGAAGCCATCATCTGGAGTTTCGAAGAATAATCGAAGATGCAATGGCAATTCGAAGTGCAGGAGAAGGCTCTCGAAAGGAAAAGGCAAGATTGTTGCACAACGACATAATGAAAGTGTCGAATCACATTTTTGGCCATCATTCAACATGCAAAGGTTGCAGCTTTGAAAAAGACTGTGAAAAAATGAACGAAGAGGACAAAGTTCATTTATTGAAAGTTCACGGCTTTTATGATAAAATAGAAGCTGCGACCGTGCATCTGAGTCATCACTCAGAAAGCTTATTGTTGAATTATACGAATAATAAAGTTGAATCGTTCAATAATATTATTTGTAAAGAAGTTGCAGCTAAAAGAATTAATTTTGGCGCAAGAGGCCAATATAATGGCAGAGTATATGCAGCTGCACTGCAATACAACACCCAACAAACGCTCTCAGAAATCCACAAATATGCGTGTAAAGAAATACCTGCGGTGCTTTCGAAAGTTGAAAAGCAGCGGCAAGAAAAGGTTGCACGCACGCGGCAAAGTCGCGAAGAAAATGGGAGAGAGCGTTTGTATGTCGAATCCAGTAATGAAAATAAATATTACGGATTATCCTCGCAAAAGCCTGATCTCTCACAAGAAGTTTTCGAAAGGCATTGTGAAATTCATTTTCAAGAAATGCAGAAGAATCTCGATAACTGGGAAGATATCGAGGAGAAAACGAGAGATCAAGCGGACTCACTGCTATGGCTATCTTTGAGGAAGAAAATGCTGACAGCTTCCAATTTTGGACAAATATGTCGCATGCGACCGACAACTTCTTGTGCGAAGTTGGTAAAACAAATATTGTTTCCGATTTGTATAAATAATGCGGCATTGCAATATGGCCGAGTAAACGAGTCGAATGCAAGGAAACAATTGGAAATTGTAATGAACATTTCAATTCACCGTTGTGGATTGTTTATTGATCATGAATTTCCATACTTGGGAGCAAGTCCTGATGGATTGATAAATGACGATGGGCTTGTTGAGATAAAATGCCCATCGTCAGCGAAAACAATGTCAGCAGAAGAAGCCGTAGAGATTTTGCCATCGTGGAAGAGAGTTGTCAAGAAATGCGAAAATGGTTATGAAATGAACGAAACAAACGTTTATTATTACCAGGTGCAAGGACAACTCCATGTTACGCGCAGAAACTATTGCATATTTGCGATATGGACGCCTAAGAGCATGCTGACGACGCGAGTCCCTCGCAATGACGATTTCTGGGAAAACAACATGAAAAAGCAGTTGACACGATTTTATGAAGAGTGCCTGCTTCCAGAAATTGTTGATAGTCGTCACAATCGTAACATGAGTATACGCGATCCCCAATTCATATTGGAGGCAAAGGAAAAGGCACGCATTATTAAAGAGACGAAGGAGTCGAAGAAGAATAATGCGTCGCAAAAACGAAAAGCAGAAGAAGTTTCAGAGGATGACGACTGCATCATGCTAAGTGTATCAGAACATAATGATACAATGGAGAGTGCAAGGAGCCGTCGATGCACCATTGAAAACTTAGCTGCAACTGTGGAAGATGTAGAGAAAAATGTTTCGCCCATCAATTCAAGATTGAATGATGACTCTCTGAATGAATTCCTCAGAATCATCAGAGAGACTACGGATATCGAAACAGAAAATCCTCTGTTTATTGCATACCCAAAATTAGTGAGAACAGCTACAAAGCCGAGAAGCATTGCGATACTCGGTGGCAATTGTACTGATCACTGGAGATGCATTTATGTTGAAAACGAGAAGCTTTTCGTTTATGACAGCTTACCAAACTGCAGTTACCAGAAGCTGTCTAATGCTGAACGAGAGTATATTAGAATACGGTACCCTTGGATAAGAATACGTCAAATGACATTTCCAAGGGTGCAAGTTCAACCAGATGGTTGTAGCTGCGGCATATATGCTGCAGCTTTCGCAACCTCTGTTGCACTGGGCTACGATCCTAGCGAACAAACGTATTCAACAAATGTTTCCAAAATGAGGAAACATTTCATGCAAATTGTTCAGCAAAAACAATTGTCTGCTTTTCCAAGCCAATAAACGTGTTAATCTTTTATGTTTTTCAATAAAATTTCTACTAAATCTTGAAAAGATTTTTAACAAGAAATTTATAACATTTGAAAAACAGCTTCAATCTCTTTGGAGATTGAAGAAATTGGAAGCAGAGGAGTCTCTTTGCTTATAGAAAATATTGAATTCACCAACACTTCCTATTTCTCTTTATGAGGAATCATCATACAGTTTTCATGTTTGAAAAGAAGGAAGTCTGATCCAGTGCGGTGAATACAAATTTCTATAAAGAGAGACATTTTTTTTGAGATTAGGAGGGGTTTTGGTAAGTAGGTTTGCACTTTGTGAGCATTCCTACATATCATCAACCGAAGTTGATGATACCTGCCCCTCCAAAAGAAAAGTGAGCAAACAAATGTACACTGAAAAAAAATTTGCAGCTTACAATTGTTTCTCGTTACTATAAGGAACAAAATTTATTGATAGAAAGAATAAATTTATTGATATAATATGAATGATGAATAAATATTACTGACATATCATATGAATAACTTAGTTCGGCCTATCAATAAATATTGTTAATTATTATAACGTATTGCGAATGTAAGTTGCAAAACATTTTTCAGTGTGTTTGCAAGAGTTCACAACGTGATGATGTCGGAGACCTTGCTGATAGCGGTGAGTAACACAATTCAATATCTATTTTACAATAATTGTTTAAATTTTATGAGACAAAATTCGTTAGTTACGGTAATGGGAATATTTCTGTATACAGTGTGATTTATTTTAATCCATCTAGACGAATATATGTAAATCTAATCGTAGAGTACAAAATATTAAAAAAAAAGTTTATTTGGTGTCGAACGTAAAAGATTGTTGCGCTATTACTTTGGCTATCTTCTTTCCCCCTCGAAACTACAATTTTTGTTTGAAAAATGTTGTTATTCGACCATTATATGTTGAAAAATTTGTATGGAGTGACTAAAATAAATCACACTGTATATATTAGAATATTATATATGGGGCATTCCACATTAGGTTGAAACTGGCAGCCAAACAAAAGCAAAGCAGACAACTTTTGAATCGGACTTCAGTCGTATCTCTGCTTTCAGTGTTAAAAAACTCTAAAAAGGGAGTTGAGATCCCTAATGAAATTCATACTGATCAATGCAGAATTTTATAGGCTACAGGACTGTATGATTCAAAAAAATTAAAAAAATTTCCTGCTAGCCCAAAAACTTGACTAAATGTCGAAAAACTTGAAAATTCAGTCGTATCTCTGCTTTCAATGTTAAAAAAATCTAAAAAGGGAGTTGAGATCCCTAATGAAATTCATACTGATCAATGCAGAATTTTATAAGCTACAGGACTGTATGATTTACAAAAATTAAAAAAATTTCCCTGTCGGTGAAATATGATGATAAAGAGTTTATACTCTTATCTTTCCTTTGACATTTATTTCTATGCTCAAAAGGTTCATGTTTCGCTTTTGTTTGGCTGCTAGCTTTGGTTGCCAGTTTGAGACTTATTTTTGGCGTGAAATGCTCCATATTTATATTTAGTTTTACTATATCATTTATAATATAAAGAAAAAAACATAAGCCTTCATTTTTGTTTCAGGTGAACTGCTTTCTGAAGGTTTCCACGCGCGAGCCGTTGGCCGTGAGCCGCGAGACACGGCGAACCACGAGTCGCGAGCCTTCAGCCGTGAGCCGTGAACCACCACGAGCCACGAGCCACGAGCCGCGAGCAGCGCGCGAGTAGTCAGCTGGGCGAAAGGGGAGAGGCAACCGCTGCTCGCAGTGGAAAATGCCTGTAAGCGCCCGGCTTATTCCCCGCCCGGCTACTCTCCTCTCGCGCAGTGGGAGGGGGAACTCTTTCCCCTCCAGCGTGCTACTCGCTAGCGGCATCGCGCGTATGCCACTAGATGGCAGTTTTTTCAATTTCGGGCGAAACTGCAGCGCGTGGTAACTCCGTCGCGGCCGCGCAACGCTTGAGGGATCCCGTTAATCTTATTTAATCCAATCAGTTCTATCCTCATCAATGAATATGAAAATGTTCTGTCTTAATTTATCTGCAAATAGAAATACCACACAGTATATACTACATCCTGTATTGTAAAATATAATGTTATACTTATATAATTCGCGAATCCTTCAGTCACTGTTAATTGAATTTATTTATGGTTTTAGAAATTTAATAGATTCAATATCGCACACGATAAATAAGCTCACTGCATTAAACAAAAATAACTTCAAAATACAATTTACACAGTTCAATGTAGTCGCCGTATTAATTATCGATTATATCGATTTTAATTGACAGTTTACAACCATATGTTTGATCGTTGAGTATATTATGTTGGAAGCGTTGTGAAAATGACGTCATTTTTCTTAGCGACCAACTTCAGCCCGAGACATACATACATTTTGACTGGAGAAGATTATGAAGAAGAATCTTATTTTCGATATATATATAGCTAACTGAGTATGATATCTCTGGATTGCGTGAACCGATTTTGATGTTCATGGGCTCAAATAAAAGCTTATTCCAAACCATTTCAAGAAAAGCTTTACTGAAATCATGGCAGTGTATCTTTTACGGAGAAAAATCGATTTAAAAATTGAGACGGCCAATCTTGCTGTATAAGATACAGTAGTGCCTCGACGGCGGTATAGGCATGACTTTTTCTACTTTTATGTACTTGCCGTCGAGACACTACCGTCTCTTGATATTTAACACCACAACATAGAGTTAACAAAAACCTTGTGGAATATATTTCTCTTGCTTCAGCACAACATGCAATTAATTGCAACTGATAAAATCAGTGAAAGCTGCATTAATTCTGTTTGAATAAGAACTTAGTATGTATTTGGGAAGAAAAGTAATTAATTTTACCTACTGTTTCTTCCTGTATACTATGTTTATTTGTAATAGCACTGGAATTAAATATAAGTCTCTCTTGGTAAACATTTTGTAGATATCACAGAGTCTTTCATATAGAATTTATGTCTCTCATAGTAGTACCTGTCAATACACAATAAATATATAATTGCAATATTTATCTTGGATATCATTTACAACTACGATATGTCTATAGGTCTGGTGCATACTGCATTGGTCAATTCTGTCATCTTTGGTTGACATTTTCTAAATACGTATACATCCACACATTCTAGCATCATTACCAATGTGTTGATACGCACAAGGCCTATAACCATAAATAAATCAATACGTACCAGTGTATGCTAGAGTAACGCCTGACTGACAGAAGAAGACTATTTGTATACTCAATGAATTTGGTCTTCTCATATTTATACATCTATATAACAAAGACAATAAAAAATTCACAAAGATATTTGTTGTTTAACTTATTATTGCAATTATTATTTTAATATAGATTTAACTTATCTAACATTCAATCATGTCCATTTTGTGAATGCTGACAGAATGTAATAAAGGTTAGGAGTAAATACATTTTACCCCTAAAAATGCATCTCTTGAAATAAAATAGTGATAAATATGAAATTATTTATTTTATAAAACTACCCTTTTCGCTTATTATAAGTCCTTTCAAAATGAATAAAAAGTAAACAATATCTATTATTTTTATTAGCACCTGTAGACTAAACAACTCTCATAGTAATTATACACTTTTTTCACAGATGGTGTTAACAGTTGTACACAGACTTATCTATAATAACTGTTTCTATGTACTATAGTTTAGTTATTTCTATAGGATCTGCCATTGCCAACCGTCAAACTAGAAGTCCAAAATCCTTTTAGGAAAATTGTCGCCGTCCCAGCTCCCTGACCGGACAATTTCCCTGGGGTATTCCACAGAAAAATCCCCTGCCATAGGAGGAAGCAAGGGTGGAGAAGTGGTTTAGGGAAGGGGTAGTCCCCTTACCCCGCAGCCTCCTTCTCCACGAGCTCTAGTGGTTCCGAGCCACCCCAACCTCTAGGGTGAAGTTACCCCTCCCTACTACCCGACTCTTGCGAGAGCTCTGGACTGTTAGGGTAGGAACAATGGGTCCGAGTAAGCCCTCGGAGGCAGTGTGATAGGGGAAGCAGAGGGTGGATTTCTCCCGGCCTCGCCAGCAGTGCTGTTAGATCGTGCCGGATTTCTCTCCCCACCACGCGACCGTAGTCTCACTAACACACGGTCAGCCGGTAGCATCGGTGAGACATCCCTACTCATGCGCAGCTCCCTAGTCACGCACACCATTGCAGCGATACGTGCGTGTCTCGGCTGCCTTCGCTGGGTCTCGGTCGGATTCGGCACAACTGCAGAGCGAGAGAGAGCAGTATAGTTTTCTCGGCCCTCTCACTCTCTCCCAATCTTGACTGTCTCTTAGCCAAGGAAGCGTGGCAAAATCCTTTTCAGCTAGCACGGCAAGTGTAGTCCAGTCAAATCAATAAAAATAATTACCAAAAAATCGTAAATTTTTTTTTAAGTGGTAAATACTAAGGAGCGAAAATTTGCAAAATTCAAACTCCTAAGGGGTTGCCTAATTTGGGGGGGGGGGGGTGAAAAATGTTACCAAAAATAATTCGACTACTGTACTTCGTAGAATGACAATTTTTTTTTATTTAACTTAGAAAAATATTCTCTACAACTATTATTGGACAATATTTTTTGTAGCGAAATTGGTTAAAAAGTTATTCAGGAAAAAGGAATACAAATTTTGCAATTTTAACTTATTTAATTTAATATTTTGAATCCGGCTATTTTAATCGAAAATAAGTTTAAATATTTTTTGTAGGGTATTTAATTAGCTAGAATCCAAGTTAGTTAAAATATGATTTTTGTCAAATGGAACCTTAGGTAGGGTGCATCGCGCGAAGTTTATTATTTTAATGACTTATTTTGCTCAGCGAATGAAGTACACATCTTTACTTGCTATTCGTTATGTTCAAACATTGAGCTCCTCGTGTTTTTAATATATTTACAAAAAATGCTTTAAATAATAAATTCTTTTCCACCCTACCCTGGAGGTAGAGTTGGAGGCGCATTTTTTTTTAACGTGGTATCCCCAGAAGGTATATTCTACAGGAATGCTTTTTAAGCTAACTTTAACACAATTATAACGAAATTTGTTAAAGGGAATACTGCCAAGACATGCATTTGGAAACATTGGTGGCCTGGCCTAGTTTTGCCAAAATCGTCGGATAGTATTTTATTTTAGTAGTATAATGTGCTAATAATTGCATTTTTTATTTATTATGGAGTCCAATATGTTAATGGTTATTAAAAAAAAATCCTTGCAATGAAAAAAAAAATTTAAACTTCGCCAAGACTCAAACACGAGCCCGCCGCGTGACCAATGGTAACCTTACCATCTGCGCTACAGGGCTCACTTGGTGTACCAGAGGCAAAACAGCTTTTTAAAGACTTACTACAATTCTTTCATTAATCCGTCATAAACAATAAAGAATTTGCAGCAATAATAAATACATTTATTTACACACCATTATTGCACTAAATTTATTATGTTTTTTATTTGAAGCATACATTTTGCATGAAGATACGACAGTTTAAGGGTGTTCATGCAATACTCTAAATTCAAAAATATTCATACGCTCTATTATCATAAATCAATTGAGTAATCTTATAATATATGTTATGTGTAATCGAATAATTAATGGTAATTGAGCGTGTTAATATTTTTGTATTTAGAGTATTGCATGAAAACCCTTAAACTGTCGTATCTTCATGCAAAATGTATGCTTCAAATGAAAAACATAATAAATTTAGTGCAATAGTGATGCGTAAATAAATGTAATTATTATTGCTGCTAATTCTTGATCGTTTATGACGGATTAATGAAAGAATTGTAGTAAGTCTTTAAAAAGCTGTTTTGCCTCTGGTACACCAAGTGAGCCCTGTAGCGCAGATGGTAAGGTTACCGTTGGTCACGCGGCGGACTCGTGTTCGAGTCTTGGCGAAGTTTAAATTTTGTTTTTTTTCATTGCAAGGATTTTTTTTTAATAACCATTAACATATTGGACTCCATAATAAATAAAAAATGCAATTATTAGCACATTATACTACTAAAATAAAATACTATCCGACGATTTTGGCAAAACTAGGCCAGGCCACCAATGTTTCCAAATGCACGTCTTGGCAGTATTCCCTTTAACAAATTTCGTTATAATTGTGTTAAAGTTAGCTTAAAAAGCATTCCTGTAGAATATACCTTCTGGGGATACCAAGTTAAAAAAAATGCGCCTCCAACTCTACCTCCAGGGTAGGGTGGAAAAGAATTTATTATTTAAAGCATTTTTCGTAAATATATTAAAAACACAAGGAGCGCAATGTTTGAACATAACGAATAGCAAGTAAAGGTGTGTACTTCATTCGCTGAGCAAAATAAGTCATTAAAATAATAAACTTCGCGCGATGCACCCTACCTAAGGTTCCATTTGACAAAAATCATATTTTAACTAACTTGGATTCTAGCTAATTAAATACCCTACAAAAAATATTTAAACTTATTTTCGATTAAAATAGCCGGAATCAAAATATTAAATTAAATAAGTTAAAATTGCAAAATTTGTATTCCTTTTTCCTGAATAATTTTTTAACCAATTTCGCTACAAAAAATATTGTCCAATAATAGTTGTAGAGAATATTTTTCTAAGTTAAATAAAAAAAAATTGTTATTCTACGAAGTACAGTAGTCGAATTATTTTTGGTAACATTTTTCACCCCCCCCCCCCCCCCCCAAATTAGGCAACCCCTTAGGAGTTTGAATTTTGCAAATTTTCGCTCCTTAGTATTTACCACTTAAAAAAAAATTTACGATTTTTTGGTAATTATTTTTATTGATTTGACTGGACTACACTTGCCGTGCGAAAAGGATTTTGCCACGCTTCCTTGGCTAAGAGACAGTCAAGATTGGGAGAGAGTGAGAGGGCCGAGAAAACTATACTGCTCTCTCTCGCTCTGCAGTTGTGCCGAATCCGACCGAGACCCAGCGAAGGCAGCCGAGACACGCACGTATCGCTGCAATGGTGTGCGTGACTAGGGAGCTGCGCATGAGTAGGGATGTCTCACCGATGCTACCGTCTGACCGTGTGTTAGTGAGACTACGGTCGCGTGGTGGGGAGAATAATCCGGCACGATCTAACAGCACTGCTCGCCAGTGGAGGCGCTGCCGTTGAGTTGTCAAAAATTGCCGTGGAGGCGGTGGTGCCGGAAGGCGAGAAAAGGCTGCTCTGATGCTGCGGCTGCGGGAGCTGCTGAGCGGTTTGGGCTGCGATAGGTCCTTATCAAGGACCCATCTATATAATTTCGCGGCACGAAACTTGCCAGCGAGAGAGCTGCTCGTGGCGCTGGCCACCTAGTGGCCAGGCGCGCAAGTCGTGCCGCTGCCGCGACGTGCCAGGGCCAGTTGACGCGCAAGCGCGCCGCGGTGAAAGATAGATAGAGACAGATAGAGCGGCTAGACGCTGCCGGTCTAGCCGTCTACTGTGAGCGCAAGAGAGATGGGAGATATAACAGAAAAATGCGGAATCCTCTTCTCAACATTTTCTGCTCCTCCCATTCTCGAACAACAATGTACAAGGATTTGTTGAATCATCTTTTTCATTAACAGGAAATGAGATTGTTTCGCTATTGCAAGCAAGTAAGACTCTAAAGGTTCCGTCTAAAAGTAGCCAACAGCATTGCAATTGTTGTGGTAAAAACTTTTAATATATATTTTTGTAAAACTTGTTATTTATTTGTCATAAGCAATATAATGTATTTTATTTCAGAAACCCGCAAAAATAAATATAAAGAGGAATTTAAGCAATTAAGAAGGCAGCTATTAAGCATCGAAACACTTTTGAGAGAAAAGTTAGAGGATAGCAGCAAGTTTATGAGCAACAATATCTCAACAGATCTTTTTCCATTAAGAACCATTGTGGACTTAAAAGACTTCGATTCTAAATTGGAAAATCAGTCAGCGGCGAGAAGTCAATTGGTAAGTACTGAGTACAATGTTTACAAGTTAAAAAAAAACCTTTCCGTACTTCCTAATTTCTAAATATTTTATTTTCTCCAAAAAATTGGTTTTTCCTTGTAACACCCTTCCATATCCTTCCTTTTAATCTAGGAGAGTCTATTAATTAGAATTGGTGGAGGTAATTACAAGGTTTTCACTAAAAATAGCTTAAAACACCTGATTTCCAATGAATTGGGTACCTGCCTAACTTGGACAGGCCAAAAAATAGATATTCATTAAAGACGACGAATTTAGTTTAAATTGTAAGCGGTAAATCCATTAATTTCAAATTTACACACCTCTCCTTCAAATTTTCTTCTATTTATTTATTTATAATAATATAATATTTATAAATCTTTGATAATATTTGTAAAAACTATATATAATATTGAATGTGTTACATATCAGATTTAGTAGTTAATCAACACGGTTGTTCCATTTCCATTGTGCTTACTTTCATGCAAGAATGGATAAGAAGATCGGGAGATCGCGTGCGGGCTCTTGTCGGAAGACGAGCAACACCATAAAGGTATTATCATTTTATTAATATTTCATTTGCATTAATTTAACAATAATTATTATTTTTCAGATTCTTGTAAAACTTTTTGTAAATAGTGTAAATAAATAGTATAATATTTTAAGATATAGAGTAGCGGTCAATATAAATGTTACATCGTATGAAATGAGACTTTTCACATTGTCTTCAATATAAAAAAAGAAGAATCTGTAATATAAATCTTTAGTTGCCATTGTCCTTATTCTTGTGATGATTTTGAACCCATTTTTGTTGCTGTTAAGCCTTTCTATAAGTAGTTGTATATATTTACTTAAACAGATGTGTTTTTGTGCACAGTCAAAAAAAACGTTACATTTTTTAAACTTTAACAAAACTAAATTTTGGAACAAAGAAAATGATAACTTTACATCAAATATTCATTTGGATATAAGTATAAGCTTATTAGTATTCAGTGCCAAAGCCTTTTGCAGCTAGAACAGCTGCACAACGAACGGGCATTGTCTACTAATTTAAGAATTGTGTCTAATGAAATTTTCTTTCATTCTTCATTTAGTGCTACCATAAGACTATCGAGATTCTTAAATTTTTTGACTCTAACACGTCGTTCAAGGTGATCCCACAAATTTTCGATTGGGTTGAGATCAGGTGACTGTGCCGGCCACTCCTTCACATTGATATTGTTATTATCTAACCATGCTTTTACTAGACGCGAGGTGTGTTTAGGATCACGATCGTGTTGAAAAATTCATTTAGGAGTCATTTTTTCATTTGCATAAAGTAACATTGTATTTTGAAGTAATTCACGATACGCTGCACTTGTCATTATGCCTATAGTTCCCACGAGTGGACCGATTCTATCTCTGCTAAAACATCCTACAAGAAAAATAGATTTAACTTCATGCTGTATTTGAAATAAAAATCAATGTCTTACCCCAAACCATTACATTGCCTCCTCCATATTTCACTGTGGGCACTTGGTAGCCTCTATCAAACCGTTTTCCAAGTGGTCGACGAATGTATTTTATACCATCAGAAGAAAACAATTTAAACTTACTCTCGTCGGACCATAATACTTTTGCCCAATCAACTTTATTCCGTGTAAGGTGACGATGTGCAAAATCAAGGCGTGCTTTGCGGTTTTTAGCTGATATAAGCGGCTTTTTACACGGTCTCCTTGCATACAAATTTGCCTCACGCAGTCGTCTGCGAGCCATTTCAACGCTTACTTCTAAATCCATGTGCTGTTTGGCAAATTTGCAGATATCGGTGGCAGTTTTTCTAGGGTCAGTTTTAACAATTCTAAGCAACCTGCGATCTTCTTTGCTGATTGTGACACGTGGACGTCCACTTCCAGGTTTTCTTTCCACAGAATTTGTTTCTAAAAACTTTTTAAAAATTCGAGAAACTGTCATTGTGCTTACGTTGAATTCTGAAGCAATATCACGATGACTACGCCCATAAAGCTTTCCATTAACTATAGCTTTACGAATATCACTTCCAACTTGCTTTGGCATTATAACCAGACTAACTCAAATTTACCAAATGCCGATCAGAAGCACACACACAGGTAGCATAAATATTATCGTAACGTTTTTTTTGACTGTGCACAAAAACACATCTGTTTAAATAAATATATACAACTACTTATAGAGAAGCTTAACAGCAACAAAAATGGGTTCAAAATCATCACAAGAATAAGGACAATGGCAATTAAAGATTTATATTACAGATTCTTCTTTTTTTATATTGAAGACAATGTGAAAAGTCTCATTTCATACGATGTAACATTTATATTGACCGCTACTGTATTTGCATTTGCATATTTTGCATGGTCCATTAAAGAGGGTAAATATCGAAGAATAGGAAAAAATAGATTCTTTTATTTCTACTTTTAATTTTGAGGTACCACTTGTTCTTTCAGTTAAAATATATTTGAAATTTTCAGTTACCCAAACAAATACATTAATACTTTTACACAGGTTGAAAAATTAAATTCTTTTATTTTTTATAGAAAGTGTTAATCGTTGATGCCAGATCTTACACGACGGCGGTAGCTAATCGAGCGCGAGGTGGAGGCTGCAAATGTCTAGGTATTATCCAAGCTGCTATACACATGCAGTTTATGAATTTATCATGTATACATTCGACGAAAATGTTTCCATGCCATGCGGCAACTTTGTGCCTCGGATGCTGATCAGCCAACGTAATTATTTATCTTTTTCGATTTGGAAAACAAGGAATAAAGGAAATTAAGACAGTTTTGATTATAATTGTTTCGTAATGACATTTCAGCTGGCTGAGTTTACTGGAATGGACGCGATGGCTTCAACAAAATGTCAGGATTATTAAGGGCAGCAGTCACAGTAGCTTCGGCTATTGAGAGAGATGGCAGGCCAGTATTAGTCCATTGCAGTGATGACTGAGACCGAGCGCCGCAAAGAGTAGCGCTGGCCCAGATTTAACTCGATCCTTACTACCGTACGATGGAGGTAATTGGATGTTATTAATATTCCATAATGAAATTGAACTTTTGTGAATAATACTTCTCATTGTCACGATTCAGTGAGAAAACAAACGTATATCTCTCGTTTACGATAAGAGTGTTTTTAAGTTTATTTTCAGTAATTTTATATTGTGTTATCAATAAATACAAATTTGTAATTTATAAATATCTGTCATTGTTTCTTTTCAGCTGTAGTGGCTATAAATTATGTTCTTAAGAAAGAAAGGAATATTAATGAAGTATGTTTTTTACATTAATATATTTTTTTTCTTTCTTTTGAACATCAATTTATAGCCACTGTACATTTTAGACCATTCCTTCCTCTAAATGATTTAAATTTTCGAGCATTTACGTAATTACTGCGCATGCGCATAGAAAATCCTTTATTTGACTATAACAGTAGACTATTAGTAAACTAAAATCTGTTGACTTTTAGTAGACTAAATTCTGTTGACTATAAGTTGACTAAAATATGTTGACGTTCGGCTGACGATATAAGTGGCGCATTAGTCAACTAAAAGTACGCCTTTTAGTCAACTATTAGTCAAAATGAAGTCAGCCTTTAAGTCACCCATGGCAGATGAAACGCCAGCTTTTTGTCATCTTTTAGGGTGAACCCTACCAAGTCGGATTGACTTAACCCAGAGTTAAAGTAGTATAGTTCCCGTTACATTAACTATACCACTTTAACTCTGGGTTAAGTTAACCCGACTTGGTAGGGTTCACCCTTAGTCGACTTTGTGCTGTTAGGGCTTGTTCTTCTTCAATCTATCGCGGATGTATTCGCCCTGAAGTTAGCCGTTTTGTCGTCATTTTTCTTCTACTGCTGCGCTGCCCACCTTTTTTTTACTTTGACAGTTTTGCTCTCTATGTTAATGGGTGCATTCAGCCCACACAACAGTTGCGCAGCTATTGATTGATTCTATGCTGAACATACTTAAGCGGACTGATACTTTCCAACATGTTGAGGGAGCGGTCGCCATTTTACTCATCATTTGAAATTGGCGTTGAGTTACGATTTATTATGATGGATCAATAATTAGTTTACCGGTTCCCATATAAAAAGATGTCAATACAGGCAATACAGCTGTTTGAAATGGTTTATGTGCTGTCCTAATCTTCAAAATGCACATTTCCCTCCAATTTCCTTATTATTATTAACTGCATGGTAATTTTGAGAAATTTACCTATAGTTATACTATTTTTGTACATGCATATATCAGGTAAGTATATACATTGAATGTAAAAATGTAATATTTTATTATGTACACCTTTACTGCCTCAATAATTTATTCTACTTTATTTTATAAATATAGATAAAACAAGTACAATTTTTCATTATGTTCATTTTAAAATAATTATAAAAATGGCTAATGAGAAAGAGGCTTTTCAATGTTTTGAATTAGAACATTTTTATAATGGACAGATATATAAAATAGTAGATTCAATAAAGGTACACTACAACTTGCAAATAGGTAAATTAATTTTTATTAGATAAATATTATTTTAAACTTATATTAGTATTGCTACACTACAAAAATTTTGGCTGACCCTTCGATTTTCGTACACTATAACTCGACCAAAATCTAAAACATAAGTTAGGCGCCAGGTTCCCTAAAGAACCACTGTACTGTAGTGATCGCGAAATACGGTAATCGTCAAACTGTAATACCAACTAGCTCAGTGAGTATAGGGTTAGGATTGCGTAAGCGGAGAGTGGGTGAGTCCCTGAAACGTAAAATGCGGAAGGATTTGGCAGTTAGGGTCAAATCACTACATACTATATTCGATAATAGATTCTCTATATTTCCATAAAGACAACGCTATATATGCCAGATCTCATAGCACACAGATCGTTATTCGTATACTGTAAAACTATAATGATGAATGGTATGGAAGACGGTTTTTCGGAGCGCTCGGGATCAATCCAACGAATTTCTCTACTAAAACTACTAACTAATCAAATAAAGGCCTTCTCAAGGCAGGTGTTTCTCCTGCGACCTTTCATCAAAACGGAACGATACCTTCTCGAAGAGAACCGAACGGAGTAGCTCCTTTCGGGGAGAATTCGACCTCGGGATGCACCCCTGGTTAAACGCGACGAACTATACTAAACGTTACTGAAATCCGAACATGAACGAATATCCCGAACACTCTTTATAACCGAATTCAACCCATCAACTATACTAGAAGCGCATACTCAAAGTTCGGAAATGACAATGAATCTAGTACTGCATTAAATACACGGTAATCGATAATAGAACTTAACGTAAGTTGCATATAAATCTATATACATTCCATATCCGAAAATCCATAGGTGACTTGGTCATCGAATTAATTGCGAATCTCAGAGTTTCCTTGACGATAGATTATGATTCCAACTATCAATTTATGGGTCTAATTCCCAATTCAGGCACTTTGGGAGCAGGTTTAACTCGTAACTCGTGATTTTTGACAATCTCAAGGCGATTAAGCGCGTTTTCTTGAATTTTACTCGTATTATAAAGGATTTCTAGGAGCTGGGACTCCCGCTAACCTTTTCCGCTGAAGTTCAAGGAGGCGGCTGGATCCCTCGACGGAGGTAGAGTAGAGCAGAGCTGAGCAGAGCCGAGCAGAGTAGAGCCGAGCAGAGTTTAGCTGAGCAGAGCAGAGCCAAGCGGAGCAGGGCAGACTAGCGTCGAGCAGAGTTGAACAGAGCAGGGTTGAGCAGGGCAGAACACAGCAGAGCAGAGCAGAGTCGGGCAAAACAGAGCCGAGTAGAGCAGAGCTGAGTCGCTTCCACACTTGTCTATTACTACGATACGAGTCTTCAATTCACGTCTGACTTCTTCCAGGACTAGAGTACGAGTGTCGCAAAATTCGGAAGGCGCAAGCAACGAGCTGTTGGTCCTTTACCCCCAACTTATCATAATTCTCAATCTAATAGGTAGAACCGATTAGGTTATTGGTACCACCAATCAGACTCACGATCCGACTTCTTCCGAAAATTCAACTTGAATATTCGGGAGTCGCGGAAAGCCGAAGTTCGTTAGGCCGATTTAACATACTACTTATGGGCCAGGATCGTTACTCTATTTTTATGACCCATCAATCACCGAACTTTATACAGTATTTCAGATGATAGGTAGGCCAATTGTACATGACGCGGTATTATGGCCTTGATAATATGACCATAATATGTATCATCGTTCTAGAGGAAAACATATATGTCTTTTTAGTGAACATGTACTGTCTTAAAATAGTACAGGGTCACAGTGTAAATAATGTCATATTATAGATGAAAATTTTCTGTGGCAATATATGGAGAAAAATTTATTATCACAAGAAACATTAGAAGAACCAATAAATAATTTGGAAATAAATAATAATGAAGAACCGGCAAATAACTTAGAAGTATTGGAAGAAAGTGAAAATAATGTAGCACAAAATTTATCATCAGGTACGTAAAACAATAATAATTTAACTGTAAATCTATACAGGGTGTTTCACGTAAGGCGCCCCAGCTCGAAATGAGGACTCAGAGGGCATGGTGGGGGCAGATGCATCTAATTGGCCGCGGAGGGAGAGAGAAGGATTAATGTGGAGAAGGATAGAGCTATCCTTTACTAGACAATACGCCTAGCGTATCGCTGCCCCTCCCTTCCCCGCTCACATCAGTCATCTTTGGTCAACTATTATCCTCTTTCTCTTACTCTCTCTCCAACCGCGGCCAATAAGATGCATCTGCCCCCACCATGCGCTCTAAGTCCTCTTTTCGAGCTGGGGCGCCTTACGTGAAACACCCTGTATATTATATTTAGAATTCAAATAATTTTGTAGGATTAAAATTTACATGGACTAATAAAAGTACGAAACTCGTTATAGCTCTCTATGCTGAGAGGAAACATAAATTCAGAGACCCCAAAATAAAAAAAAAAATTTATAGACTGAAATTAGAAGCGAATTCAAAAATAAAGGTTATGGATATTTAAGTGTAGAGTTTTTAGATAGAAAATTAAGCAATATGAAGAAAACTTATAGAACAATAAAAGAAAACAAAAATTCAACGGGTCGTGGAAGAATAAACTGGGAATATTATGATGAATTTGAAGACATATTTTCAAATGATAGAACAATTAATTATGGTCCCACACAGTGTCTTCATTTCCACTGAATGAGTTACCAACACTTCTGACTCCAGCTATGCCTACTATTGCTGAAGACAAACATTTTGATCCAGATGATCCAGCACCGATTGATGCTATTAACCAATTACCATCAACAATTTCAATGTATTCGGAGTTCACACCTACCAACTTTTGAGAGCTCCTTCAACTGAAACCTTTTTACCTTCTCTACCGTCCTCCAGAGACTCAAATAACTCTTTAGAGGATCTTAATAGCAATACTAGAGCACAAAAAAAATAAGGCACTGTATGATTTAAGAAAAAAACTATTAGCTACCGAAGAGGAAAGAGTGAAATCATTTAAAAAATTAACAGAAGCTAATGAAGAATATAATCAGATTCAAAGAGAAAGGAACGATAGTATAAAAAATTATTTACAATCATTACTTGACAAAAATGGTTAAAGGCTTGTGCATATTCCATCCTATTATTATAAGTATTACGTTTTTATGTAATGATAAATGATTTCAGTATAATACTCAGACGTATTTTTTATTAAATATACAACATTATACTTATGTTTGTAATGTATACCCGTTAAGTTACATGTCTATTGTTAATTGGTCATAGATTTTATAAAACCTTGTCAACTTAAATAAATAAATTTAAAACGAATTCATTATATTTCTTCTTTTTTCTTCAGCCATTGATCTCGATTGCGCATTTTCTATAAAATTGTCATTTATACATGCATCATCATTATCGTTCATATCAATAGATTCATCATTATCAATCCCATTATTTTCTATTATAAGATTATGTAACACACATGCTGCTGCTATTATGTTATTACCTAATTGAAAATCAGATATGTCAAGAAATTTAAGTCATCTAAATTTACAATTGAGTAAACCAAATGCACGTTCAATCACGACCCTTGTGGCACATAATCTTTTATTATACTTCATTTGATCTTCAGTTAAGTGTCCGGTATCTCTAAATGGTGTTTATAAGTAGTTCGACAGCGGGTAGGCTGAGTCACCAAGTAAATGCTGGTGGACGGGAAGTGCTTGTGGTATTTCTAAGTACTTATAAATTGGATTGTTTCTAAAAACTGTAGCATCATGCATTCTTCCCGGTAAGTCAATAAATCAGTCAACAAACTTACAATAGGGGCCACATATTCCTGAAATTATTATTTTTGCTTAACAGTATTTCTTAATTTTCACAAATTATGTATAAAGGCATATCGTTTAAAATTTTCAAATCTATCCATTACCTTGTAATATTATTGAATGAAAACCTTTCAGATTATAAAAATCTATAGCATTGTTAACTGGTTGTTTGCAAGGTATATGGCACTTATCAATGGCTTCAACTACACCAGGAAAGCCATTAAATCTTGTTTCAAAAATCTATATGAAATATTGTTTTTGCGTTTAATTAATCGTAGTTGGTTGTATGATACTCTGCTGATACTGTTTGATCCTGTGGGAAGGTGGGTAAAGAAAGTAACACTTGATTTGATCCGTACATGCACACTAATTTATTTGGATCTCACATAAATTATCCGGTATAAAAAAACCCTCGTCTTATAGAGGGAAAAAAGCTCTCGATGGATAATATTAAGATTACAAGACTTACGCAGTATAGAATATTATCTATGATCCATAAATCGCTGGCCAGCGCTACGCACTCCCGGACAATTCGCCCACGGACTCTCACACAGACCGTCAATCCGACAGTCCTCCTGCTATACCAGTAAAACCTTCGAAAATAGTACCGTCCTCCGGTCAGTGAGGAGAATCACCCAAAACGTCCCAGGACTATCGTACTACTCGGTCTCGATTTGGCGAATGAATGCTGATCAGGTCGCCCGGCGCTCTCTTTCCTCCCGCGGAGTAATTCCTGTCCCTGGGCCCTACTTTCGAGTAATATACATGTATCGTACAAACTATAGGCCGTGAACGCGGGCTTGATCTAAACTTCAAATGTACGCCTAAATAGTAATAATACGCAAACATTTCCGCCCGCCTTCGTCAGCATGACGAACTGATGACAGTCGTTAAATTTAGTCTTGATTCGATATCTTCTTAGAATTATCTCCATCGGTATACAAGGGGCATAAACGAGATATGTGTCTTCGAAAATTGGATGTCGCCGTCTTGATAGTGACTACCCTCACTGTCCCGTCTGCGGCGGGATGCAATTCGATCACTCGTCCTAGAGGCCATTTAGCAGGCGGGTAGCGATCATCGCGCAGAGTGACTAGTTGGCCTACACCAAAATTGACCTCACGAGAACGCCATTTGCTTCTAGACTGGAGATGGTGGAGATACTCCTCCGACCATCTTTTCCAAAAGGAGTTCCTCATACGATGGATTAATTGAAAACGACTTAATCGGTTTTCTGCAACTGCTGGTACGTCGGCTTCAGGAAGTACTCCTGACTCTTGCCCGATTAAAAAATGTGCAGGAGTCAAAGCGTGTAAATCATCCGAGTCTCCTGTTAGAGGGCACAAAGGCCTGGAGTTTAGACAAGCTTCAATTTCAATCAGGAGCGTGGTGAATTCTTCATATAACAACTTGATCACCCATAATCCTCTTTAGATGATGCTTCGTAGACTTGACCCCGGCTTCCCAGAGTCCGCCGCAATGAGGGGTGTTAGGCGGAATAAAACTCCAGGACGTCATATCATTTTCTAAGACAACCGCCACTTCCTTGTAGAACCGAGATGCAGAATTAAACATCTCCTTCAGTTCCCT
This sequence comes from Prorops nasuta, assembly GCF_024137725.1. Taxonomy (NCBI): domain Eukaryota; kingdom Metazoa; phylum Arthropoda; class Insecta; order Hymenoptera; family Bethylidae; genus Prorops; species Prorops nasuta. Next base: position 509,840 of record NW_027116817.1, on the reverse strand, counting down.
GGCTGCTCCTTGAAATGTAGTGCCATTATCACTATAGATTTTTGTACATTGTCCACGTCGTCCAGTAAATCGGCGAAGGGCTACCAAAAATGATGCTGTGGTGAGGTCTCCCACTAATTCCAAATGGATAGCTTTGGTGGCGAAGCAAATGAACAGCGCAACGTAACCTTTGGAACTTCGCACTCCTCTTCCTCGACTAACTCGTACTTGAAAAGGACCGGCATAGTCCAATCCGCAGGTCGAAAATGGCCGTGACGGAGTAACTCTACAGCTGGGTAGGTTACCTATTAATTGGGAGGATAACTTCGGTCTTATTCGCTGACATTTTAAGCAAATTCGCAATTCACGCTTAACTAACCCCAATGCGCCTAGGATCCATACATTTTTATACACCATACTTAAGGTTAAAGTGGGTCCTCCGTGCAGCGCCATTCGATGAACGTGTCGAACATATAACATACTTAAAGGGGACTGCTTATGTAGAATAGGTGGATGTTTCATTTCTCGACTTAGCGACGAGTGTATCAATCGACCACCTACGCGCATGACTCTATCCTTCCCATCCCAGAATGGGTTTAATTTCAACAACGGAGACAATTTAGGCAACGGATGGTTATCACGTAATAACTCTAATTCGAGTCCGAAATGATCTTCCTGTGATAATCGTATTACGACCAGTCTAGCATCCGCGAGCTCTGCAGCTGATAAGAATTCCATAGGTAAGGCAAAGCCTTGTTTATGCAATCGCAACTTCTTTAATGGGCGCAAACAGTATGCAACTACTCGAATTAATCTGCTCAACTCCGAAAAACGATTAAGCAAGCAATCGACCTTCCTTTCTATACTTTGCATTACCAAAACTCGTTTGCCCTGAGGTTGATCAGGCCATCCTTCCTTATTGGATGATAACCACTGCGGACCCAACCACCGAACGGCTGAGGTTTTTAATTCTCCTGGTAAAACCCCCCTGGTAGCCAAATCAGCAGGATTCTCTGAACCAGGCACAAAACTCCAAGTAGCGGCTGGCAATTCAGTCTGAATATGCGACACGCGGTTTGCTACAAAAGTCTTCCATGTGGCTGGATGCCTTTTCAACCATGACAGCACAATTTGGCTATCTGACCACATAAACACGGGCAAAACCTTTAAAAATTCAAGACGCTGCAGATAAGAGACCAAATTCGTCAAAAGGGTCGCACCTAATAGTTCTAACTTAGGGATGCTCACCGCCTTTACGGGGCTAACTTTACTCTTTGCCATAAGGAGAGTAACGAAGGGACTACTGTCTTCTAATTGTACCCTCAGATAGACGACAGCAGCATAGGCCCTAACGGAGGTGTCAGAAAACCCGTGTAACTCACATCGGGCCTTCAGAGAATATTTCAATGATCTATCTACTTTAATAGACGACACCTCGGATAAAGAATTAGAATAACTAACCCATCGATCGTTTAATTCAACTGGTAACGGAGAATCCCAATCGCATTTGCTCAACCAAATGTCCTGTAACAAAATCTTTGCCACTACTATGACTGGTGCCAACAGTCCAAGCGGGTCAAATAGTTTAGCGATATTGGATAAAACCAGCCTTTTGGTGCAAGCTTGGAAAGAAGCAGTAAGATTATCAAACTTAAAACCCAAAGTGTCCTTTGACGGTGACCACACAAGGTCCAAAGTCTTGATCGAGGGTTCCTGATCTATCTGCCTGACCTCTCCCAATGAACTGCTACTCGATACTGGTAATAACGATGTATCATTGGCTGCCCACTTATCCAATTCCATACCAGCTGAATGCAATAAGGATACTAATTCATCCCTCTTTTTTAATGCTCTGCTCAAATCATCGGAACCGGCAAACACATCATCCACGTAAGAATTGTAACAAAGACATCTTGCACCTAATGGAAAATCATGATCTGAACGGGCTAATTGCATAAGTACCCTGATGGCTAAATAGGGAACACAATTCATGCCATACGTGACTGTGTTTAAACGATATTCGACAACCCTCTCGTCAGGACAAGGAGCCCATAATATTCTTTGATAATCTCTGTATGCTGGATCAATTAAAATTTGCCTGAACATTTTAATTATATCCCCAGTGAATGCATATCTATATTTGCGCCACTTGGTTAGAATTAACGACAATTCCGTTTGTAATGCTGGGCCAGTATGAAGATATCTATTGAGACAACTTCCATCCGCCAGTTTTCGCGAAGCGTCGAAGACCACCCTCAATTTCCAAGGGCTCTTTTGCACGACAGCATGATGCGGAATATACCACGCATGACTATTTCTGGTGTCAACGTCCAGAACCCTTTCCATATGGCCCAATTCTTCGTAAAATTTCATAAATTCTTTATATGAATCGGCTAGTTTCTGATCTCGAACAAATCGACGGTGTAACTGGTTTAACGATTTCATGGCTATGTTTCGCGTCTCAGTCATGGCTAGGGGTAATGTAGTTTTAACGGGTAACCTTACCACGAATCGGCCATCGGTCATGCGATAAGAGGTATTAGTAAACAGATTCTCACATTCTACTTCGCTCGGTGATAACAGAGATTTTTCCCCTCTCACCTCTTCTAATTCCCAAAACCTTTGCAATCTCTCAGACAAATTTTCATCCATCGTACAATGATGCGTTTTTGCTTGTTGAGTGCCTAGCCAATCATCTACCGCCCGCCTTGACCCTTGAACTTCTGATCTTCCCGAGATAATCCATCCAAGGCTTGTATTCTGAGCTACCAACCCCGAAGAGGAGAGCCTATGCAAACCATCTCTCAATAATTGCCCGTAAACATCCGCACCCAAAATGATGTCTACTGTTCCTGGTCTGTAAAAGTAAGGGTCGGCTAACGGTTGAACAATTGATAACTGAAAATCTTGCAACGCTGCTTGCCTAGTCGGTAACTGCGCAGTAAGTTGAGGTAACACTAATGCATCTACCACAAAGATATTGTAGGGGAAATGAATCGAACCTAATTTGAAAGAAACACTAGCCTTAGCAACTACTCCACGTGAATCACCTACACCTGATAGAGGAACTTGGGTCTTTCGCTTCTTCAATTGCAAAGTCTGCACAACCTTTTCCGACACAAACGAACATTCCGTGCCCTGATCTAGCAAAGCGCGAAATTTACATGTCAGTCCTCGAGAATTACTCATCGCGACTATTGCGGTGGCTAAAATTATTGTTCCAGTTCTATTTTCGATGCTGACGGTTAATGTTTTGACTGGATTAGAAGAACCTGACGGTTCCTGTGCGTGAGTGGGAACTGGGTCCTTCACTTTAACTTCCGAATTATTTGGTCCCTGGTGAAGCAAGGTATGGTGTTTGCTATTACACACAGCACAACGACGCTCACTATTGCACAGAGAATAGGCGTGCTTGCCCAAGCAATTGAAACACAATCTATTCTTCCTTACCTCCTGCCGTCGGTCCTTAACCGATTTTTTAATAAATCTTTGACATCTATAAATTGTGTGCGTGCCTAGACAAGAAAAACATTTCTTATCACCTTGAGGACCGCCTGAGTCTTCTCCAGTCGCGTGCAGAGCCCTTTTTGATCGCGTATTCATACGATGAGAACCAGTAGCCACACTTGACCGATTATCCTGCTCAGAGCCCGTTGTTCCTTTTACGTCTAACCCTCCAATCATTCCCAATTACTGCGTACGCCTTTCTAGAAAGTCGATGAAATCCTGAAAACTTGGGAAACGTTCTAAAATGACCGGCTCCTGGTTGCATTCCATAGCACGCATGACTGTACCGCGATCCTTTAGACTTATCTCAGCCTCCCATAACTTTTGGGATTCCGAATCCATTAAGTTAGACACTACGTGTACCAGCCACACGTCCCACTGTGTGATAGGCATACCTACACTCCCTAAACCTCTAATTATGCGTTGAGCATTGTCCAATAATGACCGTAATCCCTCGGCAGATTCTTTCTTAACGCTAGGCAGAGACGACAATTCAAACAAATAATTTCGGACTATAAGCCTAGGGTTGCAATATCTTGCCTTTAAGGCCTGCCATGTGACCTGATAATTTGCTTCAGTAATTGTAACCCCCTTAATAAACTCTGCGGCGCTCCCGGTTAGGCATGACTTTAAATATTGTAATTTAGTGGCGTCTGACAGTTTTGACCGAGTGTGCACTAGTGAGACAAAGAGGTCGCTAAAGCTTTCCCAATCTTCATATTTGCCGGAGAATGACGGCAAATCAAGTTTCGGCAATTTTGCACTTTTATTATCTAACTGTCCTATTTCATTACCGGTTACTTGCGAGGATGCTACAGAGCTCGAAACGTCTGGTAGACTGTTCATCAAAACTACTAACTCATCCCGAGCGTTCTCATATATTCTTTGTAAACGAGGAAGTGTATTCTCTTCTTCGTAACGCAACGCATCCGTGTCATCTCGACCAATAATTTCCGCATTTGTTTGCCGAATTTCATCCCACGTTGCCTTTATATCATCTAGTCGTAATTGTATCATTGGACGACTAAAAGACCTTTGATCCCTTTCTCTAGTCATATTAATAGTATTAGTTATTTCTGCCTCGCGTGATCGTTGGAGATTTATCATTCTTTTTGTCGGAACCACCATGTTTACTATCTGTTTCTTAGTAGCTGAGCGCGGTAAGAATAATAACTACCAACGAATATCGAGCGCGCAATGTTTTTGTCGATATGTAAACAAGTACAATCTCGCCCGGACTTGCCCGAACTCACCTACGACTGACTTAACCCATTAACGTCCAAAATGTCAAAATTTCTGGCACGTTTTCAAAGTGATTTTTTCCTATGTAATTGGCGTTGAAAAAATTCTTGAACCACATATTCTGATGTAAAATTGCATGCTCTTTCAGAATCCGTTGCCAGAATCATGATAAAACTCACAGGAAAAGAGATATGCTCGATTGAAACATAAAAAACACCTAAATTTTCGAAAAAAAAAATTTTTAGGATTTTTTTTCGAAGTGTTACGGTGAAGATATCACCTTGCGACCGTGATCAAAGGTGATCATGGGAGTTGACGTTTAACAGGGAATTTTTTTGTTGACCTTGATCCATCGCTTCTTTACAAAATGGCGGAAAAAACGAAATTTTTTTTTTCAATCTTCATCAACTTTTTTCTCGAAATCTATGGTCTTTAGAAAAAAATTCATAAAATCAAAAATGCCTTAGAATCGCTCGAGGAACATTCTCAAATTTTTTCAGAATTTTTTGAGACAATTTTTGATTTTCCGGGAAACTTGTGAAATGGAATTTTCAAAAATGTCTCCAAAAATTCTGAAAAAATTTTAGAATGTTTCTCGAGTGCTTCTAAGACATTTTTGTTCTTATGAATTTTTTTCTAAAGTCCATAGATTTCGAGAAAAAAATTGATAAAGTTGAAAAAATAAAAATTCGTTTCGGCCGCTATGTTCTAAAAACCTATTGGTAAAAAAACGTTCTGTCTACGAAAACTCGGAAAAAATTTTACAATATTGCTCGAATGATTCTAACTTATTTTCATTCTTTTTTCAAAGACTTATAGATTCCGACAAAAATTTCATCCTTTATTTCCATTTCATTTCGGCAGATAAGCGTAATTTTTGGTCTCATGTATTCATGAATATTCGTCTTTTTTTGTTCTCTTCTTTCGTATTTTTGTACATACGGATGAGTGATAAATAAACGAAATCATTAATTTCATACATTATGTCGCGGAAACGTGTAAGATCTTCTGAATATGAATCAGATTCTTCAGATAGTGATTCAGAACGCAACGTATTGATTCCGGATCCTGACTATTCAGGTTCCGATGATTCTGGTTCCGATTTTGATTCAGATTGCGAACATGAAATACCCAATATCACTTACAATAAAGCTCGTGCAAATTATTCTGAAAAACAAGATAAACTTGAAAAAGGTCATGAATTCACTTGGATTGAGGGTGAAAAGTTACACCCTGATTCTTGTGAAGATAAAGTATTATTGTCCGAATCGCAAAAAAAGAAAATACGTAGGAGCGAACCTTTTCAATTGTTTGAAACCTTTTTTTCTATTGAAATGAAAAAATATATTATTGATGCGTGTAAAGACAATGGTTATGATCTGAAATTGAAAGATCTTGATACTTTTATTGGAATAGTTATTTTTTCTACATTCAATCCCAGAAAATCACAGGGAGATTACTGGTCATCTGATCCGTATTTATCTAATGAAGTAGTTTCTTCTGCAATGTCTCGCCAACAATTTGAAATCACAAAATCTAAATTGAAGTTTTCAAAAAACAAAGACAAAGATTCAAATGATCGAGGATGGCGCGTTCGTTCTCTACTGAAACTTTTTCAAAATAACATCATGAAATTCGGAATATGGAGAACTGCTCTATCCGTTGATGAGATGATGGCCAAATCCTATGCAAAAACTGTTTTGAAACAATTTATTCGAGGAAAACCGATAAGATTTGGTTTGAAATTTTGGGGCTTGTGTACTTCGGACGGCTATCTACTGAATTTGGATCTTTATTGCGGCAAGAATTCTCAAATTGGAGATAAGTTATCTAAATATGCTTTAGGTTCACGAGTAGTATTATATTTATTACAACCATTTTTTCAAATAATAAGTCATAACAAAATTTCTCAATTTCATCTGTACTTTGACAACTTCTTCACGAACATGGATTTGGTATTACATTTGAAGAAATTGCGTTTGAAATGCACTGGTACTATCAGAGATAATCGAGTCAAAGAAAAAAATGTGCTTGATAAGAAAGCTCCAAGAGGGACATATGTGGTGAAGCACGACGTAAACAGTAGCATAAATTTCATTACTATCATGGATTCGAAGCCCGTCTCAATAGCTTCAACTGAAGCAGGTGTCAATCCTCTATCTATTTCAAAAAGATACAGCGCAGAGGCTAAATCTAAAATTGAAATACCTTTTCCGCAAGCTTTTCACCTATATAACAAATTCATGGGAGGTGTTGACCTGCATGACGGACATTGCAATGACATACTCCCAAGTATACGATCAAAAAAATGGACATGGGTAGTTTTTATGAGACTTATACAGGCGTCTATTACTAATTCTCTTGTAATTTTCAATGCTACTAACGATGGAAAGAAAAAAGTTGGAATAAAAGAGTTCACTATTTCGATTGCCAAATACTACTTACAAAAAAGTAGTCGCTAAAGTAAAGCACATGGACGATCTAATAGTGACAAATTGAGGATTTGTTCGAATGGAAACTGTCAGTAGATAGGCTAGGATGGTTCTGGGACCGCGTGGCGAGGGGGTCGGGGTCCCGCGGGGGCAAGGGAAGTAGGGGAATTGCCCCCTCTCCTCGTGCGCGGTTGTGCGCATGCGCATCGTCCTCCCCCGACGTTAAACTCGTAGGGTTCACACGTGACCTCCCCCCCTCTAATGTTAAGCAGTGGACGCCTGAGAGAGAGAGAGAGAGAGAGAGAGAGAGAGAGAGAGAGATTCCAGCAGAATAGTAGGGTACACACGTGGTCCCCCTTACGTTTATCCGTACAAGAGAGAGAGCCCCCCATCCCCCTTACGTTAAGCCATACAAGAGAGAGAGAGAGAGTAGTGCGATGATGCGACCTCCCCCCTCTTACGTTAAGCAGTGTACGTCTAAGAGAGAGAGAGAGAATACTCGTAGAGAGCGATCCAGTGATCGCTCCCCCATATTTTTTTTTTTTTCGTAAGTTAGAAAAAAGGGAATCTTTTTTTTTTTAATTATAATTTATTGAAGTATTAAAAAGGTTTTATTTACAATGCTTTTTTTTTAGAAATTTTTTTTACATTCAATTGCATGATGTATATATTTATGACAAATGCTACACCACTCTGGTAGTGAACAATTGATGCGTAGGTGACCATATTTTGTACAATTTGTACACCAGTAATGTGGTGTGAGATCTATCTGAGGCTCCATTTGCGTAGCCTCAGTTCTTGTAGCAATGGACTCCGTTTGTGTGGCCATATTTTTCACCTGGGACATATTTGAGAAACATTTTGTTATTTTTTTTTTTTTTTTTTTTTTTTTTTTGATATTGTAATAACTATTTTAACAAAGCAAATATACTTACAAAAATCACAAACTCTTCTTCTTCTTCTTCTTCTTCTTCTTCTTCCTCTTCTTCCACCATCTCCTCTTCTTCCACCATCTCCTCTTCTTCCTCCCTCTCCTCTAAAGCAATGGCTGGTAAAAAATAAAAGAAAAAAATTTTTTTTTCGTAATTCTTCGTTTTGAATAATAATAAAAAAAAAAAATTGGTCAAATAGTGGGATTGTTAACAGTTTTCAAATATATGTGTCGTAAAATTCTTTTATGATTCTATTTATTGAAATAAACAATCTGTATGGATGGGTAGGGTTTTTTTCTTTAAAAGAAATTAAAATAAGTACTTACAGTTCATGTGCATATTATGATGAAGCATTGCTTCATATTCTTCAAAATAACGATTATGAGAATCGTTAATTCTTTTGATGTAATCAGACATCGATTCTGCTTGATTTTTATCCTCCTCCTCCTCTACTAGATTTATTGTCACTAAACAACGTTCACTTTCCATTTCTTTAATTTTCTACTTTACTATCCGCACTGATGAACGTTCGAGGACTGAATGCAGCCTCTGAAGAAATCCCGTCGAGAGAGAGAGAGAGAGAGAGAGAGAGTCTTTATCGTTTGTTTTCAATATGAAATTACATTAGAAGTCCATTCTTTCTTTCTTAAAGGATACACTATACCCTCCCCGTATATAGAGATATCCATATTCCCTATTGTGTTATACTGTGATAAACCTACAGGTCAATCACAATGGAAATTTATCGCAAGTAAGAAGAAAAAAAAAAATTACCCCTTCCATTATTTCTTTCTTAATTAAGAAGGATACACTATACCCTCTGAATAATCCCCGTATAGTGATATCCATAGATATTTTTTCCTATTGTGTTATACACCTATAGGTCAATCACAATGGAAATTCATCGCAAGAAGAAAAAACAAAAATTACCCCTTCCAAACATTGAAATTAAATACGCTTAACATACGATAATATCGTTTGCAAAGAAGTCAAGTGAACAGCAGAAGAAGAAGAAAAAGCTTCAGTCTATAAAACGTACTCTGCGAAGCAGTTACAGTAAAAAAGCTTCAGTCTGTAAAAACGTATTCTGCAAAGCGTTTGTGTCAGGTGTATTGAGAGAAAAGAGTTTAAACGAATTAAAAAGAAACTTGTTTGTTACAAAAAAAAAAAAAAAAAAAAAAAAGGTAAGGATATATTTTTTTCATAAAGATAAAAATGAATTTCATTTCAATTAGTACATGTATTATTTAATTGAGTTTTTAACTCTAATGAGACTAATTATTTTTTTTTTCATTTAGATAATAATGAATTTCAATAAAATTAATGAATTGGGAAGCGTAATTCCAAAGAATTTCGTTAAATTAAATAGCTTGACGGAAAATAAAGAGTATGATATTTTAGAAGTGGACAAAATTATGACAAAATATGGAATAAAAATAATTGTTAAGCTGTCAGTTGGAGATTGGATGTTCTTGCCTGGCAGAATGGCAAAATTGGCGGAGGATACGGAGCAGTTGCAGCAGTTACAAAATGCTGCAACAGCCAATAATTTAATAATGCTATACAAAGGAGGAAAATATCACAACATGGAATTTAAATCTAAAGTTTGATTGGTATTTTGTATTCAAAAATAATGAATAAATTTGATACTTATTTATTTAATAAAACAATGGTTTTCTTATTTCTAACTTACATTTCTAACAATATTCGTAAGAGGATTATATTGTACAATTTTATCGTGTATGATTAAACAGTAGGCTGTAGTATTATCCGGAATGATTTCCATACACTCGATCTCGAGTTTAACGTCGACCGTGCCGGTTTTTATGGACTCGTTCTGATGCGAGCAGTCGATGACGAAGAGCGGCCCGTACGTCAAAAAGTCCGTATAGTCGAGCATGGGTCTCCCGAGTTTCTCACCAGCGTAATAGGAGGTGAAAAACTTTACATACATGTCGTAGAGGACGGAGTAGCGGGATTTCGTGAAATCAGTGTCGAGACGATCGTACGGATAGGATTCGGAATTCAGATAGAGTTTGACATCGAGGACTTTGCAATGATTAAATCTCAGCACATCCTCGTGCTGATTACTCTTCTTGTTCGTTCTGAACGCCAGAATGACGTATCGCGGCTTCTCCAATTGCGTGGACGCTTTCACGGACCACGTGTGTCGCTGCGACTTGGGCAGAAGGGGATACTCGTAAAGTTCCCAGGCGCGAAAAGCGAGTGACAGACTCTTGTCCTGCTCGACGATACCGAGAAATTGGAGTTTCGTTATTTCGTTCAGGGTCACATGGGGTATTCTCCATTGCACTCGTAGCAGCTTGATCGACGAATCGGTGATTTTCACCGCCGAGTAAATGGCGTTTGTATCGTCGCGCGCGCGAATGAGAACGAGCTCGTGACGCGCGTTAACGACGACTCGCCGATAATCCTCGCAGAATCCCAGCAGCATTTTCAGGGGCACGCAAAAGCTGAAATTCTTAACAGCCGCCTCCTTTTTGAGCCGGTCTCTGGCCGTAGCGACGAACCATCCGGAATGACGTAGACTGACGCTCTCCTCGGTGCTCAGGGAAACGAGATTCTTCAGAGTGCTGGTAATACCGACGTTTCTGCATCGGTCGATCTCGATACCGTTCAATTCATAACGAATCTCGTCGAAGAGAAAAGCCGCGGAATTGCAGTCGAGCGTAACTGTATCGTCGTTGGTGGCGCTCGCGTCACGCGTACCCTCCACCAGCTGGCCCTCGACGTAGAGATAACTCTCGCACGGCAGGAGTATCAAATCTTGCTGCTGTATGGGAATGCGAATCTCGTCGCTGTTCGCCAACGAGGCGTTCGCATACGGATTGTAGGCATGCATCTCCATTTTCGTGATGCGATTGTCGTAGGTCAGCCGTGCGGTGACGTTCAAGGGATCTGCCATTGTTCCACTATGTACTACCTTCGCCCAATCTCTTCACGGTGAATCCCAATGATTGTAAAAATTCGATATTTCTTCTCGTTAGCAGGAAGCTCCTCTTGTCGCGATTTTCACTCCGAGCCGGTGTATTCGACTCCACGTAGGACGAACGACTAGCGAACGTTTCATCCAGTTTCACCGCTTTATAATCCTCGCTACTACTTTTGTAAATTAACATTTCTTAATGTGTAATCTTATGGTAATTTCTTCACGTCCAAAGTCTACGAGACGATCGTCCTGATCGAGGATACGTAACGTGAGACGGTCGATTACTCTAACGATGACCGGTAGATAAATGACGGTTTTCGGTGCCTCCGAGATTTTATAGCCCGGTGGTACGCTGGGAAAGAACTCGTGAATAATGTGTCGTGGTCTACCGTTGGTGTACGCACCACCCGCAATGTTGCACTCGATGCGTAGAATATTTGTTTTCACAATGTCCACGGTATCGTCGGATTCAGCCTGGACGTTCGGCTCGATCACGCGATTCGACGAGAAGCCCAGTAGCGAGCCAATGTTATTCGGTTTTCCAAAGTCAATCGAATATTTACAGAATATTTCACTCTTCAGTGTATTGTTATTCGCTCGTAGAAGAATGACGCTGTCAATGTTGTCTTTAATTTCATGTCTCGCAGAAATTTCAGACTGGAAAAATTCATTTATGGCACTCAACTCGTAACAGCCTCTGGGTATCGTCAGCACCTTATCGTTATCGTAGTAAAACTTATTATTCGTCTCGTCCACATTGGCTATCGAGTTGAACGTTTGCATGTCCACGAGACCGATCTCGTAGCGATCGTCTTGCAGATTGATGGGGGGAAAGAAATCTGAATTTAATACTGATTTACGATCCGATAATGTCACGGTGAAAGACATTTTTGTTTCAAAGTATCTGTTCTCGCAGGAATTTCACGCACAACTGACCGCAATTGCTTTTATCGTACGATTGATATCGATCATGATTGTAGTAGATTGTAACGTTAGGGCCAAAGTAACGCACACATTCTTTCGGCGGTTTCAAATTTCCGAAGGAATCAAAGTATAGGACGATGTCGTTACGCTTGACGTAGGCTACCCAGTGGGTACCAGGACCGCATTGATCGTCGAGATTCACGATCGCGCACTCGTTGCACCGCGGCCCGTCTAGCGGCAGAGATGTGCGCATAAAGACTCCACGGAAGTATGGTATGCGTCGGCAGATGAGTGCCAATTGTACGTTACTAGTAGGACCTGAATCCGGGAGAGCATCGCCACGACGAAATTTTCCCTCATTCATTTTCTTCCTCGACCGTTTTTTTGTCGTTTTTTTTTTGTTTTTTTTTTTCCACGGATACCCTCTCCGACGACTCGCTTGTACGGTTTCAGATAAAGACCTCTACCTCTCTCGCGCGACGCTTCCATCGCGCGATTGTGACGTTGCATTTCCCGCAATCGTTCTCTCTCAGCTTTTGCACGGTTTACAGCACTCGCTATACCCGATGCTCCACCTGCCAATGCTCCGACTGCACCTAGTAGTGGAAGTATAGGTATTATACCACCCCGTTTCCTCGGCATTCGAATTCTTCTCTTCCTCGTAATACCAATTTTTTTCTTGTTGTTGTTGTTCTTTTTTTTAGCCGCTACTGCTTTCTTCATCGCAACAATATTATGTAATCCCAAGCCAAGTTTACGCTTAGCATTCATCGATGCCCATACGGCTGCGGCGACCGCGCGTTCACCCAAGGTCGCGTCTCTTGCGTTAATACGTTCACGCGCTCTCCTCGCTAGCACTTTATCGGCCTGATGACGCTCCGGTAGATCCTCGTTGTGCCAATATGCTAAGTCGTGATCGAGGCAGGCCTCGTCCAGCGGATTTATACCACGATCGCCGCGCTCCAATCTTTCGCGAAGTCGAGTGCCGGGTCCGCAATAATTGTAACCGGGCACGTGCAGCTCAAATGACAATTTTTTCAAGACTTTATTGAAGAACGATCCAGACATTTAGAGCAACTGCTTCTCTTGCTGACAAACGTAACAGTCTTTTATCCGTCTCGGTGGTCCGTCGTGGTGAGTGGTATCAGGTAGATTGTAGTGTTGCAAACAATATTGATATTGCTGCACATCCGAGTCCGCGCGAATGTGCCGAGGTAATCTTTCCCACACACTCGCGATACTGTCTGGAAAGTACTCGAGCAATACGATCTTCGGTATGTGTTCGAGCTGATGATTCGTCAAGTTATGCAGGGAATCGACGACGACTAGCATGAACGCCATCGTAATGGCAACTGACCGAATAGTTCCGTGAATCGCGAAATATAAATGAACGATACGGCTGTTGCCGAAGGTCAATAGCGAGGATGCATTTCGTGAAGCACGTGCCGACTATTCGCGTGACAAATTTGGATGCTCACAATGCTACCGCGCAAATAAAAAAAAAACGTCACGGATCGCTATTACCATCTACGATACGCTGCATAGTTTGCGGTCCGTCGAATTGCGGTAAGACAAACGTGCTGCTGAGCCTCATAGAGAGTCCGCACGGTGTGAGATTCGAGAACCTGTACGTCTACTCGAAATCGCTGCAGCAACCGAAGTATCGATATCTGGAGCAGCTTCTGCAGGAAACGGAGGAAATCGGTTACTTTCAATTTTCCAACAATTGCGAGGTTGTGAACGTCGCGGATGCAAAGCCGAATTCCATTTTCATATTCGACGATGTGGCCAACGACAAGCAGGACAATATAAGGGACTACTTTTGCATGGGTAGACATTCCAACATCGATTGTTTCTACCTCTGTCAGACTTATGCGAAAATACCGAAGCATCTGATACGAGATAACGCAAACTTGCTAATAATATTTAAGCAGGATGGAACTAATCTGAAGCATATTTTCAACGATCACGTCAACAGTGATATGTCGTATGAGAAATTTCTCACATTGTGTTCGACCTGTTGGAGTCGCGATTACGGTTTCCTAGTAATAGACAAGGATAGCTCTCTGAGGAACGGTCGTTATCGCAAAGGTTTCAACGAGTACGCCACGATCGAGTGAACGGTCTTGTCAGGCCGGTAAGGTTTCGACCTTGCCGGTAAGGTTTCGGCCTTGTGAATGTCGATAATCATGCCGGTAAGGTTTCACGATCACGGCCTTGAGTGTCAGTTTGATACTGGAGCGCAGGCTGTTCGGATCACCGTGTCAGGTCGGTTAAAACCCGTGTCGGTTCGGGGAGAATACAGCATCGCAACAGGTCGGTTAAAAACCGTTCAATTCGGGGGAAAGCTGTTTTATACAGCATCGCGATGGATGAAAAATCGCTTCTGAAGAGGATCGCCAAGACGAGCGAGGTGATTCGCGACAAGCATCGTGCCTTGAAATCGGAGAAGGCGATAATGGAGAGCAGTTTGAACGAGACATTCAAGCCGATAGTCGAACCATTGAAGAAACTCGTTTCGCAAACGGAGGATAACACAAATAATAATAATAATAATAGTTCGTTTGTCAAATACAACGATAAATTGAAGAGGGGAGCCTACTTCACATCGACACCGCATAAACGAGCAAAGAATCTTAGTAGTAGTAATATTAGTGAAACTATTACGAATCCATTGGATTTCATGACCGACGACGACGACGACGAGTCTTCTATAACCGATCAACCGTCGCCCGATTCAAAAAAAAGTTTGCTAGAAAAATTAAATGTTGATGAAAAACAGGAACCAGGCTTGTTTCAACATGTCTTTCAACATATTAAATTACATCCGATCCCTGGCAAGTATATTAAATTACTTCTGACTGATAGGGAGAACTTGATTGATCATGCTTTTGGACCTCGTTATGAAGATGATCAACTGACGCTTGGTAAATGTAAATTTGAAATAAGTCATGAGGGAGATATTATTCTCGATAAGAAGTTATACACCGGTACAAGAGGTACTTATGAACTAATTTTCATGAGAGAACCCAATCGAGCCATTATAGAACCCGACGATTTGGAACGATACAAGAGTATTCTCAATCAAACTAAAGCGCATAAACTGTTAAACGATAGTCTAAAACAAATCAAAGGTAATAGAGGTGCAAAATATACAGAAATTATGAAACCATTGCTATTGGGAAAACCTATTTTACCACCTTATCGGTTACCATCAACATCACGCGCAAGAAAATCGTCAACTTCTGACGCGTCAACATCGGGCGCAAGTAAACCGTCTAGCGCAAGTAAACCGTCGGGCGCAAGTAAACCGTCAGGCGCAGCATCAACAGCATCGAAAAAAAGGGGTAAAGGACTAATGCGTGTCACCGAGGGACCAATCAACTACGTACATTGGAACGATCCGAATGAATTGATCGAACGTTTGAGACTTTTGATCGCGTCGGTGGCTGCCGGTAATACGAGTCATCACAACGAGATACAGTCGATAATCGAGGAGTTGCGCGAGGAGGATCTCATCGTATAAAGAAAGTTGCACGTTACACTCTTACCTCAGTGTAATATCAACGTCTTTCGGTAGTACGAGGTAAAAAAAAAAAAAATTAAATGTCTGATTCCTGCTGTTGTGAAATTTGCATTTGTTTAACATACATCGTAGAATGTTTACTCTCGACATTACGAGCCATCAAAAAGAGGAATAATAGCGAGGAAAAAGAGACTGATTTTTGAAATACAAAGTAGTGCATTTGAAATGTCGATAAATAAATTTGGAATTGGACTGGATGGTGAGAGTAGGAAACACGAACCCAATTTAGAGCATTTACTGCTTGAATTCAAGCAATATCTGACAATGGCATTGAATACACATAATGAACAATTTGAGAAAAAGATGGACCAAATTTTTCAAACAATTTGCGAAAAATTGGATGATAAAGTGAGTAAAAGAGATCTGGAAAGAGCAATACTTAGCAACACTTTTCATTAGGAATTTCGAAAAAAAAAAAAAAAAAAATGAGCAAAGAAAAGATACAGTTGGTGGAGGAGCTCCACGCACCGGCGAGGATAAATTTTCCACGCAGAAGAGTCATCGTGCGCGGCTTCGACGATCTCTGGCAGGCCGATCTTGTTGATATGCGCAATTACGTCGATGCGGGTCACCAGTACATTCTCACTGTAATCGATACCCTCTCAAAATACGCTTGGGCGGTGGCATTGAAGACCAAGAGCGGCGGAGAAGTGACGACGGCAATGACGAGAATCCTA
This sequence comes from Prorops nasuta, assembly GCF_024137725.1. Classification (NCBI taxonomy): domain Eukaryota; kingdom Metazoa; phylum Arthropoda; class Insecta; order Hymenoptera; family Bethylidae; genus Prorops; species Prorops nasuta. The sequence goes on along the minus strand of NW_027116817.1, from coordinate 493,611 downwards.
CTGAAGGACGGCAGATGTCCGAAAAATTTACAGACCGACAACGGCAAGGAGTTTTACAACAGTGACTTTCGGGCGTTGATGAGGAAACGCGGGATAAATCACTACTCGACCTACAGCGTGATGAAAGCGTCGATAGTCGAGCGCTGGAATCGTACGTTGAAGACGGAAATGTGGAAACGATTTACGTTGAACGGTAATTACAAGTGGCGCGCTATGCTGCAAGAGTTGGTGGACGCGTACAATGCGCGAAAGCATCGTACCACGGGAATGCGTCCCGTGGATGTGAAACCCGAGCATGCAGATAAGCTACTCAAGACAGTATACAGTAACATCAAGGTCGCAGGTCGTGCCAAGTTCAAAGTCGGCGATTTCGTACGAATCAGTAAATACAAGCAGATGTTCGCCAAAGGCTACACGCCAAATTGGACGACCGAAATATTCGAGGTGGCGAAAGTGCAGAGTACCAATCCCGCTACGTATCTCCTCAAGGATTCCAGGGGCACGCAACTGTTGGGTGGATTTTACGAATACGAGCTTTCGAAAACCATCAATCCCGATGTGTATCTGGTGGAGAGAGTATTGCGCAGAAAGGGCGAAAAAGTGTTCGTTAAGTGGCTGGGATTCGACAGTACGCACAATTCCTGGATAAATAAGAGCAATGTTTTATAAAAACTTTTATTAAGATGTATCAAAATATAGAATAAATACATAAATAACTAAATAAAGCGAATAAATAAAAACAATAAATAAATTATAATTTTAGACTATAATGTCCCCAGGGTAGAGTCGCCGTGGTGTCGGGTGTAACGAAACGCTTGTCGTCGTACGGACTGAGGGCGACCTTCCGCTGACTGATCGAGAAAACTCGGTGCAGCTTCGATCTTATTAAATTTTGACTGCGAGACTGTACGGTGAAATTGTTCAAACAATCCTTGTAGTCGTCAAATGTTATATTTCTATCGATAACGTAACCTTTGACACCTTTGGCTTTTTTGGTAATTCTCGCACAGTCCTGCACCTTGAAAGTATACATTTTTGCCCTCAGTCCTACGAACTCGGTCATGATACGACCATTGTTCTCGTCCTTCATCAGACCGGGTATCTTTTTGTTGACGCGTGGCAAGTCATACCGATTATCGTCAGGATAATCGCTGGTGTCGAATCGCGCGAGATCGCGTTTCATGACCGAGTAAACGTCGTCGCACTCGACACTGTATATCAGACTGTCCGTGTCGGTATACATCGCTCTACATTTACCGCCGAATGTAGGAAGCATATAGTCATAGTGAAATTCATACAAGCAAATTTTTGAAATATCTAAAATACTCATTCCCACGTAAATGGGTTTATCAAATTTCGCGGACAATTTCGATAATTGAATCGCGACCAAATTCTCCTTGAAAATCGCGAGACTGTGAAAATTCGGTTTGGAAATCAGGCTTTCCGCCCCGTATCTTCCCTCCCACTTGGTTGCGAGCCTCACGTCAACTCTATTCCTCACGTTCTCCATTGTTTTACCGAAAACCGCGTTGTTCATCAATTTGAAGAGATTCTTCTCAAATTCATTGGTGGACGCGGTGCGCAAACGCGTGTTCAGCTCGATGTAATCGCGTAGCCAGGTGGACTGTTGAAACTTTAAACCACGATGTATACGCTTCAGTACCAGTCCATTACGCATACATTGTTGCAGAGCGCGATAATGTATTACGTAACGGGTCTTATCGTTTAAAGTGGCCAGCAGCTTCTCCTGGCTAGCGCCCGGCGGTTTCTCGCGCACCATGCAGAACGGTAGGTCCGCGTGTTTGTCGTGAAGCTCGCGCGGATACTCCAAATCGACCTCCAAAATATAACCCTCGGGATGATCCGTGGGTATAGCGGAGACATCGAGATTGGCAGCGTCCTCGATCCATAGGAATCCATGGGTGGGCAGCGGCTGACACATTGCCCACCCATACAGATTGTTTACGTCGTAATACATGAGATATTTCGACGGTTCCGCCGGATCGTAGTCCCGCATGTACCGATTGTTGGCCCTCTCGTAACGATGGGAGCACTGACTCAAACCACCGCGTATACCGCGCTCTACGAACAGCAACATATCCACGTCCGTGAAAAGCTCCAGCCTGATTCCCGTATGCTTCAACATCGCGTCCCAGGTGAAGCCCGGTAGCGTATAATAATGGGCTGGATCCAACTCATAATTTAGCATGCAACTATCGCGAAAACTTTCGAAAACATCGGCCAACAATAGGACATCGGTCTTCAAGTACAGGTCACTGTACTCCCCAAGTGTGCGCATGTGGAATTTGGTCCATACCTCTACGGCATGATTGTATGCTTCCTCGCTGATATCGCTGTCGGTCAGTCTGTTGTGAAACGACTGGCGCGGTGGTAAAGCCGTCTCTTCCAATCTAGCCGCACTATCTACATAGTCGTAAGGAAAAATACCTTTCCTCGTAAGCAAGTCGAACTGCTCGACGCTCAATTCCGAAAATTGTGACCTCAAATTTGTCAGCTGAGATTCCGCCAAGTACGAGCTCAATTTGTTCAAACTGGAGGCCATAAATTTGAACGAATCGATAAATCTCAACTGTATATTATATTTTCGCAAATATTTGGTAAATGAAATGTATTTTTCCTTATGTACAGGCAGCAGATATACCGATCCCTCGTACAAATTAGCGATCGTCTCGAAGATAAAATGCGAATCATAGCCGGATAAATTGTGAAAAATTACTGGAATGACATGCGAATCTTTGAAATTTAAATTACAATTATTGTGAGCCGGTCCTCTGTATCTGCCGGTCAGATGATCGTGATCGCGAATTCGTAGTTGATTCGGAAGAAACGGCTTTTTGCATATATGACAATTGGGGTCATTATAGTGACGCAATTGTTCGCTAAGACTAAGATTATGCATGGGCACGATAGTACTTAGCGTCTCGCTCGCGATGCGCGCAATGTTCTCGAGCTCGCGTACGAACCATTCGATGCAGTCGGCACCCCGACGAGCGTCGTACCTCGAGAGTGACGCATCGCGAGCACTTTTTAAATAATAGCCTACACTAATAGGTTCATGTCTCTGATAAATATCACTACTACTACTACTACTGTTCGATTGTTCAACTTTCAATAATATGCACTCGAGATCCGCGTATACGACGAATGGCGCTCGTTCCCCATTTTTGATGTTCTTGAAGGAAACCCAGCGATCCTCGGCTTTGCTCGGCAACATCAAGCGGAGATTATCGTTGAGCTGCGCGCAATCCTGCTCGTGCGACTCGAGCCTCTCCACTGTGCGGAAGTAGTGGAGACATCTAAAAAATTTAATATAAAACATATGCAGTTATATTTGTATTTTTTCAGTATTATTATTATTATTATTAATACATACCGATCGCATACATAATGAGCATTTTCTCTCTTGGTGAATTGGCTTCGCACCAGTCTCGAGAGATTCCTTATGCACATAAAATGTGCAGCTCCCTGTTCATCGTTGACGAGAAGAAGATTAGCATGCCTCGATCTCTTCTTCTTCGTCACCTGAAGAGGCACAATTTTTGCGTCGCTATTTTGCTCTTCATTCTCCAAGGTGAAGATGTTCACCGACACGTCGTTATCCACCTCGAATTTCGGAATCTGTTTTAGCGTAGTCGGAAAGGTTAGGCTACCGACGTCTAAAACCGTCCGAAAATGTGGATAAGAGGACGTACGATTTGGATGAGCCGTAGGTTTCGCTGGATAGAGTGCCGCCGTCACGGACCACGCGAAACATGCATTATCACTGGTTTCTAAATTTATCAGAGCTTTCCTACTCGTGATAGCGGATGGCAGATTAATTTTACAACCCGCGTGCAACGGGTTAAAACGATTAATGTTAACTAGTAAATAATGAATTTTGTGCAAAGTCCATCCACTATCACGCTCTTGAAATTCACTTAATTTTTGTATAATAACGTCTAAAATGTTTTTCCTATACCAATCACTAAAATTATCAGTCTTATACAATGTAGCATTAGTCGTACTAATGTTTTTATCATCACTCTGGTCCTTAGAGATGAATTGTCCGTTAAATACACAATTAACCTTAACACTATTTGCACTAACAAATACCTTATCTATACGCGTACGCACTAATACTTCCGCGTCTACTAAAAAATCCTTAGGCTCTATATAATTACTATTAACTACCATGCCGCTGCATATTCGACTTCGAAACGCTGAATCAAGCTCCTCCCAGGTAAGTCCTTGTACGTCATTGCTACAACCAGCCCCTGATTTAATATAATTCAATTCTCTCTGCGCTCGTAGCAACAGACACTTTATACACGCGATTTCGGCGAAATTCTTCTGACGCGTTCCAACGGGTAAAGCTTGATCCGCGCTGCTCAATCGTCGAATATGCTCGCGACATTCCAGTACCCACGCGTCGTACTCATTCGCACTATTAATTGTAAAAAATTTTCTTCGCAATTCCGTCGACATTTTGTGTGTTTCTTAAAGAAATGACTATGTCATACGGTGAACAACAACAACAATAAATTAATAATTGCGAATGCGTCTCTCGCGAAGAGTAACGCTTATATATATCGAATAGAGAATGGAAGTAGGGGTATCTACACATCCCATTGTTTCGTCTGAGATGCATACTGACATTGATATACATTGTTTTTTTTTTTTTTCAGAAGTCTTTTATTCCTTTATATATTGATCATATACAGATTTCATATAGTAGACATTTTGCAGTGAACATATACCATAATGATTCATACACTTGGGTAACGGTGGTTCGAAATTTTTACTCCATCCAAGACTAAATTTACCCCACTCACACTCCTTCGCATTGTATATATTTTCTAAGTTGCAAATTTTTCTCAACCAATCATATTTCTCCCGTCCTTTCACGAAAATCCAATCCTCTCCCTCGTACGACGTTACATACTTTCTTATTACATCTTTATGCTTGTAATAAGGTGAATGACCGTCGGTCCAATTGAATCCATGTCGATTAAAATAAAGCCAACTTTAAAAAAGAAAAAATTATATACAAAACATTACATTTTTAAAAAAAAAATACTTACTCGTTCTGTTCTCTCTCGAGATCGCTCAACCAAGCTTCTTGAAATGGTGGTGAAAATACATTGTGATACACTTCATTATCACGCAACACCGCAAATTCTTTAACTATAAAACTCTTGTCGGTCAATACAAAACCTTGAAAATCAACGAATGTCGGTGTCATTATCGTCAGTCGCTCGATGCAATACTGAACGATCTTTTTTTTTTTTGTTACATTTAAGAAAGTTTAATGTTTTTTTTTAGGAGGGGATATTTTCTAAGAATTTTTTTCCCATTGTTAGTTTCTTCGGAAAAAAATATCTTCCAGAGATTAAGACTCCTTATCGAATGTATTTTTTTCCCATTGTTAGTTTCTTCGGAAAAAAAAAATATCTTCCAGAGATTAAGAAACAATGGACTCCTTATCGAATGTAACTTTATATTTTTAAAAAATCTTTCTCTCTCTACGGAGATATTTCTTCGGAGATGCTTCATTTCAGTTTTTATCTTCGTCGAGAATAGCGCAACAATGCATAGAATAACTCACATAATGGATATAGAAGGTTTCTTAGTTTATAAAAAAGAACTTAAATATAAAGATATAGCTATAATTGATTTAAAAAGTAATCAAATTTCTTACGCATCTTTTCGTTTGCGTGACAGTATGAAAAACCTTAGTGAAAAAGACAAAAAAACTGTGTGGTTTTTGCTAAATATGGTGCATGGTATAAAATACAGTGATACGGGATTCGAGAAATACGAGCAGGAGGATGTGGAAGATTTTATTAGAGGTTGCCTAACGTGCGAGAATCCCGTAGTAGCCTACAAGGGAGGGAACATTGAAAAAAATCTATTGAATAGGATGAATGTGGATAATATTAATTTAGAAGTGTATGGTTGCCCTAAGTTTAAGGATTTAATTGAATTATATGATTTTGAAAAAACACCGTGCAATTTACACGTTCGAGAGAAGAACTTGAACAATGAACGTATCCACTGCCCGTACGAGGAGGTGTCAGTTTTTGCCAAGTGGATACAATCAAAAATGTGACTCTTTAAAATTCATCGGAGGAATAAAGAGGGGAAAACAAGTCCTCGCAGCCTCATTCAATGTTACAACATCGTCGGTGACAGTAAGAAAAAATGAGCTGCGAAAAGTGTAAATTAATCATGATTCAAGAGGATATTGTTCCTCTTTCACCCACTCTTCCCAGAGAATTGACAGAGGAATACGTCAATCGAATTAACGATTTCTTCAATCGTTACTTCGAAGAGTATGAACGGAAACTGCACCATTATTTGCATAAAAACTGTAAGTATTTATTTAATATTTTTATATTTATTATTTGTTTGTATTTTTTTTTCTTCAAAAAATAAAGTGAAGAAAGACGAAGAGACTGAGGAAAAAGATATTGAGTCAAAGGAGACGAAGAAGGAAGAAGATAAAGAGGAGAAAAAAATAGAGGAGGAGGAGGAAAAAGATATTGAGTCGAAGAAGGAAGAAGAAGAAGATAAAGAGGAGAAAAAAATAGAGGAGGAGGAAGAATGTAAGTATTAACTTTATCTTTTTTACCTTTTCATAATTATTACCTGTTTGTATTTTTAAATTAAAGTGAAGAAAGACGAAGAGACCGGGGAAGATATTGAGTCAAAGGAGATGAAGAAGGAAGAAGAAAAAAATAAAGTGAAGAAAGACGAAGAGACTGAGGAAAAAGATATTGAGTCAAAGGAGACGAAGAAGGAAGAAGATAAAGAGGAGAAAAAAATAGAGGAGGAGGAGGAGGAAAAAGATATTGAGTCGAAGCAGACGAAGAAGGAAGAAGAAGATAAAGAGGAGAAAAAAATAGAGGAGGAAGAATGTAAGTATTAACTTTATCTTTTTTACCTTTTCATAATTATTACCTGTTTGTATTTTTAAATTAAAGTGAAGAAAGACGAAGAGAAACAGACCGGGGAAGATATTGAGTCAAAGGAGATGAAGAAGGAAGAGGAGAAAAAAATAGAGGAGGAGGAAAAAGATAATGTGTCAAAGCAGACTAAGAAGGAAGATGAATCACCAAATTTCTTTTTCTTTTATTATTAAATTTTTATAGAATAGTTTAAAAATTATTGTAGAAATATTATTAAAAATATATATTAATTTTATTTAAAAAACTACAACGATTGTTCAACTAGCAAACCCCTGCTCCTCAACCTTGAATTCACGTGAAAAACGTTATCATCCAAAGTATGGACGAGGTAGTAGAAGAGGAGGAGGAGGCTGTTAATAGCTATTGTGAAGTGGAGAAATCTAATACGTATTGATAGAGAAAATAATAATAATTATACATTTCGTATTGAGCTTACATCTCTACCATTCTCAGTCTACCGAGTTTGCTTGACGTGACAGTTTCAACAAGAAAAAAATGGGTGCAATTAAATTGTACAGATTAACTACTGAACAAAATATTGAACAAAATATTGAAAACATTCAGAATATGGATGAATTTGTGGAGGAAGAAGAAGAAGAAGTAGATTTGGAAGGAGATTGGGGTGAAGTGAATAACAACGCGTTGACCGCGATTGTCAGAATGTTGAGGAAGAAGCTTCAGCGGCAAAAATCAACATCAAATATTGATGATGATGATGATGATGATGATGATGATGATGAGGCTAATCTATTAGATTATAGTAGTGAAGTAGAGTGGGAGCCAGAAATTTGGGAATAAATTTCTCCAGAAAATATAATACGGTTCGACGAGGATAATGACGTTCTCCAGCTACTGTCGAATTCATTTACGGAAACCTCCAACAATCGGTAAGAATCGATGAAAAAAAAAAAAAACTATCAAGTGCTTGGATAAGTAGTATAATTTTTCCTAATTTTTTTTTTCTCGTAGATGATACCGCTCCTACTACTGCTACTCTCACTACCACTTCATTTTTATAATATTTTATTATTATTAAATTCAATTATAACTTTTTTTTTTTATGTATGTTATTAAAAATATATTTATAAATTTTAATTAAAATAACAAAAAAATATCGTTCATTTCACAACCTCAAAATTCTATTTCTCCTTCTCCTTCTATTATTATTATTATTATTAACGTTCGTCGTATCAGGTCTCTATTGAAATTCTCTTTGACTGCGTTCCGCTTCTCGGATAGGAGGCTAATATGTTTTGATAAAGAGTTAACTAATATGTATTGATAAAGAAAGGTATCTGACTAACTAAAATGTACGTGCGTAATCGGTCAGTTCATATTTCATTGGGAGATCGTTTTGCATCTGAGCGACTAGTGACGAAAAATCTTGAGATCATTTTAACGCTAACAACGACAGTGACAATGTTCCGTGCTACATCTAAAAAACGAGACATTTTTAAGGATAATCCTGATTTTGATGCCTTGATTGAAGTGCTTGTGGGGATAATAAGTGAAATAGAGGAACAAATAGAGGAAGAGGACGAAGATTTGTTGAGGAATCCGGAGGATATTCCTGAATTTAGCGCCTTGGTTGAAGAACTTGTGGAGATAATGGGTGAAATGGAGGAAACAGTGCAAGAGGAAGAAGATTTGATAGTAATTGTTGAAAAACTAGTGGAGCTCAGAAATCGAATACAAGAAGGGCTAGAGCAAGCGGAGCAAGAGCAGGAGGAGGAAGATGAGGAGGAGGAAAACGAAGAACAACATTAATTCAAATATGTTTTTGAAGAGAGAAATTTTGGAGGCTGCGCAATCTGAGACTTTCGTCACGGGGGAACACAAGTTACGAGCCTGAGGTACAACTTACTTCGTCACGGTGGAAGCAAGCAAATACATATATATCATCAGTCAATAATGTATTTCAATAAAGAGGGTTTTTTATGCCGAAAGGCTTTTTCCCTTCAATTTTTTTTTTTATTTAATTACCTCTCCATCAATCCATAACAATTTCCCTTTTTATTGAATAATAACAAAATGGGAATTATATCGCTCAAATACCTATAAAATTTTTATTAAGAAAAATATTTACATTTTAAAAATTCTTTATCCATAAGGTTTTTTTTTTTTTAAAAAATAACGGTACTCGCAAGCCAGCAACCATTTTCCAGTTATATTGCCTTGAGAGTCATTTTCACACCAATAGAACCCTTGAACACTGCTCCTAAATCTTTTCAAGTGTTTCAAATACGTCCCAACCACTTCTCTTTAGGTAAGGTCACGTAGGCTCCGCTCTTATTACAGAGCGGATGATAAGTATCTACGACGATGGACTATTCGCCTTAAAAGAAGTCGATCGCGAAACCTAATACGTATTGATAATTGAATATAAACTTCTCTCCGCATTGACAATGAGATGTAAACTTGATCTGAAGTGGAGAGAAGGCTAATATGTAAACTTGATCTGAAGTGGAGAGAAGGCTAATATGTATTGTTAAAGATGTATAAACTTCATCTGGAGTATAGAGAGAGAGAGAGAGAGAGAGAGAGAGAAAATTTGAACACGTAGAGGAGAGCATTCTTCAAATCAGTCTTCAGTGAACCATCATGAGTTCCACAAGGAAAGTTAGTTTACCGGACAAGAAAGTGACGCTGGAGGATCTAAAACATTCCTCCAAACCAGTGGCAATAGTGAGGCCAATTGTGAGGCAGCAGCAGCAGCAGTCAGTGCGAAGAGGGTATCGCACGATACCCGAACAGCAGCAGCCACTGCGGCGGCCACATTCGCTGCCCATAGCCCTGCGGATGCTGCATGCAGCGGAGCAGCCTGCAGCGGAGCAGTCTGCAGCGGAGCAACCTGCAGCGGAGCAGTCTGCAGCGGAGCAACCTGCAGTCTCGCGTAGGCTGTAATTAATATTACGTTTACCTAATATGTAGCCTATGTGAGCTGCTAGGTTGTGTGTGTGTGACAGGCAGTCCCCACCAAATCGGTAAGAGTTAATACAAAAAAATAATAATAATAAATATTAATAATAAATATAAATAATTTTTCTTTTTAATTATAGATGCTGTTGCTGTTTTTATTGCGGTACCTATATATATATATATTTCATATGTATTTCAATAAAGAGGGTTTTTTATGCCGAAAGGCTTTTTCCCTTAAATTTATGTTTTTTTTCTATTACATTACCTCTCCACCAATCCACTGTATCCCGTACTAGAAATATTGCAAAGAATCAGCTACAGAGGAACAAAGATGGAATCTCTCTCTCTCTCTCTCTCTTAGACGTACACTGCTTAACGTAAGAGGGGGGAGGTCGCATCATCGCACTACTCTCTCTCTCTCTCTTGTATGGCTTAACGTAAGGGGGATGGGGGGCTCTCTCTCTTGTACGGATAAACGTAAGGGGGACCACGTGTGTACCCTACTATTCTGCTGGAATCTCTCTCTCTCTCTCTCTCTCTCTCTCTCTCTCAGGCGTCCACTGCTTAACATTAGAGGGGGGGAGGTCACGTGTGAACCCTACGAGTTTAACGTCGGGGGAGGACGATGCGCATGCGCACAACCGCGCACGAGGAGAGGGGGCAATTCCCCTACTTCCCTTGCCCCCGCGGGACCCCGACCCCCTCGCCACGCGGTCCCAGAACCATCCTAGCCTATCTACTACTGTCCAATAAGAACAAGAATTTTCTGCAAAACATGTAATTTAAATATTTGCAATAAATGTTGGCTAAAAAAGCACACCTAAAAGTATGAATAAGTGAGAGGCAAGGGGACTCACGGAAAACAAGCACCCCGAGACGTGAGAGGCAAGGGGACTCACGGGAAAAAAGCACCCCAAAGGAGACAGAATTTTACCACGTCCACGCCGTAGTCTCTGGGTAACGCTAAGAGTAAAAAAATCTTCCTAAAATTTGCACAGAAATCGTTTTTTACCTAAGGTTTTTAGAACATAGCGGCCGAAACGAATTTTTATTTTTTCAACTTTATCAATTTTTTTCTCGAAATCTATGGACTTTAGAAAAAAATTCATAAGAACAAAAATGTCTTAGAAGCACTCGAGAAACATCCTAAAATTTTTTCAGAATTTTTGGAGACATTTTTGAAAATTCCATTTCACAAGTTTCCCGGAAAATCAAAAATTGTCTCAAAAAATTCTGAAAAAATTTGAGAATGTTCCTCGAGCGATTCTAAGGCATTTTTGTTTTTATGAATTTTTTTCTAAAGACCATAGATTTCGAGAAAAAAGTTGATGAAGATTGAAAAAAAAAATTCGTTTTTTCCGCCATTTTGTAAAGAAGCGATGGTTCAAGGTCAACAAAAAAATTCCCTGTTAAACTTCAACTCCCATGATCACCTTTGATCACGGTCGCAAGGTGATATCTTCACCGTAACACTTCGAAAAAAAATCCTAAAAATTTTTTTTTTCGAAAATTTAGGTGTTTTTTATGTTTCAATCGAGCATATCTCTTTTCCTGTGAGTTTTATCATGATTCTGGCAACGGATTCTGAAAGAGCATGCAATTTTACATCAGAATATGTGGTTCAAGAATTATTTCAACGCCAATTACATAGGAAAAAATCACTTTGAAAACGTGCAAGAAATTGTGACATTTTGGACGTTAATGGGTTAACCTAGCAGCGTTTTTCAATATCTCAAATAAAATGTTCATACACAATAATATACAAAGAACAATAATAATAGTATTATAATTGTTAATTATACAAAGAATAATGTAATCATCAAACGAAATCAAGTTACCATGCAATTTCTCCCCACCGAACCACAGGATCCGGCTCGAAGGACCAATGTTTTTGCGTTTAATTAATCGTGGTTTGTTGTATGATACTCTGCTGATACTGCTTGATCCTGTGGGAAGGTGGGTAAAGAAAGTAACACTTGATTTGATCCGTACATGCACACTAATTTATTTGGATCTCACATAAATTATCCGGCATAAAAAAACCCTCGTCTTATGGAGGGGAAAAAGCTCTCGATGGATAATATTATGATTACAAGACTTACGCAGTATAGAATATTATCTATGATCCATAAATCGCTGGCCAGCGCTACGCACTCCCGGACAATTCGCCCACGAACTCTCACACAGACCGTCAATCCGACAGTCCTCCTGCTATACCAGTAAAACCTTCGAAAATAGTACCGTCCTCCGGTCAGTGAGGAGAATCACCCAAAACGTCCCAGGACAATCGTACTACTCGGTCTCGATTTGGCGAATGAATGCTGATCAGGTTGCCCGGCGCTCTCTTTCCTCCCGCGGAGTCATTCCTGTCCCTGGGCCCTACTTTCGAATAATATACATGTATCGTACAAACTATAGGCCGTGAACGCGGGCTTGATCTGAACTTCAAATGTACGCCTAAATAGTAATAATACGCAAACAAATATATATATATATATATATATAAGAAGTATACTGCTTACGTATTTGAATTTTACCGCGTTAGTCGATTAGGTAGAGTACTGATAAATATAACATGTGATAAGAGAAAATGACTAAGCGAATTAGAAAGTAAATATCACGCTCAGAGGAAGATCTCTAGGTTAAAATAAGTCGTTAGTATTAATTGTAATCTGTGAGAGACAAGATTGTAATCAATAAACATTGAATGTTGTTTCTCAATTTTACAGAATTGTAAATTATCTTATATTTAAGTTGCAAATAGCGTAAATATTCTTATAATATAATAAACTCAATTTTACAGAGAAACGTTTCAGTTTATTGTCAGGCTAATTTTGCCCCGGATTAACAAGAAATAGATTACATATTATATATATTGCTACACTACAAAAATTTTGGCTGACCCTTGGATATTCGAGACTGTAACTAAATCGAAACCGAAAACGTAAGTTGGGCGTCAGGTTCCTTAAAGAACCACTGTACTGTAGTGATCGCAAAATACGGTAATCGTCAAACTATAATACCAACTAGCTCAGTGAGTATAAGGTTAGGATTGCGTAAGCGGAGAGTGGGTGAGTTCCTGAAACGTAAAAAAAACGGAAGGATTTGGCAGTTCGGGTCAAAGTACTACACACTATATTCGATAATAAATTCTCTATATTTCCGTAAAGATATCGCTGTATATGTCATATCTCTTAGCGCATAGATCGTTCTTCGTATTCTATAAACTATAATTACGGATGGTCTGGAAGACGGTTTTTCGGAGCGTTCTGGATTAATTCAACGAATTTCTCTACTAAGCTATTAACTAATAAACTAAAGGCCTTCTCAAGGCAGGTGTTTCTCCTGCGACCTTTTACCAAAACGTAACGATACTTTCTCGAGGAGAACCGAACGGAGTAGCTCCTTTCGGGGAGAATTCACCTCCGGGGTTCCTTCCAACGAGAAAAACGAACTGTGATCCCACGAGGTGATCGAACGAGATAGCTCCTTTCGGGGAGAATTCGACCTCGCGAGGCACCCCTGGTTAAACGCGACAAACTATACTAAACGTAACGAAATCCGAATATGACGAATATCCCGAACACTCTTTACAACCGAATTCGATCCACTAAGCGCATATCCGAATTGTCGAAAACTACAAGACTTTAACACGGCATTATATACACGGTATTTGATAAAAGAACTTAACGTAAATTACATATAAAATTATATACATTTCCCATCCGGAAGCCCATAGATGACTTGGTCCTCGAATTAACTGCGAATCTCAAAGTTTTCTCGACGATAGACTATTGTTCCAATTGTCAATTTATGACTCAAACTCCCGATTCACGCATTGTGGGAGCAGGTTTAACTCGTAATTCGTGGGTTTTTGGCGGTTTCACGGCTCTCAAGCGCGTTTTCCGAATATTACTCGTAGTATACGGATTTCTAGGAGATGGGACTCCCGCTAACCTTTTTCGTCGAAGCTGATGGAGGCGGCTGAATCCCTCGACGGGAGCAAAGTAGAGCCGATCGAGCAGGGCAGAGCAGATCAGAGCAGAGCAGGTCAGAGCAGGGCAGAGCAGAGCAGAGCAGGGCAGAGCAGATCAGAGCAGAGCAGAGCAGATCGAGCAGAGCAGAGCAGAGTTGAGGAGAACAGAGCAGAGTTGAGCAGAGCAGAGCAGAGTTGAGCAGAGCAAAACAGAGTCGAGCCGGGTCGGACCCAATCGAGCAGAGTAGAGTAGAGCAGAGTCGGAACAGCTTCCACACTTTTCTAATCCCACGATACGAGTCTTAAATTCTCGTCTGACCTCTTCCAGGACTAAAGTACGAGTCTCGCCAAAATCGCGTCCGATCTACTTCAAGACTAGATTCGAGTGTCGCAAAAATCGGGAGACACCAGCAACGAGCTGTTGGTCCCTTACCCCCAATTCTTAATAACTCTAAATCTAATTGGCGGAGCCGCGGAAGTTATTGGTACCACCAATCAGACCCAAGATCCGACTTCTTCCGAAAATTCAACTTGAATGTTCGGGAGTCGCGCAAAGCCGTAGTTCGTTAGGCCCATTTAACACACGACTTATGGGCCACGATCGTTACTCTACTTTTGTGACCTATCACTCACCGAACTTTATACTGTGGTTCCGATGATAGATAGACCAAGCATATATGATACGGTATTATGGCCTTGATAATGTGACCATAATATGTCTCATGGTCCTATAGAAAGACATGTATATCTTTTTAGTGAACATGTACTAGCTTAAAATAGTACAGGGTCACAATATATATATATATATATATATATATATATATTTATATATATATATATATATGTTTAGAAAAAGTTGTAATTCTTTTAAAATGAATAAATTATATATATGTTAAATACTTATATGTTACAATTTATTATTTTACCTTATTGCTTCCAATTATGCATTACAAAGTGTAATTGCAAAAAGTATGTGGCCATTATAATTGATTTTGCTTATTTGTAATATTTATATTACTAATCCAAACATAATTCCTAATTTATTTAAATTTCATTAAAAGTTTATTGGTCAGTTTATATGCGCCAGATATATAAATCAGCTTGTTGTTGAGATACATCCATTTTAGAAAATTTGGACCTGTAAGAAAGATGTGCTAAAACATAATCTTTTTGTAATTTTCTTAAAACATTAAATACGAAGAGAGTGTAAACCTAATATATTTAGCTGTATAACAATATAGATGAAAATTGTAATAAAAATTTAAACAATAGAATTTAGAAATGAAAAAATGTTTTGCAACATAATTTTGGTCGATATCATGCATGTTTTCATTAAAGCTTGCAAAAGTGTATTTGACTTTGTGGTAAATGATCAAACTCACGTGTGTAATGACTTGACAAAATATAGATGAGTAATAGATTTGGGTGCTCAGAAAAAATACATCCAATTCATCCTTATAATTGCATGGACCATGATTGCTTTATGCATCATTTATTTCAGCTTCCTTCTTTCGAAACAGAAGAATCTATTGCTTTGCTTCCTTTACTTACGGTCTCAAATATCTTCCTGGTAATTATTTCTGTGTATTTAGCTACAAATAAAAAAGAGAATTTAATTATAATCATTGCCAATTAAGCTGTAACAAATTCCTCAAAAGATTAGAAACAGATATGTCTGCCATTTAGAAGTTGAAGAATTTCTGGAAATGGATGCCACAAACTGCAAATATACTTGGACTTTTCAGTTTTATTGATGTACTTAATGCCATCATCTGCGAAACCACAAGTAGACCATCACGAAGAACCTCCTATGCTTAACAATCTCTTTATTTTTCTGTACATTGGCTTAACGCTTAAGGAAACACGTTCCACATCAGTTAAAATAAAATTATAACGTAGACTCTGATTTTAGCCATATCTATTATCTTGCCAAAGCTTATATTTTCATAGCAAGTAGTAGAGCAAGTATAACAATTTACCTTGTAAAATGTCTTATTAATTTACATTCATCAGGATTCCTATCATCAATAATTTATTCCTGCTTCCATGATTATCCAGTTTTCCTGAAAAAGTCAGAGAATAATTTAACAAAGCAAAATATTCTACAATCTTTCTTCTGATTTACTGCTCCCGATACTTATCTGATGGTTTGTCCTCTTTATAGGCTCAGAATTATATCCGATTTCTTCCCTTTTACACATTTTATAAATAATTACGCATATGCACCACATTTACATTACTTTGCATTCCATTTTTTGACATCCTGACGCTTCCAACATAAATAATGTTTCTTGGACAATATTTTTACTGCGTTCGAAACGTCACCATCTTCATATTTGTCGATGTCGCGTCTCGTCTGCTGTTGCCTTTAAACTTTTGCTATAAGATAGTATAGGGGAGCTGAGAGATGGACATGAATCAATTTTGCGAGAAGCATTTTTGCTACAAGATAGTATAGGGAAGCAGAAACTATACCTGTACATGATTCAGTTTTGAACAGTGTACATGATAGCTGGCTGGCTAGCTCCTGCACGAAGATCCTGGGTGGTCGTCCTCAGCAGCAGACGACGTTAGCGCTTCGTGGTCCTGCGGCGGGGCGATGCGATGCGGGATCGGCAACGGTGGGTAGTGGCGCGGGCAGGGGAAAACGCTGCTAGGCGTTCGCGGCGCGAAGCGCGGTAAGGCGAATTAGGGGCTACGCGGCTAGGCGCTCGCGGCGCGAAGCGCGGGAAGGTGAAGGATAGAGCGACGCGTAAACATACACGGACGGTACAATGAGTGCGAAGGAGAAAGACTTATGTGGATTTAGCACGGGTTAGAGAAGGATAGAGGGACAATAGTTTTCAAGCTCTTGTTGGAGCAGAGGATCCTTATTCTAAGATACTTATAATTTTATCATTGGAAATAATATATTTAACTCTAAATAAACTACAACCTTCTAACATTCGCTCAATCCTTAATCATGCTATTTCCTAAAAACATTTACTCTCCTCCCGCGGATGGCAATTACAATGTCCCTTACGTGGGTAACTACATTACCATTGCACGGGAGGTTCATCCATACTCATTCACTTACTCGCAGGCATACTCAGGGTAAGGGGAGGCACTAGGGGGGAGAGACAAAAGAACTAAAAAATAAGCATATTTCTGTAACGGGTTTCTACCACGTTACAACTACTCCCCATTTAGTTCGGACCTCGGGGGGGGGGGGGGGGGTCATTTGCGGTTTGGCAGCGAATAGGCGACAGGGGGTGCGGGGATGCTATACTAACTTAACCGTTTATTTACAAAGATCATACACTCTAAACCATCGCGGGAGATAGTGCCTCGGAAATTTTCCAATTTTCTATAAAAGGGGGGTTTACCTAGGTTACTAGAGGGTCCTCATACCGAAGGACACGCAACTTACTACTAACTGTTCATAATTCTGTAATGACCTGGATCAATTTGAATTTACTTAAATTAAGATATTATTTATCGAGGAAATTGGTTGGAAAGAATACACGTTGAAATTATAAATGATGTCTTTATTTATCTTTATCTTAATATGAGGGTAAAAAAACCACGAACGTGGTGGAAAAACCCTTTCCGTGATCCTAACGATAACCTTCACGAACTTGGTGAATGGTTATGTACACACCTTTTATTTTAATCTTTGATACAACCTTTGTCTTAATAATCTCTATCTCGCTACGATCCTTGATCGACAATGAATCCCTCTTCTCACCCGACGACTTGAGCCGCCCCGAAGTTCCTCACGTGACCCCTTCGGGTCTCCCGAACCTTTCCGAACCTTCTTACGACCTTTCGGTCCTATCGCATTCATTCACCCAACCGTCTTCTAGATGGCGCTGTAACCACTCGTTTACACATTTGGTCAAATCACGCTTTCATTGGTTCATCAATCCGAAAACTCTAAACATCCCGCCCACCTTCGTCAAACTGACGAATTGAAATGAAAACAGAAATACACTTATAATGAACATCCGCCCATCTTAATTACATAGTTTATTTGCTTTTGGGTAAAGGTAAAGGGCTGAGACGTACGATTGGTCTCTTGAAAATTCCATTGGAGGTTCGTACACTAACCACCCTTACTAACCCATCATCACCAGGGTGGAGTTGAATGATGCGTCCAAGGGGCCATTTTCCTGGTGGATACCGATCATCTCGTAATACAACCAGTTGTCCAATGGCGAAATTCTCTTCGGGTCCTCGCCATTTGTTTCTTTCCTGTAAATGGTGCAAGTACTCCTTCGACCAATGGTTCCAATAGCTCTGCTGGATTCGTGACATCAGCTGGAACCTCGAAAGACGATTTTCAGGAACTTGCGGACAGGGAGCTTCAGGAATCAAGCCAGAAGAACGTCCTAACAGGAAGTGTGCTGGAGTCAGTGCATTTAAATCCTCCACATCCCCGGATAATGGGCAGAGAGGCCTTGAGTTAAGGCATGCCTCTATTTCAGCTAGAACTGTGGCAAATTTCTCATATGTAAGAGTGTAGTCTCCCATGATCCTTATTAAATGATGTTTGGTGGATCGAACACCCGCCTCCCATAATCCACCAAAATGTGGCGCATTTGGTGGGATAAATTCCCAACTGACTCCTTGTATTGTCAACTCCTTCGCAATGTCTGCGTAAAATTGCGTTGAACTTTTAAACATTTCTCGCAGTTCTTTGTCCGCCCCTTGAAAATTAGTTCCATTGTCGCTTACAATTTTTTGTGGAACTCCTCGTCGACTACAAAAGTGGCGAAATGCAGCCAAAAATGACTGAGTTGTTAGATCGCTAACAGCTTCTAAATGAATGGCTTTTGTGGCAAAACAAACAAATAGTGATATGTAACCCTTATAGGACCGCTGTCCTCTACCCTTCGAAGTACGGAGTTTGAACGGACCAGCGTAATCTAGGCCTACTGTCTGAAAAGGATTTGAAGGTGTTACACTTTCCGCTGGCAAATTTCCCATTTGTTGTGAACTTTGACGCGGACGCGCTCTAAAACATCTTATGCAATTCCGAACATATTGCTTCACTAAACCAATAGCTCCTATAACCCACACAGATTGCAATAAAATTCCGAGAGTCAATGTAGGTCCCCCGTGCAAAGCTAGACTATGAGCGTATTGAATGTACATCTGACTCAAGCTTGAATTCTTAGACAAAATGGGTGGATGTTTTGCGGGAAATGGAAGGGCTGAATGTGATATTCTTCCTCCAACTCGCAAAACACCTTTATCATCCAAAAACGGATGGAGTTTTTGGATTGGATTCTGCCGTGGTACTGAGCGATTCGCCTTTAATCAAGTTAATTCCTTAGAGAATGCCGAACTCTGGGCTAGGCGGATTAAAGCAATGCATGCTTTCTCTAATTCCTTAATTGTTAGGTAACCCGAATGGAGGGTTAAATTTCGTTTCTTACGCTTACAATTTTCTGAAAATCGCGAACAGTAGGCGATAACTCTATGGAGTTTAGTCAAAGAGGAGAATCGTGTCAAAATTGCATCCTCTTGGTTACATTCAATTATGGACTAACCTTTTATATTAGTTTCAGAAGGTCGAACTCTTGACGGTTGCATAGGCCAATGCTCTTTAGATTTGGGCAACCATTCTGGACCATTCCACCATAGCTTAGCTGTCTTTAACTCATTAGCACTCATACCACGCGTAGCTAGGTCAGCTGGATTGTCGAACGTAGGGACATACATCCAGTTGCAGTCTGGTAACTCTGTTTGTATGTACGAGACACGGTTAGCTACAAAAACCTTCCAACTTGAAGGGTGTTTTTTTATCCATGCTAACGCATCTCGACTATCTAACCAAGCTGTTACGTTTAGATCACCGAAAATGGATAGCTGTCTAATATGTTTAAGAAGTTTGACCAGTAGAACCGCTCCACACAACTCCAGATTTGGAATACTAAGTGTCTTTACTGGTGCTACCTTTATCTTAGCCGTTAGGAGGGAAATATGACAATTACCATCATTGTCAACTACTTTCAGATACACTGCAGCTGCATAAGCTCTCATAGATGTGTCCGCAAACCCGTGGAGCTCGCATCTAGATGAGCCATTTAATCCCAACCATCTAGGTACAGTAATTTCTGATATTCGAGGAAGGTCACTGCAATAAGAATTCCAGCGTTTTTGAATGTCTACTGGAAACATAGTATCCCAATCGATTTTTAATAACCATAAATCTTGAAGTAAGATCTTGGCACGAACTACACAAGGAGCTACCCAGCCTAGTGGGTCAAAAAAACGAGCCAACCTTGACAATATAGTCCGTTTTGTCCAATCTGTTTGCAAATGTAGAGAATCACTGACATTGAATCCGAACGAATCAGCCACAGGCTGCCATAACACTCCCAAAGTTTTTACAGTATTATTATTTTCGATAATTTTAGGTGTTTCTGTAGCGGATACAGTCGTTGTTACATTTGGAAGTAACTCAACAGTATTAGCCGCCCATTTATCTAGAGATATTCCGGCAGAACCAAGAATTCCGATTAACTGATCTCTAAATTCCAATGCCTTTACCAAATCATCAGCACCAGAAAAAATATCATCAACGTAAATCTGATGACGAAGGCAATATGCACCTAATGGAAAATTCTGACCTTCGTCAGCTGCTAACTGATGAAGGGTTCTTATTGCTAGGTAAGGAGCAGATACAGTACCATAAGTAACGGTGGTCAGTCTGTATTCGCGCGGAGGTAAATCAGATTGAGCTGACCAAAAAATACGTTGCAAATCCTGATCACTTTTATCGACTCGAATTTGTCGAAACATTTTAATGATGTCAGCTGTGAACACGTAACGGAATTGTCTCCACCCTAACAAGATTAATGATAAATCATTTTGTAACGATTTTCCAGGTAGAAGAAACTGATTTAAACACTGTTGGCCAGCGATGAGTCGAGACGCATCAAAAACAACTCTAATTTTACGTTGAGAAAGTCCATTCTGTATAACAGCGTGATGTGGTATATACCATGCCCTTTTTTTTGAAATTTCGTTTTCTGGTATTAAACACATATGTCCTAATGACTCATATAGTTGCATAAACTGACGATATTCATTCGCTAGAACTGGATCTTTCTCGAATCTTCGAAGAAGATAATTATAAGAACTAAGAGCTAGCCTTCTAGTCTGTTCAGCTACTAGCGGAGGTTCGGACCTCAAAGGTAACTTTATCACGTACCGTCCACTCGAATCTCGATAATGCGTATTTATAAATAAAGTCTCATATAGCTCGTCGTCTGGACACAGTTTATGCCTCGATTCAGGGACTTCTTCGATATTCCAAAATTGTTTTAAAATTACAGAGAGTTCTTCCTCATGGGGTTCATGTGCAACAGCACGAGAACAAATGATTGATTTCAGATGTTTGTCATTACCAACTGTGCCAGAGAAAATCCAACCTAACACTGTCTTTTGCGCTATAACATTGGTATCCCCAATTCGGTTCAGACCCTGACGCAATACGGTGGCGTAGACATCTACCCCTAAAATCATAGTAATTTCCCCTGGAATATAAAAGATAGAATCCGCACATTGGAAATCTAAAAATTGAGATAAATCTAAAAATGACAAATTCCGGGATGGTAAATGTTCTGCAGGTTTAGATAATACTAAAGCTGTAAAATCGCCTTCGAAAGACGTACGGTCAATTGACTGTAATCTGAAGGAAACACAAGAGTGTGATATCACATTTTTCATCCCTCCAACACCGCTGATAGAAACATGAATCCTTTGACGTACTAATCTTAATAGTTGTACCAATGATTCTGAGATAAAAGTTACCTCAGAGCCTTGGTCAAGGAGAGCCCTTGTACGTACACAAACTCCAGACGCTCCTATCAAATACAATTGTACTGTTGGTAGAAGAGAATAACTCATACTATATGAAGAATTACACGATGTTGAAGAAGCAAGTGCTAGTCATTTGTTGTCACTAGGCTTTGTTGTTGGTAACAGATCGACTGACATTGGGGTGACGTCAGTCGGTGTGGAGGTTTTTTCTAAGTGCAAGAGCGTGTGATGAGAGCCTTGACACCTTTTGCATGTTCTTTTTGAAGAACAGTTCCTCACTCGGTGCTGCCCTAAACAATTGTAGCAGAGGCGTAAACGCCGAATTTCACCGTGCCTATCACTAGCTGATAGTGCTAAGAACCTTTCACAGCGTCCAACGTAATGCTCGTTGGAGCAAAGAGGAAATTTTGATGATCTTTCATTAAAAGCCGAATTATTGAACCGTTTAACTTTAGCTCCTGCTTGATGAGCTTTAACGAAATTTTTAGAATTGCTAGAACATTGGCGCTTCCCATATGAAGTTTGTTTTGGTTGTACCTCAACTTCTACTGAATGTAGTGCTTGTATAGTCCCCTCAAGGAACTCTGTCATTTCCCTAAAGGTTGGGGGTTCTTTTCGTAACGTTACATTGTCCAAACGAGGCACCTCAGCACTCATTCCTCTCGTACTGAGGTGGGTCTCCCATGCTTTACGAGTTATTGGGTCTAACCGTTCGCTCAAAATCACTACCAGTAAGTCGTCCCACGAATCAACCGCTCTACCTAAATTCCTAAGCATGCGTACCGCGTGATTTATCTCATCAACCATTTTTCGCAACCCTGACGCCGATTCTTCTTTTAAGGGCGCTGTTTTTACCAATGATAGCGTTAAATTGTAGACTTGCAATCTTAAATTGGAAAATCTTTCTTTCAGGGCATTCCATGTGGAAAGATAATTCGCGTCCGTAACTGCTACATCTCTCAAAAAATCTGCTGCTGGTCCTTGCAAGCAACTTAATAAAAATTGTAACCGAATAACATTCGACAGCTGAGGTCTCTCGTGTATCAACGAATTGAACCGGGTTTCAAATGCCTCCCATTCTTCATATTTCCCGGAAAACTGAGGCAAATCTATTTTTGGTAAATGCACATTGTGACAATGTGTCTGACTAATATCGCTTTCATTGGTAATAAGAGCTGACGATGTTGACGTTTCGTCTTGTATCTCTGGAAAAACGCGTTCCAACTCGTCGTTACATGCATCACGAATGCTTTCGGTTTCGGCAAAGAAGGATTGCGTTATGTATGGATCCTCCAGAACATCCTCGCGTGTTATTATTTCTTCATGGGCTTTGCAAAACTCAGACCAATATTTTCGTAGTTTTTCAATTCTATCTCGTACTAATAATCTATTAACTCGATCTTTCTGAATAGACCGAAAAGCAGGAAGGATCCGAGAAATATTGCTAGCACGATCTCGCTGCTGAGCAATAAGTTTCTTTGATGCGATCGGTGGCATTGTAAGAGAGTTGTAAACACGTCGGAAAACTTTAAAGAGCGCGCCGCTTTTGTTAAGTGTATATTTGATACCCTTCCCTTACAGGCGTAGACTCGCCAGCCGTTCAACCGTTTACAATATTGTATAAACCAAATTGTTAATTGTCAATATTAGCCTATAATTTATTATATCTAACACCACGCAACGAATAACGCTTTTCAATCTTGAGAAATCAACCAGCTTCCTCGATCCGGCTCGAAGGACCAAAATTATGTAATGACCTGGATCAATTTGAATTTACTTAAATTAAGATTTTATTTATCGAGGAAATTGGTTGGAAAGAATACACGTTGAAATTATAAATGATGTCTTTATTTATCTTTACCTTAATATGAGGGTGAAAAAACCACGAACGTGGTGGAAAAACCCTTTCCGTGATCCTAACGATAACCTTCACGAACTTGGTGAATGGTTATGTACACACCTTTTATTTTAATCTTTGATACAACCTTTGTCTTAATAATCTCTATCTCGCTACGATCCTTGATCGATAATGAATCCCTCTTCTCACCCGACGACTTGAGCCGCCCCGAAGCTCCTCACGTGACCCCTTCGGGTCTCCCGAACCTTTCCGAACCTTCTTACGACCTTTCGGTCCTATCGCATTCATTCACCCAACCGTCTTCTAGATGGCGCTGTAACCACTCGTTTACACATTTGGTCAAATCACGCTTTCATTGGTTCATCAATCCGAAAACTCTAAACAATTCTCTTAATTGGTGCATCCTGCACCCCTGAATCTATACAATTCAACTACTAAATAACTCAGGTGCCGTTGCACCGACTTACAAGGCTCTTGCCTACTAACCATATGATTAATAATTCCCTTCATAGGAGAACAGGGGAGAAAATTGGGTCGTCGGTTTCTTATGGCTTCTATGGCCCAATCTTTCTCGAATTTCAATTGTGTGACTACATTCCAGGTAGCGGGGCGAGTCGCCGCGGGGGGACGAGGGTAATTCCGGCGTAACGCGGACGCGAGTCGAGTGTAATATACGCGCGGGATGACCGCTGCAACCATTGCGCAGATCCACACAGCCACACACACCACACATGCCACCATCATGCCAATAAAACTGAAATAAAAGCTTACCTGGGCAGCGTGGTCGGCGATGAGCTCCTGGATGAGGAAAGAGGTTTGTCGGGATCAAAGGGCCTTTGCCTCATCAGGGTTATCTTTCCCGAAATTAATTGGCTTGCCCAAAGCCGCAACAGCTCGAAGGGACACTGGGCAATCGCGAACCGAGACTCTATATGGATGAGGCGAGCGCTAAACGCGGAAAAGCTTGACAACGCGATTTAGAACGGAATTATAAAGAGCTAAGGAACACAAAAAAAACGTTCACGCAAGTCCACTATCTCATAGAGTGTGGGGTAGTTCGCGCAATTAAAGCGGCTGCGGTATTCGGAATAGCGACTGACCGCTCTCATCCACTGAAAACTTACACAAAATGATATGGGGTGATGAAGAATTCTAAACTAATTAAGCGCAACGGACTAAGTAGCGTACTTTTAAGGGCGGCGGGGCATCGGGCTATTCGGCGACTAATTTATGCGGGGCGCCTGGCGGGCTAGGGCGGCGGGCTAAGTGGCGGCGGGGGAAGGGTAGAGGGCGACGAGGGGCAGCACAGATAAGGGACTAACATGACACATACATGTAAGAGGGAGGGTGGGTTAGGACGGACACGGGAGCGGCGTCAGCCGGCCGTGCCCCCTACTCAGGACGACAGTTGGGGCAGGTGGCGTTGGACACCCCCTCCCACCCGCAACCAAAACAAAATAACAGGCGGTTGGGCTGTAGGCATCCTCGGAAGGGGTGCCCACTCCCACCGCAGGCCCACCACCCCTTCGGGTTGGGCCGGTGGGTGGGGGTGACTCTCGCCCCTGCGGGAGAGGAACCCGGGAACGGCTGACGTCGGGGAGCAGGAGGGAGAGAGGAAAGAGGACGGGGCGAAATAAGAGGTGAGGGAAGAAGGAGAAGGAGGGGGAGGGTAGGAGGTGGAGGGGGAGGGAGGCATGGTACGGGGGGAGAGGAGAGGGGTCATGGGACCGCGGAGAGGGCTAGGACGGGAGAGTTGGGGAATAGGGGAGATGTTGAGGGACATTAGGGGAAGGATGGCAGAGGGGACAGGGACAAAGGAACGGGGGGAGGTTCGGGGAGGCATGGGAGGGCGGATCGGGGCAGCACAGGGGTGAAACAAGGGGCGGGGAGACATAGTAGCGGCGGGAGGGCGGAGGAGGGAACCTGAGGGGCTGGGGGACGGAAGAGAGCAAATGGGGCGGAAAGGGGAAACAGGCGGGCGAGAGGATGGTGCGCAGGGACGGGGGGAAGGGAGAAGTGGACGTGGCGGGGCGGGCGGAGAGGTTCAGGGGTAGCTGGGCGACGGGAGGACTGTGGAGAGGGGGCAGATTGGGGAGTAGGTTGGGGGGAGGGTTCGAGGGACGCGATCGGGGAGTAATATTCGTCGAGGTCGGCGGGATCCCAATCCGGGAAGCGGAATTGGCGCGGAGGCTCAAACTTCTCCAGCGCCTCCCGTATTTCCCGGGCCGCGGTCCGCACTGCAGCATCCTCCTCTTTCATGGGGAGCTGCAGCGGCCGCGGCTTTGCCGCCTCCCGCCAGGACAAGTGGAGCTTTCTACGAAGCTGCTCCGTCATTGGTGGGAGGGGCTGGATCCCGCCGGCCTCTTCACCGGGGGTTATAGGGGGATATTAAATCTCCAGGGCCGGGGGGAAGGGGTCGCGGGTCCCGGAGGAGGGCCCGGGTTCGGTCGGGGATCGGGGCGGGCTCCCTGATGGAGCTCGATCCTCCCAGCTCAACATCCTCCTCGGTTCGGCCCGTTGGTGTGGCAGCATCCTGTAAGTGGATAAAAAATGATTACTAGGGTAATTTCGGGCCTTAATATTAACAGATTAGCGGGGGGGGGTGGACGCTGGGTTCGGGGCCAAAGTGTAACAAGGGAGCGAGGGGGTGGGCGTCCGTTATTTGGGGATTTGTGGACGGGAGCCAGGGTCCGGGATCGCTGTAGTGCCGGTGAGGACTCCCTACTGGAGTCTGTTCCTACCGGTCTGGCGTCACTCGAACTCCGATCCTACGAGACGGCTTTTTTCTGAAATCGGGGAATGGGGCGGTCGCGTGGAGATACGACGGGGTGAGGGTTATTGGTAGGGGTAGCATAATAGGGTTTCAGATCTTTCACGTGCACTCGTTTCACTAGGGTACCGTCTGCGGCCTTTAGGCGGTATACAGCAGGGGAGAGGACTATATCGATAGTGTACGGGCCTACTAATTTAGGAGCAAGTTTCGACATAAATCCCTGGGTGCCAGACGAGAGTACATAATATTTGTGCGAGACTTGGTCGCCCACCTTGAACTCGACATTCCTTCGTCCTTGGTTATACCGGGCTGCTTCGCGGAGAGTTGCTTCACCTAAAATCTTCCGGACCAAGTCTCGCAAATGTCCCAAATTGGTAACTCTGTCGTCCCAGGTTACGGTATCGCGGGGCTCGTTTTTGGTAGGGGAGGGTTCTTTTACGAGGGTTCGGATTGGTAAGGGGTGGCGGCCGAAATTAAGAAACGCTGGGGAAAATTGGGCCGAACCCTGGGTGGATGTATTTAACGCGAACTGTAGCGCCTCGAGTTTCCTATCCCATTCGCGGTGGTCTCCCTCAACGTATATCGCGAGTAGTCTTTAGGGTTCGGTTAACGCGTTCAATGGGGTTGGCCTGGGCGTGGTAAAGGGGGGGGGGGGTTGGTGATTTGGGTAATTCCGTAGACTTCGATCAGGGCTTTGATATCTTTATTGACGAACTCCGTGCCGTCGTCGGTCAAAAAGAACGTCGGATATCCCCATCGATGGACTATTAGGGAAGAAAGGGCTGCCGCGATCGATCTTCCGTCCGCATTCCGCAAAGCCTTCAACTCTACGTACTTGGTAAAAGTGTCCTGAAAGACTAACAAATATTTGTTTTGGTTTTTGCTGTGCGGAAGCGGTTCCATGATGTCGGCGGCTACTAATGTCCATGGTTCCTCGACGACTCGTTCTCTCATTAGTCCTGGGGGACCTTGGGTGGAATGTTTGTGGGTCTGACAGACACAGCAAGTTCGGATATACTTAACTACGGAGTGATAAATTCCTGGCCAATAGAAATCTTGGGCGAGGCGGGCGTACATCTTCTCGATTCCTAGACGGCCGGACTAGGGAGGATTGTGTGCGTCGCTAAAGGCTCGGGCGGCTTTCGGGGGGCAATACTAATTTTCAGGCATTCGTATCTTCCATTGCAGGTTCTATTAGTGGATTAGGGCGATGGTAGTATAGCTTGTTTTCGTGAATTTTCCAATCCGGGTATTTCCAGGGAGCTTCTTGTACATTCTTCAAGCGATTAAGGTACCAATGATTTTGGGAGGAACCTATGGTAGCAAGGGAGGGATATATATGGGAAAGGACATCAGGTACTACATTAGCTGAACCTTTTCCATGTTCGATCGTCATATCGAACGATTGTAAGGCCAGCGCCCAACGGGCGAGTCTTCCAGTGGGATCGCGTAGTCGCTGCAACCACCCCAAACTACTATGGGCTGTAATTACTCGCAATGCCATACTCTCTATGTAGGGACGGAACTTCTTCACGGCCCACAATATCGCCAAATACTCCTTCTCGGTTGTAGAGTAGTTTCGTTCTGCGGAGGTTGGCACTCGGCTCGTGAACATCACCGAAAGCTCGTCTACGTAGTTTAACTGGGTAAGGACAGCACCGATCGCCGAATTGCTGGCATCGGTCTGGACGATGAAGGGTTAGGAGAAATCGGGGCGGAGGAGGACAGGGGTGGAGGACAGGGCGGACTTTAAGGATTCGAAGGCGGTTTGTTGAGCTTCTCCCCATTGCCAGGGTGCATCTTTCTTTAAGAGTTGCGCCAATGGGACCTTGTATTCGGAGAATTTGTCTATGAAACGGGCATACCAGCCCACCATTCCTAGAATGCGCTGTAGCTCTTTGATGTTTCGTGGAACGGGATATTGCACGTCGGGGCGGTCTTCTCTGGTTCGGCCTTTAATCCTTTCTTATCGATGATGTAGCACAAATAACTGACTTGTTGGCAGCACAGCTCGCTCTTCTCTGGGTTGACGGTTAAGTTAGCAGCTTTCAGGGCTTTTAAAACTTTCTCCACGTACTCCGCATGATCGTCGAAGGTTTCGTTGACGATGATGATGTCGTCCAGATATGCGAAGACGTGGGTGGATCATTCCGGTTTAATAAGCCAATCCATCAGGCGCTGGAAGGAAGCGGGAGCGTTGGTAAGGCCAAAGGGCATTCGGGTAAACTGGAAAAGGCCGGCTCTGGGGACGGTAAAGGCCGTGATTCCTCGGGATTCGGGATCAACGGGGACTTGGAAGTAGGCTTGGCTCAGGTCGAACTTGGTAATGTAGCGGGCTGTTCGTAATCCGTTGAGGATGGCGTCGATGTTTGGCAGGGGGTAGGCGTCCTTCTTGGTTACACGGATGACATCACGTGTGACGACAACTTTTCGAGGGCAGACTTCTTCGCCTTTTACTCGCGAGGGGAACACGAGTTCGAACGTGAGGTGCACAAGGCACACGGAATGTAAACAAGAAATGAATGCCGATTTAATCTTTAACAATAATTTATTCAAATTAATAACTACATAGGTGAAAACCTCTTATTTGGGCGCCAGGCATCCCCATTTCATTCCGCGGTTTGACCGGCTGAGACCGTCTCAGGTCGTGCTAGAATTGGTTTTACCGAATCCGGACATAACTTTAATAACTTATTTACCAGGTCCTAATCCGATGCTTTTAGGAAAATAAATTACGATTACCTAAATAAAAATGCTTTTAGAAACATCTAACAAAAACCAGCGAAATCCACTCTGCTTTTGGCTCTTTGTTAGGTGAACCTATGACCTGGAAATAATAGGACAAAACACAGGAAAAACTCGAAAAAGGGCACTGGTCGTGGATAACCTGAAAACCCGAAATATATCGACCGAAAAAAACGACAATAATCCCGAAATATTGAGTCGATTCCTTAGGTAGCTGCCGCCTTCAACATGGCCGCCCGCCTAAGAACCGGCATCCAAATAACAATCAAAAAGACTAATTAACGACGAAACCGATCGCTGGCTGTCTCCTGACAGAAAGACGGTTTCCTTCTGCCATCTATACCCGCCGCTGCCCCGAGAACCCCACGGCAACGAAGAGAAAAGCGTGTACTTCCCCGATGTGGGGTTTCCACGTTACCTGCTTTACTATCTACGAATTCAGGCAGCCTCTCCGTCCTCCACCAGCATTCCTAGGTCCCTCGCCTTCTTCCGCCGCAGGCACATGCACTCGCGAAAAAGCTCGGAGGAAAACACTAACTAGGGAGAAGGGAATAAAAACCATAAACCGGCGACAGGTAGCTGGTACCTACACGAAAAGTCGTGAAGCGAAGGAGGTCGGTCCTCCTCAAAGCTATCCAAGGAAGAGACTGGGTCCTCGCGGCGACTATTGGCACGTGCCGGGATCGATCAGCGCTCCTCGCGGATTATTGCGTAATCGATCATAGATTCCGGCACGTGCTGCCGCGGGCGACTCACTAACGCAATTAGGCCAGTGGGCCACGCGACGGTAACCTTAATTACCGACCGCGCCCACCTAGCTTTACCGCAAACAACAAAATTCTGTGACGGGGAAATATTCCGTCACACACGATAGTCGATACATAAACGGAATTTTCCGGTGCTTTTCTTGATAATTACGGGACAAATGCTCCATGCACTACTGGAAGGCTCTATGATTCCAGCGGCCAGTCTCTAATTTCAACGTGCGCAACCTTCAGCATGGCAGGGGATAGGCGACGGGGACGTTGTTTAATGGGAGGGTGACCTTGGATATCGATATAATGGGTGGTGAGGGGAGTAGGGGGGAGGGATTGGTCGGAAGTGGGCATCAAGGTTCGGCAGAGGGATTGGAGGGTCTCTTTTTCGGTAGGAGAGGGAGCAACTAGGGCTAGGCCAGCAAGGGTAAGTTCGACGGGAGTTTCTGTAAAAGAGGGGAGGTGTAAGGTTCGAGGGGGAGAGGTAGGGGTGCGCCAAGTGAGGTTTGCGTAGTCTAAGGTGATCTGCAGTGCTTCCAAAAAATCCACCCCTAGGATGCAGTCATATCCTAGGGCTTTACACACGCGAATCGCCAGGACTTCTTCTTGTCCATCCAAGTGAAATCGGACATGGGCTTCTCCTTTTGGGCTGGTTTGACGGCTCCTATCCTTTTTCCGAAATATGAGCGGGCAGCACCACTATCCAGCATCGCGGGAAAAGTGTGATGGCCTATGCGCAAATTCAGGAAATATCGGGGATCGTGTTCAATGGGGGAGGCAGGGGAGAGATCGGGGAGGGAATCCAGGGCGGTATTGGGACACTTGGGGCGGGAGTCGAATCGTCGAGTCCTAACGATGTCCCGATTAATCGTTTCCCGAGATCTGCTTATCCTCACAGTTGGGGCAAGTCTTGGTGATGGTGCCCATATGTCCACAGCGGTAGCAGAATTTTTCTCGGGGGTGGGAGCACATTGAGAAATGATTTCCTGGACGATGGCAATTCCAGCAGGTGTCCGGAGGTGGCTTTATCTTCTGTATATCAAGATCTCTAGTGGCTGGGCTTCCAGGTGTCTCGAAACCAAAAAACACGGTCCCAGCCGTCAATCTCCTGGGGATGGTCGAAAATGGCAGGCTGACTGCGGGCGGCAAGCACGGTCGGTTAGGTGGGAGTCGGCAGACTTTTCTCTTCCCAACGATCATTTCCCAAAATTCGAAGTTCACAACACAACCAATTAACGTTCGCACTCGACCGGTCACCCGCGGCATGACCAAAAACTCGGGAAAACGCCACCGAAGTTAACGGTCGGACTGGGAAGGGGGGGGGGGAGGGGAACTCGGTAAGCAAAGGGACTAAAAAGACTGAATTTTAAAACAATTGGTGTATCCGCGGACACTTTGAGCACTCTACACGGCGGGGCCCCACGTTGGGCGCCAATTTGTAACCGGTGGAATCGATCCAGGTTGAAAATAATCTAAACAATCATTCCGGGAACACTAACTTTATTCAAACAATAATAAACTTAACTCAAAGCAGGGGCCTCCCGCGATGCTATGGCACACTTATTATACGTTACACCAATTGTCTTATTACTAAAGAGGGAAGGGAGGACTTGATGGAGGTTGGCAGGGTTAAATTCAGGGATCGGCAGGGGCAGCGACAGGGAGGACACAAAATGGGAAAATGGACGGCAGGGAGAAAAGCAGGGAAAAATGACTCAACCGCTCCGGCGACGTCTCTCGGCTTCCTCCCGCGTCGACACTCTTCTAAAACTTCGCACGAAACCAATGTAAAAGTTGGGGCCCGAAATGAGAAGTCGGTACTCCTCAATAATCCCGCGACGAGCCAATCCTCTATTTGAATTACACGTACGGATGCTTCAAGAGCGGAACAAGGTGTAGTCCAATTTGGCACTTATTCCTTTGTTCTCATTGTCATTCCCCTCATTCCGGGGGTTCCAATTAGGCATAGTTACGATCGGGATCCAGGGACCAATCAAAGATTAGGTATGGATCCGAGATCCATAGTTCTCGCCGTTCCGGCTAATTATTCCTATGCTGTACATGATAGCTGGC
Source organism: Prorops nasuta (assembly GCF_024137725.1). NCBI lineage: Eukaryota > Metazoa > Arthropoda > Insecta > Hymenoptera > Bethylidae > Prorops > Prorops nasuta. The sequence goes on along the minus strand of NW_027116817.1, from coordinate 461,732 downwards.
TGGCTAGCTCCTGCACGAATATCCTACGTGATCGTCCTCAGCAGCAGACGACGTTAGCGCTTCGTGGTCCTGCGGCGAGGCGATGCGGTGCGGGGTCGGCAACGGTGGCCGGTAGTGGTGCGGGCAGGGGAAAACGCTGCTAGGCGCGCTAGGCGTCAGCGCGGTAAGGAGAGGGGCGGGGCTCGTTGCTAGGCTTTCGCGTCGCGAAGCGCGGTAAGGGGAAGGATAGAGCGACGCGTAAACATACGCGGATGGTACAATGACCGGCAGAAATGGCGTCCCTTGATGCGTTTAGGAACCGCATTTTAGGATCCTTCACTGTATACTCTATTCTACTAGGCGGAGATAGGGGAATGGAACGCGATAACTATAGTAGTTAGTTTATCTCGCTCTAAATGCGTGAGTGCGAGAGAGAGAGAGCTTTATACGGCATAGCAGGGCAAGCCAGGCGTCCCGAGGCTTATTTCTATCTGTACCACAGCGTTGCCAAGTCCGCCATGTTGGAAGATACTACGCTGTATAGTTTGTTGGCGAGAATTGAATATACCACGCAAAATGTATAGTAAGTGTGAAACAAAGTATAGTGTTTTAGGTATAATAAGCTCTCAGTGCTTTCGGACGTGTTTTGGCCATTAATCTTGCGTCGCGGCGCGTTGTGTATGTGTAGTTAGAATCAGAGGGGCGAGGGGATTTCTAGGGAGTTTGTACGTAGCTGTCAAATGGCGCGATTAACCCTCAATTTTGTATCATCAACAAAAATAATATTTTCGGAAAACGATTGTGGAAAAGAAGGAAGGATTTTAATAAATAACAGAGAAGACAAAATATATCAGATGAGTATAAATTAATAAAAAAAATGAAAATTATTGTGAATTTTTAAGAAAATATACTTTGTGGTTATTTTTTTTTTGTTACAGTTGAAATCCGGTTATGATGACTTTCAATTAAGGAAAAAAGTAATTATAGACCAATAAATGAAAAAGTATTAATACATTAAGCATTTCTGTACGGCCCAGTCATTTCAATAATTGTGACTTAATGTTATAATAGTGAATGTGTAAGCGATTAGTGGATATACAACAAACTCTTATTGTAAATTTAATAATCTTGTATGACAATGTTTTAATTGCTATTATTTTAAATTAAAGTTAGTTTAATTAACATATTTTTATTTCATCCCTTTCTCAAAATTCTAAACACACATGGTAATTACCTATTCTTGTAGTAGTCATATATTCGTTAAATTACATACAAAATTACAACTGTTTTATATTTGTAAAGCATAGCTGTTTGTTGCAATGATTTTTATTATTCAATGTGAGACAAATCGCATTTTGTTTAGGTAAATGTCTTATTTATCCGCCACATCCTTCCATATTCTATGTAACATTTATTTGCCTTGTTAGTTCTTTCTTTTAGTTTTCAAAATATACGATTAATTTTTTGCTATTTTTATATACACTCAGATATAGCTATTCTATTGACTAATTAATCTTATAAATGTCAAGATGATTGGTAAACCATTGTTCTATTAAAGTTGAAGAATGGACACTTCAATTATTTTACTTATAATGTTTGGCATCTCTTCCATAGGATATCTTCTCTTTAAATTTTAGAGGATGTTGTTCTCCAATACATTTAAGGATACTTGTTGTATCACTAATGTTAATTTCTAAGGAAGGTAGATAAATGAATTGCTACTGATATTTTGAGCTAAGCTCAAGGCGGGAAGCTCATACGGCATAAACCCTCCTGAATTCAACGTTTATTGATAAGTTTACAATATGTTGTAGGTAAGGATTGCTAAGCAGCACTGCTCGCCTTTTCTTCCCCTGAGCCTTATATCCTCACGGACGGACCATGGAGAGATCTGCCTAGTCCCTGGAATCGTGGTTTTAATACTCTTGTCCTTTGCCGCCTCAATGTTTCATAGGCGTGCCGCAATCCTTAGCTTATGTGTACAATAACAATGTTATAGAATTCGCTGCTTTCAACAGAAGGATCAAATTTCTCGACTAAGTCATCTGTGTATTATACTTATTTATGATCAGATTGTAGCAAAGTTATTTCGTTCGACTTACGAAACAATACTGCTGAATTTATCTTGCTTTTAGCTTCAAATAATTCACATTTGGATATCCTTCCTCAATATATAATACATATTTTGTTAGTCCTATTTGTTTGTGAAATTTATCTGTTCTATAACCTTAATTAATCCAGTTACTAGATATATAATATATCATTTTCAAAGAATTGATATCTTTCTATCAATCTTAACAATATCATAATAGATGTAATGAAATATGTATTCTATATTCAAAATAGATATCCATGCGTATAGTTGGAAAACTATTTAAAGCTGAAAACAAGATGAACTCAGCAGTATACATATACCTTTTAAAGAACTTTATCTTCACAAATATTATCAGAACATATCTCGCAGAAAAGTTGCCAAATTTTAATAGCATCATTCAAATGTCCATTTTACAAATTAAACAAGATAATGGTTTAACAATCATTTCAACAATTACAAAAATAATTGCAGATCAGCAGTATTATTAGATCTGTGTGTATGTATAAATGATTAGAAAATTAATGTTATATGATATAGACTGGAAGAAAATAGTGCAACGGAGCCAAATAAATGTCGCATAAGATATGGAAGGATATGGCGGATAAATAAGACATTTGCCTAAACAAAATGCGATTTGTCTCACATTGAATAATAAAAATCATTGCAACAAACAGCTATGCTTTACAAATATAAAACAGTTGTAATTTTGTATGTAATTTAACGAATATATGACTACTACAAGAATAGGTAATTACCATGTGTGTTTAGAATTTTGAGAAAGGGATGAAATAAAAATATGTTAATTAAACTAGCTCTAATTTAAAATAATAGTAATTAAAACATTGTCATACAAGATTATTAAATTTACAATAGGAGTTTGTTGTATATGCACTAATCGCTTACACATTCACTATTATAACATTAAGTCACAATTATTGAAATGACTGGGCCATACAGAGAAGTGCTTCATGTTTTAATACTTTTTCAATTATTAGTCTATAATTACTTTTTTCCTTAATTGAAAGTCATCATAACCGGATTTCAACTGTAACAAAAATAAAATAACCACAAAGTATATTTTCTTAAAAATTCACAATAATTTTAATTTTTTCTATTAATTTATACTCATCTGATATATTTTGTCTTCTCTGTTATTTATTAAAATCCTTCCTTCTTTTCCACAATCGTTTTCCGAAAATATTATTTTTGTTGATGATATAAAATTGAGGGTTAATCGCGCCATTTGACAGCTACGGACAAACTCCCTAAAATTCCCCTCGCCCCTCTGATTCTAACTCCCCTTCGCCAAGACTCAAGATTAATGGCCAAAACGTAATATCCCGCAAGGACAGAAACTGTAGCGTAGGATCCCGCAGTGAACAGAAACTATAGCGTAGGATCCCGCAGGGAACAGAAACTGTAGCGTAGTATCCTAAGGATACTACGCTATAGGAAAATTATACTACGGTAGTATAATTATACTACACTTGGCAACGCTGCTGTGCCATTGCCTATGGCTATCTCTCTCGTTCGGTAAGAATCATTCGTCCGTCCTTGTTTAGGTCAGTTCTACGCCAATGGATACTCTCTAAAGAAGATTTTCTCAGGCGACACCATTGAAGACTGCGATTACAGCGGGGATTTTAAAATACTGTGCACCTGTCACTGTCAAACGTCAGTATGAAAGATTATTGTCGCTTACAGCGTTTGGTGCAATTAACATTATAAGTCTGGATTATTATGTGATATTCTGTAATGCACATATATATATACATATGTTAATTTACTTTTAATTTTTTAACCCAATAAGTTATTGGCATTATAGAAGAAACTCATTTAAATATAAGAATATACTGGTTTCCACTTATATAACTTTTCTTGTAAATATAACATAATTTTAATTAATAAAATTCACTCGTTTATTAATCAGACTAAGAAGAGTTATTTCTTTCAAATTTTAACATGTATAGAATAATATCCTAAACGCGCACACTTAACTAATTATTATTAGAGAAATATTTTTATAATCGTTACACATTGATAATAATATATCTCAATATCCTTCAGTTTAAAATATCATTTACATTGAAGAAATCTTGATCAATGGTCATGAAGAGTTCGTGGCTCAATGGCTAGGTCGCTTGCCTCGAAGATTAGTTAAAGCGCTTTTGTCGGTGGTTCGAGTCCCGCGGGAGATTTTTTTTTTTTCGTTTTAAAAGCATTATTATCTTTTCTTTTTGTTAATTATTTGGAAGCATTGCTACTGCCTCCAAACATATTTTTGCAAACCTTAAAATATACAATGTTATATTTATGCTTTTTTTGTAATCTAATCTATATGAGCAGGAGCTCGCTTCTTCGGCATTTGTTTTTGTGCATTACAGAATATCACATAATAATCCAGACTTATAATGTTAATTGCACCAAACGCTGTAAGCGACAATAATCTTTCATACTGACGTTTGACAGTGACAGGTGCACAGTATTTTAAAATCCCCGCTGTAATCGCAGTCTTCAATGGTGTCGCCTGAGAAAATCTTCTTTAGAGAGTATCCATTGGCGTAGAACTGACCTAAACAAGGACGGACGAATGATTCTTACCGAGAGAGAGAGATAGCCATAGGCAATGGCACAGATAGAAATAAGCCTCGGGACGCCTGGCTTGCCCTGCTATGCCGTATAAAGCTCTCTCTCTCGCACTCACGCATTTAGAGCGAGATAAACTAACTACTATAGTTATCGCGTTCCATTCCCCTATCTCCGCCTAGCAGAATAGAGTATACAGTGAAGGATCCTAAAATGCGGTTCCTAAACGCATCAAGGGACGCCATTTCTGCCGGTCATTGTACACTCTGGGAAATCGAATCGTTCCAAAATGTAAACACAAGTTAAAGGTGCCTTAGTTAGCTAGTGGACAAGACTTTTCCACGTCGCGCGGCTTACCTGCTATTGTACCGAGTCCCAAGCAATAAACAGAGGGCAATAAACCGACCGAAAATGACTAATCCTTCTATACCTGTCCTGCAATGATTAATAAAAAATTCTAATTTTAATATTATTAATTAAACATTTTTAAGATTATTATCAATACATTGCTTATATTTTTAAGATGAAAATGAACCCAAACACGAGGCTAATCACGCGATTATTTCTATATTAGTTGTATCTTATATTTCTCATTTTCATAAATTCTTATGAAACTCTATTTTATATTTTATCTCTATTATATAGTAAATTAAAATAAATCCAAAACACACACACAGCAAGAAGAATTCATTAATGAATATCAGGATTAATACGATTTCTAACAAAGTAGGAATCTTTCACTCTTTATCAAATTTCCCAGCTTAATATCTTTTAAAGCGATAAGCGAAAGGTATTACTTTCTTTGTTGACAACTGCTTTCGGCAACTTTCCAACGCTTTGAACGTAAAAAAATGTGATCAGCTGCTAATATTATTGTTGTTGATATTCTTAAGACATAAACAGAAATAGCACAGCTCACCTTATTTAAAATACCATTTAACTCTTACGTAATATAATCATAACACGGATTATACAGTATATTTGAAATAATATGAAGTGATTCGGTTTGATAAAATTTGACTGTTTACGTTTCACGATGAAGCAGGACAATAATATTAACAGCTGTCAGTCGTGCGTTAACTTATTAAGTGTCACCATATATAGAAACGGTTGAAAATAAAATGAACGACCAAGAAATGTTATTAGTAAAAAATGGAATGATAGTTGGCATGTTATTGTGTGGTGCAAGCAAGTGGGAAATATCCGAAAAGACAGAAATTAGTGAGAAAATAGTGACAAAATGGATAAAAAGATATGAAGAAAGTGGACTCGACGGCTTGCGAGACAAATGTAAAGACAATTTTGGATTAAGTAAAACAACAGCGCAACAGGACGCAGAAATTGTAGCAGCAGTGGATATACAACCGTTTGAACCATCAGCTACAGTTTTAGATTCAGTGGATAATTTAAATATTTGTCCAAGAACGGTGAGAAATAAATTGCATAAGGCTGGAATACATTGCCATTGTCCAGCAAAAAAAATTAAACTAACAGCCAATCACAGAGAAAAAAGAATTTCATTTGCAACAGAATATTTAAGAGTGGCACCAACATTTTGGGACAATGTTGTGTGGACTGACGAAAAAGTTTTTGTTTCAACGATGGATGGCAGAATGCATGTTTGGCGTCCAGACGACAAAAGATTCGAAGGCAAATACAAGTTACCGAGAGACAGAAGCAGCAGAATCTCTATAGCATTCTGGGGATGGATGACCAAAGATGGAGTAGGAGAGTTACATGAAATTGAGACAAAAATGAATTCAGAAGTTTACTGCAACGTTTTGGAAACTGTTATGCTTCCTACAGTGAGAGCAGTATATCCCGAGGAAGATGTTCCCAAAATTAAATTCGTGCAAGACAATTCCAGTGTTCACACTTCGAACATGACAAAGGAATGGTTCGCCGAACATCCGGAAGTGGAATTAATCGACTGGCTAGCTAAGTCGCCCGATTTGAATGTCATTGAAAATATTTAGGGCATAATGACAAAGCGGTGGAGGCCTGAGCAAGAGCGATCGACGGCAGCATTAAGAAAACATGTTTTACAAACATGGGACGATTTGCGAAACGACCCATGCATTTGTAAAAACTTAGTCGATTCTCTCCCTCGACGTCTTAATGCTGTCGTAAATAGCAATGGTCATTCCATTGGCTATTAAGGTAATTTCTTTCATTTTCTAATTAAATTATACAGTTTAAAAATTGTGTAGGTCAACCTTTTTTTCATTTTTGTTGACTATAGATCAGCTATGTTTCTTGCTTGTACCTTGCCGTAGTGTCATCATGGCCCAGCTATTGTCAATGTATTCAAATGGGTTGACGTTGCCAGTTTATTGAATCTACTTCGGGGATTTGGCAAATCATTCTTTTGGATTTCGATCATCTTGCACGAGTTTTAATTTTGGGACATCATCTTCAGGATATCCTGTGATCACTGTGGAAGCATGAGTATTTCCAAAATGCTGCAGTAAACTTTTGAAATTATTTTTGTATCAATTTTATGGACTTTTCCTTTACTCTATCTTTTGTCATATTCTGCTGTTTCTATCTTTTGGTAACATATTTGTCGCGACACACATGCACTCTGTTATCCATCGTTGAAACAATAACTTTCTGTCAGCCCATATAACATTATCTCAAAATGTATGCTACACTTTTAATATTATTTCGATGCGAATGAAATCCTTTTTTCTCTATGATTGGCTGTTAGTTTAATTTTTTTCATAAAACGATGGTAGAATATTATAGCGTTGTGCAATTTATTTCTTCGAGTTCTTGAAACAAGTATTTAAATTATCCACTGAATCTAAAACTCTATCTGATGGTTCAAACAGTTGTATATCCATTGCAGTATAAAAATTATAATATTGAAGTTCACTAAATTTAAAATATGACAAGGCCTCTATACAGCCGCTATATATATAATGTATTTTTCTTATATTATGACAAAAAAGTGAACATATTTATATTTAAGTATTTATTTATATAAAACATGACTAACTTTATTATATGACAAAGCCTCTATACAGCTGCGAAAGGAACAACGTTTTTTTAATCTTTGACAAAATTGAGCTTATTTAAAAATATTTATTTATTTATTTATTGTAAGTTCAATACTTTTATTACATGACAAGGCCCCTTTACAGCTGCTATATAAACAATGTTCTTTCTTATATCTGTTGATTATATAGTCAACAAATTTATAATTTTATAATGTATGTATGCGTTAAGAGATATATTATAATTATTTATGTATTAACGCAATATTTTTTATTTTGGTATATGAATTTATTGATAATTGTGTAATCTTAAGAGTCCGTATATTTTAAGACATTAATAAATGGATTGTGTAGCAAAAATTATATTAAATGATAAATAAAAATTTATTTAATTTAAATATATAATGTTATGTACATAGAATAAACATACATAACTCATTGCTACAATAAGCATTATATAATTAATATTATTAATATTATTATCATTTAAAGATATAATTAATAACTCTAAATCTATCATAATTATATTAAAATATCAATAGCCTCATTGTAAAGGAGAGATACTCCTAAAAGCGACAAATTCCTAAATGTAATACGAAGCGCCAGACGCAGCTCGTTCACACAGTCGCCAAGGCTAAGTCCCGACACGTGGCAAAATGCACTTCGACGGCAGTCGAATGTTCTAGAACAATGACGCATTTGACCATTGGGACCCGCAAATGTTACCATATAAGGTAATGTTTGACGCTGCACTTTGAGGGTAGGAGCCCCAAACGTGCAGCCCCAAAAATCAGTTCGAGTCAAAAGCTAGAAGGAACAAGTCGAGTCTCCTAGGACCTTCAGACCTCTCATACCTTAATTTTATCCAGGCAATCCTTTGTCTCTTAAAACTATAATTATCTAGCTCATAGCTCTGGTTATCAATTTGTATAAAGAAGAAACATTGTAAATCAAACGTCAATAAACTTTATTATACAAAAGAATTTCGAGTTTGTCGTGAATCAGCGATAGAACCACAACAAACTGGTGGCAGCGGTGGGATCCGTTGACTGGTGAAGATCAAACCTACATAAATCTTCATCCCAAGGAAAATCTGGAAAATTTATTTCTCCGATCGACCAACCTCTACAAGGACGAACCGACGTGGATGATCATCGATACTCAACGAGACATCCGCCAACTTCGCCTTTCTCAGCAACGGAGCGACAAACCCACAACTTCGAGGTTCACCCCGCATACTACCTCACGACTACAAGAAATCAGCGACTGGAAACCAGCAGAACTTGCAGCCAGCCAACCAGTGAAAATGAGCTTTTGGTGAGTACGGTACCAATCATATCAGTAGCAATTTTATTTGTGAACATTGTAACCGCGAGCCCATAGCGTTCGTAGTACTAAATTTTTTCCATGTACCGTAATCCCGATAATTTAGACCGAACTCAATCTGAACCCAGCTTAACTCCCGCGACACATAGTGTACCTCGACCAAATCGTGTTTCAATCTCCCGAGAGATAGACAGTTGCATCTCTCAATTAGGGAATAGAACTTTGCGTACTCTTAGGGAAACCGACGAAGGAACCCCATTTCGAAACGTAAATACGCGAAGACGGAATAGACTAACTATGGCTCACTGTGGCAACGCGAATAACGACGCCCCAGAATTAGATCATAGTTACACCGCGGAACGTCCGCCTGTCAGAATAGAAGACGCACCAACAAACACGATTCCTCTTGACGAAAGCATACCTCCTAGCGCCATAGATGCTGAAATTAGAAGATTACACAACAGCATAAGGCCCCGCGAAATTAGCGCAATTGAAGAAGAAAACGCGAGACTGAGAGACGAACTCTCCAGGCTACGCCAAAATTTTAATAGGTTCCCCGCGAGGACCTCCACGGCAAGACCGGCACAAAGAACATCGTATGTGACTCCCTGCGAAAGACCTCGATACGTGCCAGATCTAGACGATGAGGAAGAAGAAGAACCTCACCACGGATATGCTTCCCTACATGTAACTCTCGGAAGAATCCCAAAATACAAAGGAGACCCAGACGAGCTAGAACCGTTTGTGAATTCTATAGTTATGGCAAATCAAAATCTACACCCGTTAGATAGAGACGAATTTCTACGGCAGGTTAGATTCACAATACTAAGAGGCAAAGCTTATACTGAAACTAAGCACAAAGTAATCGAAAACATCGAACAACTAATACGAGAATTAGAAGAAGCGTTCAAACCCCGACGGTCTACCGCGACCCTCCAAAATAGTTTAAATCGATGCCGACAAGGAAAAGATGAATCGGTACGATCCTATGCTTCCCGACTAGAAGACATATTATCAGGTTTGAAAGAAAGATGCATCACGCCAGCAAATGATCCGGCTAAAAACGAAGCCATAGAAGAATTGTTAACGCAACAAGCGAAGCATCAATTCATAAAAGGATTGAATTTTAAACTCCAAGTTATGGTAGCATCATGCGAGAGCGCAACTTTCAGAGAATCAATTGCTATCGCAATCGATCGCGAATCCTTGACTCGCTCCGACGAAGAGTACAGAACTCAACAGGGCTCGACCCATGGCAGACGCGATAACCAAGGACAACAACGATCCTCCGGACAACGGAATAATTCGCACCTCCATTGCAAACGCTGCGATAGGAAAGGACATGTAGCCGAAAAATGCTACGCGAGACTTAGCAACCCAAAACGGACTCAGAGTCACTCATCTTCTGTTAACAAAGTATCCACCTCTTGCAATTATTGTAAAAAACCAGGACACACTGTCCAAGAGTGCCGCACCCTAAAAGCAAAGCGAGAAAGAGAAGCTCAACAGAATGCCAATAATTCAGAGCAGCCAGTTAATGAAAACTTGAATCGACCAACACCTGTAGGAAATCTAACCGCTAATATGTTATTATGTACTCCCATAAAAAATCTGATCGAAGTACAAGCCGCTGAATTCATACGACCAGCAACCTTACTCTTCGATACTGGAGCCGATGTCTCCATAATTAAAATAAAAGTCCTGCGCAAGGAAACGATAGCTGACAAAACCCCGATTACGCTAACAGGAATAAGTGGAACACCTGTAAAGACGCTTGGATCAGTTTACCTACACGTAAAAGTCGGAAAATACACTATAACCCATAAATTTCAAATAGTACCAGACACCTTTTCGCTAATAGCCGACGGACTAATCGGTATGGATTTCTGGAAAAGAAACAGTTTCCATTATGAAAAGGACGTGTCCTTGACGATGCTGGGACACACCTGGCCAATGAAACAAGTAGTATCACGCACGGTATCACTAAAACCGAGATCCCAAACACTAGTAGCCGCGTTAACAGATAGTAAACAAGACGGCATTGTAAACGGACACCAAATACTACCTGGAGTGTATATAGGTAACTGTGCCACTAGGCCAACCAACTCTACCTGCTGCGTCAGCATTTTGAACATCACGGAGAAAGAACTAGAGATACCCTTGCCTACAGTTGTGTTAGAAGATATTCCGAGTCCACCGACTCAGGGCGACGACCCTTCTGTACCCATAACCGTATACGCTGTCAATAACTGCGCCAGAGATCGACTCGCCCGGTTAAAGTCTCAATTAGAACTAAATCATTTAAATCAGGAAGAATTGCGTACTCTAACAGAAATCTGTGAGGAATACAATGATATATTTCATTTAGAAGGTGATAAACTCCTCACTACAGAAGCGGTAAAACACACCATTACTTTGGTAGAAAATACCAAACCTATCTTTAAAAAACCCTATAGGTTACCTGAAAAGCATAAACAAGAAATTGATAAACAAATTTCCCAGCTAGAAGCCGACGGAATAGTACGGCCGAGCCGAAGCCAGTGGAATGCGCCACTGCTCGTGGTGCCCAAGAAACCCGATGCACAAGGGAATATAAAAATGCGCATCGTCGTAGATTTTCGCAAGCTAAACGAAGCTACTATAGGTGATGCCTATCCATTGCCAAACATCACCGAAATATTGGACCAACTAGGCCATTCAAAATATTTCACCACCCTCGACCTAGCCTCTGGATTTCACCAGATAGGCATGGCTGAAGAAGACAAAGAAAAAACAGCCTTCTCCACACCCCTGGGGCACTACGAGTACAACCGCATGCCCTTTGGATTGAAAAACGCACCAGCTACTTTCCAACGCTTAATGAACACCGTATTATCTGGACTCCAAGGGATCCAATGTTTCGTTTACCTTGACGACATAGTAATTCACGCCCCTACTCTAATAGAACACAACAAAAGACTGAAACAAGTGTTCATTCGACTGCGTGAAAATACTCTAAAGCTGCAACCGGAAAAATGCCGTTTCCTTCGCAAGGAAACTTGTTACCTGGGTCATATAATTACGGACAAAGGCATCTCTCCAGACCCAACTAAAATAGAAGCTGTAAAAAATTTTCCAGCACCCAAGAGCGTAAAGGACGTACAATCCTTTTTAGGCCTAGCAGGCTATTACCGAAGGTTCATTGACCATTTTGCTGACCTGTCGAAACCCATGACGAACCTATTAAAGAAAGGAGTGAAGTTCAACTGGACCTCCCTAGAACAATCATCATTTGAAAATCTAAAGGAATGATTGACTACTGCACCACTTTTACAGTATCCAGACTTTCATCTTCCTTTCACTCTGACCACGGACGCCTCCAATAAAGCAATAGGAGCCGTGTTATCGCAAGGCGAGGTAGGCAAAGACCTCCCCGTTGCTTACGCCAGCAGAACGCTTAACAAGGCCGAAGTAAATTACAGCACCACGGAAAAAGAATTAGCAGCTATAGTTTGGGCTGTACAAAATTTTCGACCTTACTTATATGGTACTAGGTTTACCATCATCACCGATCATCAACCACTCACTTGGCTTTTCAATGTAGAAAACCCAGGCTCCAGATTGATGCGTTGGAGATTAAAGTTACCGAGTACGATTACGAAATTAGATACAAACCAGGTACTCAGAATACAAACGCAGATGCGCTAAGTCGTATATACGTGACCACGCGCTCAAGAGCACGGCAAGCCGCCCCAAGGCCAACCGACTCAAACGAAGATGCAACCTCAGCTAACTCCGACGCCGAGGAAGAAACAGCTGATGAGAAATCATCGACCTATACTCCCACAATGATAAATCAAATCCTTTACGAGTATCACGATACTCCATTCGGAGGACATGAAGGCGTAAATAGAACCCTGCAAAGAATTAAAATTAAACACGTATGGCCAAATATGAAAAAGGACATCGAAGAATACATAAAAAAATGTGACAAGTGCCAGCGCAATAAAACAGGCAACGTGAAACGTGCACCAATGCAGATAACAGACACGCCAGTAGAACCCTTCGAAAAGGTCGCCCTAGATATAATAGGACCATACCCTGCGACCAAACAAGGAAACAAGTATGCCTTAACCTTCCAAGACCTTTTTACAAGATACAGCATAGCCTTACCAATTCAAGACCAGTCAGCCTCTACTGTGGCACGACTATTCGTTGAAAGGATCATTTTTGCTTACGGGTTACCCCAAAAGGTTTTAACTGACCAGGGTACTAACTTTCTAAGTAACCTATTTAAGGACGTCTGTAAGCTATTAAAAATTGACAAAATACAGACCACGGCATACCACCCACAGTCGAATGGTGCGCTAGAAAGGTCGCACCGAACATTGGCGTCGTACTTAAAAAACTTTGTCAACGAAGATTTAGATAACTGGGACGAATGGTTACCCTACGCCATGTTCACCTATAACACTACGCCACACACAGCTACAGGCCGAACGCCTTTTTCACTGCTATTCGGACGCGAGGTTGAATTACCGACCACGCTCAAATATCCGCCGCAACCTACGTATACATTTGAAGATTACTATAACGAGCTCCGCGAAAGAATTCGCTCAATGGGTAACATAATGAAAGATCAATTAATATGGGAAAAGGAAAAATCGAAGATCTATTACGATCACAATACACAAGAATCAAATTACGAAGTAGGAGACCAAGTATTGTTAAAGCGAGAAATGATTCGCGCTAGAAGACCGAAGAAATTGGAACCCCTATACGACGGTCCTTATACCATAACCGCAAAACTAAGCGAGCTAAATTATGAGTTAGCAGTGGGTAAAAAGAAAATCGTAACCCACGTCAATAGGCTAAAGCCGTATCACGTGTAGTTACCGACTCAACCACCCACACATACCATCCTCTCTCACCTCTTTTCCCCATCACCCTAATCTACTTCCTACTACAATTTTATTTCATAATTACCACTAAAATTTAATAATCACTATATACTAAAACTAGTTAACTATAATAATATATTCTTCTACGAGTAATCAACTTTACAATATTTTTATATATCAAAATCAACTCTTAAATATTTTCATTACAATTAATAAGTAAAGCTCGAAAAAAAAAGGGGAGAAAAGAGATATATATATATGTAATTTTAATTCTACAGTACTCTAATAATTTTCCCCCCTCATATGATTATTAGAATTTTTATTATTTTTTTTACCCTCCTTTCCTTTTCCCTAATTATCTCTAAAACTTAACTAATAGGGAAAGGTACTAAAATTAGAAATAAATAAACATCTACAAAGCATAGATCAAACGGTAGAGACCAACAAAATAGCACTCTTAAAACAAATACAAATTATCGACCAAACTATAGAAACTTATAATAACACGATACAAAAAATAGATGCGAACGAAAAAATGCTGATGAAAACAGTACGTGATCTAGAAGCCCAAGCGGACGAGCGAGAAGCTCTATATAACATTAATCTTACATCCGGAGAATTAATGATAGACACGGAACACTTACTAAATTGCGTAATACAGGCGAGCCAAGGAGTAATAAATCCAAAAATTATTCGATATACAAAAATTCTCGAATACCTTAAAGATGCGATCCCTCACATCCCTCCTGGCACGCAATTCCCTTTTCCATTAGAAACACTAAATATACATTTAATTTCAAAACTAATGAAACCCACAATTTATACCAAAACCAACAAACTAATTGTAGTATTTCACATACCTCTAATAACGCCCAAAGAATTCGATCTCTTGCAAATATATCCAATTCCAATCCCTATTCAGAATTCTACAACATTACACTCCATAATAGATTTAAGACAGGAATACATAGCAATAGACAGCATTGCTGAGCACTATACAGAGTATACTGAAGACGAACTACAAAAATGTTATACGATAAAAGATAATTATTTCTGTCCAACGGATAAACCATCCAACAAAATAAAGACAATTAATCCATGCGAAATTGCATTATACTTAAAATACATAGATATAAATACGTGCGAGCATAAACTTATACATTTAGTGCAACCGATGCTAATACCCATGAAAAACCAAGCCTCGTGGATATACTCCACACCGCGATTAGAAATTGTAGAAGTAATCTGCAAACAAAAACCTACTTATAATATAGAATTAATGGGCTCCGGAGTAATTAATTTATATAAAAATTGTATCCTAACAGCTACTGATTTTGTTTTGGAACCCGTACAAACCTCCAAGCCCAACAAACATAAACACTATATCCCGCACTATAATTTCTCTTTGAGAGCCATAGATCCTGAAAACTACGTAGCAGCAATCAACACAACCAAAATTCCCAGGCTGCATAACATCCTGAACAAGGTCAACGACCTCAAAACGCTCAGCATCCAGCTAAAACAGCTGAAAAAGGATGTACAAAACGAAGACCTAGGACAACACCACACCTATCAACATATGGCCATCTCATATTCTACTACAACGTTAATCATCATAGGATTAACCATCTACATAATCTGGCGATATCTTCACAGAAGACCAAAACCTAAGCCAAGACTCAGGTCAATACAGGCATTGCCATCCAATGCCATCGTAACAGATGACGCCGCCGCCCCAGCAACGGACGACGCTGCCCCGACGCACATGATCATCGTCACACCTGAGCAAGCAGTAAACCTTCAATACAACCCCGATTATTAACCACCCACCCTCTTTTTCCAGGGGGGGAGGGGTGTTATGTACATAGAATAAACATACATAACTCGTTGCTACAATAAGCATTATATAATTAATATTATTAATATTATTATCATTTAAAGATATAATTAATAACTCTAAATCTATCATAATTATATTAAAATATCAATAGCCTCATTGTAAAGGAGAGATACTCCTAAAAGCGAAAAATTCCTAAATGTAATACGAAGCGCCAGACGCAGCTCGTTCACACAGTCGCCAAGGCTAAGTCCCGACACGTGGCAAAATGCACTTCGACGGCAGTCGAATGTTCTAGAACAATGACGCATTTGACCATTGGGACCCGCAAATGTTACCATATAAGGTAATGTTTGACGCTGCACTTTGAGGGTAGGAGCCCCAAACGTGCAGCCCCAAAAATCAGTTCGAGTCAAAAGCTAGAAGGAACAAGTCGAGTCTCCTAGGACCTTCAGACCTCTCATACCTTAATTTTATCCAGGCAATCCTTTGTCTCTTAAAACTATAATTATCTAGCTCATAGCTCTGGTTATCAATTTGTATAAAGAAGAAACATTGTAAATCAAACGTCAATAAACTTTATTATACAAAAGAATTTCGAGTTTGTCGTGAATCAGCGATAGAACCACAACAATAATTAAAAAATGTGCAAATACTTTAAATTCCTATCTAAATTACTCAAAAAAAAAGTGTTATTAAAATTTATGAAAATGAGAAATATAAGATACAACTAATATAGAAATAATCGCGTGATTAGCCTCGTGTTTGGGTTCATTTTCATCTTAAAAATATAAGCAATGTATTGATAATAATCTTAAAAATGTTTAATTAATAATATTAAAATTAGAATTTTTTATTAATCATTGCAGGACAGGTATAGAAGAATTAGTCATTTTCGGTCGGTTTATTGCCCTCTGTTTATTGCTTGGGACTCGGTACAATAGCAGGTAAGCCGCGCGACATGGAAAAGTCTTGTCCACTAGCTAACGAAGGCACCTTTAACTTGTGTTTACATTTTGGAACGGTTCGTTTTCCCAGAGTGTACAATGTGTGCGAAGGAGAAAGACTTATGCGGATTTAGCACGGGTTAGAGAAGGATAGAGGGACAACAGTTTTCAAGCTCTTGTTGGAGCAGAGGATCCTTATTCTAAGATACTTATAATCCCAAAAAAAAAAACACTTTCGTGGAGAAAACAACGGCAAGTAATTTGGTCCTTTCTCTCCACAAAAATTAAAATCCCAATAAAATACGATAAAAAAAAAAAAATTTACACAAAATAAATCTCAAACAAAAATACCGGCAACACAAAGAATTGAAATCACTTAAATTTGACAAGTAATTATTTGATCCCAAACAAAAATAGCGGCAACACAAAGGATTGAAATCACTTATAAATTCGACAAGTAATCAAGCGGTAATATAAAGCACAGGTCGCATAATTTAGGCAACTAAAAAAATGTAAATAAATAATTAATAATTATATCATTTTGTATACATACTACTTGCCAGGAGGGGCCAAAAACTGTAGAGTAGTATATATGTCAATATGTAACTGTAACGAAGATTTAAATATACATAACACTATTTGGCCCCTCCTGGCAAGTAGTATGTATACAAAAATGATATAATAACTAATTATTTATTTACATTTTTTTAGTTGCCTAAATTATGCGACCTCAGTGCTTTATATTACCGCTTGATTACTTGTCGAATTTATAAGTGATTTCAATCCTTTGTGTTGCCGTTATTTTTGTTTGGGATCAAATAATTACTTGTCGAATTTAAGTGATTTCAATTCTTTGTGTTGCCGGTATTTTTGTTTGAGATTTATTTTGTGTAAATTTTTTTATGGTATTTTATTGGGATTTTAATTTTTGTGGAGAGAAAGGACCAAATTACTTGCCATTGTTTTTTACACGAAAGGGTTTTTTTTTTTGGGATCTCAGAGCTTTTTGTAATATGTGACAAAGATACATCTTAAGAATTTCTTTATGCAAATAATACAAAATGTAGTGAAACTGTTAAAGAAAGAATGTGTATTCTAATAAATAAATTTTATTGGAAAGGAATATAAATTGAAATATATAAAAAATTATATTGTTAACAATAATCAATTTTATTTAACAATATTAAAAAAGGAAAAGTACAACATTTTAAATACTACATTGAAAAATTATAGCTAAAAACAGTGAAAAATTACAAATCAACTCGTTATAAATAGTTTTGATGAAGAAAGAGACAATAATTTTCTAAACAAAAAATATGTATTGCGGGATTTTATTTGAAACGGCGCAATACTCTGTGAGAAAATAATTTAATAATGATAGAAACTCATTGTGGAAATCATATCATTTTTAAATAATTTACTCACTAGATATATTGCAGCCGAAGGCGCTATAATTGCGGCCAATATTTAGTGAAATTGCGTTTTAAACGCAGCCGTGGTGCTAATATTGTTGAACATGTTATTACGAGTAAAACGTTTTTACCCATGATAACAACTTTCAACATTTATAAAAGCAGCCGTTAGAGATACGAATAACGTAATATTGAATTAATTAAATTTCCTCAAAGAATATGATAAACATACCTTTTGAATTTCTGGGCCATGTTTTCTTTTGAACGATATGATCGTTCGCATATATCCATGATTTATCCTTACGTATCATAGACGTATAATGACCAGTTGCAGCATCCTTACCGTCATGGAAAATCGCACAATTCGCTTTATAAACTTTATCACCCATTTCTAATTTCTCAATAGGTATACCTTTAATGTTTCAGTTTTTAAGAACAATCCAATCTTTAACGTTTTCTATATATTCAGTTTTGGTATTATATAATGATAATTTAACAATCAGAACTTTGTTAGTAACTGTACTAGCAATTTTTTGCTGAAGTTCTAAACAACTCATGCAATTACTGCATAAAGAATTCTATATATTTTTTCCACTTAGAGAAGTTGCTCTGAATTATTTCTTTCATGTGCTCCAGGAATTACTTTTGCATAATTTTTTGGGAATTAACAAACTCTTCATACCATCAAATAGCGTAAGTAATAAAATATTATTATAAGATTGGGTAATATTTGTATGATAACATGAAGTACTACATTTGTCCGTTTTTGTTAGATAATGTTGCACAACGCGATTCAAGCAACTTAATTTATCACACAGAGCAGTGATTAAATCACCAGCATCATACTGCCGCTTTCCAACAAATTGGATTTCAGCATATTGTCTAATATCAATATTCTCTAAAGATTTATCAAAAGTTTCTGTAAGCAAAAATAAAAGATTTTAGAGAATTGTCTGCTCCTATACGAAATAGTACACTTCTAATTGAATAACAATTTACAATGCATTGTATAACTGCATTTGCGTATGAAGAAATACAATCACGTTTCATTATTCCTCTTATGTATTAATCAATATCATTTACATATACAGCAATTAATGACAAATTTAGATGATGAAAGTTCTACTTATTACTACAACCTTCTATCCTCATTAAAATTAGTCACCAAAAATTTTCGTAAGTTATAATGTTTCATCTGCATATCTTTACGCAAAAATGTGACTGCTTAGCCTATTTCCCACTATTCTAGATGCTCCTTCTTGTTTCTGATATAACCTGTAAATATGAAAATTATAATATAAACATTGCTAATTAAGATGAAATATGTATAAATTAAAATTAGATAGGTATTATACGATACAATTTTCTTTCAATTGTTGCTTTGCTACTTATAGCTCAAGTCATATATAATAGTTCCCAGGCTTACTGTTTAAATATACATATACATCGGTTAATGAAAAATTAAAATGATGAAAGATCTGCTTATTACAACTTTCTATCCTCATTAACATTAGTCACCAAAAGTTTTTGTAAATTATAATGTTTTATCTGCATATCTTTACGCAAACATGTGACTGCTTAGCCAATTTCCCCTTATTATAGATGATCCTTCTTCTTTCTGAAATAACCTGTAAATAAAACAAAATTTTAATAGAAACAATGCTAATTAAGAGAAAATTTGCTTGGATTAATTTTGGATACATATTAAACAATATAATTTTCTTTCAATTGTTGCTCTGCTACCTAAAGCTCAAGTCATACATAATAGTTCCCAGACTTACTACTTAAATATACATATACAACAATTAATGACAATTATAAATGATGAAAGATCTATTTATTACTAAAACCATCTATCTTCAATAGTTAGGCACTAACAGTTTACGTATGTTAAAATGTTTTATATGCTTATCTTTACGCAAATATGTGACAGCTTAGTCAATTTTCCACCATTGTAGATGCCCCTTCTTCTTTCTACGATAACCTGTAAATAAGATAAATTTATGATATAAAAAAATGCTATTTAAGAGAAAATTGGTTTGAATTAAAATTAGATACGTATAATACAATTTTCCTTTCAATTGTTACTATGCTACTGAAACTTCATCTCAAATATAATAGTACCCAAGCTGACTATTTAAATATATATACATACACAACAATTAATGACAATTTTAAATGATGAAAAATCTATTTATTACTTAAACCTTGTATCATCAATAATTATAGGCACCAACAGTTTACGTATGTTAAAATTTTTTTCTGCATACCTTTATGCAAATATTTGAGAGTTTACCCAATTTTCCACTATTCTAGATGCTCCTTCTTTCTGACATATCATGTAAATAAGACAAATTTATTATATGAATAATGCTACTTAAGAGAAAATTGGTTTGAATTAAAATTGGATATGTACGTATTAAACAATAGAATTTTCCTTTTAATTGTTGCTTTGCTACATAAAGCTCATCTCAAACATAATATAATTGAATAATTTTATAATATCCACAAATGGCTCATACTCAACATACAGCTGCTGGATACAAATTATTTCTACTCTTTTTTTCCATTCGGATGCTTGTTGTTGCATTATTTAAGAATATATTGCCTGGTAATCATTTTATAAGAATATAATAACAATACAAGAGGCTATGAACCGAAAATGTGATAATATTTAAATTTCCACTACCTGCAGGTCACAAATTAAATTGAAATAAGTATCTCAATATTATTGTATTAGAGTTTATTGATAAGCACCATGTATCACTATATACCAAACAGAATTCTCCAACATAATCTGAAATTAATACAAAAAAATATATCTGTAAAAACATGAATATGTATTTATATATTTTAATATTTTTGTCTTACAATTTTATGGATCTTACGCAGTGTAAAATACAAGGACTCTTTTTAATCGAAATCTATATTTATCATCCTCCGTAGCATTGTCTAATTGAATGATTTTCTAATATCCATAAATGGCTCATACTCTACATAATCACCCCGTTACCAAAATTGGCTCAAATGATGTAAAAATGACTGGATTTCTGGTCATAATGACGTAATCTCGACCAATCTTGCTACTGGGGCAGCTCCTGGATACAATTTGATAACTTCTATTTTATTTTCCCATTCCGATACTTGTTGTTGCAATTTTGAAGAATATAATAACAATAGTTTAAAATATTAATGGTATATGACTGCATATAAGTATATAAAAGTACTTCTATAGATTCAATTTTTAAACATACGTACAAACCAAGTTATGGCCAATTTAAATAATGAAAGAAGATTTATTTTGTTAACCCATTAACGTCCAAAATGTCAAAATTTCTTGCACGTTTTCAAAGTGATTTTTTCCTATGTAATTGGCGTTGAAAAAATTCTTGAACCACATATTCTGATGTAAAATTGCATGCTCTTTCAGAATCCGTTGCCAGAATCATGATAAAACTCACAGGAAAAGAGATATGCTCGATTGAAACATAAAAAACACCTAAATTTTCGAAAAAAAAAAATTTTTAGGATTTTTTTTCGAAGTGTTACGGTGAAGATATCACCTTGCGACCGTGATCAAAGGTGATCATGGGAGTTGAAGTTTAACAGGGAATTTTTTTGTTGATCTTGAACCATCGCTTCTTTACAAAATGGCGGAAAAAACGAATTTGTTTTTTTCAATCTTCATCAACTTTTTTCTCGAAATCTATGGTCTTTAGAAAAAAATTCATAAAAACAAAAATGCCTTAGAATCGCTCGAGGAACATTCTCAAATTTTTTCAGAATTTTTTGAGACAATTTTTTATTTTCCGGGAAACTTGTGAAATGGAATTTTCAAAAATGTCTCCAAAAATTCTGAAAAAATTTTAGGATGTTTCTCGAGTGCTTCTAAGACATTTTTGTTCTTATGAATTTTTTTCTAAAGTCCATAGATTTCGAGAAAAAAATTGATAAAGTTGAAAAAAAAAATTCGTTTCGGCCGCTATGTTCTAAAAACCTATTGGTAAAAAACGATTTCTGTGCAAATTTTAGGAAGATTTTTTTACTCTTAGCGTTACCCAGAGACTACGGCGTGGACGTGGTAAAATTCTGTCTCCTTTGGGGTGCTTTTTTCCCGTGAGTCCCCTTGCCTCTCACGTCTCGGGGTGCTTGTTTTCCGTGAGTCCCCTTGCCTCTCACTTATTCATACTTTTAGGTGTGCTTTTTTAGCCAACATTTATTGCAAATATTTAAATTACATGTTTTGCAGAAAATTCTTGTTCTTATTGGACAGTTTCCATTCGAACAAATCCTCAATTTGTCACTATTAGATCGTCCATGTGCTTTACTTTTGCGACTACTTTTTTGTAATTAGTATTTGGCAATCGAAATAGTGAACTCTTTTATTCCAACTTTTTTCTTTCCATCGTTAGCAGCATTGAAAATTACAAGAGAATTAGTAATAGACGCCTGTATAAGTCTCATAAAAACTACCCATGTCCATTTTTTTGATCGTATACTTGGGAGTATGTCATTGCAATGTCCGTCATGCAGGTCAACACCTCCCATGAATTTGTTATATAGGTGAAAAGCTTGCGGAAAAGGTATTTCAATTTTAGATTTAGCCTCTGCGCTGTATCTTTTTGAAATAGATAGAGGATTGACACCTGCTGCAGTTGAAGCTATTGAGACGGGCTTCGAATCCATGATAGTAATGAAATTTATGCCACTGTTTACGTCGTGCTTCACCACATATGTCCCTCTTGGAGCTTTCTTATCAAGCACATTTTTTTCTTTGACTCGATTATCTCTGATAGTACCAGTGCATTTCAAACGCAATTTCTTCAAATGTAATACCAAATCCATGTTCGTGAAGAAGTTGTCAAAGTACAGATGAAATTGAGAAATTTTGTTATAACTTATTATTTGAAAAAATGGTTGTAATAAATATAATACTACTCGTGAACCTAAAGCACATTTAGATAACTTATCTCCAATTTGAGAATTCTTGCCGCAATAAAGATCCAAATTCAGTAGATAGCCGTCCGAAGTACACAAGCCCCAAAATTTCAAACCAAATCTTATCGGTTTTCCTCGAATAAATTGTTTCAAAACAGTTTTTGCATAGGATTTGGCCATCATCTCATCAACGGATAGAGCAGTTCTCCATATTCCGAATTTCATGATGTTATTTTGAAAAAGTTTCAGTAGAGAACGAACGCGCCATCCTCGATCATTTGAATCTTTGTCTTTGTTTTTTGAAAACTTCAATTTAGATTTTGTGATTTCAAATTGTTGGCGAGACATTGCAGAAGAAACTACTTCATTAGATAAATACGGATCAGATGACCAGTAATCTCTCTGTGATTTTCTGGGATTGAATGTAGAAAAAATAACTATTCCAATAAAAGTATCAAGATCTTTCAATTTCAGATCATAACCATTGTCTTTACACGCATCAATAATATATTTTTTCATTTCAATAGAAAAAAAGGTTTCAAACAATTGAAAAGGTTCGCTCCTACGTATTTTCTTTTTTTGCGATTCGGACAATAATACTTTATCTTCACAAGAATCAGGGTGTAACTTTTCACCCTCAATCCAAGTGAATTCATGACCTTTTTCAAGTTTATCTTGTTTTTCAGAAAAATTTGCACGAGCTTTATTGTAAGTGATATTGGGTATTTCATGTTCGCAATCTGAATCAAAATCGGAACCAGAATCATCGGAACCTGAATAGTCAGGATCCGAAATCAATACGTTGCGTTCTGAATCACTATCTGAAGGATCTGATTCATATTCAGAAGATCTTACACGTTTCAGCGACATAATGTATGAAATTAATGATTTCGTTTATTTATCACTCATCCGTATGTACAAAAATACGAAAGAAGAGAACAAAAAAAGACGAATATTCATGAATACATGAGACCAAAAATTACGCTTATCTGCCGAAATGAAATGGAAATAAAGGATGAAATTTTTGTCGGAATCTATAAGTCTTTGAAAAAAGAATGAAAATAAGTTAGAATCATTCGAGCAATATTGTAAAATTTTTCCGAGTTTTCGTAGACAGAACGTTTTTTTACCAATAGGTTTTCAAAACATCGGCCGAAACGAATTTTTATTTTTTCAACTTTATCAATTTTTTTCTCGAAATCTATGGACTTTAGAAAAAAATTCATAAGAACAAAAATGTCTTAGAAGCACTCGAGAAACATCCTAAAATTTTTTCAGAATTTTTGGAGACATTTTTGAAAATTCCATTTCACAAGTTTCCCAGAAAATCAAAAATTGTCTCAAAAAATTCTGAAAAAATTTGAGAATGTTCCTCGAGCGATTCTAAGGCATTTTTGTTTTTATGCATTTTTTTCTAAAGACCATAGATTTCGAGAAAAAAGTTGATGAAAATTGAAAAAAAAAAATTCGTTTTTTCCGCCATTTTGTAAAGAAGCGATGGTTCAAGGTCAACAAAAAAATTCCCTGTTAAACTACAACTCCCATGATCACCTTTGATCACGGTCGCAAGGTGATATCTTCACCGTAACACTTCGAAAAAAAATCCTAAAAAATTTTTTGTTCGAAAATTTAGGTGTTTTTTATGTTTCAATCGAGCATATCTCTTTTCCTGTGAGTTTTATCATGATTCTGGCAACGGATTCTGAAAGAGCATGCAATTTTACATCAGAATATGTTGTTCAAGAATTTTTTCAACGCCAATTACATAGGAAAAAATCACTTTGAAAACGTGCAAGAAATTTTGACATTTTGGACGTTAATGGGTTAATACAACCTTCTAACCTCATTGAAATTAGTCACAAACAGTTACTGTATGTCAAATTATTCTTTCTGTCTACCTTTATATATTTATCATTCTCATTGATCTTCAATTATTCCAACTATTTCTTGCATATTTCCAAAACAATCTGCTATTTAGGAAACAATAATAATATTCACTAACATATATAACAGAAAGACTAAGACTGAATTAAATCTAAATATTAATTGTTAAATGTTATTTACTTTCTAATTTGTCCATCGTAATCCATTATATCTGATTTAAATAACCTGAGTAAGCTTGAAGTATATGCTGGTATACAACTGCGTATATAAATATATAAAAATATCTAGATTCAATTTTTAAACATACGTACAAACCAAGTTATGGCAAATTTAAATGATGAAAGAAGATATATTTATTAATAAAACCTTCTAACCTCATTAAAATTATAAGTCACAAAAGGTCAATGTATGTTTAATTCTTGTTTCTGCATAACTTTATATATGTAATCTGTTCGATCTGCCATTCGTTCATCTGCTTTCTGCATTTTGCTAACACAATCTGTAATTTTGAAAACACATACTATAATAATAATATTGATAAACACATTTAATATTAAAACTGAGTAAATAAAAATCAGATATTGATAAATGTTATTTAACTTTTAATTTGTTCTTCAAGATGCATTGAAACTAACCTAAATAATCTGCGGGTATTAAGGGTTATAGACTATACCACAACTATTTTCCTTGTTTTGGCATCATTTTGTAACCAATTACTTTATTAATTGGAATGTGATGAGCGTTTATAAACGCATGGTTTTCTATTAGTCACTCTATTTCCTGTAACCTATAAAACAAAGAAACCACAAAGTACCATTGCTCAAATATTTAAATATTTGTTCTAACAAACAATACTTATCTAATTGTTTTCTGGATCACTGCCATATAATTGATGCATCCAAATTTTAACTATGAATTCACGTGGAAAATCACCTGCGAATCATACTAACAAAACGAACACTTCGATGGATACTACAGGCGCGTTCACGGAGCACCGCACGCTTTTAGCACTGCCAACGCTACTGCGCATAGAAAAATGATTGAAATGTGTGTGTGCGCGCAGTAGCGTTGATAGCGTCTCCGTGAACGCACCCTACATATATGTCGCGCCTGCGTTGCGGCCATATTGGAATCTGTTTCACACCTATAGTACACTCTGGGAAATCGAATCGTTCCAAAATGTAAACACAATTTAAAGGTGCATTAGTTAGCTGGTGGACAAGACTTTTCCACATTGTGCAGCCTACCAGGCCTAGCACCGAGTCCCAAGCAATAAACAGAGGGCAATAAACCGACCGAAAATGACTAACCCTTATATACCTGTACTCGAATGATCAATCAAAAATTCTAATTTTAATATTATTAATTAAACATTTTTAAAACTGTTATCAATACATTGCTTTTATTTTTAAGTTGAGAATGACCCCAAACACGAGGCTAATCGGACGATTATTTCTGTATTACATTTATCTTGCAGTTCTCAAATTATTTAATTTTAATAAAACTTTTCTTTTGAATAATTTAGATAGGAATTTAAAGTATTTACACATATCTTTAATTACATATATATTTAAATGAAATAAATATTTATTCATCATTTAATAATATTTTTATACATAATTTATTTTTGCTCTTTCTTAAAGGTTGCAAAAATTCCTATTTCCTTAGATATCGTATTAACTCTGATAACTGTTAATCGATCCTTTCTGCTATGTTGTTTTATATATATATTTAAATTTATCAAATTACAGATATACAAAATAAAATATAGTTTCATTAGAATTTAATAAAATATGAACTACAGGATACACATAATACAGAAATAATCGTCCGATTAGCCTCGTGTTTCGGCTCATTCTCATCTTAAAAAGAAAAGCAATGTATTAATAACAGTTTTAAGAATGTTTAATTAATAATATTAAAATTAGAATTTTTGATTGATCATTCGAGTAAAGGTATATAAGGGTTAGTCACTTTCGATCGGTTTATTGCCCTCTGTTTATTGCTTGGGACTCGGTGCTAGGCCAGGTAGGCTGCGCAATGTAGAAAAGTCTTGTCCACTAGCTAACTAAGACACCTTTAAATTGTGTTTACATTTTGGAACGATTCGATTTCCTAGAGTGTACGAACACATTCGGACTATATCAGAAGAGTGGTGGAGAAGGACAGAAGATGCCGCGGATAGGCTTCTAATGTGAAAGAGTGAGACTTCCGAGCGAGACAACAATTTTCGGTCGGAAGAAGAAAAGCTGAAACTAAAATAGCTGATCGTAATTGCTCAATCTTGATATCTCAGCATTGATTGTACCGATTTAAATGTTTGCGGTCTCATTCGAAAGCTTATGTAAACATTATATAACAAAAGTTTCATTAAAATTTTAATTAAATGAACCGATCGGAAAATATATCTATCGGAATAATCGAGTGGTATAGTTTGGATCAATCTTCGCGAAAGTAAGTAGTGTCGCGCGGCTCGTATTTTTTTAATTACTTGCCGCGTAACACTACCGTGTTATTTGATATCAGTGCAATCAATTATTTTTTACAAGCCTCTAATCTGAAATATTGTTGAAAAAATCACTTCATATAAGTTGTAACGACGTATTTCGCGGCCTGGCCAAATAAGTGTTTCTACTCAGGTTATTTCCTAAATACAGAATTTTTCACTTTTGAGCCTTGGTTTGCCAGGGGATAGGCAGTGACCAGAACCGACGCACAAGGCACACGGAGGAGTTATTGGCCGAGTAATTAAATAAGTAAATGACTAGCTTCTAAGACAAAAGAAATACAGCTTATTTTAATTTGTACGGATCTGCAAACGTTCTCATAGATACAATAGGTTATTCCCTACGTTGTATTAAAATGACAATAGTTAATTTTATAAACTTGTTATTTATATTAAATACACCATAATGAAAAGGAGATCACGTACAATAAACCGTTTACAAGGTGTTGGGCGCCAGCTTGCTAAATCCGCTAATATGACCCTTCGCGGCTGACCGGCTTGAGACTCGTCTCATGCGGGAACAAGACGCTTTGTAAATTTTACTTAAAATAACGGGGAAACGGCTAGGGCAAGGATATTCGAACGGGCTCGCGTCGGGAAAACTTCGAGAAGGCTCTGGATCGCCTTTCTCCGACGAGGGACTACACCCCGTCCTACAACGTATTCCTAGAATACAGGGAATCCCTACGCGATTCGCGACCCGTCCATTAGCCCACTGCTCTTAAACCGCTCCCGAAAACGTAACAATTAATAAAAAGGAGCAATATCCAAATTAATTAATTAGAAAATACCTGATATACGCTCAATACAAATATAAGAAGAATCATACGAGTAATAATGCCGGACGAAACTCAAGGAAAGAGGAGTATAAGATTAAGGAAACCTGACTTCGCAAGTTCGAAGTCAGCTTTACCTGGAATCAACTATATATTCAGACAAAATGGGGATCCATGCAGGGGCCTTTGTAAGAACTACCACGTGCTAGACGGTTCTTCCCAAGTTCTGCTTTCCTTCCATGCTTCCTGTATCGGGTCCATTTACCATGCTACACCTTTTTTCCTTAATAACCAGGGAATACTTTCAGTGAAATCGCTATGGCGCACTATTACAAGTAGAGAAGAAATAGAAAATACTAAACAGGGGGGTACCCTTAACGACTCAACAAGACACAACTACGGCACACAACCGGCTACGTAGGGCCCAAAAATGCGAGTGTCGTCCGGCAATTATGGCACGCGAGACAATGTATTCTGCGCATGCGCGGATCTGTTTTCTCATCGACCGCTATTAAGATTAATACGCATGATTGTCGCTAAACCTGGCAGGTGATGTTCCCCCTCCCGTTTACCGGACTAACTGAAAAGACGAAATACATATAAGTGACGAACATTATATTTCGTCACAAAGTATACATATTAACGAATTTGTTACAAAATTTAGATTCATTGAAGCAATTCGGCCTATTTTATTTATGAAAAAGATGGCGGCCTTGCTCTCTCATGAGAATAGCACTCTTTTAGGCCCGTTGTAAAGTGGAAAACAGCATTCCCAACAAAAGAAAAATAAACCTGAAAAAGGTCAATTTGAGTTGGCAGCTCTGCGAAGTAGCTACGCTGCAAGTTCTGCTTACTGATTACGGCTGACTTGTACGATTAAGTAGTAAAAGCAATGTTTATGTAAACACAAATTTTGGCAGGTCAGCTGGATGGTTATGTTCAAATCTGTTTCAGATAAGTAAAAATTAATCTTCATGTATAAAATGCATTGGAACGCGATGCTTTGTGAATAATATCATTTGTTACAGATACTTTGGTTAAATTTGGATGGTGCGCAAAAACAATTTCAAGAGTACATGCAAAGAAAAATTTATTGGCAAGCAGATTAGGTACTTCTTAGCAAACACATAATGGCTGGGATGACAAATCATCAGATTTAAGGATTGCGATGGATATACCAGAGATGTATTTACTCTCATCTATTAAGTTACCACCAGTTGAGTGTATCCTCCGCTCTGCTGATCTGTAAAGATGCAGAAACATCAATGTACATATCACATTATTTAGACTCAGGTAATCTTCAAAAATTTTGTGAAAAGAGACTCAGTAAGTGTTTTTATAAAGTGTTTTCTGCAGCCTTGAAATTTTTTATGATTCAGGTAATATTGGATTATGCTATTATGCAGATAATTCATAACTGCAAAAAGGAATGGTAGACACGTCATTGAATACAAGTGAACTCAATGATGATATTGGTACATTAAATTCTCTTCAGGTGACTTCAAACTAGCAGCAGTCTTAAGAGATACGGCTATTATGGTTTGTGATGTTAATCCAGCAAACCACCTTTATCAAACTGCTGCAATTCAAAATGTCCTTTTGTTTTTGGCTTAATGTCATATTTGTTTCTTTAACATGGGAAACACAGAAACCGTTTAGCCCTTGCAGCTTGAAATTACAAAATGAAGTCATTTGATAGTTTCTGCTCCAAAAAGTGTCCATGACCCATTATACGCAAAATATGGATGGCAGTTTCTCCTATTACTAGGAAGAAGTATGCGTAAAGTGTCTGGGATGTAAAAACGATTGAAAATCCCTTTAAGCTGCATATTATCATCAAAAAACTGAGTATACCTTTGAATTTAAACATCGTCTGTGAATATAACCACTCTATTCCTAAAAATTATTTTTGTTGACAAATCACTCAATTTTCATTGATTTTTCAGATTGTAAGAATATCAATGATTAATGTCATTTATAATTCACAAGTGCTTTACCGACAGTACAAGTCAATAAACAATTCATTTAATAAAAGTCAAATGCGAAGCAAATTGAACAATCGGGCATTTGTAGGATAATGTGCCAATCCTAACGAGTCAAACGAACTTAAAAACACTCAAATTAGTTGAAAAATAACGCTGTACCATTGTGCCGTGTTCTTGAAGAGAGGTTACTTTTGGTTATTTCCACTTCAAGAACGCGGGACAGTGGTACAGCGTTATTTTTCAACTAATTTGAGTGTTTTTAAGTTCGTTTGACTCGTTAGGACTAGCACATTATCCTACAAATGCCCGATTGTTCAATTTGCTTCGCATTTGAATTATATTAACTTAATTGTTTATTGACTTGTACTGTCGGTAAAGCACGCGTGAGGGATCCCGTTAAGGACGCTTCGCAATTTACTGCTGCTTTGGGGGCATCAATCAATATTTCATCAGTAGAGGAGCTATGCGGTTCCGATGACAGGGAGTGGGGGAAGCTGTTTTGTGGTGTGGAAGGGGGATGGGTGTGGATAAGACTCTCTTAGTATGGTAGTGGTGGGGATGAGGAAGGAAAGGGTCTTATAGTGGGATCGCGTTTGGTTAGGGAGGGTGGGGGTATTTTTCACCCTATGTCACAGTTGGAAGGTCTTATAGTGGGACCGAGTTTGGTTAGGTAGGGGGTATTTTTCACCCTATGTCACAGTTGGAAGGTCTTATAGTGGGACCGGGTTTGGTTAGGGAGGTGGTATTTTTCACCCTATGGTACCGTTGGTTAGTTATCCTACGGGGACCTAAGTTATCCTACGGGGCCCTAGTTGAGGGAAGGTTTTTTCACCCTTCGAAGTCGATGGTTAGTTACCTTACGTAGCCTAACTATTTCCGACTCTGCTACACAGATAAACTAGGTTGAGTTAATTGCTAGTTCCAGTAGTCACCGCTAGGTGACTGCCTTCCTTAATCTTCTTTCGCGCTAATGGCATTTTAATATTACGTAATTACACACACGGGTGAACTAGTTCAATTTAATTGATAGTACCAGTAATTGCCGCTAGGTGGCTACCGCAATCCCCCCTTTTCTCGTTAGTTAAATTGTAGATAGCTATTGTGATAAGTTGCTGATATCGTGCAAGGAATTAACTTTCCATCGAGCATGGAATTATAACTTTGCATGGCTTTAACAAAACCTATGCAGCGAATAACAAAATATCCTCTAATTGAAAGGGTATAGTTTTAATAGTCTCCCCTATTGGGGAGAATAACAATTTAACATCAATTTCAGGAATATTAATATTTTGATAGGGCAACTTATTAAGTCCTAGCTGTTACTATACCCAGGTCAGGTTCACCAATTTATTAGGCCTTACAGCTCCTCACTTATAGTATGTCCTTAGAGGGTACTATTTGACCATTCAGAACCAATCCTAGATCCTCCCACTATTCTCTCCTTCTATGGACCCTCTCTAGACTTTCATTCAAGAAATCATTTACCTTTCTACGAGCGAATTAGTTAAAGTGATAAAAAGATGTTTGACTAAAATTATACATTCGCGGTACCACGGGATACGGCTATAGAGAAGCTAACCTTCAAGAGGAGGATGTGGATGAAAAAGGAGGAGGAGGAGGAGGAGGATGAGACATGGAGACTGGATGAGTAACTGATAGTAAAACTTTAGTTATTGAATAAAAAACAGTTTTAAGAATTTTTATAGCCTTCCCTGACTTATCTTTTAGCCATTTTTAGCTTTTCAGGTAAGCATATCATACGATCCATCTAACAAGCAGGCTAGGTATTAGAAAGGGAAAGAGTTGTCAGTGCACTTCATTTTTTTGAAGGGTAAAGCAAAACATAACTTTTACCTAGACATTAAGAAGCTGTATTGGCACCATTCTAGCGATTGGAGAACTGATTGCTGAGTGTGCTGATATCTTCTAGAACGGATATGCTCGAGTACCTGACGCCTGAGATCATGTCATGTCATGACTTGTTACTTGATTTATGACCTTTTAAATCCTCGATTTTTTCATATTCTCTCAATTTTTTATATGCCTAGCTATCGACAGGAATGTGCTCGTAAATTTTACCGTTTCACTTAAGAAAAGTCTGCAACACGTTTATGTAATTAAAAGAATTCTGGAGAAACCATTGGTAACGTGTCATGACCTGTTTGACGCAAATTTTCCCCAGTTTACTTTAGAAAAGTCTACAACATGATTATGCAATTAAAAGAATTCAGGAGAAACCGCTTGTAACGTGTTACGACTTGTTTGACGCAAATTTCGTAGGTGGGAAAGAATACCCAACCACCCAAATATTAACTTCCAATAAGAATGCATCTCATCCCCTTCCATGAATGCATCTCATCCCTTCCACTATTTTTAAAACCCTTGTTGTCAGCAATCGGGAAATTTCAGTCAGTCAGTTTTCATTAGAAGCTTCAAGGAGGTGAAAGATCCAGTGCAAAGCTATATTCCGAATATTTTCCTTGCTGTACCACAGAAATTCTTTTGGGTGGTAAGAATTATTCTTTTATTATTATTCTCTTTTCTTGCTATTCTATTTCAATATTTTTCTTTTCTCAATTTCTATGTTTTTTCACAGAAAAATGGATTTAACCAAGATCAATGCACTTGCAAGTGTAACTTACGAACCTAAGACTTTCGTAAAGCTGAATACTTTTGAGGAGAATAAGGAGTATCAAATCACTGAATTAGTGAATATTAAGACCAAATATGGAGAGAAATTAATAGCGAAGCTGGCTACCGACGAATGGTTCTTCCTACCCTCAAGGATGATGAAATTACTGGAGTCGCCTGAACTAATCAAAGAACTTCAAAATGCTGCATCAGCGAATACATTAAAAATCTTATATGTTGGAGGACGATACAATAATTTAGAATTTAAAGTTACCCAATGATAATCATAAGATAAATTTTGGAAATGTTTGTAAGGAATGTTTTTAAGGAATGACATCAATAAATGTTTATTATATCTTATTTATTTATTTTTTCTTTATCCCTCACTACATTAGTAAGATACATATAAATCTAGTCTATTAACTTACATTTCTAACAATACTAGTAAGCGGGTTATATTCAACGATTTTATCATGTATAATTAAACAAAACGCAGTAGTATTACTTGGAATATTTCTAGTACAATCAATCTCAATTAGATTCATTTTGATGCGAACAATCGATGACGAAGAGAGGACCGTATTCCACAAAGTTTTTGTAATTAAGCATTGGTTTCGACTGTTTTTCTCCTGCATAATATGAATGGATAAATTTAACATACATATCATATAGTACAGAATAACGGTTTTTTTCGCTATCACTATCAATTCGGTCATATGGATAAAATTCTGAATTCAGATAGACTTTAACATCACGAACAGAACTGTCATTGAATCTAAGCACCTCCATATGCTGCGTACTCTTCTTATTTTGTCTAAATGCTAGTATAACATATCGAGGTTTCTCCAATTGTGTTGCAGCTTTTACGGCCCATGTATGCCTCTGTGTTTCAGGTAGAAGTGGATATTCGTAGAGTTCCCAGGAACGAAAAGCCATGGTTAAACTTTTGTTTTGCTCAATCAAACGTAGAAATTTAAGTTTTGTATAATCATTCAGTGATACATGAGGAATCCTCCATTGCACTTTTTGCAAATCAATTTTGGAGTTGATGATTTTTCTCGAAGAATGTAGTGAATTTATATCATCACGTGCTCGAATAAGAACGAGTTCATGACGTGCATTTATTATAACTCTTCTGTAGTCTTCACAAAAACCCAACAGCATTTGCAATGGTACACAAAAGTTGAAATGATTCGTAGACCTGTGATCTGTTAGAAACCATCCTGAATGACGTAGACTTGCACTTTCCTCAGCAGTTAAGGAGATGAGATTCTTCATGGAGCTAGTAATACCCACATTCTTACAGCGATCAATCTCAATACCATTCAATTCATAACGAATTTCATCAAACAAGAATGCCATGGAATTACAGTCAAGTCCTACGACATCTTGGGCTGTTGCATCTGGAGCACGGGTTCCAACGATTATCTTTCCCTCAATGTAGAGATAACTTTCACAGGGTAGAAGAATTAAATCTTGCTGTTGTATAGGAATTCGAATTTCATCACTATTTCCCAATGAGGCATTTGCATAAGGATTGTATGCATGCATTTCCATTTTAGTGATGCGATTGTCGAACACCGGTTGAGCGGTTACATCTAATGGATCCATTTTTATTTCTAACGTTGAAACCCAGTGATTGTAGAAAGGTGATATTTCTTCTTGTTAATGATGCGCCAACGTTACCTTCGCTCAATGTATTTTGTCCTCCAGCGTTACCTTCACTCAATGTATTCTGTCCTGCTGCAGCAGTTGGACTGATAGGCTCATCGAGTATCGGTGATTTATAAGTATTCTTGTAAATCAACATTTTCTAATATGTAAACGAATTGTGATTTCTTCACCTCCGAAATTTACTATACGATCTTCCTGATCGAGAATACGCAAGGTGAGACGGTCAATTACTTTCGCAATGACTGGCAAGTAAATGACGTTCTTCGGTGTTTCTGCGATTTTATAACCTGGCGGAACACTCGGAAAAAATTCATGTATAACATGTCGAGGTCTACCGTTTGTGTACGCACCAGCTGTAATGTTGCATTCAATTCGTAGAATATTTACTCTTATAATGTTTACGGGCTCGTCTGATTCAGCTAGTGTGTTCGGTGGAATAACACGATCTGATGAAAAACCCAACAAAGAGCCTATATTGTTAGGTTGTGTAAAATCAATCTGATATTTACACTTTATTTCACTTTTTAATGTATTATTATTAGCACGTAGAAAAATTACTTCTTCTTCATCACCTTCGAACATCTGAGCACGTAAAAAGTCATTTATAGCATTGAGCTCATAACAACCTGTAGGTATAGTTAGCTCCTGATCATCAACGTAAAATATATTGTTTGTCTCATCAACATTAGAGATTGAATTGAAGCTCTGAAAGTCTACGAGACCGAGTTCATAATGTCCATCTCGAAGATCGATCGGGGGGAAAAAATCTGACTCCAATACCGAGTCACGGCCAGAGAGTGTAACTGTTAAAGACATTGTTCACGTAGAAACTTGACACACAACTGACCGCATATGCTTGAATCATACGATTGATATTGGTCATGGTTGTAGTAGATTATAGCAGAAGGTCCAAAATATTCCACAAGTTCAATTGGTGGTTTTAAATTTCCGAAGGAATCGAAATACTTAACGTGCTTATTACGTTTAACGTAAGCGACCCAATGTGTTCCAGGACCTTGTTCGTCATCAAGATTCACAATTGCGCACTCATTGCGTTGCGCATTTTGAGGTAGAGATGTACGCATAAAGACTCCCCGAAAATGCGGTATTTTACGGCAGACGTTTGATAATTGCATATTACTAGTAGGTCCAGATTTTGGAAGTCCATTTATTTTCTTTTCCTTTTCCTTTTCACTCCCTCTCCTATTCGACTGTATGGTGCGAGGTATAAACCTTGTCCCCGTCTCGCTTCCATTAAGCGATTGTGTCGATGCATTTCTTCCAATTGTTTTTTGGCTGCTTTGGTGTCGTTTACAGCCTTTGCTATACCTGCTGCACCGCCAGCTAATGCGCCCACCGCACTCAGCAGCGGAAGCAATGGTAATAAACCCCCCCGTTTTGTTTTAGTAAGTGACTTTTTCCTCAATAAACCACCACGTTTTTTCGGTACACGAATTTTTCTTTTCTTCGTACTTTTTCTAGGCACTCGCAGTCCTAAGCCGAGTTTCCGTTTTGCATTCATTGATGCCCAGACAGCAGTCGCTGTCGCTCGTTCACCTACGGATGAGTCACTAGCTATGATACGTTGTCGTGCACGGCGTGCAAGTACTTTATCAGCATGATGACGCGAGGGCAGGTCCTTATATACTGATTATGCGATATCATGCTCACGGCAAGCATCATCCAGAGGGTTTATTCCTCGATCACCACGTGCTAACCGTTCATGAAGGCGAGTACCTGGACCGCAATAATTGTAGCCAGGTACATGCAGCTCGAAGGGTAGTTTATTTAGCAGCTTATTGAAAAAAGATCCACAACCATATCTCATCATGTCATGCTTTCCTAACGGGTTCGTTGGCACATCCAGCAATTTTTTATTGAAGGAGGTATTCCATCAAACTGATCTTGATTAGGTAAATTATAATGTTCCGTACAGGCACGATATTGTTGCACTTCAGGATCTGCACGAATGTGCTCAGGTAATTTACACCAAACAAGTCGAATACTGTTTGGAAAGCGCTTCAATAGTAAAATTTTTGGAATGTATTCAAGCTGCTCAATAGTTAAATCCTCCAAACGTAGCACATCTAACATTAACAACGACATAATGAGAACTGATGAGATAATCTGCTTCGAGCCTATAAATAGCTTGCATGATCATAGAGTTTTACAGTTATGGATTTCGTAAAGCAACCACTGCACATTCGTGTCTCCAACGCCGATCGTTTTATTGTCGGTGGGGGTTGTGGAGGAAGGAGTAAACGTCATGGATCCCTACTTCCATCTACAATTCGTAGTATAATTTGCGGACCCTCGAATTGCGGTAAAACAAACGTACTGCTTAGTCTCGTAGAAAGTCCTAACGGTGTGAGATTTGAAAATATTTATGTATACTCAAAGTCGCTTCAACAACCCAAGTATCAATACCTTGAACGGTTATTAAAAGGACTAAAAGGTATTGGATATTTTAAATTTTCAAACAATAGCGACGTTGTAAAGGTAACTGAGGCGTTACCCAATTCTATTTTCATATTTGATGATGTTGCTAACGATAAGCAGGATAATATCAGAGACTACTTCTCCATGGGTAGACATTCAAATATTGACTGCTTCTACCTCTGCCAGACTTATGCTAAAATTCCTAAACACATGATTCGTGATAATGCAAACCTTCTCATAATCTTTAAGCAAGATGGTACTAATTTAAAACATATTTATAACGATCATGTAAACACGGATATGTCATTTGAAAAATTCAATGAATTGTGTTCAAAGTGCTGGCACCATGATTATGGATTTCTAGTGATCGACAAGGATAGTACAATTCAAAATGGTAGATATCGGAAAGGTTTCGATGAGTATGCTAAGATTAAATAGTATACCGTTTGCTTAAGATTGTTCAGTTTAGAGCTAAGTGTCCATCAAAACACACACATCAAATGAGCATGGAATAAACCTAGTATAAACGTGGAAATAAAAACGTGGACTGAATCTAAATTGAACGTGAATTGAACGTGGAAACGTAGATTGAACGTGGATTGAACGTGGATTTGAACGTGGATTGAACGTGGATTGAACGTGGATTGAACGTGGATTGAACGTGGATTGAACGTGGATTTGAACGTGGATTGAACGTGGATTGAACGTGGATTGAACGTGGATTGAACGTGGATTGAACGTGGATTGAACGTGGATTGAACGTGGATTGAACATGGAAAGCAGGAAAATAGAAGAAAAGATGCTGCTAAAGAAGATTGCCGCGAAAAGTAAAGTAATTCGTGAAAAATATCGTGCACTCAAATCAGGAAGAGAAATGATGGAAACCAATTTAAATGAAACTTTTAAACCAATTGTTGAGCCATTGAAGAAGCTCACTGAACATAATGAGATGACCTTCGTGTCCCCGAAATATGAGTATAAACAGGAACCGCTACAGAAGACTACTGCAAGCGATAATTCTTTGATTATTCCATCGGAACGTAAAAGAACTTATTTCTCATCGACTCCACAACGTAAATATTTCGCAGACAATTCTAGAATTAAAATTCCAACCCCTTCATCTGATGATGATGATGATGAGCAAGGAAATTCACGACCTAATGAAACATTATACCTTTCTCTGGAAGAGGATGGGGAGGAGGAGGAGGAGGAGGAGGAGGAGGAGGAGGGAGTGAAAGTGGAAAAGGATGTTAATGATTTAGCAATACCATCACCAATGCAAGCAGAAACTCCATCATCACCATTGCAAAGATCCTTAGATTTAAATAGTTCTTTGTTAGAATATGCACCAATTGGACGTAAATATATAGAGATGTTTCTGCGTAAAAATAAGGATTTAATTGATGATAATTTTGGAATTGAACGAGATGTTAGACTTAAGAAAATGAGACTTGGAAAATGTTCTTTTAAAGTAAATCGTAAAGATTTTATTATTATTGATGATGAGTATTATCAGGGTACTATTGGTCTATTTGAATTGATCTTCATGAAAGAGCCACATGATTATACTGAAGATGATTTAAAAACATATAAGAATATTCTTTCTCAAACTAATGTACACAGAGCAGATTACAGTAGCGAGGGAAAGCTTCGTGGGAATAAGGGTCATAAATGGAAGAAAATAATTAGCCCATTATTTCCTCCAAAGAACCTTGTAAAAGGTAGCGGTTATATGTGTGTTAATGATAAACCAGTGAACTATGTACATTGGAATGATCCGAACGAATTAGTTGAACGTTTGAGACTTTTGATTGCATCATCTGCTGCAGGACATACGAATCATCATAATGAGATACAATCAATAATTGAGGAGCTTCATGAAGAACGTATTATCCTATAAAAGAGATTACACTTTCCATAATTTCCCAGTTGATTGTGTTACTTCACAATGTCGATAAATAAATTTGGAGGTATTTCCACTGCCAGTAATGTGAGAAAATATTTCCGCAAAACTGAAGATGAAACATTAAAATTTGATAAACGTATGAATGCATTTAATGCTAAGGGGAATATTATTTCAAATTTAGGATTTGATGCTACTGATGAGAAATGTGCTGTGAATATGCGTGTTCTGCTGGATAATATGAATGCTGTACGTGAGAACCTTAAAAATGAAATGCAAGAAAACAGTGATATTTTACGAAGTATTGCGTTAAGACTGGATGAAACCGAGTTAAGGCTGAATGATTTTCAAGTGAAATTGAGTAATTTCATGCAGAAACATGCTGAAGATAATGCAGATTTAAAGAAATATGTATCAATTTTCATGGAGAATCAGACTAAAGAGGATGCTGAATCAAAGAAACATATAATGAAGATAATGCGGAATTAAAAAAAAAAAAGTGCTATTTTTCATGGGGAGAATCATGCTAAGGAGAATTCTTCTTGAAATAATTCGACAAAGAGTTTTATTAGGAAAAAGAAAGTTTTACTACCATCAGTGCTCGTTGTACCCCTGTAAACCCAACACATACCTAAAGAGTTATGGATAGTGAAGAAAAGAAAAAATTGGTCGAAGAACTGCATGTACCTGCAAGACGGAATTTTCAACGTAGAAGAGTTATAATACGAGGCTTCGATGACCTCTGGCAAGCAGATCTGGTTGATATGAAGAATTATACTGACGGAGGTTACCACTATATTCTCACAGTTATTGATGCATTGTCGAAATTTGGATGGGCAGTAGCACTAAAAACCAAAACTGGCAAGGAAGTGACAGACGCATTTACGAAGATTCTGAAAAGTGGGAGATGTCCCAAAAATTTGCAGACAGATGATGGCAAGGAGTTTTATAATAGTGATTTCAAATCGCTTATAAAAAAACGTAGAATAAATCATTACTCAACATACAGCGTATTGAAAGCTACGATAGTTGAGCGCTGGAATCGCACGCTGAAGACTGAAATGTGGAAACGATTTACGTTGAATGGAAATTATAAGTGGCGAGGCATACTGCAGCGACTAGTTGAAGACTACAACGCAAGAAAACATCGTACTATAGGAATGCGACCAGTTGATGTGACGCCAGATCATGCTAATATGCTCCTGACTACAGTATACAATAATATAGAGATTGTTGGTCGTGCCAAGTTCAAAGTAGGTGATTTTGTACGAATCAGTAAATACAAGAATGTATTCGCAAAGGGATACACACCAAATTGGACAACTGAAATATTTGAAATTATAAAAGTGCAGAAAACAAATCCTGTTACATATTTACTTAGAGACTCTAGTGGTACTGATATATACGGAGGATTCTACGAATATGAACTTTTAAAAACTGCTAATCCTAATGTATATCTAGTGGAGAAGGTATTACGTAAGAAGGGTGATAAGGTCTTTGTGAAGTGGTTAGGATTCGATAATAAACATAATTCATGGATAAATAAAGATAATATTTTGTAAAAACAATATTTATTAATAAAATTATTCAATTTAAATATAATTAATTTATTCTATAATGACCCCATGGTAGAGTCGATACAGTTCCGTGCACGATATAACGCTTATCATCGTATGGGCTGAGAGCTACTTTCCGTTGCGTAATCGAATAAACATTATGCAATTTTGAGCGAATTAAATTTTGATTGCGGACTTGTACAGTAAAATTTGTTAAACAGTCCTTATAGTCCTCGAAGGTTATGTTTCTAGCAACAACGTAAGTCTTAATACCTTTAGCTTTTTTGATAATTTTATTTTGTACTTTAAATGTGTACATTTTTGATCTCAGTCCAATAAACTCTGTCATTATCTGCCCATTATTCTCATCTTTCATCAGCCCAGGGACTTTTTTATTTACTAGAGGTAAATTGTACTGATTGTTGGGAGAATAATCGCTTGTATCGAATCTAGCAAGATTCTCCCCCATAATAGTGTAAATATCATCACACTCAATGCTGTATATTAGACTATCCGTATCGGTATATAACGCTTTACATTTGCTACCGAACGTAGGAAGCATATAATCATAATGAAAATCATACAAACATGTTTTCGAAATATCAAGAATGCTCATACCTACGTATATAGGCTTATCGAATTTAGCTGCTAATTTTGTTAATTCAATCGTGACCAAATTCTCACTGAATATAGTGCGACTGTGAAAATTAGGCTTAGCAATCATTGCTTCAGCACCATATCTTCCCTCCCACTTACTCACGAGTCTCACATCAACTCTATTTCTAACATTCTCCATAGTCTTACCGAACACCGCATTGTTCATTAATTTGAAAAGATTTTTCTCAAACTCATTTTTAGATGCTGCACGCAAACTAGTGTTCAAATCGATATATTTACGTAACCAGGTGGACTGCTGAAATCCTAAAACGCGATGAATGTGTTTTAAGACAACACCATTACGCATACATTGCTGTAAAGCACGATAGTGTATAACATAGCGCTTCTTATTTTCTAAAGTTGCAAGTAGCTTCTTCTGACGTGTACCCGGTGGTGCATCACGTACGGGACAAAATGGAAGGTCGGAATGTTTATCGTGAAGCATGCTTGGATACTCTAAGTCAACCTCTAAAATATAACCCTCGGGTGAATCTATCGGTATATTAGAGATATCCAAATTATTAACATTTTCAATCCAGCGAAATCCGTGAGTAGGTAGCGGTTGAGACATTGCCCACCCATACAAATTATTTACATCGTAGTACATTAAATACTTAGAAGGTTCCTCGGGATTGTAGTTTTGCATGTACCGATTGTTAGCCTTTTCATAGCGGTGCGAGCATTGGCTTAAACCACCACGTATGCCTCGTTCTACGAAAAGCAGCATTTCTACGTCAGTAAAAAGTTCTAATCTTATTTCTGTATGTTTGAGCATTGCATCCCAAGTGAAGCCTGGGAGTGTATAATAATGAGCAGGATCCAAATTATAAGTTTGCATGCAGCTATCACGAAAATTTTCGAAAACGTCAGCCAACAATAGTACATCAGTTTTCAAATAGAGATCGCTATACTCCCCAAGTGTTCGTATTTGAAATTTGGTCCATACCTCCTTAGCGTGATTATACGCACCCTCACTAATATCACTATCGGATAATCTATTATAGAATATCTCGCGTGGAGGTAAAGCAGTTTCTTCCAGACGGTTCAGACTATCTATGTAATCGTAAGGAAAAATACCTTTCCTTGTCAGAAGGTTAAATTGTTCTATGTTTAAATATGAGAATTCTGACTCTAAATTTTTTAACTGTGATCTCGTTAAATATGAACTCAATTTGTCTAAACTAGATGCCATAAATTTGAAAGAATCGATAAACCTTAGTTGTATATTATATTTACGGATGAATTTAGTGAATGAAATATACTTCTCCTTATGTACAGGTAACAAGTGTACTGAACCTTCATACAAGTTAGCGATTGTACCGAAAATAAAATGTGCGTCATAACCTGATAAATTATGAAAAATTACAGGTATTACATGCGAATCGTTAAAGTTTAAATTACAATTATTATGAGCAGGTCCCCTATATTTACCAGTTAAATGATCATGATCGCGAACACGTATTTGATCTGGAAGAAACGGCTTTTTACATATATGACAGTTGGGCTCAGTATAATGCCTTGAATTTTCACTAATACTTAGCGTTCTCATAGGCACTACAGTCTTTAGTTTTTCGCTCGCTATGCTAGCAATTTTATCGAGTTCTCGCACAAACCATTCTATACACTCGAGTCCACGATATGATTTGTAAGTTGAGAGCGATGAATCACGAACGCTTTTAAAATAATAACCTATACTAAAAGGTATGTGTTTTTGATAAATACCAATTTCGTCATCCGTTTGCTCAACTTTTTCAAGCAAGCATTCAATGTCAGCGTATATGACAAATGGCACCCTCTCACTGTTCTTCATGTTATTGAAGGAAACCCAACGGTCCTCGTCAGGTAGCACAATTCTGATGTTTTTATTGAGTTGCGCACAATCACGTTCATGCGATTTTAGTTTCTCATCATTGTGGAAATAGTGTAAGCAACTATAGGAGGGAAA
This sequence comes from Prorops nasuta, assembly GCF_024137725.1. NCBI lineage: Eukaryota > Metazoa > Arthropoda > Insecta > Hymenoptera > Bethylidae > Prorops > Prorops nasuta. The sequence continues at coordinate 418,777 of NW_027116817.1, read as the reverse complement.
AAGTAATATTAGAATATAGAAGCAGTAATTATATATATATATATATATATTGTTGTGGTTCAATCGCTGATTCACGACAAACTCGAAATTCTTTTGTATAATAAAGTTTATTGACGTTTGATTTACAATGTTTCTTCTTTATACAAATTGATAACCAGAGCTATGAGCTAGATAATTATAGTTTTAAGAGACAAAGGATTGCCTGGATAAGTTTAAGAAATAAGAGGACTGAAGGTCCTAGGAGACTCGACTGGTTCCTTCTAGCTTTTGACTCGAACTGATTTTTGGGGCTGCACGTTTGGGGCTCCTACCCTCAAAGTGCAGCGTCAAACATCACCTTATATGGTAACATTTGCGGGTCCCAATGGTCAAATGCGTCATTGTTCTAGAACATTCGACTGCCGTCGAAGTGCATTTTGCCACGTGTCGGGACTTAGCCTTGGCGACTGTGTGAACGAGCTGCGTCTGGCGCTTCGTATTACATTTAGGAATTTGTCGCTTTTAGGAGTATCTCTCCTTTACAATGAGGCTATTGATATTTTAATATAATCATGATAGATTTAGAGTTATTAATTATATCTTTAAATGATAATAATATTAATAATATTAATTATATAGTGCTTATAATAGCAATGAGTTATGTATGTTTATTCTATGTACATAACACCCCTCCCCCCCTGGAAAAAGAGGGTAGGTGGTTAATAATCGGGTTCGTATTGAATGTTTGCCGCTTGCTCAGGTGTGACGATAATCATGTGCGTCGGGACAACGTTGTCTGTTGCTGGGGCGGCGACGTCATCTGTTACGATGGCATTGGATGCCAATGCCTGTATTGACCTGAGTCTTGGCTTAGGTTTTGGTCTTCTGTGAAGATATCGCCAGATTATGTAGATGGTTAATCCTATGATGATTAGCGTTGTAGTAGAATATGAGATGGCCATATGTTGATAGGTGTGGTGTTGTCCTAGGTTTTCGTTTTGTACATCCTTTTTCAGCTGTTTTAGCTGGATGCTGAGCGTGTTGAGGTCGTTGACCTTGTTCAAGATGTTATGCAGCCTGGGAATTTTGGTTGTGTTGATTGCTGCTACGTAGTTTTCAGGATCTATGGCTCTCAAAGAGAAATTATAGTGCGGGATATAGTTCTTATGTTTGTTGGGCTTGGAGGTTTGTACGGGTTCCAAAACAAAATCAGTAGCTGTTAGGATACAATTTTTATATAAATTAATTACTCCGGAGCCCATTAATTCTATATTATAAGTAGGTTTTTGTTTGCAGATTACTTCTACAATTTCTAATCGCGGTGTGGAGTATATCCACGAAGCTTGGTTTTTCATGGGAATTAGCATCGGTTGCACTAAATGTATAAGTTTATGCTCGCACGTATTTATATCTATGTATTTTAAGTATAATGCAATTTCGCATGGATTAATTGTCTTTATTTTGTTGGATGGTTTATCCGTTGGACAGAAATAATTATCTTTTATCGTGTAACATTTTCGTAGTTCGTCTTCGGTATATTCTGTGTATCGCTCAGCGATGCTATCTATCGCTATGTAATCTTTTCTTAAATCTATTATGGAGTGTAATGTTGTAGAATTCTGAATAGGGATTGGGATTGGATATATTTGTAAAAGATCGAATTCTTTGGGTGTTATTAGAGGTATATGGAGTACTACAATTAGTTTGTTTGTTTTGGTATAAATTGTGGGTTGCATTAGTTTGGAAATTAAATGGATGTTTAGTGTTTCTAATGGAAAAGGGAATTGCGTGCCAGGAGGGATGTGAGGAATCGCATCTTTAAGGTATTCGATAATTTTTGTGTATCGAATAATGTTCGGGTTTATTATTCCTTGGCTCGCCATTATCACGAAATTTAATAAGTGATCTGTGTCTATCATTAATTCTTCGGATGTAAGATTAATGTTATATAGAGCTTCTCGCTCGTCCGCTTGGGCTTCTAGATCACGTGCTGCTTTCATCAGCATTTTTTCGTTCGCATCTATTTTTTGTATCGTGTTATTATAGGTTTCTATGGTTTGGTCGATAATTTGTATTTGTTTTAGGAGTGCTAATCTGTTGGTTTCTACTGTTTGATCTAAATTTTGTAGATGTTTATTTATTTCTTCTTCGTCGTTACTGTCCATTATTCCGAATAAAATTTTTCCGATTGACCCTACTCCGTTTGCTAGTCCTCGTCTGTTTCTTTCTTGATGTAGCGTTACTTCATCTATTTCGTCTAGGATTTTTTCGGTTGTCTCTAATTTGTAGACGGTATCAATGACGGAGTGTTTACAGATTTTTTTTCCTTCTTGTGTGGAGCAAAGGGCGTGGTCGTATAGGAATTTGTTTAGTTGCGCGAGTCTTTGGCGGTATTCTACTATGTCGGTAGTTATCACTAATTTCCATTTCTCTTTATAAAAATTGACCGTGCCGAATTTTTCATAGAATAGTCCCGGTTGACCTTTGATGGGAATATTTTGGACTTGCTGGGAGCTTCTGTGGATCGTTATGACCATAAGGGTCAGCATGCACCTATAATAAAGGGTATGTTTGGTTAATTTTGGAATTTTAATATGTAAAATTTAAACAAGTTTTATTTCTACATGGGAGTTATTTTAGTCGGTCGCGAAGGTGCGTCTAGTTCGTAGACATTGGGTCAGCGTTTTTGCGTGAATTTGCGTGAAGTGGGGAATGCACTATATATTAGTGGTTCCCGTGCGGGGAATTTCATTTCGTCTTGATTCGACCGAAAAGTTTCAAAGTTTCCCAGAGTTTATTGTGCAATGGCTGTCCAAGTGTACAAACGAAAAGACATGTACGACCGTGGAGAGATTGACGGCCAGGGGCGTCGCCTTTTCTTAAGGCTGGATGATGGTGAGTGTCTCTCTCTCTTTTTTTTTTTTGTTTTTGTTTCTAATTAATTTTAATTTCGTTGTTTCTATCCCTTTTTTTTTGTTTATTTAGTCATAATTTTCAACGTGGGTGCGGTGCAGTTCCGGAGGATGTGCCGAAAGTCGGACCGCATCCAGAGGCATCACGAGTGGGACTATGACTGCCTGGAGGACAGCTTCTGGGTCGTCTTCGACTTGTTTGGAATAAGGTGGCTCCAGTACACCGGGGTGGAGCCCTACCGTGGTTGGGGGTACCCCAACCAGCAGGTTGAAGGGTGGACGGGTCCGCCGTTGGAGGAGAAGGACGTCCTCCGTTACCACGGTTTAATTTAGTAAAAAAAAAATTTGTATTCAAAATAAAATAAATGTTTATATATTTAAAAAAAAAATTGTTGTAACAATTGTGAGTGGAGGCGTGGTGATTCTTTTGGTTTTGAATAAATTCCAATTTATTTAAAATGTGTTCGTTTAATTTTTATTTCTAGTACCTTTTCTCGCTAGTTAGGTTAAAAGATAGGTAAAGTGAGAAGGAAGGAGAGTAGAAAAATTAATAATAGTAATAATATGAAAGGGGAAAAATTATAAAAATACCGTAGAAATGAGAATTATATACATATAAATATATATATTTTTTTTTTTTTTTTTTTTTTTTTTTTTTTTTTGCTTGAAGGAATTAAGTTTAGATTTGTAATTATAATAAAAAGTATTTTAGGGTTGATTGTTCATAAAAATTATTATTATGGTTAGATAATTCTAGTGGTAGTAGCATATAGAATTGATTTTAATTTTAATAGTAATTATAAGAGTAAATTGTAGTAGGAAATTGATTAGGGTGATGGGAAAAAGAGTTAAGAGAGGATAATGTATGTGAGTGTATGAGTCGGTAACTATACGTGATACGGCTTTAGCCTATTGACGTGGGTTACGATTTTCTTCTTACCTACTGCTAACTCATAATTTAACTCGCTTAGTTTAGCGGTTATGGTATAGGGACCGTCGTATAGGGGTTCCAGTTTCTTTGGTCTTCCAGCGCGAATCATTTCTCGCTTTAACAATACTTGGTCTCCTACTTCGTAATTTGAATCTTGAGTATTGTGATCATAATAGATCTTCGATTTTTCCTTTTCCCGTATTAATTGGTCCTTCATGACGTTACCTGTTGAGCGAATTCTTTCGCGAAGCTCGTTATAATAATCTTCAAATGTATACGTAGGTTGCGGCGGATATTTGAGCGTGGTCGGTAATTCAACCTCGCGTCCGAATAGCAGTGAAAAAGGCGTTCGGCCTGTAGCTGTGTGTGGCGTAGTGTTATAGGTGAACATGGCGTAGGGTAACCATTCGTCCCAGTTATCTAAATCTTCGTTGACAAAGTTTTTTAAGTACGACGCCAATGTTCGGTGCGACCTTTCTAGCGCACCATTCGACTGTGGGTGGTATGCCGTGGTCTGTATTTTGTCAATTTTTAATAGCTTACAGACGTCCTTAAAGAGGTTACTTAGAAAGTTAGTGCCCTGGTCAGTTAAAACCTTTTGGGGTAGCCCGTAAGAAAAAATGATCCTTTCAACGAATAGTCGTGCCACAGTAGAGGCTGACTGGTCTTGAATTGGTAGGGCTGTGCTGTACCTTGTGAAAAGGTCTTGGAAGGTTAAGGCATACTTATTTCCTTGTTTGGTCGCAGGGTATGGTCCTATTATATCTAGGGCGACCTTTTCGAAGGGTTCTACTGGCGTGTCTGTTATCTGCATTGGTGCACGTTTCACGTTGCCTGTTTTATTGCGCTGGCACTTGTCACATTTTTTTATGTATTCTTCAATGTCTTTTTTCATATTTGGCCAAACGTGTCTAATTTTAATTCTTTGCAGAGTTCTATTTACGCCTTCATGTCCTCCGAAGGGAGTATCGTGATACTCGTAAAGGATTTGGTTTATCATTGCGGGAGTATAGGTTGATGACTTCTCATCAGCTGTTTTCTCCTCGGCGTCGGAGTTAGCTGAGGTTGCATCTTCGTCTGAGTCGGTTGGCCTTGGGGCGGCTTGCCGTGCTCTTGAGCGCGTGGTCACGTATATACGACTTAGCGCATCTGCGTTTGTATTCTGAGTACCTGGTTTGTATCTAATTTCGTAATCGTACTCGGCTAGCTTTAATCTCCAACGCATCAATCTGGAGCCTGGGTTTTCTACATTGAAAAGCCAAGTAAGTGGTTGGTGATCGGTGATGATGGTAAATCTAGTACCATATAAGTAAGGTCGAAAATTTTGTACAGCCCAAACTATAGCTGCTAATTCTTTTTCCGTGGTGCTGTAGTTTACTTCGGCCTTGTTAAGCGTTCTGCTGGCGTAAGCAACGGGGAGGTCTTTGCCTACCTCGCCTTGCGATAACACGGCTCCTATTGCTTTATTGGAGGCGTCCGTGGTCAGAATGAAAGGAAGATGAAAGTCTGGATACTGTAAAAGTGGTGCAGTAGTCAATCTTTCCTTTAGATTTTCAAATGATGATTGTTCTAGGGAGGTCCAGTTGAACTTCACTCCTTTCTTTAATAGGTTCGTCATGGGTTTCGACAGGTCAGCAAAATGGTCAATGAACCTTCGGTAATAGCCTGCTAGGCCTAAAAAGGATTGTACGTCCTTTACGCTCTTGGGTGCTGGAAAATTTTTTACAGCTTCTATTTTAGTTGGGTCTGGAGAGATGCCTTTGTCCGTAATTATATGACCCAGGTAGCAAGTTTCCTTGCGAAGGAAACGGCATTTTTCCGGTTGCAGCTTTAGAGTATTTTCACGCAATCGAATGAACACTTGTTTTAGTCTTTTATTGTGCTCTATTAGAGTAGGGGCGTGAATTACTATGTCGTCAAGGTAAACGAAACATTGGATCCCTTGGAGTCCGGATAATACGGTGTTCATTAAACGTTGAAACGTAGCTGGCGCGTTTTTCAATCCAAAGGGCATGCGGTTGTACTCGTAGTGCCCTAGGGGTGTGGAGAAGGCTGTTTTTTCCTTGTCTTCTTCAGCCATGCCTATCTGGTGAAATCCAGAGGCTAGGTCAAGGGTGGTGAAATATTTCGAGTGGCCTAGTTGGTCCAATATTTCGGTGATGTTTGGCAATGGATAGGCATCACCTATAGTAGCTTCGTTTAGCTTGCGAAAATCTACGACGATGCGCATTTTTATATTTCCTTGTGCATCGGGTTTCTTGGGTACCACGAGCAGTGGCGCGTTCCACTGGCTTCGGCTCGGCCGTACTATTCCGTCAGCTTCTAGCTGAGAAATTTGTTTATCAATTTCCTGTTTATGCTTTTCAGGTAACCTATAGGGTTTCTTGAAGATAGGCTTGGTATTTTCTACCAAGGTAATAGTGTGTTTTACCGCTTCAGTGGTGAGGAGTTTGTCACCTTCTAAGTGAAATATATCATTGTATTCCTCACAGATTTCTGTTAGAGTGCGCAATTCTTCCCGGTTTAAATGATTTAGTTCTAATTGAGACTTTAGCCGGGCGAGTCGATCGCTGGCGCAATTATTTACAGCGTATACTGTTATGGGTACAGAAGGGTCGTTGCCCTGAGTCGGTGGACTCGGAATATCTTCTAACACAACTGTAGGCAAGGGTATCTCTAGTTCTTTCTCCGTGATGTTCAAGATGCTGACGCAGCAGGTAGAGTTGGTTGGCCTAGTGGCACAGTTACCTATATACACTCCAGGTAGTATTTGGTGTCCGTTTACAATGCCGTCTTGTTTACTATCTGTTAACGCGGCTACTAATGTTTGGGATCTCGGTTTTAGTGATACCGTGCGTGATACTACTTGTTTCATTGGCCAGGTGTGTCCCAGCATCGTCAAGGACACGTCCTTTTCATAATGGAAACTGTTTCTTTTCCAGAAATCCATACCGATTAGTCCGTCGGCTATTAGCGAAAAGGTGTCTGGTACTATTTGAAATTTATGGGCTATAGTGTATTTTCCGACTTTTACGTGTAGGTAAACTGATCCAAGCGTCTTTACAGGTGTTCCACTTATTCCTGTTAGCGTAATCGGGGTTTTGTCAGCTATCGTTTCCTTGCGCAGGACTTTTATTTTAATTATGGAGACATCGGCTCCAGTATCGAAGAGTAAGGTTGCTGGTCGTATGAATTCAGCGGCTTGTACTTCGATCAGATTTTTTATGGGAGTACATAATACCATATTAGCGGTTAAATTTCCTACAGGTGTTGGTCGATTCAGGTTTTCGTTAATTGGTTGCTCTGAATTATTTGCATTCTGCTGAGCTTCTCTTTCTCGCTTTGCTTTTAATGTGCGGCACTCTTGGACGGTGTGTCCTGGTTTTTTGCAATAATTGCAAGAGGTGGATACTTTGTTAACGGAAGATGAGTGACTCTGAGTCCGTTTTGCGTTGCTAAGTCGCGCGTAGCACTTTTCGGCTACATGTCCTTTCCTATCGCAGCGTTTGCAATGGAGGTGCGAATTATTCCGTTGTCCGGAGGATCGTTGTTGTCCTTGGTTATCGCGTCTGCCATGGGTCGAGCCCTGTTGAGTTCTGTACTCTTCGTCGGAGCGAGTCAAGGATTCACGATCGATTGCGATAGCAATTGATTCTCTTAGAGTTGCACGTTCACAAGATGCTACCATAACTTGGAGTTTAAAATTCAATCCTTTTATGAACTGATGTTTCGCTTGTTGCGTTAACAATTCTTCTATGGCTTCGTTTTTAGCCGGGTCATTTGCTGGCGTGATGCATCTTTCTTTCAAACCTGATAATATGTCTTCTAGTCGAGAAGCATAGGATCGTACCGATTCATCTTTTCCTTGTCGGCATCGATTTAAACTATTTTGAAGGGTCGCGGTAGACCGTCGGGGTTTGAATGCTTCTTCTAATTCTCGTATTAGTTGCTCGATATTTTCGATTACTTTGTGCTTAGTTTCGGTATAAGCTTTGCCTCTTAGTATAGTGAATCTAACCTGCCGTAGAAATTCGTCTCTATCTAACGGGTGTAGATTCTGGTTTGCCATAATTATGGAATTCACAAACGGTTCTAGCTCGTCTGGGTCTCCTTTATACTTTGGAATTCTTCCAAGAGTTACGTGTAGGGAAGCATATCCGTGGTGAGGTTCTTCTTCTTCCTCATCGTCTAGATCTGGCACGTATCGAGGTCTTTCGCATGGAGTCACATACGATGTTCTTTGTGTCGGTCTTGCCGTGGAGGTCCTCGAGGGGAACCTATTAAAATTTTGTCGTAACCTGGAGAGTTCGTCTCTCAGTCTCGCGTTTTCTTCTTCCATTAAGCTAATATCGCGGGGCCTTATGCTGTGGTGTAATCTTCTAATTTCAGCATCTATGGCGCTAGGAGGTACGCTTTCGTCAAGTGGAATCGTGTTTGTTGGTGCGTCTTCTATTCTGACAGGGGGACGTTCCGCGGTGTAACTATGGTCTAAATCTGGGGCGTCGTTATTCGCGTTGCCACGGTGAGCCATAGTTAGTCTATTCCGTCTTCGCGTATTTACGTTTCGAAATGGGGTTCCTTCGTCGGTTTCCCTAAGAGTACGCAAAGTTCTATTCCCTAATTGAGAGATGCAACTGTCTATCTCTCGGGAGATTGAAACACGATTTGGTCGAGGTACGCTATGTGTCGCGGGAGTTAGACTGGGTTCAGATTGAGTTCGGTCTAAATTATCGGGATTACGGTACATGGAAAAAATTTAGTACTACGAACGCTATGGGCTCGCGGTTACAATGTTCACAAATAAAATTGCTACTGATATGATTGGTACCGTACTCACCAAAAGCTCATTTTCACTGGTTGGCTGGCTGCAAGTTCTGCTGGTTTCCAGTCGTTGATTTCTTGTAGTCGTGAGGTAGTATGCGGGGTGAACCTCGAAGTTGTGGGTTTGTCGCTCCGTTGCTGAGAAAGGCGAAGTTGGCGGATGTCTCGTTGAGTATCGTTGATCGTCCACGTCGGTTCGTCCTTGTAGAGGTTGGTCGATCGAAGAAATAGAATTTTCTTGATTTTCCTTGGGATGAAGATTTATGTAGGTTTGATCTTCACCAGTCAACGGATCCCACCGCTGCCACCAGTTTGTTGTGGTTCAATCGCTGATTCACGACAAACTCGAAATTCTTTTGTATAATAAAGTTTATTGACGTTTGATTTACAATGTTTCTTCTTTATACAAATTGATAACCAGAGCTATGAGCTAGATAATTATAGTTTTAAGAGACAAAGGATTGCCTGGATAAGTTTAAGAAATAAGAGGACTGAAGGTCCTAGGAGACTCGACTGGTTCCTTCTAGCTTTTGACTCGAACTGATTTTTGGGGCTGCACGTTTGGGGCTCCTACCCTCAAAGTGCAGCGTCAAACATCACCTTATATGGTAACATTTGCGGGTCCCAATGGTCAAATGCGTCATTGTTCTAGAACATTCGACTGCCGTCGAAGTGCATTTTGCCACGTGTCGGGACTTAGCCTTGGCGACTGTGTGAACGAGCTGCGTCTGGCGCTTCGTATTACATTTAGGAATTTGTCGCTTTTAGGAGTATCTCTCCTTTACAATGAGGCTATTGATATTTTAATATAATCATGATAGATTTAGAGTTATTAATTATATCTTTAAATGATAATAATATTAATAATATTAATTATATAGTGCTTATAATAGCAATGAGTTATGTATGTTTATTCTATGTACATAACAATATATATAGTAAAACATACCGATCACAAATAAGATGAGAGCGTTTTCCTCTAGTAAGCTGTCCATTTAGCAATCTGGAAAGGTTCCTGATGCATATAAAATGTGCTGCTCCTTGATGCTCGAGAAGAAGAAGATTAGCGTGTCTGGTCCTCTTGCATTTTGTTAATTGTAGAGGTGCTATGATTGTATTCTCATTCGTCTCAGTCTCTTCCACCATAGTAAAAATATTAATAGAGACATCATTATCTTCCTCAAATTTCGGAATCTGTTTTAATGTAGTCGGAAACGTTATACTTCTAACATCGAAAACATTTGTAAAATGAGGATATGAAGATTTTCGTTGTGGATGAGTATTCGGTTTTGCCGGATAGAGTGCAGCCGTTACAGCCCATGCAAAACATGTATTATCATCACTGTGTATGTTTATCACAGCCTGCTTATTCTTAATAGATTCTGAAAGCTCGATGGCACAACCTATATGCAGCGGGTTATAATAATTTATATTTATAATTAAATTCAGAATTTTTTCCAACGCCCATCCGCTATCACGCTCTTGAAACTCACTCAATTCTTTTAGAATTTTCTCTATTATATTTGTATTGTACCATTCACTAAAACTATCAGTTTTGTATAAAACTGCATTGCGGGTTGAGATATGTTTAATATCACTTATCTCTTTACAAATAAATTGTCCGTTAAAGATGCAATTTATCTTAACTGCGTTCACGTTATTAAACACTTTTTCTGTGTAGGTCTGTACTAAGTCTTTTGCACCTGTTAGAAAATCACGCGGTTCTATATAATTATAATTTACAACCATTCCGCTACATATTCGAGATTTAAATGAAGACTCGAGATCTTTCCAAATAAGCTTTCTCACTCCAATTGATTTCTTATTTTTTGCCGCATGCAGAAGTAGACGCTGGATAGTTGTTATTTCAGTCAGATTTTTGTGTACTGTATCGGGAGCTGCAGATCTATTAGCATCTCTTAAACTTCGAATATAATCACGACACTTGCGTACCCACTCATGATAATTATGCTGATTTCCTAAATCAGGATTCTTGAGAGCATGATTCAAACAATAACTCTTATCCTTAGCTGCTCTAAGTAGAAGACACTGTATTTGTGCAATTTCTGCAAAATTTTTCTGCAGCGTGCCTATAGGTGCGTTGCGATTAGAGATTCTGAGTTTATGAATATATTCACGACACTCGCGTACCCACTCGCGATATTCTTCTTGCGTTTTCAAAACTCTATTTCGTAGAGACATCTTTTGTTCTTTTCTTCGAGAGGACTAATCAGGAACTGAGGAAAAGTGGGTGGGAAACTGAGCTCTCTTTAGATAAAGGATCTCTGAAACACTTCAGGGGGTAAGAGAACATAGAGGACAGGTAACGACATGTTAGAAAATAGATGCAAGCGTTTTTCAGTTATACATATATTCCAGATTTTTGCTCATACACATATTTCATATAATAGACATTTTTTAAGGCACATACACCTTCATGATTCAAACATGCTGGAAGATGTGAATTATGCAAGCTATCTTCTAAATCAAAATCCCCCCACATAAAATTATCTACATTAGTTATTTCTAAATTACAAATATCTCTTAACCAATTTGTATTTTCAATTCCTTTCACAAAAATCTCATCCTCATCATCATAAATATACTTCCTTATAATATCTTTATATTTATAGTAGGGTGAGTAGCCATCCGCCCAATTTAAACCGTGATAATTTAGAAAGAACCAGCTAAAAAGAAACATTATATTAAACAAAAATAATATATATTTTTTCTTTTTCATATACTTACTCTGTCCGCTTTCGCTCCTCTTCACTTAGCCACGAATATGAATAGGGCGGTGAAAATAAAATATGGAACACTTTTTGTTCTTGTATAACAGCAAATTCTTTGATTATAAATGACTTATCCGTCAAACGGAATCCTTGAAAATCAACGAACGATGGTGCCATTATGCCTACGTTTTTTATACTAAAATAATTCTATTTAAATATGAATGTTTCATAAAAATTTCTCCCTCTCTTCAAGCTAATTGTTCTTCATCCCTCCTACTATCCTCACCATAGGTCAAAACTATCTCCCACTATACGTAGCATAGGTCATAAATATTTTCTTGAGGACCAATGACGTTTCCGTTCTTCCAAGAGTGGCAGGTCAGTCATTTCCCCACCGTAGGACAAAAGGTTTGTCAACCCTTAAAGCATCTTAGAATTACCGCCCACTACATGTAGCATAGGGCAGAAAATATACTCTCTTAGAGCCAATGACGTTTCCGTTTTTCTAAGAGTAATATAGGCATCTTCCTACCGTAGATTAAAAAAATTGTTGACACCTCCCTAACAGTGCTTAAAAGCTCGAAGAAATCGTAGGACAGGCATCAGTATTGCTTGAACGTTTGATTCGTACGACAAATAACATTCCATTTTAAAAATGTCTTCACTGTTTCATATTACACATATAATCGATTTTGACGGGTTTATGATAAACAGAAAGTTTGTGCATAAAGAAGTGGCAATCAAAAACTTAACTACGGGAAATACGAATTACGGTGCATTTCGTGTTCATGAGCCGTATAAAAGTTTATCGACTAAGGACCAAAAAAGCGTAAATTTCGTCTTCAAAAATATTCACGGGATAAAATATTGCAACACAGGATATGAACATTATAATCAAGAAGATATTTACAAATTTGTGAATAGCATAAAATTGGATTGTGAATACCCCCTAGTAGCTTATAAAGGGGGACATGTAGAACGGGATGTTCTGAATTACTTGGATATCCCAAATACAAATTTGGAAAGGTTTGGTTGTCCTAAATTTGATAATTTGATAGCCACTATAAAACCTTGCAACACCCCGTGTAAACTACACGTAAAAATGTTCACCAATCATACGAGAAAGCCTATACATTGTGTATATCAAGAGGTAAACGTTTTCGCACGATGGGTACATCAACAAATAGATGTGAGTATCAAATGTTAAACTTACAATTTGTAAAATATTAACTGGATTTCTCTGTTTCAGATGATTGAATAAAATATATATATATATATATATTGATATAAGTTTAATTATTAGTTTAATTGTAAAACATTTAATTTTATATATTTGTATAAATTGATGTATATTTCCTTCATTTTTTATATATTTGTATATCAGATCAATTATAAGTTTTTATCATTTATATAAATTTTATGTATATTTGTTTAATTATAAGTTTAATTGTAAAAACATTTCATTTTATATATATAAATAAATTCCGTCTGTCATGTAACTCTTCTACCAATTCTTTCTTCTCCTCACTCCCATGACTATTCCACTACGTATTATGGTTACACTAGCTCATCAATCACTGGCGGTAATATAAGTTTCTTTAGAGCATAATTCCAATCATTTTCTCTTTTCTTCTCATTGGCAGTCGTGATTTCCTCTTTTTGATGCTCATTAGAGATATAATTTGCAACAATTTTCAATCTACCATACATATCTTTCCGTAATGCCTCAACTTTTCGCTCCAATTTATTTTCAATATAATTGACTTTATCATTCAATTGATTAATTCTTTCACTAATATCATTAATTTTTTCATCAATTTCATCAATTTCATCAGTTTTTTTCAGCAGAGTTGTAACTTTTTCCTCAAGGCGGTTACCTTTTAGGTAATAGTGAGTTAGCTTTTCACTGTATTCAAACAATTCCCTCATTAAGCTATCACGTACAGTCATCGAATTACGTAACAGAGCAGCCATATTCACAGCACTTGTCTCATCAGTAACATCACATTCTAAGTTTGAAATTATTTTCTTCTTGGCATTAAATGCATTCCTTTTTTTATCAAACTTTAACGTATCATTGTCAATTTTGTGTGAATAATTTCTCACTTTACCGGTATTGAAACCAGATCCGAATTTATTTATCGACATAGTGAAGTAGCACGTTGAACTAAGAAAATCTTGAAACTGCAATCTCTTTTATAAGATACATAGGTTTAGTAACAGCTAGGACTTAATAAGTTGCCCTATCAAAATATTAATATTCCTGAAATTGATGTTAAATTGTTATTCTCCCCAATAGGGGAGACTATTAAAACTATACCCTTTCATTTAGAGGATATTTTGTTATTCGCTGCATAGGTTTTGTTAAAGCCATGCAAAGTTATAATTCCATGCTCGATGGAAAGTTAATTCCTTGCACGATATCAGCAACTTATCACAATAGCTATCTACAATTTAACTAACGAGAAAAGGGGGGATTGCGGTAGCCACCTAGCGGCAATTACTGGTACTATCAATTAAATTGAACTAGTTCACCCGTGTGTGTAATTACGTAATATTAAAATGCCATTAGCGCGAAAGAAGATTAAGGAAGGCAGTCACCTAGCGGTGACTACTGGAACTAGCAATTAACTCAACCTAGTTTATCTGTGTAGCAGAGTCGGAAATAGTTAGGCTACGTAAGGTAACTAACCATCGACTTCGAAGGGTGAAAAAACCTTCCCTCAACTAGGGCCCCGTAGGATAACTTAGGTCCCCGTAGGATAACTAACCAACGGTACCATAGGGTGAAAAATACCACCTCCCTAACCAAACCCGGTCCCACTATAAGACCTTCCAACTGTGACATAGGGTGAAAAATACCCCCTACCTAACCAAACTCGGTCCCACTATAAGACCTTCCAACTGTGACATAGGGTGAAAAATACCCCCACCCTCCCTAACCAAACGCGATCCCACTATAAGACCCTTTCCTTCCTCATCCCCACCACTACCATACTAAGAGAGTCTTATCCCCACCCATCCCCCTTCCACACCACAAAACAGCTTCCCCCACTCCCTGTCATCGGAACCGCATAGCTCCTCTACTTTCATCACTACTGGTAGCAAAGGTACAGCTCACGTTTTGGGAATGTTTTAAATATTAATATAGATCCATGAATTTTTTTACATTCTTTATGCCTTCTTTATTAAATATTTCATGTTTTTTAGGTAATAATGTTTATGTGTTGCTCATTAAGAAGTGAATTACCAGCACAGCATTTTTAAGAGGACATAGGAGAAATATAAATTGTTTTACATGGAATCTTGTGTATCGTCAAACGACGGCAGCAGTATTGGATGATGAAACAGTTAATATATGCTAAATGACTACGATAATTTAATTTAAAAAGAGTTCATTTAGGATATTTGCTATGATAATACTGGTACTGACAAATACAGAATACAACTACCAAAATATAGCTGTTATACTACCATTACGAGTCCCATAAGGTTTTGAATGCGGTAACATAATAATAATGTGAAATTAAGTTAGATACACACAAAGAGACTTTTGTACAGGATATCCGAAGCCTCTTGTACTTGTGACTATAATCATAAATTGAGATTTCTGAACAACAAATATTTTATTCTAAAATCAATATCGGAGTAGCTCTTAGCTTTTCTACATCCTTTGAGTCTAATATTTATACTTGGAGAAAAGGATTAATCAAGTTATATAAAGAAATGGATTTAACAATTTCTTAAAATTTATATGTTTTATTAATGTTTACATATATATTGTAGGACTTATACATGGAAACAAGTTAATAAATTTATAAATGGATACCCCTTCATTTTCTTTTACGTATAGCACGTATAGTCTTACCGAGATTTTTTTTATATTAATCTGGAAAAAAAATTATTTTAATCTATCATAAAATTAGTTTGTAATGACGACATATTGATTGATGCCCCCAAAGCAGCAGTAAATTGCGAAGCGTCCTTAACGGGATCCCTCACGCGTGCTTTACCGACAGTACAAGTCAATAAACAATTAAGTTAATATAATTCAAATGCGAAGCAAATTGAACAATTGGGCATTTGTAGGATAATGTGCTAGTCCTAACGAGTCAAACGAACTTAAAAACACTCAAATTAGTTGAAAAATAACGCTGTACCACTGTCCCGCGTTCTTGAAGTGGAAATAACCAAAAGTAACCTCTCTTCAAGAACACAGCACAATGGTACAGCGTTATTTTTCAACTAATTTGAGTGTTTTTAAGTTCGTTTGACTCGTTAGGATTGGCACATTATCCTACAAATGCCCGATTGTTCAATTTGCTTCGCATTTGACTTTTATTAAACGAATTGTTTATTGACTTGTACTGTCGGTAAAGCACTTGTGAATTATAAATGACATTAATCATTGATATTCTTACAATCTGAAAAATCAATGAAAATTGAGTGATTTGTCAACAAAAATAATTTTTAGGAATAGAGTGGTTATATTCACAGACGATGTTTAAATTCAAAGGTATACTCAGTTTTTTGATGATAATATGCAGCTTAAAGGGATTTTCAATCGTTTTTACATCCCAGACACTTTACGCATACTTCTTCCTAGTAATAGGAGAAACTGCCATCCATATTTTGCGTATAATGGGTCATGGACACTTTTTGGAGCAGAAACTATCAAATGACTTCATTTTGTAATTTCAAGCTGCAAGGGCTAAACGGTTTCTGTGTTTCCCATGTTAAAGAAACAAATATGACATTAAGCCAAAAACAAAAGGACATTTTGAATTGCAGCAGTTTGATAAAGGTGGTTTGCTGGATTAACATCACAAACCATAATAGCCGTATCTCTTAAGACTGCTGCTAGTTTGAAGTCACCTGAAGAGAATTTAATGTACCAATATCATCATTGAGTTCACTTGTATTCAATGACGTGTCTACCATTCCTTTTTGCAGTTATGAATTATCTGCATAATAGCATAATCCAATATTACCTGAATCATAAAAAATTTCAAGGCTGCAGAAAACACTTTATAAAAACACTTACTGAGTCTCTTTTCACAAAATTTTTGAAGATTACCTGAGTCTAAATAATGTGATATGTACATTGATGTTTCTGCATCTTTACAGATCAGCAGAGCGGAGGATACACTCAACTGGTGGTAACTTAATAGATGAGAGTAAATACATCTCTGGTATATCCATCGCAATCCTTAAATCTGATGATTTGTCATCCCAGCCATTATGTGTTTGCTAAGAAGTACCTAATCTGCTTGCCAATAAATGTTTCTTTGCATGTACTCTTGAAATTGTTTTTGCGCACCATCCAAATTTAACCAAAGTATCTGTAACAAATGATATTATTCACAAAGCATCGCGTTCCAATGCATTTTATACATGAAGATTAATTTTTACTTATCTGAAACAGATTTGAACATAACCATCCAGCTGACCTGCCAAAATTTGTGTTTACATAAACATTGCTTTTACTACTTAATCGTACAAGTCAGCCGTAATTAGCAAGCAGAACTTGCAGCGTAGCTACTTCGCAGAGCTGCCAACTCAAATTGACGTTCTTCAGGTTTATTTTTCTTTTGTTGGGAATGCTGTTTTCCACTTTACAACGGGCCTTATTAAATATTTAATTGCCTAGAAAGATGTGTAGCCAAATATATTTGCTAAATTCTTTGATATGAATTGCTTTATAGTAATAGTTCTTTACATTTATGGTAATTTTATGCTGAATTTTTAAATTTATTTTTTATTGATGTTTGGAATAAATATTAAATATAGTAAGGGAAGTCTTTAGCATTGTTTTATAAAAGCCAAAACAATTTTTTTATCCGTTTTTCAACTTCTAATTTTTCTCATACTTTTTATTAAAAATTGTGGCCACTTTCAATATTATATGTCTTTTTATCAAGAGACACGGTAGTGTCTCGACGGCAAGTACATAAAAGTAGGTATAGACGTTTCTATACCGCCGTCGAGGCACTACTGTATCTTATACAGCAAGTTTGGCTATCTCAATTTTTAAATAGATTTTTCTCCGTAAATGAAACAATGTCATGATTTCAGTAAAGCTTTTCTTGAAATGGTTTGGAACAAGCTTTTATTTGAGCCCATAAACATCAAATTTGGTTCACGCAATCCAGAGATCTCATAATCTGTTAGCTATATATATAACGAATTTAATTTCTTTCCGTCATCTTCTTCTCCAGCCAGAATGTATGTCTCGGGCTGAAGTTAATCGCTAAAGAAAATGACGTAATTTTTACAAACGCGACGTCTAAATAATCGATATAATCGATAAATAATATGGCGACTACTTGTTAGCTGTCAATTGAATGTCAACTGAATTGTAAGGTTTACCGATATAACCTTAATATTTTTATAAAAATGAATTGGCTGTAATGATAGTGTAATAGTGTAATATAATCAAAACTACGGATAATTTAAGGGAGAAACATGAAGGAGCCAGCAAGATTATCAGATAAGTCACATTGTATTGAAAAATATGTATAAAATTTAATGTTTGGTGGTACTTTGTGGGATTTTTTTTATTGCAGGTTATATAATATTCCTTATATGCATATTCCTTGTATGCAGCTCTGATTTGAAGTCCTACCAATGCCAAATGCTCTAACAATTCTTGGAAATATCCTGTTATTGAAGAATGTAGATTGAGGAAGATTGTAAATGAAACAGAGAAGGATGAGGTTGTTACGTTAACTCATAATCAAGACACATGGTAGTGTCTCAACAGCAATTAACATAAACGTTTTTCAGTAAAGTAAGTGCATTGTAAAAAAAATTTGTTTTATTAAAACAAAGTTGTATATAAGGCACCATTTCATAGTTTGCAGTTTGATGCCAAACCAGTGCCAAATAATGTAACAATTCTTGGAAATACCCTGATATTGGAAAATGCAGATTAACGAAGATTGTAAATGAAACAAATAACGTAACAATTCTTGGAAATACCCTGTTATTGGAGAATGGAGATTAAGGAAGTTTGTAAATGAAACAGAGAAGGATGAGGTTGTTACGTTCACCCATAATCAAGATACATGGTATTGTCTCAACAGCAATTAACATAAACGTTTTTAAGTAAAGTAAGTGCATTGTAAAAAAAGTTTGTTTTATTAAAATAAAGTTATATATAAGGCACCATTTCATAGTTTGCAGTATGATGCCAAACCAGTGCCAAATAATGTATCAAATCTTCGAAATACCCTGTTATTGGAGGATGCAGATTAAGGAAGATTTTAAATAAAACAAATAATGTAACAATTCTTGGAAATACCCTGTTATTGGAGAATGCAGATAAAGGAAGATTGTAAATGAAACAAATATCATATATGCGTACAAATATTTCAGACTAAATTATAGTAATGCTTGTTTGGAAAATATGAAGCATTCCGATGAACCTTCATTTACGTAGAGTACCAGTTGACTAGTGTTTGGATTTAAGCTAATTATACAATAATAGATGTTTACAAAAGACGCAAAGACACCCAAATATTACAGATCTTTAGTCTCAAGGAAGTTAAGTCACCAAGCACTAAAAAAAATGGAGATGGAGCAACATCAAATACTGGTAAGTAACTGAGATGCTTCATGTTTCTTTAAAAATTTATTTTCTTTGAAGATTGAGATTGTTAAATGATGAATTTGATTTTAGGTTTACTCGTAGTGTCATCATTTATTATTTTACAGTCACTGTGCAAGTGTATTATAGCAAATAATAATACTTGTGCTTTGACTTAAATACATTTGGTACAATTGAATTAAATATCCAAGGAGGAAGGTTCGCATACATACTGGCTATTGGAGTTGAATCAACAATTGTGCTTTTCACTCCTGCATTCTGGTACTTGAAACAGGCAAAGATGAAAGCATTGAAAGATTGGCAAAGTAAGAATAAGCCAATATTCAGAAAAACGTCATCCATTGCACAGCCATAATTTAAGGATGAGACTCATTGGATGAAATTCTGTAAAATTGAGTTAATAACTTGATTGTTCTCCTCTGTTACCTATATGCTCGTATTCTAGGCCAAAGGCAGTATACTGGTCATTGGTATGGATGAAAAAATGAACGTTTATTCTCAATTGAAGCAAAATCCAAAAATTAATGGTTTCCACTCCATTTTGTAGCACCAGAAATCCGACCAGTTTCAAAAGTGCGTAGAAATTTGCGAAATGAACATCTGAGGACTCTGGCACAGGAAATGTTATAAGGACGACTCGCCAATGTATCTCCCATGCCACCTTTGTCAAGAGTTAGCAGCATAAATCTAACAATGATTGGTGTTAAAAAGAAACGTGGTATACAAAACGACAATGTCAGCTTTGATTATATGCTTAATTGTAGCTTATTCAAAGCTTTGCGAATTGCTTGTCCAGCCTTGCCCCAGTATCATCTCAAGCAGTTGATGAAACTAGTGAAGTCTGGCAAGGTCAGATGGTGGTAGAAAGTCAAATGTCGGTAAGCAAATAAGATGCTTCATGTACCTTCAAATATTTATTTTCTTTGAGGAATTATAATTCTTAAATGATGAATTTGATTTCAGGGTTACTCATAGTGTTATCATTTAGTATTTTACAGTCACTGTGCAAGTGTATTATAGCAAACAGTAATACTTGTGCTTTGACTTAAATACTTTTGGTACAATTCAATTAAAAATCCAATGAGGATTTTTCGCACACATACTGACTATTGGAGTTGGATCAAAGATTATGCTTTTCGCTCCTGTATTCTGAGACTTGAAACAGGCAAATATAAAAAGTATTGAAAGATTGGCAAAGTAAGAATAAGCCAATTTTCAGAAAAACGTCGTCCATTGCTCAGCCACAATTTAAGTATGAGATTTATTGGATGAAATGATATAAAATGCAGTTAATAGCTGCTGATTGTTTTTCTCCATTACCTATGCAAGTATTCAAGACGAGAGGCAATATACTGGTCATTGGTATGGATGAAAAAATGCATGTTTATTCTCAATGGAAAAAAACTCAGTCTAAAAATTAGTTGTTTCGACTGCATTTTGCAGCACCAGAAATCAGACCAGTTTCAAGTGTATAGAAATTTACGAAACGAAAATTTGAGGACTTTGGCACAGGAAATGTTATAAGGACGACTTGCCAATGTATCTCCCATGTCACCTTTGTCAAGTGTTAGCAGCATAAAGGTGACAATGATTGGTGCTAAAAAGAAACGGCGTATGCAAAACGACAATGCCAACTTCGATTATATGCTTCATTGTATCTTATTTGAAGCTTTACTAATTGCTTTTCCAGTCTTGCCCCTGTATCACCTGAAGCAGCTGAGGGAGTTACTGAAGTTTGGCAAAGTTAGATGTTGGTAAAAAGTAAAATGTTGATAAACAGAAAATGTAAATTAATTAAAATATATACATTTTATTTCATTATTTTTATATGTTGAAAGTATGTTTATTGATTATGAAAAATTTAATTATACTTTTATTATGGTGAAACTGAAAACATTAAAAAACTAGCCTGAGCATTAATTATAAAGTTCATTTATACAAAATACATTACAAATATCAATAAAATCAATGTGTTGACTGCGATATTTTTTCAATATAAATATATATATTTTTATTAGTTAAGCGCTGCTGTTTCAAAAAATGAGAAGGGTGGAAATTTTCTTTAAAATCTGTAGAAATTAAAAGAATAATTTAATTTTTTAAATATTATACTCTTACAAAACGTTATGAAATCCCACAAAAAACAGACTTCGCCTGTAAAAAAAGGCGGCAAGTACATAAACCATCTAGCATAAATAATATAGTAAAATTATCTAATTAAAAAAAGTAGTGAAATCCAAATATTAGGCAAGTATATTTTTTCACCTTAGCAAAAGATAAATTTTCGAAAAAAAAGGAACAAAAAAGTTACTTGCCGGGCCCGTAATGTCCATGCACAGTGGGAAATTGAATCGTGTGTGAGATTCAGCTATAGCGTAGTATAGCAAATGTCATGTTAAAATACAGAGTGAAGTTAGCCGATCCACATACGATTCTATTTCTCACTGTGCATGGATATTACGGGCCCGGCAAGTAACTTTTTTGTTCCTTTTTTTTCGAAAATTTAACTTTTGCTAAGGTGAAAAAATATACTTGCCTAATATTTGGATTTCACTACATTTTTTAATTAGATAATTTTACTATATTATTTATGCTAGATGGTTTATGTACTTGCCGCCTTTTTTTACAGGCGAAGTCTGTTTTTTGTGGGATTTCATAACGTTTTGTAAGAGTATAATATTTAAAAAATTAAATTATTCTTTTAATTTCTACAGATTTTAAAGAAAATTCCCACCCTTCTCATTTTTTGAAACAGCAGCGCTTAACTAATAAAAATATATATATTTATATTGAAAAAATATCGCAGTCAACACATTGATTTTATTGATATATGTAATGTATTTTGTATATATGAACTTTATAATTAATGCTCAGGCTAGTTTTTTAATGTTTTCAGTTTCACCATAATAAAAGTATGATTAAATTTTTCATAATCAATAAACATACTTTCAACATATAAAAATAATGAAATAAAATGTATATATTTTAATTAATATACATTTTCTATTTATGAACATTTGACTTGTTACCAACATCTAACTTTGCCAAATCATGATAATTACCGTGATTTTCTTTTCATGCAATTATTGCAGCTTCAATATTTTACTAACACAAATGATATAAATTAATAAATTATTAAAAACATGAAATTAAAATATTTCCTTATTTCAAAAATCATGCTTTCAAAGTGAATAAAATAATTAATATTTAATACAATCTGTAACGAAGTTCCCCGTTACGTATGCAAGACACCGAATAAAAAGTATGAAAGCTACCGAGCAGTGGATATTATTAATCCCTACGTTACCGACTCGTGAGATAGGCTCACGAGTGGATTATAGCTAACGTCAAGGATAGACCCCGTTGACAGGCAGAGGCCCGGATGAAAAGACCGGCGCTCCAGTAAACGATGTCCAGGTTGTCTTGAGAAGTAAGGCAGGGCCATGCCAAACAACCCAGGCAACCTGAGATAAGGAGAAGCGGCCTCGGGGAGTCCTAAAGGAATGACAGTGTCTATAAGTCCCCACGAGGAGGGGAAATAGAACATCGAGTCTGGCTTGAACGCTGGTTACGCGCGTCAAGCAGGCTGCGCGAATGTCGTGCGTAGACTGCCATAGCAGGGCAGTCGGAACGCGACCATGGGACTGTGCTGATGTGTCCGTGCGTGCTGGTGAGCGCGTGACACGGCTCTCAGCAGCTATGGGTCGGTTCGCGTACGTGAGGCGTGTGCTATAGACCAGCCTGCACGTACGTCACGACTGGATACCGGCCAATGCATAGTGGGTTGTGCAGGGGCGTAGTTAGCCCGTTGGAATGTGTCCCGGTGCCCTCCGTAACCCCATAGGCTTGCGCTATGGCTGGACGGGCCGCGAACATTGCCTCCGTGGTGGTCCGCTCCTGGCAGGCTCTATGCTTGGCAAATGATACCGCATGTTCCCACACTCCTCACCACCACCTGGGTGTGGGTGGTGAGGGATGAATGTATGCCCCTCAGCAGGTAGGTCTGCGAGGCTCGGACTTCCGTAAGGAACCCTCCCCTCTCTCCTCGACCTAGCATACTGAGCTACCATGGCTATCGCTACCGTTCATGTGCATGGCCGCAGGGCTGTATAAGATGCATAGAGAATGGGGTCGAGGGACCCAATTGATAACGTAGGGTTGTTGGCCACCCAACTGACCAACTGGCGCCCTGATATCGATAGAAAAGGAGGGGCGAAGGTAATGGGAAAACCCGTAGAGTGAGTGGCCCCTCACACTGACGGGAATAACCTTACAAATCTTATTTAAATTTAATAAAATTGATTAAAATCTTTTGATGTAAAATGCATTCTGTTTTATTGAGAATTTAATGGGATAGAAAACTGTTTATGTGAAAAATATTTAAAAAATGTCTTGGTATTTCAAAAATCCAGCCCAAAGATGGAAAACGTTAGTTTATCCATCTATTCTGAATTCTGTTTACTTCTTTGTAAAAAAAGGCCAATAATGGAGTCGCGAGCCCTTCCGAAATGCATATCGCTATATTCAGAATTTAATGAGCTTCATGACTGTGCTATTGCAAAAAAATTAAAAAAATATCCTGCTATTTCAAAAATTCAGCCTAAAGATGGAAAACGTTAGTTTCTCCATCTATTCTGAATTCTATTCACTTCTCAGTCAAAAAAAGGCATTAAGGTAGTAGTCGAGTTGTTTGGGTCGAAATTTTTTTTCCATATATCGTTAGTATACCAACATGAGAATATGGTGTATAAATTTTAAACCGATATTCAAAATATTAACAAAGATATAACATATATTCGAGAGCGCCGCATAATTGAACGCTGTAAGGTGCACGACAGCTGCTAACGGTAATTCCTCACTATTATGACTCATTACCTTTATATTTCCTTGAGGTTTCGTATACCTTTTGATATACATACGAAAGAATATAACCAGATATATCCGCGTTTGACACGTATGAAGAGACCTAAAGCTTGTTGCACGCACCTGGGATCGACGATTAGTGTGAGGATGAAAGTTCTGTTAGTCAAACTTTAAACGCGTTTTTCTCGAAACCACGTTTTCTCGGTCGGCCCGAGGCATAACAGATTTTCTGTTGAACCGATCGAGCTGAAATTTTTACAGGTTGTTCTACACATCTGTAATTCAGGCCGGAACTAGAATCATTTTTATTCATCCATTATTTTTCAAGTTACAGCCCAATTAACACTAAAAAACTGTACCTTTTTTTTCGAAGTCCGTCATTTTGTTATTTTTCAACCAAATTAATTTTTTCTAGTTCCGGCCAGAATGACAATCCTATTGAACAATAATCCATTGCATTTTTTTATTTCCGATTACCCAAACTGGAGATACCTTACGGGCCAGCAGCACATATTTTTTTTCACCTACTTTGAACCCATATAATGTGAGATGGTAATCAAATTGCACGCCGAGGATCGGCCAATGGTATCGAGGCGATGTTGCCAAAATTAGTAATTACCAAGAAGTCAGTCTTGATCGCTTGTTCAGTGTATTGTAGTAGCTAGAACTAAGAGCTTTACGTCTTTCCAAGGACCTTTGTAACATAAAATTCTTTTGAATTGTAAGGAAACGTGACAAAATATATACAGTAAAGAAAACAGTACATCAGGCATTTTAATAATCATTATAACAAAGAAGTCCAATACGGTGAAACCTCACCGTCAAAGAGAGCCACGGTGTAGATTACGAAGGAAGTAAAGGTTTTCATTTTCTACACAACATTTGATCCTTCGAGCACAGATGATTTGGAACCATCAGGCATTGGATTGAACGCTGGAAAATGTAGCAAACAGAGCTTCTCAGTGAGTACAATCTGACTAATGCGGTGCTGACTCTCAAATATTGCTGAATAATTTAGTATAAGTGTTAAGGTCAGGTAGTTGAAATTGCTTAAAAATAAGCACTTGCGAATATAGAACGTTGTGAGAAGTTGTAACCGAAAGGGAGTCATGGTTAGGTCAATTGCGGCTAGATAATTAGAATTAACATAAGGAATAAAATAATCGAGCTCCAATGAGCGAACTTATGGATGGCAAGAAACTGTAACGGAATAGTTAGTAAGCACATATACACATGACCTTCTCGAGCGATATATTATATGCGACACAGATTTAGAATAGGCACAAGCGATAACAAACCTCTGTATTAATATCCGATCGAGCATAATATTTGGACTAAGTTTCAAGGTTGATCAAATTAGATTAAAAAAAAAAACTCGAAATGGCCGAAGAACCCATGAAGAAGCTAAAGGTCCAACGTAGTCAAATAAAGGGTTTAACAACAAGATTTAAAAATTTCTTAGATACCGTTAATAATGTGTTACGTCTCTAACCAATTAATCCCTAAAAATTAAAATTATTTTATTCAAAGAAATAGGATAATTGAATGTGATCCCATATGCCAGAATCAGCAGGCACCGTCGCCGGGACCTTATCTTTACCTACGTTTGCATCTTACATCGTGCGACTGTAAGTCCGTGAGAGAATTCTACCTCCCACTCACTCTAAGATGCTTTAATTCTTATTGGTCAAAGATAGGATGAATTCATTTTATAAATGTTTTGATTGGCTTAGCCATCTCCCTGGATCACGATCCAGAACCCGTCGTCGACTAATTCGATTAGCTTTTAAGACAGTGCTAATTGTACCTTCAACTAGAACAGTCTTGGAAGACTCTCTTATATTTGTTACAGTTAATAAATAAAAACCATTAAAAATCATCGAAGTCTGCTCAACTAAGTGTTATCCCTCAATACAAAAATCCTCCATCGAATTTCCTACAACTACTACCAGCTGGTAGGCAGCGGACATTGGGGCCCACAACAAAAACTGTTCTTGAGTTTACTGCACAACTCAGGACGTAACAATTGGTGTCAGAAGTGGGATACCGCTTTTTGGGAAAATCATCGAGGACTTGCAATAATATTTGACAACTCGCTGGACAACGCTGAATGAAGCATCTTATCGCCTATCCAACACTGAATTGGAATCAACATCTAATTAGCCGCCTTGCCAAATTCTGCTTGGGTAACCTCTTCCAACGACTCTAACCTCTTCCAACGACTGCAACTTCAACCAACGATTGCACCGTATCATCGCTCATCGACGACTCTACTGACTCTACTCACCTCGCTATTCCACGACTAAATAGTAAGTCTAAATATCAATATGCCTGACGAGCACGGTCCTTATGGGAGTAGATCGATCCCCTCGGGGAATCAATCCGTCGGAGAACGTTCCGTCGCGAATATTAGTTGTTCCGATCAGAGAAACATCGTTAAAAGCGTAATCGAGGGTCTTCCCAGTTATGACGGGACCGACCCATTAGATCTAAACAGATTAGTTAAGAAAATACTTAATGCAAGGAGATACGTGGACAAAGTTGACGAAGAAGAATTAGTTTTCCAAGCGATTAAACACTGCGGAGAAAAAGTGCAGCAACGACTAAAACCGTTAAATATCGAAACGTTGCAAGGACTTGCCGACGCGCTATCTGAAAATTTCCGCCGCGGAGATGAACTCGTAGAGCATATAGAAGAAGCAGTAAAACTCGATCTTCAAGACGGAGAATCCATAGCCGACCTCGCGTGCCGTTTTCGAAAACTAGCTTTGATATTAATAAAATACACGGAAGAATATAAATGCTTGTCTGCCTCGGAATTTATTAATAGATTTATTGCAAAACTGTATCATCGAGCACTTACGGAAATAATCAAGAATTTCCTAAGCAATTCTTACCCGACACTAGAGGGAATAATAGAAGACGGATTTAAAATGGCCGATAGACACTCAATAAGCCGAGAAAAGAAATTCTTTAGATCGAACAAATCGAAGGAAAGTTTTAGGATAGCGATGGCAACTCCGACCGTGAAAACGAGAGAAAAATGCGATCATTGTTCGAGAACCAATCACTCATCGGAGGATTGCTGGTTTAAAGACAAGCAACCCAAAAAGGAGTCACAAAATACTGATTCCAATAGTGAAGAGAAGACCGGAGACAAGAAACTAATTGTGTGTAGATATTGTAAAAAGGCCGGTCATGCGATTGATGAGTGTAGAACCCGAATTCGAAATAATGAAAAAAGAAATAAAAATAAAAAAAACTCGAGTAAAGATTCGGGAAACGGAAAAAACCCTCCACGTTCGATCGTGGAGTCGAGCCCACAAAATTAGTAGAAAACGAAATTCAACCTGCGTTAATCGCCTACTGTAAATTTGCCAAAGCCTTAGAGAACAAATCCTCCTACTCTCCTTTTAAATTCCAAGGAACTAAAAAACCCAAAATCGAAATTCCTAATAGACAGTGGTTCACAATTGAACCTCATCAAGTACTCCGAAATCAGGGAACCCTCTCTTATCAACTCACAAGAGATTTATACACTTAATGGGATATCCGAAAAAGACCAGCCCAAAACGCTGGGTCACCTCAATCTCACTATCCAAAATCAACCCTGTCGGTTTCATGTTATATCGGACGAACTACCTATCCCTTACGCCGGAATTTTAGGAAGTCCTCTGCTCACCAAACAAGGTGGGAAATTAGATTTCAAAAATAAGTACTTGGAACTCGGAGGAGTAATCATTCCTTTCCTTGATAAGGAAAGGGTCTTCTTAAAGACTAGGCACAAAACCCTAATGTACGTGAGGACTAGCGAATCGGAACTTAGAGAAGGCTATTTGCATCCACTAAAAATTCAAGACGGTATTCTTGTAGGAGAAGCATTAGTTACTAACGATAATGGCATCGCCTACGTATACGCTGTTAATACTCTCGACAAGGACGTAGAATTAGATGTACCCGTAATTTCACTGTACCCATTCGATACGAGCATAGACGAGGATAATCAAGAGAATGCCACTAGCTCTCCTAACGGTCCTATTAACCAAAATAGACCAGAGAGAATTTTGGAACTCATAAGGTTAGATCATCTAAACTCCGAAGAGAAAGAACACGTGATGGAGATCGTCACTGAATTTGAAGATATATTTTATCTACCAGGCGAACCCCTCAAGGCCACGAGCGCTACCACTCACCGAATCCTTACGGTGGACAATATTCCCATTAATACCAGGCAATATAGATTTCCCCCTGCTCAAAAGGCAGAGATTCAAGAACAAGTTTCAAATTTGCTAGAATTTAACATAATAGAGCAATCAAAGTCACCGTACAATTCACCACTATGGATTGTTCCCAAAAAGCCCGACTCAAAAGGAAACAAAAGGTGGAGATTAGTCATAGATTATAGGAAATTGAATGAGAAAGCGATAGGTGATGCCTATCCTATTCCCCTCATCACCGATATCCTGGATCAACTGGGAGGTGCCAAATACTTCTCAATTCTAGATCTCGCGTCGGGATTCCATCAAATTGAAATGCACCCAGACGACAAACAAAAGACAGCCTTCACCACTCCTAACGGTCACTACGAATTTAATAGAATGCCCTTTGGATTGAAAAATGCCCCCGCGACCTTCCTGTAGTATCCCGAATAAAGAGCGTGTAGAAATTTGATTCTGCCGCCTAATCCGTCACTAGTTGAATTCGGAATTAAACTCTTTTCACTCCGACGGAGCTTTCACTAGAATTCCCTATTCACTCCGTCTAGTAATTCTGTGTCCGGGAGCAAGTTAGAGAGTAAATAGGGAATATGGAAGAACTGTGAGAGCTGATTGCTATTCTATCCCCACTTCTAAAAGGAAAATAGGGGAGAATAATGTTGTGGCGGGAATATTGCAAAACTTAGAGCATATTGATGCTGTTCTGAAGAAGAATTGGAGATATATTTGTTTATATAAACTAAAGAACCTTTATTGTTCTGTTAAATAACCTTGTTAAAACGTGTAATTTATACTAATAACACGTTTTGTTTATAATTAATGCAATTAAGTATATATAATATACAGTGAGTAAGAGGTTTTCATATTTAAACAATTGCATATAGTGTTTAATTTACAATTATTCTTATTCAAACTTTTTCTTCCAAATTGTTTCAATAGTTGTATCAAAATATTTTAAAGAAAAATGGCGGAAAGACTTTTACATCCAATAAGGATGTATCAATCCATAGCATTTGACAATTCATCATCTTCAGACGAAGAACATGATATTCCAAAAATAACAAATTACGCTGAAGATATCATTCCAAGGATGTCTGACAGTACTTTCAAAACCCATTTTCGAATGAGTAAGGCATCTTTTGAAATACTAATAAATCAGGCAGGAAACATCAGTAACAGGAATCCAGTGTTACATGTAGGAGCTCCTAAAATGATTTTTGAGAAAGAATTTATGATTACAATATGGTATTTAGCCAATTTAGAATCATTCAGGTAAACTATTGATAATATCTTATATTCACTCTTATTATTTGAAATATTGTTTAAATACTTTATTTTTGAATAATATATTGTTATTAAATAGATCAGTGTCAGAAAGATTCGGTATTGCTAAATCTACATGCTGGGAGGTCTTATATAGGACATGTCACGCACTAATAAATATTAATAAACATTTTGAAATTATCAAATGGCCAGATGAAGAGAAACAGTTACAAATATCACAAGGATTTGCTACAGAAAATTTTCTAGGTAATTTGTTACGTTAACAGATCACGTGTTTTCCATTACATTTCACGAATTTAAAGAAACTGTATGCTGTAGATAACTATATTACATTCTAAATATTAATGATACCTTTCTTAAATTCAACTGAGTTTTTAAATACACCTATTTTATTTGTAATTTACTTTTAGGTGTTATAGGATGTATAGATGGAAGTCACATACGGATCAAACGACCAAAAGAAATGGAAATTCATATGTAAATAGAAAAGGGTATCATTCCATGTTGCTACAAGGCATTTGTGATAATAAGATGCTATTTACAGATATTTATGCTGGAGAAGCAGGGTCATTGCACGATTATACCTTGTATAAAAGATCTGAATTTTATAAAGACATGCAAAATGGAAAAGTTAACTTCTTTAGAGGAAGTTACTTATTAGGTGATTTAGCGTACAAATTATCTACAAGTCTTATAGTAGGTTTTAAGGATAATGGATATTTGAATCACAGGCAGAAACTGTTCAACCAGAAATTGAGTCAAATACGAGTCAAAATCGAGAATGCTTTTGGTCTTTTAAAGTGTAGGTTTAGACGACTCATATATTTAGAAACTAGACGTCTTGATTTGTGTGTGTTACTAATATTATCAGCATGTATACTGCACAATATTTGCATTCTTAATAACGAGGAGTTGGAAGCTTTAAATTATCACCAACAAAATGAAACAGATATTTCAAGTTATGAAGAGGAAGATGATATGGATGAAGAGGAAGAAAATCCAGAGCATGATAGCAGAAACATGGCAAATTTGAAAAGAAATGAAATCATGGAAAGCTTTCAGGAACATTAACATCAGGTTAATACTATAAAGTATATAAAATTTGTATTTTTAATATAATAAAATATATAGTTACAATAATATACTATTAAAACAATGAATAGTCCATTTTTCCCTGTTACAAATCCTCTTTTCCTCTAATTTTATCTGTTTGCATTATTTTTATTCATACAAATTTCTATATATGCATATATATATATTACTAGAATTAAATTACAGTACAATACGTCCGTGCTCATTATACTCATGCACGAATATTTAAGCGTTTATAATAAAAAAATCTATAAAAATATTCTCATTAGTGTGTATCAATTGCCTAATAATCACAATTTCAATTCACAAATAGTTACAAAATGATCGATGTTCATTGTATCAGATATTAACATATTCATGATTTGTTTTCTTAAAATACTCTATTCTGTAAAACCAACTGAAAACAAGATTTGTTCCTGTAAAGTTATAATGCAACTTTTTAAACACATTTTAGTTCAATATTTTTCTTCCTTTAAGAAAGGTATAATACCTGATAATTTATGCTGGTTCTCGAAGTTTCATCATCTTTCTTTTTATTATTGTGAGAATTTCAATCATCTTGAATGAACATTTTAAATATTTGATGAATAGAAGAAATTACTAATTTCTCATCTTCCTCTGTTGTTTGAGACAATTATCTAAAATAGGTTACAATTGATCTATTAATAATATTATATTTTAACCTCTTAAGTAGTTACCTACAAATATAATTATACTTTTGATCCAAAGTGTATAGTTCCAATTTGTAATTTAGAACTATATTTTATCGTACAATGATGAAAGGATGTTAATATATAGACAAATAGCTTAACAGTTTGGTAATGGCTTCTTTTCTTTAAGAAAATATGCAGGGACCACAATCATTTAAGTAAAAGCTTTGATAGTGATTAAGTGTCACATTTTTAAACCTTATAAATAAAAATTTTTATAAGAATAAGGCATAAAATTGCCCTCTTTCTCTATTCTCCGTTAGTCACTAGAGTTCTTTAGTAAGGACAGTAATTTATTTGTTGACTTTTTTTGTACTTATCAAGAGGAGAGTGTTTGCCGATTGTCCTAAAAATTATGATCCTTAATCAATATTTTTTGTAAGAAGATGCAGGCTACAAATAACTCTCTATTTATAAAAAAACTAATTGATTTCTACTTACATTCTTTTAACGAAGTTAGTACAGCTTCAATAAATTAAATTACGTTTATAAACTCTTTTATAGACATTATTTTTACTTCAAATAACATTCACTTTTAAGAATTTCACTTACATTTACATTTTGTCTAACATTTTTTCAAACAAATCATTGAATCTGTCAAGTCTTTCCATTTTTTCCTGGTGTCTTCTTTCTTTAGAATCTAGTTTAGTTTTTTTTTAGGCATGGAAATTGAGCTTAAACAATCTAAAAATAAATAATATAGGCACTATTGGAATTCTATCCTGCTACCTTACTGGAAAAGTTACAGATACTTACTTTCATTTAAAATTAAACCCCTTCTGCTACTACAGGTTGCAAATGGTTGTATTTCGGGTTTAGTCTCCATAAAATTATTCATAAGGGTGTAGTATTCCCACGTCCTTCTTCTTTCACCAGATTTATTATTAGTCAATTTTATTGCTTTATATGTTCTAAGTAAACTTTTCCATTTAATTTCTATAGTTTTAAAATTAATATTATGTCCAATATCTAAAAATTTATTTTCTATTTTTTTCCATACATGTTTCTTTATACCGTTACTATACTCCTCATTTAAGGAAATTACACAATTTATTAAAAATAAAGTGTTTTCTTTATTCCATAATTTTTGGGGTTCCTTGGATACAGAGACATCAGCATCAGTCTCTAAAATGTCCATATCACATGTAGATTCATATAGCCCAAATTCTTGCTTGATTTCCTCTGTAGCTGGCATTGTAATACAATTTTCAGCTAAAACAATTAAAAATAAGTAGTGTAAAGTTAATGACATAATACTGGCTCACTTAGGTAAGAGCTTTACGTAAATATTTATTTACTTTACATATTAAGGCAGGCTTAAATATAAACTTGAAGTTTAAACTCAAAATATTTTAAAGATTAGTGCCTATGTATTTAAGAAACGACAAAAATAACATTAAGTAATATAGAAGTTAACGTATTGTATTTTGCGTTTATGCCAACTTTCAGTTTCAGTTTAACCTTATCTTAAGGCCGGTTGTTCCACCTACAAGCAAACGTCTGGATAAATTTTACCAATGGGTGCAACAACTACTAGCCCTTAATATAATAAAATATGTGTGTGGTTTAAAAATAGTTTGTGCTAAGGCGCTTATTACTTTCTAAGAAAATAAGTTCTAAAAATAATATGCTATCAAGTATTTAGGTAGTTTCTTGTTCACTGTATTACTTCATTGTTACAATATATATAAGTTAGAATAAATAAACATAAGCCTGTCTTCTATCAATTAATTGCAATAATTTAGTAGTACAGCAAAAATGAAAAATTCCAGTAGCAACTTTATCCCTCCATATATTTTTAATATAATTTTATAAACTACTCACTACTTTTTTCTTGCAGTAGGACATCCATTTTTATTTTATCAAAATAAATTAAATTAAAATTGGTAGAGTCTACACGAACTAAATTCATTATTCATAACAACTGTTAAAAAGAAATAAAAGATTAATTTTTTAATTATACACGATATTGTATTATTTTAAATTTTATTTCACTTACTTTATCAGGCCCTTAGATTTATATAACCAACGTTTGAAATTGAATTCCAAAATAATGAAACCAACATTTGTCAACTAGTCAGACGGAGCTCCCAATTAGTGCCAATATTTCTTATTTATCCTTACCCCTATTTTCCTTTTAGAAGTGGGGATAGAATAGCAATTAGCTATCACAGCTCTTCCATATTCCCTATTCACTCTCTAACTTGCTCCCGGACACAGAATTACTAGACGGAGTGAATAGGGAATTCTAGGGAAAGCTCCGTCGGAGTGAAAAGAGTTTAATTCCGAACTCAACTACTGCATCGCTGTGCTACTATTGGTTAAGTTAGGTGAGCATATCCACCAACGGACGTGTAGCCCTGCCAGATGGCGCGCGAGAAGAGACGTTAAGTTAGTTGGTGCTGAGAGGAGCATTGGGACATGTCGTCCATGTTTTATGTATCCCTTATGTATTTTCATATTACTTAATTTTAGTATTAAACCATATTATACATTAATGAGTGGTACTTTCTTTGTGACTTGGAATTGCATTGATCGGAAATACCACAGATTTTCAGAAGTGGGATCGAGAGAGTAAGTGTGATACAAATAGTTTTGAGAAATATATCCGAAGTGGAAAATTTAAGATGGAGTCGTTGATGAATATACCAGGACTAAATGAGAATATTACGAGAGCTCGAGTGGGAGATATCAAAGCTTTGCATCGAATAATTTTCGACGAAGATGGAGGTCGTTCAAGTAGGCAAAGAATTCGTGAATTTAAAGGTTTTTCTTTCGATGAGGAGTCTGAAGAATTTGATCAGAAAGTAATTAATGTGACGCAACAGTTTCAATTGCCCGAGTTGTTAGCGGTAGGCAAAGTGTTATCTCTAGATGTGAGTGGCACATCAGAAGAAGTTGCTACGGAAATTTGTCGACATTTATGTGACATCAGTCTTTTGCATTTTACTGATAAGGACGAGTTGGAGGAACAGGAAGTAGCCTCATCGGCGGGAGATTGGTGTTCAGGTCAAGAATGTAATTCGACTACAGACAAGGACAGTGAAGCTGGAAGTGATAAAAAGGTGTTAGGAGAAGCGGCTAAGTTTTCATTAACATTCCGTGACATTGAAGGAACGATTCGTACATACGATGGCAGTGATGAATACCCTTTGGAGGGATGGCTTGAAGAATTTGAGGAAGTTGCACTCTTACTGCAATGGACTGATATTCAGAAATTAATTTTTGCTAAAAGATCATTGAGCGGAATAGCTAAGTTATTTATACTCAGTGAGCGTGGTATTAAGTCATGGTCAGATTTGAAGAATCGGTTGATTGAAGAATTTTCCAGTAAGGTGAATAGTGCTGAAATTCATCGGAAATTAGTTAAACGGAAATTAGGACGTGAAGAGACTGTACTCGAATATTTCTTTGCAATGAAAGAATTAGCAGCCCGAGGTAATATCGAAGCAGATGCCCTAATACAATATGTGATCGAAGGCATTTCAGATGATATGAGCAAGAAAAGCGTGCTATACGGTGCAACTAATTTAAGAGAGTTTAAGGTGAAACTGGAAATATATGCCAAAATACGAGAGAAGTCGTTACAAGCAAATCCTAAAACAAACACAGGAGGGGCTAATGCAAGTGGTAAAAACACAAGTGCAAATAAATCAGTTCCGGGAAAGGATAGTACAAAGGCCGAAGAGAAGAGATCTTCAAGTAGGTGTTTTAATTGCAATGCTATGGGCCATTTGATGGCAGCATGTCCAAAACCAAGGCGGGAAAAAGGTTCGTGCTACATGTGCGGTTCTAAGGATCATCGGCAGGCAGCATGTCCAAGGCGTACTCAAACTAGTGGCAACACAGCTTCAGGAGACTTAAC
The DNA here is from genome assembly GCF_024137725.1 of Prorops nasuta. Classification (NCBI taxonomy): domain Eukaryota; kingdom Metazoa; phylum Arthropoda; class Insecta; order Hymenoptera; family Bethylidae; genus Prorops; species Prorops nasuta. The sequence goes on along the minus strand of NW_027116817.1, from coordinate 383,762 downwards.
CACACATTTGTTCGACTTGAGAACGGACATCGTCCCATCTTATAAAGTAAAAGTACGACTTGAATTTGGCGAATTTGAAGCTGTTTTAGACACAAGCAGTCCAGTGTCTTTATTAAAGGAAAGTTGCGTTCCAAACGATGTAAAAATTTTAATTGGTACTAATATGTTGACTCTAGAAGGTGTAAATAAAAGTAGAATTAAGATATTAGGTACATTGATACGAAGCGTAGCTGTAAATGACTGTGAAATAATGGTAGATTTTTATGTAGTACCTGACTATACAATGAATTGTTTTTGTTTATTAGGGCGGGATTATATTTCACACGACAATATTAGAATTGATTTTCATAAAGAAGTCAGTGTTTGTAAGCGACACAAAGAGGATAGTCCTCAGTTAGCCGAAATTTTTAGTATAGATGTTGTTATGGAAGGCGATAGTTATAGCTTCACAGAACTGAATGTAAACAACAACATTTCCTGGAAAGATTCCGAACGGTTAAGAGTTATGTTACAGGAGTATTCAGAGTCAAGTAAAGATAACAAAAACCCTAGGAACAGTTTGGAAATGGAAATTTGCGTTAAGCCGAATCACCAAACGTTTTCTGTTAACCCGCGTAGGCTAGCCGCAGATGAAAAACTTGCGGTTACTGAAATCGTTGATGATTTGTTGGGTCGGGATATAATCAAACCAAGTAATTCGCCATACAGCAGCCCTATTGTATTAGTGAGAAAGAAATCTGGTAAATTCCGAATGGCTGTTGACTATCGCGAATTGAATAAAATTACTTTAAAAGATAATTTTCCTATACCAAGAATCGAGGATCAAATAGATAACTTACGAGATAAATGTTATTTCACTCAACTCGATTTAAAGGATGCATTTCATCAGGTGCGATTGAAAGAATCCTCGATGTTATACACTTCTTTTGTAACGTTTAGAGGTCAGTTCGAATACACAAAAATGCCCTTTGGATTAAAGAATGGACCCTTATTTTTCATGCGTTTTATAAACAATGTATTTCAACCATTGTTACAGCAAAATAAGATTATGATCTACTTAGATGACATTCTAATTGCGACTAAAACAATTTACGAGAATCTGTATATTTTGAGCGAAGTTTTAGATTTAATGAACGAAAATTGTTTAGAGCTTAAACTCGCTAAGTGTGCATTTTTGTTGACCGAAATCACCTGTTTAGGATACCGCATTGATTGTAATGGGATAAGACCTAGTAGTGAGCATATTCGAGCCATTACCGACTACCCCATACCTAGGAATCTGAGGGAATTACAAAGTTATATAGGTTTAGTGTCTTATTTTAGAAAATTCATAAGACATTTCGCTCTTATTGCGAAGCCGCTATATAATATGTTAAAGGCAAATGCTGAGTTCATATGGAATGATGAAGCGCAACAAACATATGAGACCTTAAAACAAATTATGATATCGGAGCCAGTACTAAGTATATATAGAAGCGAAGCGGAGACTGAACTCCACTGCGACGCAAGTTCTTCTGGTTATGGATCAGTTTTGCTTCAAAGGCAGGGTGATGGTGCATTTCATCCGGTTGCTTATTTTAGTAGAAGAACAACGTCCGTTGAATCGCGTTATCACAGTTTTGAACTGGAGGCATTAGCTATTGTATATTCGTTAGAGCGATTTCGTATATACTTACAAGGAATAAGATTCAAAATTGTTACTGATTGCAACAGTCTTAAACAGACCTTAGAGAAAAAGGAAATTAATCCGCGTATACTACGATGGTCATTAATTTTAAGAAATTATGATTATACTCTAGAACATCGTACGAATGACCATATGAAACATGCTGACGCCTTAAGCCGAGCGTACTCCTATTCAGTTTTGGTCTTAACAGAAAATACTCTAGAGCGAAATTTGTCAATTTTGCCAGAAGCCGATAATAATGTTAAAAAAATAAGGGATAAGTTAGAGGATAACCAAGACAAAATGTTCGAATTAAGTAACGGATTAGTATACCGTAAATTAAATGGTAAATTACTGTTTTATGTGCCAGATTCAATGGAGAATAACATAATTCGCTCCAGCCATGAGTTATTAGGCCACCAAGGTATAAGCAAGACTTATGAGCATTTAAATCGAACCTATTGGTTTCCCGAAATGAAAAAGAAAATTCAACAATACATCCAAAACTGTATTAAGTGTATTACATATTCCAGTAGTAGTGGGAAGATTGAGGGCAAATTGCATGTTCCTGTTAAAGAAATCTTACCTTTCAGATGTATACATATAGATCATTATGGTCCACTAGAGAGGGCCAAGAATAGATACAAATACGTTTTTGAGATTATTGACTCTTTTACCAAGTACGTAAAATTGTATCCAGTAGTTAGCACAGGTGTGGACGAGGTCATTAAACATTTAAAAAATTATTTTGTTTATTACAGTAAACCTGTAAGGTTAATTTCAGATAGAGGAAGTGCTTTTACTTCTAGTAAATTTAAAAAATTCATGAAAGATCATGATATTCTACACACTTTAATAGCCCCAGCCACTCCTCATGCAAATGGTCAAATTGAGAGAATCAACAGATCGTTGACACCTATTTTAGCAAAATGTACACCTACTACCCATATGTGGGATAGCGTATTATCGAGGGTTGAATTTGCCATAATCAATAGTGTAAACCGTGCTACAGGTGAGACACCAGCCAGACTTTTATTCGGCACAAATCAACTAGGCGAAAATGACGATAAATTACATACCTTAATACCCCAGTTACAAGAACCAGAAGTAAATTTAGTCAAAGTGCGGCAAATGGCTGAAAATAAAATAAATTCAACTGCTGCATATAACGAACAATATTATAATAAACGGCGTAAAGAAGCGAATTAACGTTTACGAAATTGATATATTTTATAATCTAAATTATATTACCAGAATTTATGTGAAAATTTTATGTAATTTTGATATGCGTTTACTGCATCTTTATGTAAAACTTATGTAAAACTCTTCTTAGTTAGTTAAGTCTAGGAGTTCCGTTACCTATTGATTGAGGGCAATCAATGGTCAGGATAGACCGAACTGTAGTATCCCGAATAAAGAGCGTGTAGAAATTTGATTCTGCCGCCTAATCCGTCACTGCATCGCTGTGCTACTATTGGTTAAGTTAGGTGAGCATATCCACCAACGGACGCGTAGCCCTGCCAGATGGCGTGCGAGAAGAGACGTTAAGTTAGTTGGTGCTGAGAGGAGCATTGGGACATGTCGTCCATGTTTTATGTATCCCTTATGTATTTTCATATTACTGAATTTTAGTATTAAACCATATTATACATTAATGAGTGGTACTTTCTTTGTGACTTGGAATTGCATTGATCGGAAACACCACATTCCAAAGATTAATGGATCAGATACTACGCGGTCTACAAGGCAACGAATTATTCGCGTATATGGACGATATAGTTATTTATGCCCGAACACTCGAGGAACACGCTAAGAAATTCGAGAAACTCGCGGAACGTCTCAGAGAAGCAAACTTACACTTACAAATTGACAAATCCGAATTCCTACGCACTGAGGTAAAATACCTAGGACATATAATTTCCGCGGATGGAGTCAAGCCTAATTCAGATAAAATCAAAGCCGTAAAAGAATTTCCGACTCCGAAAAGTCGCAAAAACGTCAGGGAATTCCTAGGCTTGGCTGGATATTACAGACGTTTTATTAAAAACTTCGCTGAATTAGCCAAACCATTATCGGATCTAACAAGTAAAAACGTAACGTTCGAATGGACGCCTTACCAACAGGAAGCTTTCACGTCTTTACGGGATAGACTCTGCGAGGCACCAATTCTCCAATACCCCGACTTTGAAAAACAATTCATCGTTACTACCGACGCATCAGGTTACGCGCTTGGAGCTATTTTATCACAAGGAGAAATTGGTCAAGACAGGCCCATAGCCTTTGCTTCGCGCGTCCTAAACAAAGCCGAGCAAAATTACTCTACTACAGAAAAGGAAATGGCAGCCACAGTGTTTGCCCTCAAAACTTTCAGACCTTATCTGTATGGTAGGCCGTTTATACTTTACACCGACCATCGACCTTTAGCTTGGGTACAAAATATGAACGACCCCACGTCGCGTGTAATGAGATGGAGAGAGAGGCTCAAAGATTTCGACTTCAAAATAGTCTATAAATCCGGCAAAAATAATACTAACGCCGGCGCTTTATCTCGAAACCCCATCGAAACAGCAGAAGTATACTGGAATTCCTCCAAGAAAACCTCTGGACAATCTACTTCTGGGCAACTAACATCATCTTCAACCAGAACTAGCAATGGAACGACTAGAAGAGTTCCTGCGCAAGGAGTAGCGCCTTTACCTAGGCCTGATCAACCCAAGGAAGGGGCGTCAGCTACATTAAAAACGCAACCTGGAACTTCTTCGACCTCGGCACCAAAAACTGGAACTGTATCTAAGAAGAAAGTCGTCCTGAATGTTCCACCCAGGAAACCTGCTGCAAAGACGGATACCACCAAACCTAAATCCATTTTAAAATCGGCAAAACCCAGCGTCAACAAAGACCCCGATTATAAAGCCTCCTCCTACTCACAACAATAAATTTCGCGGGGAAAATCAGATGCTAATTCTAGCGAACCAAGAGATTGGTCTCGCTATCAATTAAGGGAAAGAAACAAAATCCCAAAAACTCTTAAGGGTCTAGAATCAGAATCCTATCAAAATAAAACAATCGATAGTGAATTAGAAACGACTATCGAACCAAGCTCGGAAAGGTCAATCGCTCAAGATTCTGACAGCACCGTAGAAACGCGTCCGAATACCACGAGTAATTCACAATTAAATAACAGCGAAATCACGATGGACCGAGATACAATCTCGCGAAACGATTTAATCGACCCCAAACAACCTCAGAAGTCAAGTGAATCGCCAATCATTAACACAAGAAACGAGGCCGGACTACCTTCCAGTACTCCCCTACGCAGAATCACCAAATCAAACTAATTAATTAGACCTAATGAGACTACTATTGCCCCTTCTACCAATGCCCTGTTCACGCCAGGGACAGAAAATGATACTGATAATTTTGCAGATTCATCTACCGAGACGATCAAAGAAACGATTACTCATAAAGAGGATGATTATTCTTCATGTCCAGAACTATATAATTCTAGGACTAATCCATTTGCATATCTCCAAGACTCTCCCAGCTACTTCCACGAAGAGTCAGCTGACGCGTCATCGATCTCTAGCTGTGCTTCGTATAACTCGGAGAATGACGCAAGAAAAGAATTAGGTGATCCGGAACTCAACAATTTAAAGAAAAACAATCATATCAAGAGATAACTTAACCATGAGAAAGGACCATATAATATATTTAATTAGAACCAACGGGTCACTATTAAATTCGATAGGAATTCCCAAAATAAAGCAAACAAACTATCCCATCGGCACAGTCACTGTACAAGGGAAAGGTATTTTTAAAGTCATATATGTTTCTATACTTGACATCTCTACAAATGTCCCTAACGAAACTGACCTACGTATTGCTTTCTCCGCTTTAAAAACTGAAATGGTTAACAATAATCTCTTCTCTGCCAGAATATCGAACTATCAAGAAAGATTTGGTATCACTACTTGGAACAGAATGATAACTTTATTAAAAAATGGCATGCAAGATAGCGACATAATAATCACTGTTTGCCAAGAATTAATCACTATACCGTCACTCGAAGATAGAGACGAAATTATGAAAGAAAATCACTCGTCATCCTTGGGAGAACACAAGGGAATGGTTAAAACCTATGCCAGGATAAGGAAAAATTATTTTTGGAATAATATGAAGGCCGACATCGAAGACTTCGTCAGAACCTGTGAGGTTTGTCAACGAAAAAAATTGGTCCGAATAAAAACAAAACAACCAATGATACTCACAGATACTCCCATGGAACCTTTCGATACAATTGCCATGGACATAGTAGGACCCTTCGAAATTTCTGAAAAAGGAAATCAATATATACTAACTATGCAAGACCCATTAACCAAATACAGCCTCGCCATCCCTCTATCCAGAGCCACTGCTGACGATATAGCCAACGCACTATTGGAACATTTAATCCTCAAGTTTGGCTGCCCAAAGATTATCCTAACCGATCAAGGTACAAATTTTGTAGGGAAAATCATGAAAAGCATGACAAAATCTTTGCAAATTGAACAAATTAGGACCACGGCCTTTCACCCTCAATCCAACGGATGTCTCGAAAGAAGTCACCAAGTATTGGTTGACTACCTCAAGAGCTACACCAACAGGAAAGACTGGGACAAGTGGATAACCACTGCCGTATTCAATTACAATACCAGTAAGCACGAAGCCACTGGATATACTCCCATTGAGTTAGCCTTTGGTAAACCTGCACGAATCCCTTCCAAATTTCCTTCCTTGGATAATGCAATTACCATGGACGAGTATACGCAAAATCGAAAAAACCGTTATCTTGAAACGCTAAACGACGCTCGTACGCGCCTCGAGAGGTCTAAATTAAAATCGAAAGAAAGGTATGACAAAAACGTAAACCCCGTCGTATTCGAACCGGGACAGCACGTCTACCTTACAAACAATATCAAGCATGGTAAACTGGATGATAATTATAAGGGACCTTATCTCATAACTAAAGTCATTCCAGAATGTAATAATTTAGAAATAGAAATGTCTAAGAATAAGATAAAAATCGTTCATTGCGATAGAGTTAAGTTAGCCTTTACTAAGTAGCATGACTTTTTCAGATGACAATGTACCACGCAGTTCTCGTCACGCTGACGCTGTGTGCGATAAGATCATGCTCAGGTTTCATCGCCTTCGACTGTGGAACGCCAATTACAGAAATAAGTAATTTCAATGCAATAGAATTAGAAGAATGCGTGGAACCTATTCCGAAACCCAAGGTCACCCAAACTAAAATCCAACTCCTACAGTCCCAAAATTTCCATTCGATACCTGTCAAACAATGCAAAATTGAAGTGAAAAGATTAATTTATCATTGTGGAATGCACTCCTACATTTCCATGGTAAATTTAGGACTCGCGGAATACATAGAGGATACCTCTCGCGAAGCTTGTCTAAAAATATTTCATACCAACATGTATAACGGGAAAAACATTATTTTCAACCAAATACCAATTAACGGAACTACTTCTCGTGCCGTGACGTTCGCCGGATCTGTGACTAACGAAGGCACTTGCCAAGGCGAAAGATATTCGGATTACTACGGGTCTTGGAATAACGTCAACGTCACCGGAGTAATTAAATTCACGATATTAGAATATGATGCTCAGATCAATTTATTGACGAATCAAATCGTACTACGCTCTGGAGTTCGTTGCACTTATCTAGAAGGCCACTGCCTAGACACAGAAGGCGGTAATACTTACTGGGACGTAATTCAAACGGACCAATGCAAATTCTCGTACTACAACGTGCTTTATGAGGGGCCCGCGGAAAACATTAGGGGAGACACACTAGAAAAACTAGGCCAAGAAATCTATTCAGTTGCTATAGGGGATACTTCCTTTGCCCTAGCCGTCAGTACCTACCAAATGGTATGCGGATATAAAATACAGAAAACCGAACACCCTACTCTATTTATTATAGACGATAAGAACGGTAAATTCTTTACTAAAAGGACTTCTCTAGCCACGCGAGATATGGACATTCTGTCATATGTGAATTCTAAAATAGTCTACGTCGAAAAGAAAATGAGAAACCAGATCGCGAAATTGTATAATCTACTCATGGTAGAACAATGTAAAATTAAAATTGAACTCCTTAAAACTCAATTAGGCTATCAACCTCAGGATCCTGCTTATTTCGCGTATTTATTTATGAAAAAATTTGGTTACACGTCAATTAGAACCGGAGACACTATTCGCATTGTCAAATGTTTACCGGTAGAAGTAAGTCTATGCGAAACTACTGAGTGTTATAATCAGCTACCAGTCTTCAAGGGCAATGACAGTTACTTCATGACCCCCATAACAAAAATATTACTTAAAAATGGAGATCATACCGAATGCAATAAAATTCTCGCATCTACCTATCTTATCAATAACACGTGGCTCGATTTTACGCCGCAAGTCAGTAGGGCTATCCCCCCTATGAAATTAACTGCGTTGCCCTCTCCAAATTTCACATACGAATCGCCTCATAACTTGGCCGCGAGTGGAATTTATTCCAACCAAGACATACTAAGACTACATGAAAATATTGTGTTTCCGATGGAAAAACCCGCCATAATTCATACTATATCTCGCGAAGCCACAGGGCACAATGACGGGAATCATAACCTACGAATCAATAGTCTGCTAGATGAGGCAACACTCCAGAGCCAAATAAAAAAATCATGGGACAAGTTCTTTAATTTTCTAAACTCAATCGGAAATATTAGTGCCGCATTATTAGGAATCTTCGTAATAATTAAAGCAATAAAATTCGTATTAGATGCTCTAATAAATGGATACGCTATCCATTCTGTGGTAGGATGGAGCGTTTGGTTACTCGCCGCCATATGGAATACCTTAGCTAATTTTGTAATACATACTAAATCAAGAAAACCAAATTCGGACGTAGAGAACCCCGTGGAAAACGAACAGGGAAATAGGACGTACGCTATCCCTATCGCCCCCTCCACTAAACCAAAGCGCAACGAGTCCTTTAAACCTATTTCCCATGACCTACCTCAGCCGATTCCTCGTCAAGAGATGCCTCACCTTAACCCACCTATTTCTCAAGACCTGTACCCTAGATTATAAATTTAAGCGCATCATAAACATTTTATATAAATGTAAGCAAATCAAAGCGAGCCTTCGCTTCTAGCCTACTGTATGTAAGCTTAATAACTTTTAAGCCACTCGACACAGGTCGACATACCAATACATTATAATCAAACCATGTAATCATTCTAGAATTAAGTTATGGACTACAGCATTGTGGCTTATGGGATTAACATCTTAAACAATGATCGAGGACGATCTATCTCTAAGGAGGGAAGTGTTACGTCCCTAACCAATTAATCCCTAAAAATTAAAATTATTTTATTAAAAGAAATAGGATAATTGAATGTGATCCCATATGCCAGAATCTACAGGCACCGTCGCCGGGACCTTATCTTTACCTACGTTTGCATCTTGCATCGTGCGACTGTAAGTCCGTGAGAGAATTCTACCTCCCACTCACTCTAAGATGCTTTAATTTTTATTGGTCAAAGATAGGATGAATTCATTTTATAAATGTTTTGATTGGCTTAGCCATCTCCCTGGATCACGATCCAGAACCCGTCGTCGACTAATTCGATTAGCTTTTAAGACAGTGCTAATTGTACCTTCAACTAGAACATTCTTGGAAGACTCTCTTATATTTGTTACAGTTAATAAATAAAAACCATTAAAAATCATCGAAGTCTGCTCAACTAAGTGTTATCCCTCAATACAAAAATCCTCCATCGAATTTCCTACAACTACTACCAGCTGGTAGGCAGCGGACATTGGAGCCCACAACAAAAACTGTTCTTGAGTTTACCACACAACTCAGGACGTAACAAATGATACATCGATCGAAGTAATAAATGCGTGGATTAGCAAGATAGAACCTTTGTATGATACGTACCTGAATATACAAACGCAAATAGAATGTGTTCTCACGGATGAAACGGAGATAAGAGCGCGTCAAGCCGAATTTACAATATTTGAAGCGGCTTATTTTGATTTAATTGGAAAGGCGAAACAGTATATAAACCAGAGGGAGGTAGCGAGTATCCAAGCGTCGCTTCCCGCTAACAATGGTAGCGGTGTCTCGAGCGCAGGCAATGATTCGCGTAATGCTTTTTTGAGATTGCCTACGATCACCCTGCCTACGTTCGAAGGCTCGTATGAAAAATGGTTGCAGTTTCGGGACAGTTTTAGGTCAATTATACACGAAAATGTAAACCTATCGGACATTGATAAGTTCCACTATCTATGTGCCGCGGTGAAGGGTGATGCGTCCAGAGCCATTCAATCTTTTAGCATAAACAGCGAGAATTATACTTTAGCCTGGGAAGCATTAACCAGGAGATTTGAGGATAAACGACTCATTATCCACGATCATTTAAAAGCCTTCTTCAATGTACCAGCTATAGGCAGGCAAACAAGTGAGGGCCTACAGGAGCTTTATGACGACGCGGCTAACCATCTCTCATCGCTGAGAAATTTGGGCGAATCTGTGCAGCACTGGGACACCTTGATCATATACACCATTGCTTCCAAATTGGACCCACAGACGCGATCGGACTGGGAGGAAAAACACGCCAAACTGACATCACCGAAATGGTCGGAGCTATCAAATTTTATGATGGAGCAATGCCGTCTCATAAAAACGAAAAGTGAATGTCAAGCAACGACGAATAATAACCAAAGACAAACGGGAAGGATGAATACGAAGTCCAAGGGTCCCACGGCAAGTCACGTAGCTACCACCAAGCAATCATGCGCCTGCTGCAGGGGGACGCATGCCATCCATACATGCGAGAAATTTGCCAAGCTGCCGATAGCTGGGAGATTGGCTCTAATTAGGGAAACGAAAGGGTGCTTTAATTGCCTGAGAACTGGGAACACCAGTAAGCAATGCAAGGCAGGCGATTGTCGAAGATGTGGCAAGCGTCACAATACAATGCTGCATCTGGAGACAACGGATTCATCGGATTACAGGTCAAAGGATCAAGACAAGAGACAAGCTGCGCCGGACCGACATACACAGGAAGGGTCATCAAAAGAGGCGGTTATATCCGCCAAATGCTCATACAAGAGGGGATCGCATGTCTTTTTATCCACTGCGATTGTGCACGTTGCGAGTGCATCAGGCAGCCAATTGGAGTGTAGGATGCTGTTGGATAACGGATCTCAACCGAATTTTATCACTCAAGCAACATGCGATAAGCTGAAGCTAAAACCAAACAGGGTACAGATACCTGTGGCGGGCATCGCAAGGATGTCAACAGACATTCAACATCAGGTAGAAGTAAAAATAAGGTCCCGCACGGGGATTTTTGAGGCATCAATCGAATGCTTAATCATCCCAGAAATCACGGAGGAACTTCCGAGCATTCCAGTAAGCAAAGAGATGTTAAGGATACCGGATGACATTGTCTTAGCCGATCCAGATTTTAATGAGACAAGAAGAGTAGATATTCTACTAGGCGGAGCCTTTTTCTGGGACATTATGTGCATAGGACAGATCAGGCTGCTACAAGGTCAACCTTCTTAAAAAAAAACGGTTAGGATGGATAATAGTGGGTAGGCTCAACCCCAATACGATGGCACATCGGGAGAATTTAAGGAGCCATGTCGTAGTGGAGGCTAAGCTGGAGGCAGACGTTCGACGATTTTGGGAATTGGAACAAGGAGTTTTAGACGCGTAGGGAACCTGGTCGGAACAGGAACGCGCATGCGAGGAGTTGTTCACCCGGACTACATGCCGAGACAAGGAAGGCAGGTTCATCGTAAGGATACCTATGAGAGAGAATTTCGGTCAACTGGGTAGCACATACGTAACAGCAGAAAAGAGATTAAGAGCTCTGCGATCAAGGCTCCAAAAGGATGCTATTCTAAAGGAGCAATATACAGCATTTATGGCTGAGTACAAGATTTTGGGTCATATGATTGATGCGCGCGACTCAGATCCATTACCAAGAGGCCAATATCATCACTTACCTCAACATGCAGTCATGAAAGAAAGCAGCACCACGACTAAATTGAGGTTCGTTTTCGATGCGTCGTGCAAATCTGATAGCGGAATATTACTGAACGAGGTGCAAATGGTTGGGCCTACGGTTCAACAAGATTTAGTTACGATAATGTGCCGTTTCCGAAAGCACCAGTTTGTCATGTCGGCTGACATTGAGAAAATGTATCGCCAGATCTTGATTGCCAAGGATCAACGGTATTTACAGTGCGTACTATGGGACGATGGAGAGACAAAGGAGATTGGGACTTATATTCTGAACACCGTCACATACGGAACTGCATCGGCATCGTTTTTGGCAACGCGATGCTTGAAGGAAATAGGCGTGCAGAGCACGCGGGATTATCCCGAGGCTTCAAGAGTAATCCAAGAAGATTTTTACATGGATGATTTGCTAACGGGAGCAAACACAATGGAAGAGGCGAACAAAATCGCCCAACAGGTTTCAGCGCTACTAACCGATTATGGCTTCATTTTAAGAAAATGGGTGGCTAACTATGCAATGATTCTACCCGAGGCATCGAATATTCCAGAAAGGCAATTGGGAATAGAAGATCATAAGGCATTAGGCATTTCTTGGATGCCTCAGCAAGACATGTTGAAGTACAGGGTCCGAATAAGGAAACGGATTAAAGTCCCAAAAAGAGCTATATTATCAACAATTGCCCAGATATTTGACCTGCTCGGACTACTGAGTCCAATCATAATAAAGGCGAAAATTCTAATGCAAAGGATGTGGCAAATGGATTTAGAATGGGATGAGATAGTACCGCCTTACATATACTCGGCATGGCAGATTTTTATTGACAAGCTACCAGGAATCGAGGATCTGCGTGTGCCGAAGTGCATTTTTATTCAGGCTTGCATCTACTGGTCATTACACGGATTCTGTGATTCATCTGAGGTTGTATATGGAGCCTGCTTTTATGTCTGTAGCCATAATTCCCAAGAAAGAACCAATAGGTTGGTATGCTCCAAAACCAGGGTGGCACCAATAAAATGCCTGAGTCTGCCAAGGTTGGAGCTTTGCGGGGCACTTCTGCTAGCGGAGTTGATGCATAAAGTCAAATTATCATTAAATATTCCCAGCTGCGAAGAATTTTATTGGACGGATTCGGAGATAGTCCTGGCTTGGTTGGGGAAACCAGCGAACACTTGGAAAACTTTCGTCACTAACCGAATAGCTAGGATACAGGAGCTCACTCACGTTGAGTCATGGCATCATGTGCCATCGAAGGAAAATCCAGCCGACTTGCTGTCAAGGGTGCGTATGCCGACCGAATAAAGGATAATGCGATATGGTGGTGTGGTCCCACGTGGTTGATGAAAGAACCAACGGATTGGCCTATTGAAAGGCCCCGATCGCTACAAGGGGAATTGCCCGAAGCTAAGGTGGCTGGGAAATTATCAGCTCTGACTACCACAACGAATGAATTCGACCTTTTCGAGAGATATTCTTCCTTTAGTAAATTGCAAAGAATAACTGCGTGGATATTAAGGTATTATCGTAACTCAAAGGATTACGCGCAACGTGTGTTCGGCGAGCACTTGACGCCAAGGGAATTGGAAAGAGCTATCTGCGTGATGATCAAGGTCATACAATCCAGTGAGTTTGGCCAAGAGTTGCAGTATTTAGGAAAGAACGAGCGTGTCGCCATGAATAGTAGAATTAGAAATTTAAACCCTTTTATAGACGAAAACGGTTTACTCAAGGTGGGCGGACGATTAAAGCACGCAAAACTGTCATACGACGCTACTTTCCCTATACTATTGCCAAAAAACCACAGCTTCACAAACCTGCTGATTATAAATGAGCATAACAGGCTGAATCATGCCGGAGTCATGGTAGTCCTGAATTCTCTAAGGCAAAACTATTGGCCTATACACGGTAGGAGCACCGTAGAAAAAATGATTAGCAAATGCGTGTCTTGCTTTAAGACTAAGCCTAGCGCATTTAATCCTCCTATGGGGAACCTTCCAAGCGATCGAGTAACACCGAGCAGGGCGTTTGAGACTTGCGGCGTGGACTATGCGGGTCCAATTTTTATTAAGGACGGCAAACTAAGGAATCGTAGCTTAGTAAAGTCGTACCTATGTATTTTCATTTGTTTTAGTACGAAAGCGATACATATCTAGTTGGCTGGTGATATCACCACTTAGTCTTTTTTGAATTGTTTGCGTAGATTTATCAGTCGAAGAGGCTTATGTAGACATATTTACTCAGATAATGGCAGCAATTTCGTAGGCCCAAAAAATGAGTTAGCTGAACTCGGGTTTTTATTGACGGAAACCACCCATGTACACGAGATCTGGAGATCCTTGAGCAATGAACTGATAAACTGGACGTTTATACCTCCCCATGCACCTAATTTCGGAGGACTGTGGGAAAGGGCTGTAAAGTCGGTGAAATCTCAATTGAAAGTTATGATAGGTCGAGTAAATTTAACCTTTGAGGAGATCAGCACTGTATTGGCAGAGGTAGAAGCTTGCTTAAATTCCAGGCATCTTTCCCCTTTATCTGATGATCCGAGAGACATCAGGGCCTTGACACCTGGACATTTTTTAATAGGCCAACCACTAAAGGCCTTGCCGAGCTTAGATATTACCGAAATAAAGGAAGGACGATTGGATCGTTTTCAGCGCCGGCAGCAGATATATCAAAAATTTTGGAAGCGTTGAAGTTTTGAATATCTTAACCAATTGCAGGTACGCGCTAAAGGCTCAAGGGAATTTTTAAAATTAGAACCAAATATGATGGTTCTGGTTAAGGAAGACAATTTACCACCCTTGCAATGGGCATTGGGCAGGATTCAGGAAGTCCATCCAGGAAGTGACGGAATAGCCAGGGTGGCCACAGTACTCACAAGCAAGGGGCAGATCAAGAGAGCGGCAGTTAAATTGTGTCCATTACCTATGGAAAACGTCTAGCAAGTTTCCCTTTTGTTGGACATTATTTCAGATTGAAATACGGATATTTCAAGGCGGGCGGCGTTATGTGAGATGGTAATCAAATTGCGCGCCGAGGATCGGCCAATGGTATCGACGCGATGTTGGCAAAATTAGCAATTACCAAGAAGTCAGTCTTGATCGCTTGTTCAGTGTATTGTAGTAGCTAGAACTAAGAGCTTTACGTCTTTCCAAGGACCTTTGTAACATAAAATTCTTTTGAATTGTAAGGAAACGTGACAAAATATATACAGTAAAGAAAACAGTACATCAGGCATTTTAATAATCATTATAACAAAGAAGTCCAATACGGTGAATCCTCACCGTCAAAGAGAGCCACGGTGTAGATTACGAAGGAAGTAAATGTTTTAATTTTCTACACAACATATAATTTAAATAAAATATCGTAAAAATTAAAACAAATATATATTTTTGTATAATTCAATATAGTATTAATAACATATACAATTTTCAGATTTTTTGCATTTCATTTAGGTAGTCAAAAAAATTCCCGAAGAATACCTTGCAAAACCGGTCGATATACTAGACTACTACCTTAACCCTTTTCGGCCCAAATGACCACTTTTTTGGCAGGTTTTTCAAGCTTGAAAATATTGTTGAAAAAAAAATATTTGTAAATTAATGAACACATATTTTCGATGTATTTTTTTGCGCTCTTTCCGATGATTTTATTAAAATTTGTGTAAAAATTCATTGAAAATAGTTATGAACTAATTTTTACCAAAAAACGCAAAATTTTCTGCGTTGTACTTTCTAAAATGAATATTTACTTAGAGAAAACTGTCTGGGGATGGATTTTCACACAGATATATCGTGGCAGGAATGTCTAACCTTTCAGAATGTATTTTTTTTTGCTAAAATTCAAGATGGTGGCCCCAAAATGGCGGCCGAAAAGCGAAATTTAATATTAATGTTTCAAAAATTTTTAGGTTATAATACATCAACTTTAAGAAAAATTGTTACAGAATAAAATGTGTATATAATGAACCTAAAAATGCGTCAAAATTTTTTCAGCATTTTCGGAGAAATTTTCAATTTATTTTTTATTCAAGTTATTAACAAACTCGCCGTTTAAGTCATGAACGCCTCGAATCTTCGTGAAAATTAGTATATACTGGTTTTTGAGGTTGCTGATTATTAATCTGTGGTAAAAAAATTAAAATGGCGAATTTAACGTAGCATCTAATCGGCTACGTTCGCCATTTTAATTTTTTTACCACAGATTAATAATCAGCAACCTCAAAAACCAGTATATACTAATTTTCACGAAGATTCGAGGCGTTCATGACTTAAACGGCGAGTTTGTTAATAACTTGAATAAAAAATAAATTAATAATTTCTCCGAAAATGATGAAAAAATTTTGACGCATTTTTAGGTTCATTATATACACATTTTATTCTGTAACAATTTTTCTTAAAGTTGATGTATTATAACCTAAAAATTTTTGAAACTTTAATATTAAATTTCGCTTTTCGGCCGCCATTTTGGGGCCACCATCTTGAATTTTAGCAAAAAAAAATACATTCTGAAAGGTTAGACATTCCTGCCACGATATATCTGTGTGAAAATCCATCCCCAGACAGTTTTCTCTAAGTAAATATTCATTTTAGAAAGTACAACGCAGAAAATTTTGCGTTTTTTGGTAAAAATTAGTTTATAACTTTTTTAAATGAATTTTTACACAAATTTGAATAAAATCATCGCAAAGAGCGCAAAAAAATACATCTTAAACATGTCTTCATTAATTTACAAACATTTTTTTTCAACAATATTTTCAAGCTTGAAAAATGTGCCAAAAAAGTGGTCATTTGGGCCGAAAAGGGTTAAGGGAGTCGCGAACCGTCACGAAATGCGTACTGTTCTATTAAGATTTTAATGGGCTAGAAGACTGTGTAGGTGAAAAAAAATTTTTTAAATTTCCTGCTTTCTCAAAAATTCATCCCAAAGTTAGAAAACATCAGTTCATCTATCTATGTCGAATTCTGTTTACTTCTCAATCAAAAAAAGGCATTAAGGGAGTCGCGAACCCTCACGAAATGTATACTGTTTTATTGGGAGTTTAACGGGCTAGTTGGCTAATGGGAAATACACCAAGTAATGCAATGGAACACTCAGTTTTTTAGGTCTAGAGTTTTTAGTTTCCTAAATTTATTCGCTGTATGCTCTATTACATACAAAATATTGAAATCTTGAATTATTTTCATATTTACAATATGTACATGATTTTATAATAATTTTGATTAACTATTTGATTTATATTTTCAAATTTTAACCCACACTCACCTGCAAGGCCTTCGCTCTCAAGGATTTACTTAGAAATTTATCCCTTTTTCGACCTTTTTCTTAACTGTTACCCTCGATATCAACTTTAAATTATGGCTCTTTCTCTGGCAAATTAGTGCCATTTATATTTTCTTTTTATTAACAGAAACTAGGAAATATGTCTATTAATAGAATAGGACCCTTAACTTCTTAGATATTATAGTCCCAATTTCTCAAATTTATTTACTATATACTCTTTCGCCATGCATAAGAACAAATTGTGTTAAATTATTTTCATCAGTATATTAATGTTTACATAAACTTTTTGATAACTATCATATACATTTTGAAGGGATAATAAGCTGTAAAGCTTTGAATTTACATAATATTGATGGAAAGTTAATCAATTTTTTACATTTGTGAGGGGCTGGTCTTACACATGAAAATTTCATTGTACTAGTTTCTGTGCAGAAATTATAGTCTTCCAATACAGTTATAATGTTACTACACTTGAACACAAAAGGTAATAATGCAAGCTGAATAAGAAATAAAAAGAATGCAGTGTGTATTTTGTCCATAGATATTGAAAGTTGAATGCTTAGCAGCTTTTGGTTTTACGTATTACATATTATATATAATATGTTTTTTGACAACCGTTACACTGATTATACATTGTTCTCTAAGATTATTTATTATCAAATCAAAGATGCTTTTTCAGTCTACTCATGCAGCATGCATAATCAAAAATTCATTTTTACTATCTTTTAGTCAACTTGTAGCTACAATATTGTGGCTAATATCAGTGTCATCTAAAAATATGTGTTTGGAAAAATGTCCTATTTATGGAAAATACTTGTACATAACTGTGAAGTTTGTAAGAAATCCCTCAGGCAGTACAGCTACTAATAGGGAGGCTTGACCAAAAGTTATTTCAAGTGGTACGTAAGACAATTATGTAATAGATACATCTGTTAATTTACTTATTTATTCGAGGGTTTGACATTTTGAAATAATCTGATCTTATAATATTCCAACATGCCAAACCTTCGAATAAAGAAGTGAATGAACAGATGTTTTTATTACATAATTGTCTTACGTACCACTTTTCTTATATTCTGTTCAAGTCTCCCTATTAATACCTGCACCGCCTTAGGGATTTCTTACAAATATCACAGTTATGTACAATTATCTTCCGTAAATAGAAAATTATTTGAAGCACATATTGATAGTAGTAATTGTTCATTGCCTTTCGGCTTGACCACAAATTGTAAACATGGTATTCCAGGAGTTTGGCAATTCACAAAAATTGTAGAAAAACTTTATGATAAACCACTTGCATTGTACGAATAACTTTTTTTAAAGGAGACATTTGGAAAAGGGGTTTACAAAAATACATATTTTTACAGGTTACATATATAAGTATTACCTGCTACATTGAAATTTAATTAAAGAAAAATTTAATTGTAATAACAATGTAGAAGGAATTATCTGGGCATTATAACATCCTAATTACAACTGAAAATAGAATGTTGCAATGACCAGAAATCAAATTAACCAATTTTTAATAAAATAGAAAAATAGGTAATTATTTAAAAATTAGCATTTCTGCTGGTATACGGAAAAACCTTACCTTATATATTATCTCCTTCTTCCTTTTTGAAGAGTGTGATGAAATGCCGGTGAATTTGCACAAATTAAAATTTTTTAATAGGGCACTTACGTTCACTATAAGACATTCGATCACACACTGAATACGTCACTTTCAGTTTTCACGCAAATTGAACACATATATATGTCAAATAACATACATGAAGATGCATCATTGAACACACTTTTTACCGTAAAGAAAATGAGATTGCAATTGTTATGTATTAAGATATGATTTTCAAAGACTTTCAGGTAAAAGAATAGTTTTAGGAAACTCTCAAATTATATATGTTACAATAAGATAAATGTTGCAAGCTTGAAGCTCATGTTAGAACAGCATTTTCAATTCATTAAAATAATGAAGGAAAACTCTCGAGTTTAATATTAATAAGTTTAGAGATGTTCGAAAACAGTAATTTTCGGTATCCTCTGTGAGAAAAATAATTTATAAAAATTTTAAACTACGCGAAAAAAGATCGATGGGACATATTCTTTCTGATTGGCTGATACATCGTGCCAGTATTATTATGTCTATAGGTTTGTTTTTGTTACTTACACTTTCTACACTTTTTCATATTTCTGTCTTCATCCTTCGTATAAGTTGGAGCCGTAAAAAGTACATAAAGTGTCAAAAGTGTTGGCAACAAAAACAGACCTTATGAAATCATAGTATGTGGCGGGGAGAAGAAGAAAGATCATACATAAACACAGTGATGTCAGATCGAGGATGCGGGGACCCCCCACTATCCGTCCGTCCTCTACCCAACACACTGTGTTGAATAGAGAACGGACGATAGTGGGGGGTCCCAGTATCCTCGATCTAACATCACTGCACGAAGAGTCACCGAACAGTGATACACAAAGCCTAAAATACGACTGCAACAAATTGAAACAAATGTAAGTATTACATTATATATGAATATTATCATTTTCTATATGCCATCTAAACTTTCAGTATTTAGTTTTGTTCATTTCTGATGCATGCAGCACCAAATTACTCGTCTTGTAGTCGGATTTTAATCAAATACATGACAAAAATACTACTACAAGAGTATGAGTGTTATACGTAAGTGACTATTGCATTAGAATTAACTTCAATTTACGTATATTTTTGAATAGATTTTGCATGGATTGACACGTAATGATACAGGGCGTGTGAATAATAGTGTTGGAAGTTATCACAATAATCAAAAGATGGCATATTTGAAAAATATTAAAATTTCTTATTTTATTGTCGTTTTTTTTAACTAACAAACTTATTATATTTTTCAGATGTCAGACGAGGAGAAATATCCACCATTGGGGGCCGTTCGGCGAAGTAGCCGGAGGTCGGCTGGGGGAAGTGCCCCACCGCAGGCGGAACAAGTGCCGTCCCAGGCCCAGCAGGAGGTACCTGCTCCACCCGCGCCACCAGCGCCTCCCGCGCCACCCACGCCACCAGCGCCTCCCGCGCCTCTGGCGACAACCGCGCCACCAGCACTAGTAGGGGAAAATAGCCCACTGGCAGCACCTGCCCCCGATGTAAGTAAAATTGTTATATTATATATTTAATACTTAAATGATTTTTAAAGTAAATAATAATTCTGATTGTTTTCAGACGCGGGAAGATATTATACGCGAATATTTGCGTGAAAAACGGAGGGAGAAGAGGGGGCGGCGTGCTGCGAAAAAAGCAGCGGAGAGGCAGCTGCGAGGAGAAAGAGGAAGAAGAAGGGGCAGCGGCGTCAACCACAGCAACAACCGCAGCATCAACAACAACAATGGCAGCAACAACAAAGCCAACCGCAGCAACAACAGCAAATGTTGCAGCAACTGCCGCAAATTTTACAAATATCCACTCGACAACAGCACCCACTGCAACCGCAATTTGCATTGAACTGTTACAACGGAGTTCAGTAAATGCAAATTGCGGTTGCAACAGTGGTTGCTGTTGTCGAAAAAAAATAAATAAAAACACAAAAAAACAATAAAATTGTAAAAATAAAACAAAAACTTTTATAAAAACATATTTCAAAGATTTGTATTTACTGGGAAAGGGAAAATTATTTCATCTTATACGATGCGTGCATGCGTAGATTTTATAGACCTCAATATAGCATAATGCTTTGCAAATATTACCATGGTTTGTAGACATTCTATTCACTCTCCCTAACTTCCAAAATTTAAATTACGTGTAAACTATAGACTGCAAATAATAATTGTCATTTTATTAACATATATGTATTTTCATTAGGGAGGGGGGTCTCAATACGCTTTTTGGTTGGAAGTTTCTGAAATAATACTTTTTTTTTATAATACCAAGTGAAGAAACTTTTACATTACATGTTTTTATTAGTATAATAAAAATAAAGTGAGAAATAATAGTGAACTTAAAATTAACAATATTTATTACAATTTAACTGATTAATACAATATTAAAACGTATTATAAAGATGGAATGTATAACAAAATATATTATGGTTAAAGTTGGTGGTCTGCAGAAGCTTTAGGATAAGCTGATACATGAATATACATATCAGTATGTAAAAGAATATTCAAACTAAATATATAGAAACAGAAATATATGACAGATTGAAGTGATAAAAGAGAAATGATTGTGGCAACCCCGTTACCTGATTACCATTAAATACAAAATTGTCTGTGTATTAAAATATTATCTCTGCATACCATTATATGATATATATCTATATTTTTGCAACCGTTTACCCTATCCATCTTTTATTGCTGTAGCTATTTTCTACTTGCTTTTTGAAAATCCTGTGAAATGGAAATAAATAATAATATTATTAAATTTAAAAGTGAACTAATTGATTCAAATTTAGTCATTGATTTATACAGGGTGAGGCACTTAAGCCGCCCCAGAATATGGATGCAGAAAGGCGCGTATCTCTTCACATATAAAAGATATTCAATTTTTGCATAGAACCTTTCTGAAAGCAAATAACAAGAGGCTTCGAAAATATCCTATGGAAAAATTGAATATCTGTTATAGTTAAAGAGATACACCTCTTTCGGCATTCGTATTCTGGGGCGGCTTAAGTGTCTCACCCTGTATATATATAGTATATATATAACTTACCATATACGTAGTACTTTGTTTTCATATTGTAACTCATCTCAAAACCATGCGTAAGCTTATAAGTTATACAACTAATATATGAATATATATTATTGCGTAAGAGTATGCAGACAATTAGTATTCAAACGTACATATACAGCAGTTTATGACAAATTTAAATGAGAAAAAAGAATCAGTTAATTAATACAACCCTCTTTACTCATTAAAATTAGTCACAAAATGTTCTGTAAGTTAGAATATTTTTCCTGCGTACCTTAACATTATACAGGGTGGAACGTTAACGCCGCACTTCCTTTAAACGGGTTATTCCTGAGACTTTTCTAAGGAAAACGCCGTTGGCCGTTTTAAAATCTAGCCACTGGTTAAGGAGATATTAAAGATTAAATTTTGTATGCAATTATTGATTTTATATATGATTGCAGTAGTATTTGTATGTACGTGTGGCAAGTGCAAGTATAAGAGAGAAGTTGCTGCTATGACGTTTCACTCTCCCCTTTTATTGATTTTTTCGGAATCGTTGAGAAGTTGCTGCCGGTTAGCTGTTTTGCTTTTTTATTGATTAGCTGGAAATTTGGAGATTTAATTCGCGTTCTCGCGCAGAAACTAACGCGTACGCGCAATTTACCTACGGAGACTCTTGGTTAACTGTTATTGTGTGCGTCCCCATACCATTTAATTTCCAATGCCAAATAATTAATGGGCAAATCGAGATAATGTAAATTAAATTCTATGAGGATTGAACACTTTAAACCAAGACTATGCTCCAGTCAATGAGCGCTCAGTTGTGCATATCTGTCGTTCATTGACTGTAAGCGAGAGAAGGAAGCTATAGCCGAATTGTCGCGTCGTTGACGGTTAGCCTAATAAATGAAAAGATTGCGTAATCAAATTTTTATTTACCTGATTTTATGGAGCAACTTCAAGGATGGGCAGCATTGTAAATGTGCTCCATATGGCCACCTTCAGCATCAATGCACGCCCTTGCTCGTCGGAGAAGATTTGCTTGGACAGTGGCTACCATCTCAGGTGTGATCTCCGTGATAGCCACATCCAATCGCGCTGCTAGTTCTTCCTGATCCCGCATTAAATATCTTCCCGTATAGACCTTTTCTTTCAAGGCCCCCCAAAAGAAGAAATCTAATAGATTCAGATCAGGAGAGATCTAGCAGGCCAAGGGATGGGACCACCACGGCCGATCCATTTGTCGGGAAACTTGCGGTGCAGCACGCCTTTCGCAGTGGCCGTGTTATGCGGAGCTGCTCCGTCGTGCTGGAACCACATTTTCTGCCCGAATAACTGTCCAAGCAAATCTTCTCCGACGAGCAAGGGCGTGCATCGATGCTAAAGATGGCCATATGGAGCACATTTACAATGCTGTCCATCCTTGAAGTTGCTCCATAAAATCAGGTAAATAAACATTTGATTGCGCAATCTTTTCATTTATTAGGCTAACCGTCAACGACGCGACAATTAGCTATAGCTTCCGTCTCTCGCTTACAGTCAATGAACGACAGATATGCACAACTGAGCGCTCATTGACTGGAGCATAGTCTTGGTTTAAAGTGTTCAATCCTCATAGAATTTAATTTCCATTATCCCATTTGCCCATTAATTATTTGGCATCGGAAATTAAATGGTATGGGGACGCACACAATAACAGTTAACCAAAATTCTCCGTAGGTAAATTGCGCGTACGCGTTAGTTTCTGCATTAGAACGCGAATTAAATCTCAAAATTTCCAGCTAATCAATAAAAAAGCAAAACAGCTAACCGGCAGCAACTTCTCAACGATTCCGAAAAAATCAATAAAAGGGGAGAGTGAAACGCCATAGCAGCAACTTCTCTCTTATACTTGCACTTGCCACACATACATACCAATACTACTGCAATCATATGTAAAATCAATAATTGCATATAAAATTTAATCTTTAATATCTCCTTAACCAGTGGCTAGTTTTTAAAACGGCCAACGGCGTTTTCCTTAGAAAAGTCTCAGGAATAACCCGTTTAAAGGAAGTGCGGCGTTAACGTTCCACCCTGTATATTCACTAATTGCATCAATTTACCATGTCATTGCTGTAGCTAGTATTTTGCTGCTTTGTGGAATAACCTGCAAATTAGCCAAATTATAAACAATTTTATTTCACAGAAAAACTGGTTGAATTAATAATAGACACTGCAAAATATAATAAGTTACCTTCAAACTGGTGCTTCGCAATCTACAATTACATCACATCTATTTAGACTATGTAACTAAGTAATTTTCATAATCCATGATCCTTTTCGATTAGTTTCCTTTTATAAATTTGTATTTATCATTTGTACCTTTCATTGATCTTCCATATTGATGTCGTTTGCTGTATGTTTTAATACCTGTAGAAAATACAAAAGAAACACAAAGCATCATTGTTTTCATGTGTTAGTATTCAAAGTAAATAATATACTTATCTAATTTGTCTTTGGAACACTGTATTTCACATGTCTAATAATGAAAACTATAAATAACCACAATTAACTTCAGCTGTCAAATTGACATGTGATCTTTTCACTATAGCAATTTGGGTAAACACAACATATAGTATGGCAAATACAGATGTCTAACTAAACCTCGAATAAACTGCACTATTCTTGGTTACGTAAATGACGTCAGATGCGAAAAAGAAAGCTCAGACAATGACACCCGCTGCATCGTTTGGTGTGATGCGTGCGCGGGTAAAGTAATACGTGCTTTTCTATATTTCAGCATGTCAGAATACTGGAAAATTATTACTGTGGATTTTAGACATCTTAATAAATGGCGGGTCAGCGAAGATTTTCGAAATAACTAACCCTTTCACTCATAAATATGATTATATTCTGTCATTGCGCCGCTTTTGCCCACACGTACAAGCAGGTTTAGTCTGCTATCTGGCTGTGTGTTGGTGCTCGTAGGTGATGCTACACAACTTAGCGATCAGCGTCGACTGCTGCGAGCCACGCTTTCGTCAACCAATTCAAGTTTTTTGAGACTTGTAGATGATAATATGATTTGAGAAATTTATAGTAGCTGTCGGAAATGATATGGTAGCGCGGTACATCGCCGGATTTGCGCAAACCTAACCCTGAAATCTACAAATAATTATTTGTTGTTCCATTCCGCTACGCATTCACACCGACAGGCAGCATTAGCCAACCATCTTTCTGTGTGTAGGGGAGTTGGTTTTGGAAGCGGGGAGTGGTGGGGAGAGAGTGGGTACCCCTTCTAAAGCGAGAGAGCAAATAGGTCTGTCCTTGTCTAACGCACTGTGAAACTTCTCTGTCGGTAAAATAGTGTAAAACTTGTCTTTCAATAGCTAATTTAGTTTTTCAAAAAAATATTCCACATTTTTAGGTATATTTGTTTCTTCCTGGTCTCAAATTACTCATAAAACTTTTCTTTAGCGCGCTACAATGCCTAATTTTCAATTTTATTGTTACCAAAAAATTACAAGAATTTATGATTTTTATGAAAATTATTTTTTATAATTTTGAGAAACCGAGTTTGTAGCGCGCTTCAGCACAGTCAAAAGAGTAAATTTAATCTCTACAAAAAAGTTCATATTCCTAATAGTTTGGAAGATAAACTTGAATGAGTGTTTGAGCCGCTCAATGCATCCCCTTAAACCGTTATTCACCACTTCACAGTTTAGTGATTCGGCATTCGAGAACCAATGTTTATTTTGAGGTTTTTCCTTGTAAGCCCATTCTCCCGTGGAGAAGTCCACGACAACATGAGCATCTTGTAGGAAATCAAGTCCCAAAATAAAATCGCTCAACAAGGAAGGCATCCATAGTGTGTCAACTATAGTTGTCTTCCCCTGAAGAAATATCGGGATCTTGGCGGACTCAATTACTTTACATGTGTAATTGTTGCCAACGGTAACTCTTATGGGTTCTATTTTATTGGCTTGTATACCAATTGAATTAAACAATTCAATGGCTACTTTGCCTGCAAACGTGCATGAGGCTCCCGAGTCCACCAGCGCACGCAGCTTTTCCCCTTGTACGGTGATCGTGGTGTAGAATGCTAGTTTCCTAGATCTATCGCCAAACGTCGTAGTTACTATATCAGTAATATCACCGACCGGTAACTTATCGACCGATTGATCATCGTTCGAATTTTCGGTAGCAAGCAACCACTCGAGCGCTTGTGTCCTCTGAGTGTTTGTTTACATTCTCCGTCTCCAACATAACATGTTGGTCTGAGAAGTCGCGGGAGCGATAATTATGGTTAATATTCACACATTGCTGTACTGAATATTCGTCAACATAATTATCCGGGATTATATTATCTTGGTTTTCACCTAAGATTTTCGGTATTATGTTTTTCCGCTCTTGGAGTGTCGTAATATTCTCGGGAAATTTTACGAACTCCTCTTGGCGTTTTTTGAACAGCATTTAGGGCACTCCGCTGTAGAAACCCCTTTGCTGCCATATCGGTAACAGAACATTGTTCTCTGCTCTTTAGACGCACTCCAACCGTGCCCAGCTTTCCCGCAATTAAAGCAGGTAGCGCTCGGGCCCGGTTGTTTACGTTTTGAGCCCTGCCGGCTGTTATTGTTGCCAGCTGCCTTATCTAACGAAGGTTTTGACTTGGAACTGGTTCCTTATCGGTTCCTTGTTGATTTGAAGGCTTTCAAATGCTCTTCGTTATCATTCGAATCCTCCGTTGTTGATTCGTCGGTATCAGAGCTGGATATTTTATCCACTTCTAGGGCACGCACACCGTGTCGCCTAGACTCTCGGGATCTTCCATGACTGCAGGTATACGCCAACTCAGGAACTAAGCTTTCCTGAGGCGCGGCAGGTGGACGGTATTTTAATGACGGCCTATAAGCGGCTTCGAAATTGAGCGCCAACCGCTCGAATTCTCGATATGTCATGTACTTGTGTATAGCAATGCCTCTTCTATACACCGGTAGCATATTCTTGTGCGCGTTAGAGATTCGGCTCCAATCCGATCTTTCTCTGCCTATTTTCCGAATATACGACTGTATAGTCTGCAAATAGGCTCGCACAGGTTCGTTAGCACCCTGACTTCTTGTTAGAAGCTCAGTCTCCAGTTCTTCCTCCCATGTTTGTGATCTGAAATAAGACCTTAAGGCGTACTTAATGTCAGATCAGGTTGAGAATTCGTTATCCTCAAACCACATCCTCGCCACACCTGTTAGGATGTGGGGAAAGACGTCGACAAGATCGGAATCTCTTACCCTGAGAAGGTTCAGAACGGCATCGGTTCGAGAAATAAAACTCTCAACCGCCTCCGTTCCATCGCCCGCAAAGGTTAAGTTTGACCTCTGGAGAGATTCGAGAACACGCCAACGGGGCATACAGTCATCCCCTTGACCGGTAAATTTTCCAGGTTTTCCCTTCAGGATTCTCGTCCTGTAGGCCCTGTAACGTAGGGGTCAGCCACCTCGCCGAACCAAAGTAGATCGCACGCGTCCGTGTGCAATACCGGTAGTATTGCACATTGTTGACGCCAGGAATTCCTTTCCGGAAATGCGTTAAAACTTAGGCGTCGGCCGTGGATGTGGAGACTTTTTGGTCGTCATGTGTCGAAAGATCATGGCGCTACTGACGACACATGACCTATTAAGCTTCCTACATATATGCGAGTTCCGGGACCCCCAAGTCGAGTCTTATTCTGTGCAAGCTTAGCCGCTGTCGCATCATCCGCGTTCCAAGGTCGTAACTCTAGTGTTCGTTCCACGGGAGCAGAGTACTCCACCGTATTCTAACAAATCTCTTGCCCAGTCGCCGTGTACTGGTAGTTAAGTCTAGTATAATTCAATCCGAACCAAGTCGTGTAGAATTTGTCGCGAGTGTACATCTTTCAGTCGTGCCTAACCGGTACCGTTCTGGAAGACAAACACAACTACTACGAACTGATCATAATTAATTAAGTGCGAGAAATCCACAACCATAGGAGAGTCTAGTCTCTCCAATAGTTGTGACAAATAGTAAATAATCCTGCGAATGCTGATCTAGCATAATTAGCGTTTACTGTAAGTATAATTGTAATACCTGAAAACACAAATTTTTGTGTCAAACTTGCTGTTCCAACGTATGTTTATACATACTATCATTCACCCTGAATCTTGCCAACTCATTACATTCTTACCGCTTGGAGTGTAATACTTTAGTATACTGTACTGTGAGTCGCAAAGCTCAGTCGGCGTTTCTACTGACCCAGACAGTAGTGTCAAGTCAGCCGAAACTCGACCGATAGGCGGCTACGACTACCCAGTACGTAAAAAATCTGGCGACAGCGGTGGGATTTCGCAGGAAATTCTGCTCCCATAGAATTTCCGCAGGGTGTGAACAGTTATTTTGACATAGTTTCATTCACAATTTTCTACTAACTTCCTATATAAAATGGCTTTTACCCCTACACGATCACCACCCGGACCTCCACCTCTTCCACCCGCTAACGGTAGCCACCGTGGAAATGTGTCCGGTTATTTAAATGTTTCCAACGGAATTTGCTCTCCCCGAGGAGAGGTATTAATCCAACTCCAAACAGTACCATCCTATAATGGCTCCCGCGACGATCTGGGACCTTTTATAGAAAATTTAGAGAACATTTATTCTACCTAGTCGGACGCTGCTCGTCAGGAATTCGTTCCTTTAGTATTGGCCAAGTTAGTCGGTTCTGCTCGTGTGAGCGTTACTGGTAAACGATTCCCTACCGTCAAGGACTTGATCACTCACTTACGACGAAAATTTCAACCTCCCCGGACTTTTATAGATTTGGTCACACAATGTGGAAAATTAGCTATGCGTCCTAATGAAGCCTTAGGTTCGTATGTAGATCGAGGTGAACGCCTGAAAGCCGACCTTGATGCCGCTTATGAAAACAAATACGGGTCAGAATCGCTCGTCCTGATACAGGAGCCCAATGATCGGGAGTTTCTGGAAGTATTCATGGATGGATTAGCTCCAGAATATTACACTCCCGTGTATTCCAGAAACCCCCGAAATCTACAAGAGGCTTGCGACTACGCGCGCTTACGGGAGTTCGGTATAGAGAGAAGAGAAGCCTTCGATCACTCCAATTATCCTCCTTATTCCCAGAATCCAAGTGCCTATCAACCTTCCTCGTACTATTCCTCATATCCTTCCCCTCATCCTTCTCAATACCCTCCGTTCCCCCGCTATCCTCAACCTCCACCGGCACCGAGACCTAATGGTTATCCACCTCCTTCCGATCAACACTATTGATCACGACCCCCTAGACCTCCACAGTCAGAGCCTTACGATCCAGAACTCACCTGTGGACGGTGTCGAAGGATTGGGCATAGAGCATCCAGCTGTTGAACTTCTCCTGCATATCCTTCCACTACTCATGTTCCTACTACTGCAGTAATGGAGGCTGTCGAAGAGACCGGTGATTTAAACTACGATCAGGTTCGCCCGGACGACGCATCGACGAACCAATCATAGAAACCGCGTCCGTTCAAATTTTAACTCCACCCCAGAAAAAGAGAAAAGACCCGCCACCGGTACCCACCATTTTGAGCTATTCACCTCACGCTACTTTGGTACTCAAGAAAGTTCCCCAACTGAGCTACTCGAATGGAGAATTTTTGGTGGATACTGGCCCGCACATTAACATCATAGTGTATAATGCCCTTCGGGAGGATATTGGCCTCGAATACCCCGATTTCCCGGCCCTACGAGGTCTCACAGGACAACTGGACGTAGTAGGATCGGTAACCCTTACCATCGATGAGGAACCTCATAGATTCCAAGTCATAGAAGACTTTGACCTCCCTTACACCGAAGTTCTGGGGATGCCCTTCCTCAACCAAACCGAGGCACAGATCTCCCTGTTACATCGGACCTTGGTTACCTCTAGTAAACCAGTGAGGCCTCTATCATTCAAAAATAGTGACGAACTCTTAAGTATAAGAGAAGGGTGTCCTAGGGTCGACGCCGCTCATCACCCTCCTCAGTCCCTTAACGTTACCATAAGCCCCCTTTAACATCACCTCCTGAGGAAGACTCTCCAACTACTCTTCCCTACCTAGGCGAAGACCCTAGACGACAGTTGCCCTACGAAGACACTGGACATGGAATCGAACCTTTAAAATCTCAGGAAAGGACTACAGCCTTGGAAGCCCTTTTCCTCAAACCACCTCCGAAAGATCCAGACGCTCAAGCCGTGATTAAGACCTTAGTTCATGAGTATTCTGACATATTCTATTTGACTGGAGATCGACCTGACACTGAGAACAAGGCTGATGTTTACCACGAAATAGATACCCCGGGAGGCACAGCCTTCAAGATCCGACAGTACCGAATTGAAGAAACATTACATTCTGAGGTACAGAGCCAGGTCAATGTACTTCTAGAGAACGGCATAGTGGTCCCTTCCTCATCGCCCTACAATTCTCCGCTGTGGATTGTACCAAAGGCTCCCGACTCCCAAGGAAAGAAACGGTGGCGCCTAGTTACCGGCTTCCGTCGACTGAACGAACAAACCGTAGGAGATTCCTACCCTTTGCCTATCATTGTGGACATCTTGAATAAACTAGGCGGATCTAAGTATTTTTCTATTTTCGATTTGCCCAGTGGATTCCACCAAATTCACCTTCATCCCCGGGATCGACATAAAAATGCATTCTCTACGCCCTTTGGACATTACGAGTACACACGAATGCCCTTTGGACTCAAAAATGCCCCCGCCACCTTCCAGCGCCTTATGGATCGAGTCTTACAGTGACTCCAAGGACAGGAACTTTTTGTATATCTTGACGATATTATTGTATTTTCTGCCACACTCTCTGAACACATCGAAAAGTGCAAGCGCTTATTCAGCATAATTCGACAATACGGTCTCAAGCTACAATCGGAAAAGTGTGCCTTCCTAAGACAACAAATCACCTATTTAGGCCATCTTATCAACCCGAATGGCGTCCAGCCCCTTCCCTCCAAGGTGGAGGCTGTACGAAAATTTCCAGTACCTACCAACCCCAAAAACATCAAACATATTCTAGGATTAGCCGGTTATTACCGACGCTTTATTCCAAATTTTGCTCAAAGAGCCAAACCCCTGACTCAACTGCTCAAGAAAGGTATCACCTTTACTTGGAACAAGGAGGCCCAGGCCAGCTTTGGAGACTTACGAGCTTGCCTATGCGAAGCTCCAGTATTGGCCTATCCAGATTTCCAGCTCCCTTTTATCATCACCTGCGACGCTTCTGAATTTGCCATAGGGGCCATCCTCAGTCAAGGAAAACTTGGACACGATCGACCTATAGCATACTCATCTCGTACGCTTACCGACCCTGAAACTCGATATTCTACTTCCGAGAAAGAAGGACTAGCTGCTGTTTATGCTATTAAACAGTTCCGTCATTACGTGTACGGAAGAAAATTCACTCTCGTCACCGACCACCAACCTCTCGTTTGGCTCAGCAAAGCAAACGACCCCACCAACCGTATCCAAAGATGGAAACTCTGTTTAGAGGAGTTCGACTATGAAATCATCTATAAGAAAGGAGCAACTAACTGCAATGCCGACGCTCTATCACGGAATTCGGTGCCGATGGCTCTGCCTGTGTTCCGCGATGACCCCAGTTACCTTCCCCATCAAAAACAACTTCCGGTGGACACACAATCAATTGGTGCCCGTCTGAGAAGCCGTCGCCGGGAGGAAGCCGCTCCCCCTATTAATTATGCCGATTGGACTCTTCCACCGATCTCGAGACTTCTACAGAAGTTCACCCCTTACCCAATATCGACTCCAGGCCCCCTACAAGCATGTTACCAACCCTGATGGAAGAAACGACTCTCCCCGACGACACCAACTCGGAAAATCCTCTGGAAGACTTCTCTGAGGAACCCAGTGTTCTCGGAGATTCGTTCGAGGCAGAATGTACCCCACTGACCACCGAACAATGTTCTATTATTAGCGAATTGAGTTCTAGCCAAGAAGAAATCCATAAACTTTTGGCTTCCCTCCACAACGAGCAATCATCGGACGAAGATACCGATTCCGATGAGGAATCCGATGCGGACCCGTGTTTAACACCTACCGTAACATCTGAACCCCTGAACTTTACTCTCCCCTCGCCTGCTAAAATAAAACCCATAGGACGCTCCACTTGGATACCTAGTGATTTTAAAAAACCCGAAGGTGAACAATCAGGCTCCGACGCCGAGTCGGAAATCACCGTAGTGGATGCTACCCAAAACAAAACCCTACCACCCCCTCAATACGATCCATCCCTAGACCCTGGTCTTAACCGTATTGAACCCAATCCGATCTGAGAAGAATTCCCCTTTCACTCCCCCCCCGAACCTCATGAAATGTAAAATAGAAAGCTCCGCGTATGTTCTATGCCACAGGCCCAGCAACATTGTCCATCTGATCGCATCTGACTGTTCCTTTCAAGACCCCATTAGCCAAATGCTCATAGAAACTGGAAGAATCGATCTGAAAACCATAAAAAATCATCCTTTTCCTCTCCAGTCTATTTTAACCTTTCCCTACAAAACCACCAATATCATCCTGGTCATCACCCATACCCGCGAATTAATCCCCGCCAGCGACGAAGAAATTCAACATTCTCTGAAAAAGCTAAAAGATTTTGTTCGCGAGAATAATATTATAAGGTTCAGCATCGGTCCGTATAAAGGTCCGTTCACACATAGCAGGTCCGTCACCGTACCGTATCCGTACCGTGACCGGATAAAAAAATTATTCAATACATTTCTTAAGGAAGCATGCAAACTTATCCGTATCCGATCAGTTACAGGACGGACGGTATCGGCCTTAAGAAATGTATTGAATAATTTTTTTATCCGATCACGGTACGGATACGGTACGGTGACGGACCGGTTAAGTGTGAACGGACCTTAAACTCGGAACCACTCGGCTGACGTCGCGTTATTTGACCTTCGTCTTTTCCCTTGCGTTCCACGATGACGATGTCGAAATCACTATCTGCACTGGTGAAGTTGTGACTCCTCCAGTTCAGATGAGAAGACACATCATTCTGGAGTATCATGGAGGCTTAGTTGAGGTCCTAAGGGAGTGACCAAGACATATCATAGGATTAGGGAACATTATAATTGGCCCGGTCTCCATAAGGACGTTCAGAGCATTGTACGATCCGGCGATAGCTGTCAACGGCAGAAACTGGTTCGCGTAAAACCCAAACTACCAATGCTTATAACTGACACCCCCTGTGCCCCCTTCGATAAGGTAGCCTTAGATACCGTAGGCCCTTTTCCTATTACACTCTCCGGGAATTTACATGTTTGAACCATGCAGTGCAATTTGACTAAATTCTGCATTGCTGTCGCAATACCCAATATTCGCGCCGCTACCATTGCTGACGCAATTTCAAGACACTTTGTTGCGCAATTCGGACTTCCGCGTGCCATTCTCACGGATCGAGGCACCAGCTTTTTAGGAAAATTACTCAAAGGCGTAACCTTTCTTTTCAAAATCAAACATCTGACTACCTCCGGTTATCGACCCCAGACCAATGGATCCCTAGAAAGAAGTCATCTGGTATTCACTGAATACCTAAAACATAACATCAACCAATACTCGGACTGGGATTTATTCATCCCCTTCGCCATGTTCTCCTATAATACTTCTGTGCACGAAGCTACAGGGTTTACGCCATATGAATTAGTTTATGGGCGCAAGGCTCAGTCCCCCGTCTCCGCCTATGCGATCGAGGAGCTATTAACCTATGACGCATACGCACAGGAGCTGGCTCAGCAGTTAACCAGGCTTCACACTTTAGCCCGAGAAAGCGAAATCCAAGCTAAAGAAAAATCTAAGGAATATTACGATCGGATTTGGCCTATGTCCTACGAGAACCTAGAAAACATAAACTAGACTCCCAGTATATCGGGCCATATATTATAGATTCGATCAACGATAAGCACAACGCTATCCTCATAACTGACTCTGGATTTCCCATCACTAAACATCTGGACAAATTTAAACCTGCCTCCACACCCCCCTTCCCTACACCCACCTCTACTAACCACGAAATCTAATGCATGTACGACTTTCTTTTTATAGAACGACTCCTGCAGTATAATTCGTGTTCACTAACGACTCCTGCAGCATAATTAGCGTTTACTAGCGACTCTTGCAGCATAATTAGTGGTCACTGAGGTAGTGTGCAATTTGACCCAAAAAATTTGGGGCAGTGAGGGCTGCTCTATGTAATCTATGAATATGGTGGTAATTAACCGGAAGTCGTCGAGGGTAGTGCGCAGAAATTGTGCGCAGAGATCTTGTGTTCAGGTAATGTCAGATGTGTCAAACCGGCAGTCAGAAATAGGTTATCAAATATTGTAGAAATAGCAGGATGAATACAATGATTGATCTAAATACGAGTGGAAATATCTATCATCTAAATATCAGATAAGTGTTGATTTATTAGAATATGCGCGCGTGTGTGCGTGTATATATATAAAATTATGTTACTTTGTGAGAACTTTTCTGTTTTCAGATAAAATAACTTACTATAATATAGGAAGGAGTGGAATATGCCTAATTGAAAGATTAATTGATTGAGAACGGTATCACAAATACTCCTTTCTCTGTAAAAATGAAGGTATGCTGCGATATCTTAGTGTTATTATTATTCACTGTACCAACTACACTGCATTACAATGAGTGAACTAAATGTTTCATAAAATAATGCCTTCACTTTACGTTTTATATTATCTAACGTAATCGTATACTGAATTGATCGTTATCTCTAAGCAATTATAATATTTAAAATGTTGTGAAGCGTTACGGTTGGGGTTATACTTATGTCAATCATTATATAAATTAGTGTACACTGAGGCCACTTCCAAGCAAAGTTTAATTACCTGTAGTGTCCTTTATTGTAATCTGTTTTATAACAACTGTAACAGCAATGAAGAAATTCTATCAATTATATTCATTTAAATTTATATACTGAAGGGTAAATAGTATATTTGAGGATAAACTATTAAAATTGTCTGCTTGATATAGCTTCGCTTTTTCATTAATATGACCTCTTCATTTCAGTATAATCTTCGTGAATACATGAATCATTATTTTGAACACTTAACTATTGCAAAATTTATTAATTTGAATAATCCACTGCACATTGACATCAGTTTATAAGCTAATAGCATACTCTATTATTTTACTTAATTGATTATAATAATACCTATATGATAATGTGCATGGATTACTTTCGAATAAAATATGTATATAAGAGAGAGATATATTCTAAATTTTCATTTATTTATTTAATTTTAATATTTACAGCTTAGTAAAAGATGAGATAAGAGGTAACTGAAGAGAGATTTATTACTTACGTTGACTTTCTTGAAATACCAATTTCATTGGTCGTATTAAAAAAGTCTTGATAACACAATCATCCGAAATCAATATTCTTGAACAGGAGTTTGGCCTCTACGTTATACTTTACATAAAACTTGGATAATGGTAAGTATTACAATATACCAATGGCAAGTATATATAAAATAACTAAGGAGACTTTATACATTAAACCCTCACTTATTAATTTACTTTTCATGTGTTTACAGCTCAAGATAAATTCCAGAAACACGGTAGTGTCTCGAAGACAAGTACTAATTGTACTTTCCGTTCAAAATAATTCACTTAAAATTGCTTTTAAATTATCAATACTGGGTAACAGATGATAATATATTAAATATGAGCAGTTTTCCTTCTTTGTTATTAAAAGTAACATTATATATACGAGATATTAAGGACGAGTGAAGCGGACAAGTTTAACAGTCAGCCATGTTATCAACAATTACATATCAGTTTAATATTAATTTCAGTCTTAACAGGTACACAATTATTTAAAATTTTACAATTTGTTGTAATTTAATAGTAACAAGCCTTTTTCGATTCCCTCGGTTATTTTCTGTATTTTCAAAGGAATTATATTCTCAAATTGAAAATCTAAAAATTAGTAACACTTT
The DNA here is from genome assembly GCF_024137725.1 of Prorops nasuta. NCBI lineage: Eukaryota > Metazoa > Arthropoda > Insecta > Hymenoptera > Bethylidae > Prorops > Prorops nasuta. The sequence continues at coordinate 348,050 of NW_027116817.1, read as the reverse complement.
AGATCTTTATCATTTAAACATAAAAAATTTGTTTACCTTCATCATTTTTGATTAGTTTCTTAATATCGTTTCTTAATTTTTCATTTTTTAAAACGGAAGTATTTATAAAATTATTAATAATTTGTAATGTATTATTTTCTGAATCACTTGTGAAAATACATTTATCTAGCATAGACCATCCACCTTGATCGTCCAAGAGCCATTTTTTATTGATATTTGATAATTTTCGCTTGTTCACGATATTCTTTCCATGTCCTCTATTTATTTGTGAAACTTCAATGCTATATATTTTTATGATTTCAATCAATTTTTCTGAAAATGAATTTCTTATTAGACATATAAAAAACGTTAATGATTGCAGTTTTTATCAAATTTCATGTTTATGCACATTTTTTTAGTATAAATTTTAAGTAGTATATACGAGTTTTCTGAAAGGCTGTTGGAAATAAATTATTTATTCTTACCCGAAATTAAATACTTTAATTTCGTGAATATCAATAATAATGTATGAAATTCTAATTAACTGCGAAAGTCTTACTTTCACCCTATTTTTCGCTTGTACATTATGAGCCCTAGAAAAATGTGTACTTTACCGTTTTCTTACAACAGATATGTCACAAGCTCATATTGGTAATCATAGCATTAAATTTAGGAATAGAGGATGAGTATATATACATCATTAGTATATTTACTGCTTATACTTACCAACAAAATTGCTTAAAGCCGGGTGAGAGTTCATTTTCTCATTTAATGTTTCATGATACCTTTCCTGACAGTTATTTGTGGAATCCTTCAAACGATAAATTGAAAAAATTTGTACGCCTATCGCTTCAGCCAATAATTTTTGAAATATTTGAAAAAATGTTCAAAATATTGAAAGAGTATTGGATCTTCTGCTGTTCTATTTACAATGATATCGAATTCTTGTTGAATAAAATGTGATGGCAAAAGAGCCAAATTACAAATTTTTCTAAATAGGACAATAGTTTTTATATGTAACTGATTGCTATTTTTCGTTTTTTCGAATATTTGATATCTTCGGGCTTTCTTTGTCAAACTCTATTATAATTAGAAAAAGATAACAATATATATTACTGTGTCTTTTTATAATAAAAATGGATACAAAAGAAAACAAACTTGGACAAAATGAAAATAACATCCCGTAATGTGGCAGCTATGGAACACTGCTCTAATTGCGTTATGCAAACCAATTTCAAAGTCGCAAATGCAATGAAGAGGCTCTAAACGTTTCATAATTTTGGCTTTAATAAATTCAAAAATTTCAACATAAGTCCTTTCCAATTTATTTGACAATAGGACCCATATAATTGGCACGAACTGCGACATTATTATAAAAGCAATATAAATATAAAGTTAACTTTCAATCATACACAGGGTAGGTTACTTAAGACGTTCCAAAACATATATATCATGCAAATTTTTACCTCTGTAGCATTGAAAGTTATTTATTGTTTCTAAAGGACAATGCATTTCTTTGATATTGTGTAAAAGAAATGTCTATTTGCATTCAGGTTTAGTTTTAACAAAAAATTGCAGGGATATATTAGTTTTTATGTCCAAGCTCTGTAACGTTTTAAATACCTCACTCTGTATAAATTATTAATTAAATGGAGAAAATACTTGTATAAAGGGTGTATATATTTTAATTTGTTCCCAACAAATATCTGAAGAGAGGATATACAGAATAAATAAAAATATTTCAACTAAAAGTTGTTTGACATCGGGGGAGGACATAAGCTAGGTCATATCAATATGATCAATCTTTCTGTCGGAATAGCTTCATCCTGAAACGTCATTTTAATGCTACATGAAATTTCTCTTGAGTTTTTCAACCGGTAGCCCTAATTTTTGTATTGCATATTCCTGTCGATCTCAAGAGCTTTGTAATACACTATGCAAATGTAGCATTTCGCCCAGTTGTTTACTGTTTCAAATTATAATGAGAGGAACAACTACATATATTTAAAGCGGTTGTGCATACAACTTTAACCAAAAACACATATTGATATATGCAAACCGAGCCAACACTATCCAGAGTGGTTTTTAAGAAAATTATATCATATTGTTAACATTTTAATAAAATAAAAACTTAATGTTATCATATTGAAAGTCTTTGTGATAACATACTCTTTAAGACTACACAACATCGAAAGTTATCAAAATGGTCACACTAAGTTACCATTTGTTGAAAATGTTAACAATATGATTTCATTATTCGACACATTGCTTTCAGCAGTGTTGGCTAAAAAATCAGATTGAAATAACCATAAGTGAACGACTGGATAAGATGCTACATTCATATAGTGTTTTAAAAATTTGTAGAGAAAACCTACAAGAATATGCAATACGAAATTGAGTATATCAATTGCAAAACTCGAGGAGATCTCCCTGTAGCATTTCATAGACTTGTCAAAGGCAAGCTAGTGCAACCATCTTATATACCCCCCGTGGTAACACAACTATTTTGTAAACAAATTGCCATGATTTCTATATAATTTGAGATATTTCTCTGGAGCGAATTAAATATATACGGACTGCATGCACCTTTTCCTTATATTTAGCCATAATAGTTAGCAATTGGTTGGCGTGTTTGACTTTAGGTGTCGACTTAAATGTCCCATCAATAGAAAATATTGTGCAACTTTCGAATTTCTTAACAAATTTTGTATCTGCTAACATTACTGAAACACTTTTGGCATTATGCTCATACTGAAAGAATGTGATCTTATGTTTTTCTCCTTTGAAATAAAATTTCATTAATGTTTTCCATTCTTTTCGGCTCATTACAGTTTCGCACAGTCTTAATATCTTAGGATTTTTTACTATTTTTGTTCTATTCCAATTATATAGAGTACGTCTAATTTTTTTGAACGGTAAATTTTCAGCTTTGGAAGGGTTTCTACAAAAAAGCAAACTGCAATAGCAAAATTGGGCCAAATGACGCCAATATGACTAGATTTATGGTCAAAAAGACGTCAAAATGACTAATTGTGCTGGGAAAATGTAAAACAAAATTATTCTTTACTTTATGGCAACAGAGTCATATATTTTTTTAGGCGTACCTACGCCTGTACTCAAAGCTTTTAATAATTCTTGCCGAAATTGTGCGGTTTCAGCGAAACAAACAGGTTTATCATGATTATGCTCCTTGACAGCATTAAATTGATTATTTTTCAGTTGTGCGGTAGCTGAGCAATTTTTATTCTCACACCTTAAATATCTATATACAAATTTTTGACAGTGTTTAATTATTTTTCAAGAGATATAAAAAAATTGACAAACTGATAATTAAATGCGCAAACATTTGGTTTTAAAGTTAAATTAATGTAATAATCTAACAACTGTAGATGAAACGAAATGTACTTACGTTATATTATCTCCTTTTTTATTCAAATATAAATGCTTTTTATAATATATATATCCATCAGGATATAATACTGTAGGCATCATTTTCTTAGGATTATCCATTTTGCCAAACCAAATAAATGTACGAAGAGATTTTTATAAAAACAATAGATAACCAGACATTAGACTTTTTTGTTTCAGAAATACCTTGGGATAACGCCTAATACGAAACCTACAGAGTTATATATAAACACTAAACCTAAAGTATGGATAAACCCGTTTGAATATCTTGAAACAAGCTTTTAAGGAACAATAAAAAATAATACATACTTTTGATTATTTGTAAAAATCTATTTGGTAGCTCAAATGATTTAACTTTGGAAGAAATAATGAAAGATATAAAGTAGACCTATAGTTTTTTAAATGGAGATTTACATTTTTTATTGATTCTTGTAATCTGTCTCATGGGCTCTAAAATACTATATAAATTTATCTCTTTATCAAACATCAATCAATAGATGAATTTTGAATTGATATATAGATTTAATATGGTGAATATTATTAGTTATCACGTACATTATGATTTAAAATCGAAATTATATGTATATGAATCAATTTGATAAAATGAAATCAAACTTTTGTTAAACAGTACAAAATAGGAAGTACCATTTAAAAAATTCAAGATAACGTTTATATGATTTTTAAAGGACCTTTCAAAATCCAAACAGTATAGCATCATCTTATACCTTTTTGGAGTCAACTTTTATCTCGAAGATTTTCATATGAAGTATATGTCAAAGTATTGCGACGTTCCAAATTTAAACAACTCAGCCTGCTTACTGGTGTAAGAATTAAATTTTGCAGCTATTTCGAAACTGTAAGAATGTGTAATAAATAGAACTTATCGCCAATCATAATAATGGAAAACCTGTTGATTAAAAAATAATCACAATTTCGATATCGGATATATTAATTTCAATAAATATATAAAGGTGTACTGACATTCCAAAAGTCTTATGCGGCACAGTTGACTAAGATCCAGTTTTATAAATCACTTGATTCCTGGCTTTAAGTATGTGAGTGATTCCTTTTAGATGAGACGAGAATAAAATTATTCCTTGCTTAAGTATGTTAAATAATATTAATACACACATATTCCAAACCCTTATATAAAGAATATATATTTCATCTATAAATAGTTTCGATGAAACCTTCAAAACCGGCGAGGAATATAATTTTTAAAAATTAACGTTAGGAACTAAAGTGCATTAATATTTCTGCAGAAACGAATGCAATAGATTATCGTGAAGTCCAATTAAGTATAATGAATAGCTTTCTCTTTCAATTTTAATATATCATTATTCCGGTTCCGTTGTACTATTACAGTCTTAACCATCACAGAAAATGTCTACGACTTCAATTAATGAAAAAATTGAAAACAATCTTAAACTAAAGAGCCAGTAAAATGTTGACAATTATGAATAAAATTAAAAGAAAAATTAAATAAAAGGATTCACAAAGCTTTATAATCAACATGAAAGGCTAAGTACCATTTGTTAACACTAGATTTTCCAGACCAGTCAAAATGACTGATTTTACAATTTCAGCTCAAAACTTCTACTTTATGTTAATATTTTTTTCCAAAAATGTTAACTAGAATTTTCTAGCTAAAATTAGAGAATCAGTTTTGTGAAGTTATATTACCTCATATGTAGTTGAAAAAAAAATATTTTTCATTATTGGTCACTTATACCGGTATTAATTAAAATGACTGATTTCGATAGAAATAGGTATATTTAAATTGCTGGTAAATCCAGTATTAATCAAATGTCGAAAAAGAGAGAGCTACTGCAATTTGCACAATTAAAATCAGTGCAACATTTATATAGATTATTCACTTTAAATTAAATATTTCTTTAACATCTAGATTCCAATATTTTGCTTAATCTTACGTTAATTCGAAAACAGTGCTTAAGTAAAAGTGCGAAGAAAAGGATATTAATTAAAAGTATAAAAGATCGCATTGACTTATATTAATATATAAGTATATTCTGCCTATTCCTTATTAAAATTAACAATTAGCCTTATACTTCATGCGCAAAATGATAATTTCATTTCACATAATTAAGTGCTTATATTACATCAAAATAAAAGGCCTGTTACTATTAAATTACAACAAATTGTAAAATTTTAAATAATTGTGTACCTGTTAAGACTGAAATTAATATTAAACTGATATGTAATTGTTGATAACATGGCTGACTGTTAAACTTGTCCGCTTCACTCGTCCTTAATATCTCGTATATATAATGTTACTTTTAATAACAAAGAAGGAAAACTGCTCATATTTAATATATTATCATCTGTTACCCAGTATTGATAATTTAAAAGCAATTTTAAGTGAATTATTTTGAACGGAAAGTACAATTAGTACTTGTCTTCGAGACACTACCGTGTTTCTGGAATTTATCTTGAGCTGTAAACACATGAAAAGTAAATTAATAAGTGAGGGTTTAATGTATAAAGTCTCCTTAGTTATTTTATATATACTTGCCATTGGTATATTGTAATACTTACCATTATCCAAGTTTTATGTAAAGTATAACGTAGAGGCCAAACTCCTGTTCAAGAATATTGATTTCGGATGATTGTGTTATCAAGACTTTTTTAATACGACCAATGAAATTGGTATTTCAAGAAAGTCAACGTAAGTAATAAATCTCTCTTCAGTTACCTCTTATCTCATCTTTTACTAAGCTGTAAATATTAAAATTAAATAAATAAATGAAAATTTAGAATATATCTCTCTCTTATATACATATTTTATTCGAAAGTAATCCATGCACATTATCATATAGGTATTATTATAATCAATTAAGTAAAATAATAGAGTATGCTATTAGCTTATAAACTGATGTCAATGTGCAGTGGATTATTCAAATTAATAAATTTTGCAATAGTTAAGTGTTCAAAATAATGATTCATGTATTCACGAAGATTATACTGAAATGAAGAGGTCATATTAATGAAAAAGCGAAGCTTTATCAAGCAGACAATTTTAATAGTTTATCCTCAAATATACTATTTACCCTTCAGTATATAAATTTAAATGAATATAATTGATAGAATTTCTTCATTGCTGTTACAGTTGTTATAAAACAGATTACAATAAAGGACACTACAGGTAATTAAACTTTGCTTGGAAGTGGCCTCAGTGTACACTAATTTATATAATGATTGACATAAGTATAACCCCAACCGTAACGCTTCACAACATTTTAAATATTATAATTGCTTAGAGATAACGATCAATTCAGTATACGATTACGTTAGATAATATAAAACGTAAAGTGAAGGCATTATTTTATGAAACATTTAGTTCACTCATTGTAATGCAGTGTAGTTGGTACAGTGAATAATAATAACACTAAGATATCGCAGCATACCTTCATTTTTACAGAGAAAGGAGTATTTGTGATACCGTTCTCAATCAATTAATCTTTCAATTAGGCATATTCCACTCCTTCCTATATTATAGTAAGTTATTTTATCTGAAAACAGAAAAGTTCTCACAAAGTAACATAATTTTATATATATACACGCACACACGCGCGCATATTCTAATAAATCAACACTTATCTGATATTTAGATGATAGATATTTCCACTCGTATTTAGATCAATCATTGTATTCATCCTGCTATTTCTACAATATTTGATAACCTATTTCTGACTGCCGGTTTGACACATCTGACATTACCTGAACACAAGATCTCTGCGCACAATTTCTGCGCACTACTCTCGACGACTTCCGGTTAATTACCACCATATTCATAGATTACATAGAGCAGCCCTCACTGCCCCAAATTTTTTGGGTCAAATTGCACACTACCGTCACTGAGCGACTCTTGGTTATGAGTAGCGTTTACTCGTTTACTAGTGACTGTTTGTGATGATTAGAATTTACTATCGATTATTCTAGAGACTATTCAATCTCCCTTACTTCCACGGTCAGTCTAACCGGAACAGCCAACTCGAACCCTTGAAGGACGATACGGCCAAACGACCGCCGAAGGAAACCGCTGAGGAACTCTGGGCTATATATATATAAGAAGGAGAGAAGAAAGAAGACGATTTGCAGAGGGAAACCAGAACCAACATATAGTTTTACATTCCTGAATCCTTATATCCTAATTATACATCTATTCTTTGCTCCAAATCTTATCCGTGCCATCCAGGCACTTCCTATAGCCAATACAGGACGAGATGTTCGAGGTCCGCCCGGAAAAGCCCTTCTCTTGCCTTACCCGACAAATTCCTCCAGAATCCCGAACCCCAAAAACCCAGACGCAGGACACTGTTTCTCACCGAACCGCTGCAACCCCTCTCTTCCTTAAACCCAGTCCCTCCCCTTTCTCGACATCTGGAAACCCCATAGGATCGGATGCAAGGGAAATACTCCATAAATAAACACCAAAGAATTCCTTTTAGTTATCATATATTGTTACAATTGGTTTTCTTTAATAATAATGTTACTTAAGCCTAACTAAATCTAGGCCAGCCCGTGCCACTCCAGCACCTCCTGCTCCGTCAAATCTGGATCCCAGCCACTCCACGGGTCCTCCACCTGAAGGTTTATCCGCTCCCAACGGCTGTCTTGGAGCCACCGCAGGCCCCACCAGTCGAAGTCCTCCCGGAAGGACCACGTTTCCAGTTCCCTTTCGCCAATCCATGCATTGACCCTCCGGTCGGACTCCCTTTCCCGCCTTATCTCTCGCATCCCCGCCAGGTCCAAAACTACCACTAAAGTTATAAACGGATTATTAGCAAACGCCATAATCTATCACGGGAGCTTGGAAGATAATATCTTTCAACCCACTTACCAAATCGGGTACATATTGATACCCCGCCGGCGAACCTTACTCCTTTGGACCCAAGGTGGGCGTTATTGTTTCTCCTCACCATCTCGTGCTTCACTTCCTCTTCCCTTGAAACTTTCTTTTCCTCCTTTCCTTCTTCTTTGTTATAACCCTGCCACGCTTTACGGCCCCAAAAATTTAAACAGAACAATATCGCTCCTTCTCAATACCTCACTTTTATACCAAATTTTCCACTCCACTCGCTATTGCAACACCAACTTTGTGACGCACGAGATTTACTGCACCACACGACCAAAATCACCATGACTACCATTATAAATATATTATTTATAACGACGTTAAGCATCACGCAGATTTCTTGGACCCACGCGTATAACATCACTCACCTGAAACATAACCCTGGCATCTTCTTCGAGAAAATCGCAACTCTACAGTACTATCCAGTGCTATGGAAGGTCGCCACAATCATCGACATCGCCAATTTGACTAGCCAAGCCCCTAATCTCGGAAAATTCTATGACACACTCTTCTATGTGTGCAAAGGCAACATCTCTTGCATCAATGATAGTAAACTCGAAGAGATCGGACGCAAAATTGTTGACACTGAACTTTTTGCTTCAATACTTCGCCGAGGCTTACATCCTACGGACCTTAACCGAAACCGTAGAAGCGCTCCCCTAGGATTCGTAGGAGGACTCTCTAAAACCCTTTTTGGTACCTTGACCGAAGAAGATGGCGAATACTACACCAGCGAAATATTAAAGCTACAAGAGAAAGGAGCACACACCGCTCATTTGTTGGAAAAACAGACGCATGTGGTACAGTCGGAATTCTCCGCCTTGCACCTTTATATCACTAACCTAAATAACCATACCTAAGAACATCAAGAACAAACCAAGGCCTTGGCCGACGCTATCGCTCTCACCGATGACGCCCTTCAACAGGAAAAACACGCGAGGGTACATCGAGATTACATCCGACAAATGGAAATGTACGCAAATTAATACAGGACCAACATTCTATTCCTTGTGGATGCTGTTCTTTTCGCTTGTCGGGGAATTTTGCACCCCATGATACTTACACCTACCCGGTTACAACAGGCTTTGCAGGAAGCCACCCTCAGGACCGGATTATCCTTGCCTTTCGACGAAGAGGAACTACTGATGGAGGACATCCAAGAATTCTCTCACCTACACGTTAATCATCATAAAGGACAATTAGTGGTTGTGATCGAAATCCCTCTACTTAACAAGGAAGAATACCATCTGTACAAAACCTATCCTTACCCAATCCACCATAATCGTCCCGATAACCAAACTATCACCACCTTTATTCAACCCGCCCATCCCTATCTAGCTGTCTCTTCTTTCCAAAGCTTCTACACCCCCATCCCTTCCGAGTCTCTATCCCATTGCCTCCATCACCTGAAGACATACTACTGTGCTCCTGGAGCACCGCTTCATAAGGTCGCGTATTACCAGGAATGTGAGCTATCCATCCTCCAGCACCATGACACTACCCAATGGACTGGTTGCGACATCAGGGTCGCCTCGTTCACCGGTCCCTTCTGGACACCTTTGGTCCAACCTCGAACCTGGTTATATTCTCTCCCAAAACCGGAACAAATCACCCTCATCTGCCAAGGAAACGTAAGGGGAACTGAAACCATCCTTGGAGATGGAATTATCCAATTAGAAGCAGGATGCTTCGCGGACACTACATCTACTCAGCTACGATCGCTGCAAACCCTAATGGTGTCCGATGTTACTCACTTCGAAGCCCTAGAGCCGATACCTCTCCCTGAACTTCTACCCGAAGGTCACATACCAGCTCTACAGAAATTAATAAAAATACAGCCTATTAAAAGCAAACCATTGGCGGACTGGAATCTGTCCAAAAACAGCGTAGCCCTCAAGGACATAGCCCGAGAAGCAAAGGACCTGCAGAGACAAGATTCTACCACCCTTAGAGCATCCATCATCTTATATGCCTCCTCCGCGCGCGCGGATCTCTTTTTATACTCATTATATTAATTGCTGCGGCCCTGTGGTTCAAACGAAATCCGACACCTGCGCGTGCCAGCCCGACGTCAACCACCTCTATCAGAGTTCAAAGCACTCCAACGATAGCAGCCGAGAGCATGCCAATGCTTCCTATACGCACCGTCAGCATGCCATTTCAACAACCTATTCGCCACGCGCAGAGTATGCCCTACCTGGAACCAATATCTATGCCACGGGACTCGCTACCCTTTAGTTAATAGGCACCAAACTCTTCTAAACATTTTTTGGCAGTTGGCCTACCCCATACTCCTTGTCCGGGAAACATTGACCTCCACAGGATAATGTTTCATCTAAGGGGGGAGGTGTAACGTAGGGGTCAGCCACCTCGCCGAACCAAAGTAGATCGTACGCGTCCGTGTGCAATACCGGTAGTATTGCACATTGCTGACACCCGGACTTCTTTTCCGGAAATGCGTCAAACCTTGGGCGTCGGCCGTGGATGTGGAGACTTTTTGGTTGTCATGTGTCGAAAGATCATGGCGCTACTGACGACACATGACCTATTAAGCCTCCTACATATATGCGAGTTCCGCGACCCTTGAGTTGAGTCTTATTCTGTGCAAGCTTAGCCGCTGCCGCATCATCCGCGTTCCAAGGTCGTAACTCTAGTGTTCGTTCCACGGGAACAGAGTACTCCACCGTATTCTAACAAATCTCTTGCCCAGTCGCCGTGTACTGGTAGTTAAGTCTAATATAATTCAATCCGAAATTGTTTCAAAATCTTGGGCAGTTGCTTTTTGGTTAAAAATTTTTCTCGACTGTTCGAGATTGGGAGGAGCAGAAAATGTTGCGAAGTAGATTCCGCATTTCTCTGTTATATCTCCCATCTCTATTGCGCTCACAATAGACGGCTAGACCGACAGCGTCTAGTCGCTCTATCTGTCTCTCTCTCCGCGGCGCGCTTGCGCGTCTTCTGGCCCTGGCGCGTCGCGGCCGCGAAGCGACACTACTTGCGCGCTTGGCCACTAGGTGGCCAGCGCCCGCGGCAGCTCTCTCGCTGGCAAGATTAGTGTCGCGTAATTATATAGATGGGTCCTTGATAAGGACCCATCGCACCCTAGCCTTGCTCGACAGCTGCTTGACCGCAGCAACAGCAGCATCTTTTACGCCTCCACGGCTTCTTCCTTTTTTGACGCCTCAACGGCAGCGCCTCCTATTGGCCAGCAAGAGCGCCTCCACCGGCGAACTCATTGGGAGCATACTTTGGTAAGTATCACCCACCACCCACTGCCTACCAAGAGGGGACTTCCCCTCTGCGGCACATTCCTCCCTCCTTAAGGGAGATTTCTCCGGGGACTGCCCGGGAGAAATTCAACCCTCTCCTTCCCCTCCACACTGCCTCCGAGGACTACCTCGGACCCAGTGTTCCGACCCCCAAGTCCAGGGCTCTCGACGAGTCGGGTAGTGGGAGGGGTAGAATTCACCCTAGGGGTTGGGGTGGCTCGGAGCCACTAGAGCTCTTGGAGAAGGCGGCCGAAGGGCAAGGGGACTTCCCCTTCCCTAAAACCACTTCTCCAACTTCGCTTCCTCCCGGGGCTGGGGATTTTACTAGGGAATACCCTAGGGAAATTGTCCAGTCCGGGAGCTTATAAGTCCGCGCTCCTTTCTGGGGAATTCTAGTCTCTGGGGTTCTTGGGAAACTTCGTTTACCGAAATTCCCTGGAATTTGACGACGACAAATTCCCTAGGAAGTCGATTATTTTAACTTAGCGGTTCTTTTGTAAAATTAGTGTAAATTTTTGTATATATATTTTATTTATTAAATAAAAACTCCTTTACCACATAACCTGGCTTTGAATACTTTATTTTAGAATAAGGCCTTCCTTTCTGACCACAGGTTCGGAGCCAACTTGAGGCACTGTTTCGCACAAATTTATGGTCCTTCGAGCCGGATTTCCGGCAAAAAACGTTCGAAGTGCATCAGTGTTTAAGTTGGAGATTCTGACTGTGTTAAGATTGTGGTTTGTTCTGGAATAGAGATTCAAGATGACTACGCCTAGCTCAGGGGAATTACTAGAAGCGATCAATTACGTGCCCATGATTCGGGATGAATTCGTTCGGTTGGTCGTTAACATTAAGAAACGTGGAGTACGCAACTTCACCCTCCCTTTCTTGGAGGATAGGCTTGCGGCCGTCGAGAAGTGGCTTAAGGTGTTTCATAAAACTCACGTTAAGATCACTACTCATACTAAACCGGCTGAATTATCTAAAATGGATTACGTAACCGAAAGTTGGTATGAAGCGGCCCTTGATGCCCATAGTGACGCGGAAGAATACATCCTAGGACATTTAGATGAACTTCGCTCCAATCAGGTGATGCCAGCATCAGGTCCCACGGCGCCTTCAGGCGAAATAAACCACATTAGGCTTCCAATTATCGATTTGCCGAAGTTTTCCGGGGATTATTTAGAATGGAACAACTTTTATGAAACATTCAGTTCCATTGTTCATGAAAAGGCATATGTCTCCGGACGAGACAAGTTCCACTACCTAAAATCTTGCTTGCAAGGTGAAGCGGCTACGGTTATTAAATCTTTAGCGATCACCTCCGAGAACTATGAGATAGCATGGGACACTCTAGTAGCTAGGTATACTGACAGACGAATGATCACGGATACGTTCTTGGACCAGATCTCGCAAGTACCCACGCTTCGGGGTGACAATTTTAAAGTTCTCAAGGAAGTTAGGGACTCGGTCACGGTTGCGCTCAACGCCCTCAAAACCATGGGTTACGGCGTCGATCATTGGGATCCCATCATTGTTCATTCTCTGAAGAACAAACTGGATGACACCCTCCGCTTGGCCTGGGAGATGTATCTGGGAAGCAGCAAGGATTATCCCACCTTTCTTCAATTTTCGGAGTTTCTAACGCGTCACATTAACTCTTTGCAATCATTAGGTAACAAACCTAGAACTTCCAAAAAGGAATCGGGGAGATCCTTGAAGTCACACGCTACTAGCGTGAATAGTACCGGTTGCGCTCACTGTGGTAGTAACCATTTCTTGTATCAGTGCAAGGACTACCTTGCATTGACCCCTCAGGCACGTTCAAAGTTCGCATTTTCACAGAATCTTTGCATCAACTGTCTGAGGCCCGGGCATAGTTGCTCCAATTGCTCTTCTTCGTCACGATGCAGGAAATGTAGTAAAATGCATCATACTTTATTACATTTTGACAAATCTGGCACCGGGGGGAGCAAGGCACGGGGGTCTACCCCCGCGGTCAACTCCTGTTCCGAGCCAGAACCCTCTAGCTCGAATACTACAACACATCTTAGTGTTTCCGACACCCGATCAGTGCTTTTGGCCACTTTCTCTGCCAGAATCGACGCTCATGACGGTTCTCGTATTATGGTCCGCGGTTTAGTTGACACAGGCTCTGAAACTTCCTTTATTTCGGAAAATCTAGCTCAGCAGCTACGGGTATCACGAAAACGTGTCAACGCGACCATTCATGGCGTCTCTCTGAATTCGGCTCAAAACGTTCGCGCAGAGGTACAGATTACGCTTCATTCTCTATCACGACACGGTGTCTCGTTGGACGTAACTGCATTGATCTTACCCAGGATTACTCAGTATATGCCTCCGACTTATTCTCCGTCGTCCTTTCCAGCACTTAGCGAAATTGATCTGGCTGATAACTTCGCTTCAACCAGGGCTCCAATTGATGTGCTCATTGGTGCAGACTATCTTGCAGCATTGATGGAAGGCCCGTACATGCATTCTCCTGATCATACGTTGCTTGCTCAGCGGACTATTTTCGGGTGGATCGTTTCGGGGGTCGTACCCAAGGCTGGTCGCTCTCATTGTGTCACGGTGCATCATTGCTTTGAGGTAGAAAAAACTCTTCACGACTTCTGGGAACTGGAAGAAGTTCCGGAAGTCAAACCCATGTCCACAGAGGACTCCCTCTGTGAACAACATTTTGTGAATACGGTATCACGCACCTCTTCAGGTCGTTTTGTCGTTGCTTTACCTTTTCGATCTGACATCGAGAAGCACAGCTTAGGTTCTTCCTCTCGGGTAGCAGAGAAAACCTTAAAACGAATACTTCGGCGATTGGAAACCTCTCCAGAACAAGCTGAAAGTTATTCTCACTTCTTACAGGAGTATCAAGTGTTAGGACATATGTCTCCTGTTCCTTTGAACTCTGATTTTCGCGTCTTTCTGCCTCATCATGCCGTTTTTAAGACCGAGAACCAGAAAACAAAGATTCGCGTTGTATTCAACGCATCTTCTAAAACCTCTACTGGCGTCTCGCTTAATGATACGCTATTCATTGGACCCAAACTCCAACAGGACATCACGCGGATCCTGATGAATTGGCGTTCCTTTCGTTATGTAGGCGTCACTGACATTGTTAAAATGTTCCGACAGATTCTTGTGCGTTTTGAGGACCGCAAGTATCAGAACATTTTATGGAAGTCTGATTCCGGTGAGCTTCAGACCTTCGAACTCAACACGGTGACCTACGGTACTGGACCGGCACCGTTCCTATCCTCGCGAGTTTTGCGCGAATTAGCTTACACGGACGGAGCTAACTTCCCTCTCGCGCAGGATGTGCTTTTAAATTCTACTTATGTAGACGATATACTTTTTGGGGCCCATGACTTACAGCAACTTAGTTCGGTCAGGGAACAACTCATCGCTCTACTGGCAAAAGGGGGCTTCTCCTTAAGCAAATGGGCATTCAATCAACCGGGGTCTTCCCCGCTTGAACCTACCGAGCTGCATTCTTTCTTTGAGGATCCTGCTGGATCAAGTAAAGTCTTGGGCATATATTGGGATCACGGGGATGATAGCTTCCGCTTCCGTGTTTCTCCTTCACACATTGGTGTACTAACCAAACGCATCCTCTTATCAGAGAATGCTAAGATCTTCGATCCATTGGGATGGATTTCTCCAATAGTCATCACTCTAAAGCAGTTAATGCAATCCACCTGGTTGCTTAAACTCTCTTGGGACGAAGAAATTCCTGAGCCTATTCAGTCAAAATGGCTCAAGTGCTATGAGCATCTCCGAGACTTACAGACTTTACGGATTCCACGGTGGACCGGACAATCACTTACTACTGGAAAACGCGAATTAATTGGATTTTGTGACGCCTCAGAACTTGCGTACGGCGCAGTCGTTTACGAACGCCTCACTGATGAGGACGGTAACCTCTCGGTACATTTAGTGATGTCCAAAACAAAGGTCGCTCCGATCAAGACCACTTCAATCCCTCGTCTGGAGTTGGTCGCAGCTGCCCTTCTAGTCAAGTTATTGGTTCACGTCAAGGGAAGCTTGGTCGGGAGTTGTGATGCGATTCGTTGCTATTCGGATTCGCAAGTCGCTTTAGCCTGGATAGCAAAGCAACCTGTGCATTGGAAGACGTTTGTGGCTAATCGCGTTTCATATATCCAAACGCATTTATCGGAAGCCAGCTGGCATTATGTACCCACTAAGTTGAATCCTGCAGACTTGTGCTCAAGAGGAACCAGTGCTCAACAGTTATCAGAGGACTCACTTTGGTGGCATGGGCCTGCTTTTCTCCGTGAGCACACCGCAAATCCCGTTCAGGTCTTTGAAACCGCGGAAGAAAGTCGGAAGGTAGCGTTAACCGCTCAATTCGACACAACTGAGTGTTGGTTTTTTGATCAGTTTTCGTCTTGGTCTAAACTGGTCCGAGTTATGGCTTATGTTCTTCGATTTGTCCAGCGGACCAGGAAAACCGGCCAATGGGAGGACTTCCTCCTGTCTGCATCGGAAATTCGCAGTTCGATTGAAGCCTTGATAAAGGTTGTTCAACGAACACACTTCGCGAGCGAAATCTCAGCCTTGAATCATGGGTTACGTTTACCGTCGCGGTCAAAGCTTCTTTCCTTACATCCGGTCATTGATTCACAAGGAATTTTAAGAATAGGGGGGCGGCTTCGGAATGCCGAAATTTCTGAACACATGAAACACCCCATTATTCTTCCGGATTGCCACTTAACGGCCATACTCATTAGGCAAACGCACCTAGATACACTTCACGGGGGGCTCCAACTAACTTTGTCCACGTTGCGACAAAGGTTTTGGGTCGTGAATGCGCGAAATCTAGTAAAATCATGCGTTCACAAATGCGTCACGTGTGTTCGCGAACGCGCTAAACTCGGTAACCAGCTTATGGGATCACTCCCTGCCGCTAGGGTTTCGCGAAGCTTCACTTTTGAACACACCGGAGTAGACTATGCTGGGCCTTTCTTAGTTAAATTGCATCACGGTCGTAACGCAAAATCCATGAAATGTTACGTGGCAGTGTTCGTATGTCTATCCACCCGTGCTGTTCACTTGGAACTCGTTTCTCGATTGGATACCGAGGCCTTCCTCGCTGCGCTGTCTCGATTCATTTCTCGTCGTGGAAAACCCGCCGTTATGTACTCAGACAACGGCCTTAATTTTCAAGGAGCGGACGCGGAACTAAAACGCGCCTACCGATGTGCCTTAGAAGCCGCCCGCGCTCAACCCACCGAGTCCAGCCGTGAAATCGAGTGGAAATTCATTCCGATCGCTACTCCCCACTGGGGCGGTCTTTGGGAAAGTGCTGTAAAAAGTATGAAACACCACCTGAAGCGCTCCCTTGGAGTTTTCGTGCCTAATTTCGAGGAAATGACCACACTACTGACTAAGATTGAGGCCTGCCTAAATTCACGACCTATATCGCGGTTACATGATGATCCAGAGTCTTTGGACGTACTCACTCCGGGGCATTTCTTGTCAGGACGGGCGTTAAATTCCCCCCCTGAACTTTCCACCTTGGATTTACGCGAATCATCATTAAACCGTTGGCAAACCGTGAATCGAATCACCGAGACATTTTGGAAGAAATGGTCTTCCGAATACTTACATACTCTGCAGCATAGGCCGAAATGGCAAAATTCTAACTCGGAATTTGGTGAAGGAGATCTAGTTCTTGTTAAAGTACCTAACAATCCCCCGCGCATGTGGACCTTGGGGCGGATTCTCAAACTAGTTCCTGGAGTAGACGGGGTAGCTCGCGTAGCGATAGTTAAAACCGCGAGAAAAGAGATTCAACGGAGTCTCTCGCAACTCTGTAAACTCCCTTCGTAACCCTCGCTTTGGGTCGTATCAGGGTCTATCTTTACCCTGCTTTCCGGCATCCTGGGACTCTTCAGGTTGTCATCTTTCCTTTTTAAGCTTCCTGGGACTCTTCAGGTCGCTTAACTTTCTCCTTCTGGGTTTCCTGGGACTCTTCAGGTTACCACCTTCCCTCTCGGGCGTCCTGGGACTCTTCAGGTCGCCCTGTTTCCTGTTCCAAACCTTCAGGAACACTTTATGATCTCCGCCATGTCTTTTCTTCCAAAACTCCCACGATACTTACTGAGTCTTCGTACTCATCATTTGCCTTTTCGGTGCAGAACGATTGATCATGGCGGACTATCCATGGGCCCACCTCTTGGGCGTAGGGTACGAGGACGAGGGGGACGATGTCCTCGAATTGCATGCCCCCCGGGAGGAAGCGGAATTTCTGCGGCTGTTCGGCCACGTTCTCCCGGCGGGGCAAAAAGAGAAGCCACCACCACCAACGCCGCGGAAACCACCATCGAACCCGCGACGTCGGAGGCCCGTGGTTGCCGCCCAGAAGCGCATTGCCTCGACGAACTGGGCTGGGAAAGTCTTAGACGATCCCAGCGCCAGGGAAATCGAGCGCAATGCGCAAAAAATTATTGTCCGAGCCTTCGGGCAGACAATCGAGGTGCCGCTATATTCGGCCCTCAAACTGCGGAGATGGAAGGCCTGGGCCCCTCAGGGAAAAATTATACTCCGGTGGACTCCGGCCCTGGAATTAAATTCCGCGAAGCTTCAAATGAAGCCCTGTAAATAGTCGTCTCGTCCTTATCTGTTTTTATATTTTTTATTTTATTTTTTTTTTTGTAAATAAAATTGGTTTAAACTGACTACACTCTTTCTTCCTTGTTTTGACGCCATCGCGTCAACGGGGGGAGTTTGTTCGAGATTGGGAGGAGCAGAAAATGTTGCGAAGTAGATTCCGCATTTCTCTGTTATATCTCCCATCTCTATTGCGCTCACAATAGACGGCTAGACCGACAGCGTCTAGTCGCTCTATCTGTCTCTCTCTCCGCGGCGCGCTTGCGCGTCTTCTGGCCCTGGCGCGTCGCGGCCGCGAAGCGACACTACTTGCGCGCTTGGCCACTAGGTGGCCAGCGCCCGCGGCAGCTCTCTCGCTGGCAAGATTAGTGTCGCGTAATTATATAGATGGGTCCTTGATAAGGACCCATCGCACCCTAGCCTTGCTCGACAGCTGCTTGACCGCAGCAACAGCAGCATCTTTTACGCCTCCACGGCTTCTTCCTTTTTTGACGCCTCAACGGCAGCGCCTCCTATTGGCCAGCAAGAGCGCCTCCACCGGCGAACTCATTGGGAGCATACTTTGGTAAGTATCACCCACCACCCACTGCCTACCAAGAGGGGACTTCCCCTCTGCGGCACATTCCTCCCTCCTTAAGGGAGATTTCTCCGGGGACTGCCCGGGAGAAATTCAACCCTCTCCTTCCCCTCCACACTGCCTCCGAGGACTACCTCGGACCCAGTGTTCCGACCCCCAAGTCCAGGGCTCTCGACGAGTCGGGTAGTGGGAGGGGTAGAATTCACCCTAGGGGTTGGGGTGGCTCGGAGCCACTAGAGCTCTTGGAGAAGGCGGCCGAAGGGCAAGGGGACTTCCCCTTCCCTAAAACCACTTCTCCAACTTCGCTTCCTCCCGGGGCTGGGGATTTTACTAGGGAATACCCTAGGGAAATTGTCCAGTCCGGGAGCTTATAAGTCCGCGCTCCTTTCTGGGGAATTCTAGTCTCTGGGGTTCTTGGGAAACTTCGTTTACCGAAATTCCCTGGAATTTGACGACGACAAA
Organism: Prorops nasuta; assembly: GCF_024137725.1. Lineage (NCBI taxonomy): Eukaryota > Metazoa > Arthropoda > Insecta > Hymenoptera > Bethylidae > Prorops > Prorops nasuta. The sequence continues at coordinate 328,828 of NW_027116817.1, read as the reverse complement.
TTCCCTAGGAAGTCGATTATTTTAACTTAGCGGTTCTTTTGTAAAATTAGTGTAAATTTTTGTATATATATTTTATTTATTAAATAAAAACTCCTTTACCACATAACCTGGCTTTGAATACTTTATTTTAGAATAAGGCCTTCCTTTCTGACCACAGGTTCGGAGCCAACTTGAGGCACTGTTTCGCACATCGACATTACTCAGAAAAAAGTTATGAGAATAAGGAAATACAATGAATATCGTGACGTTTGATGGCTCAAATTAAAGCTGAAACTTTGAACTTTATGTCACCAAAGTTTCACATAATTACCATACTTATTGCAAATGCTAGAATAAGTTGAATTGACGTAACGAAAAATTAAAAATTTTAAATTTAGCAGCATTTTTCTATAATTGTAATTCGACAAGTACACGTTTTGCGTGCATTGAGCTAATTCCATTGTATGTAGAACTTTATCAGTTTTCCAACGGTTTTTTGAATTTTATCGTATCTTTCCTCATTACGATGTTATGCGGGTTTAGAGAAGTCACTGATTTTGAACCAAATTTCTCAAGTGGTCTTAAACTTTAGAACGGCAGTGAACCTGTAAATACTATACAATACAAATATCCTCTTACACAAAAGTACAGAAACAAGTAGCAGATCTCAATAAAATAGAAATTATCGAGTCATTTGTTTCACCTTATTATTCATCCCTATAGATAGTATTGAGAAAATTTTATTCTCAAGGAAAAAATATTTGGAGATGAGTTATTTATCATAGAAAATAAAATGATAAAACCATAAATATAAAAAATACTTCCAGTAAACAAAGTAAGTTTTTCCTAATAATGAAATATCGGATGAGAATGTACCTATCAAGGAAGCAAAAGGCTCAGTAATAGCCGATAGCAGACCCGACACAAATATTAATCTAATGTATGAAAAATATACCTACAAATGCTATACCTTTACCCATAAAAACTAGCAGCAAAAAACCTTCTCTCATAGCACAATGAGATACTTCCTTACCCTTCAATTTTTCAAATTTCTATAACACACAAGATATTACACTTTGGAAAAATACGACAAACAATTTAAATTCTTACATTGAAACAAACATTAATTTAGACCAATCAAAATACAATAATAGCTCAAAGAAGACAAATAATTACGTAATCTATACTCAGGATAACTTATTAATGAGGAAAGATATAATCATATGTTTAGCAAAAACATACGGCACTTTACTTAGTAAAAATCAAAACAACATTCCCACGAAATTCATTTGAAAAATTCAACATCGGAGAAATAAAAATAGAACAAATAGAAAAATATTAAATTTTTATACTATCCATAATGGATAATGATTCAGCATATCTTATCTAGGATAATTTTGTTAAAACATTGGAAAATCTGGAAAAAACATGTTATAACTTAATTTTTTCATCGCCAGAGGCAGCTAAATTAAAATCTAAAAATTATTATGATAGAAAAATAAATCCAGTACAGTTTAAATTCGGTACACAAATATATTTCATTAAATATCTTAAGTCAGGAAAAATAATTGATAATTATAAAGTGCCTCATACTATAACATAAGTATTCCTAAATTGTAAAACAACACATAGAAATAGAAATAGATAAAAACAAAAATAATTTAATTCATTAAGTTAGACTTAACGTTGCATTTAATCCTAATAACTAAGCAAAAAAATAAAAATATAATATTTTAACTGTTTCAGATAATGAAAGCGGAAGCAGCTATTTTTCTCCTTCTCTCGTCCCTCCACTTACAACTGACCAAGAGCTTCATTGCATATGACTATGGAATGCCGTCTATTAACATTACTACCTTAGATACTCTACATATAAGGGGTTGCAATAAACCAATATCTGATCCTCAAGTTACTGACACTGCCATTCAATTACTGCAGAACAAAGATTTTTCTTCAATTCATGTCAAGCAGTGTAAAATAGAAATTCTGAGAACAGTATTACGATGCGGTATGTATTCACATGTATCCGCAGTCAATGAGGGATTAATAGGATATATTGAAGAAGTAGCCAAAGATGAGTGCATAAAAATACATAACACTAAATCATTTTCAACTAGAAGAGCAACATTTGATCAAATTATAATAAATCAAACCATTAGTAGACCAATAACATTAGCGGGTTCTCTTGCGAGTGACGGAACTTGTGCAGGAGAATATTACTCAGATTATTACGGTTCGTGGAATAGTGTGGTCGTATTTGAACAAATCAAATTCACAATGACAGATTACTAAGCTTCGGTAAATTTGGAAAAAAATGAAATAATTCTTCGTTCGGGAATCAGATGCGGCTTTACATCGGAATCTTGCATGGACTCTGAGGGTGGAAATACCTATTGGGAAGTCAAGCAAACAAACTGTATTTCTAAATCATTCTCGATTTTATACGAGGGACCTGCAAATAAGACTATTGACAAAGAGAAGAAGGAAACGGTCTTTTCCGTTGCCAGCGATTCCGTAAGCTTCGCATTATCCAACCGAGGTTCGGAGAAGATATGCGGTTGCCCCATTACAAAAACAGAACACCCCAAATTATTTGTCATTGATGGATCTACCGAACATCATTTCTTTCATGACCTCGAATATGATCCAAAAAACTTAGATATTTTCGTGTATCTAAATTCAAAATTAATTTTTCTCGAAAGACATATGCGACATCAAATAATAAACCTTTAAAATGAAGTAGCAGTGAAACATTGCGAATTAAGTAATCAGTTACTAAGAACAGAATTAAGTACTCAGGCGATTCGCCCAGCAGATTTTGCTTACTCTTTTATGAAAAAAAGGGGTACATGTCCTACAGGGCCGGCGAAACAGTACATATTTCGAAATGTCTGCCAGTTGAGGTTACGGTCCGCGAAACAAAAGATTGCTATCAAGAATTACCAGTTTCGCGGGGAAATATTAGCCTATTTATGACACCTGTGACTCGAATCCTAGTGAACACGGCGAATAAAATTCAATGTAACAAAATAGTAGCACCAATGTATTACGTTAATGATCAATGGATAAAATTATCACCCGAAATTCATAGAGTAATTCCTCCTGAAGTAATTGCGTCAAACCTAAATATAAACTGGACTTATGAAGCTCCTATTAACCTGGCATCAGGTGGTATATACTCAGATAAAGATATAAAGCAATTAAAAGAAGTTATTATGTTCCCACTTGAGAAGCCAACCGTATTGAACACAAATGATAGAGAAGCCACGGGCCATTACTCTCAAAATCACGGGTTGCAATTAAATACATTATTAGATAAAAAGCTCTACAGAGTACGATCAAAGAAATGTGGAACTAAATATTTAACGTTTTTGAGAAAATCGGAAATTTAAGTGCTATTGTCATGTGTATTTGGATGGTAGGAAAAATAATAAAATTCATAATCGATACGTTAATTCATGGATACGCACTCCATGCTGTTTACGGCTGGAGTCTATATTTAGTTGGCGCCGTTTGGGATTCGATAACTAATCTCTTACTTCACCTTAGACGAGGAATCAGAGTCATAAGTTACAACAACAATTCAAACATAGAAGCTATAACACAAAACAACGAACTACACACCTCACCTACACTAACCACGCTAAGTATAAGTAACGAGAAAAATTCTAACGAGGGAACTTCCAAAGAAGGGTCTGCAAAGGAAGGTTCTTCTAAGGAAGAATATCATAAGGAAGGAATTTCCAAGGAAACAGTTTTAAAGGAAGGCACAAAATCTCAATTATATCCTTTATTGTAAATATTTATTACCATTTACACATACAACAAATACACACTTAATTAAAAATAATCACATATTAATCTATGAAAATTAATAACTTCCTATCTTTCCAACCATAACTCTTCATCTCTTCCATTATAAAATTGAGGGTTCCAATCGATTAAATGTCCACTTTGTAACCACCGTATGCCGAAAAAGTCAAAATCCAGTTGATAGCAATCATATCCTACTGAACATTGTTTCTCCCAATTTTCCTGCTCCTGCTTCTTTTCGGATCTTACTCGCTGCATGTAGGTCTTATAATTTAAATCTATTGTGACAACTGCGAATTTAAATACACGAATACATAAGATATACACACATACCCGACAAAACAAGGAAAGAACACAATGATAACAATTGTTCGAGATCGGGAGGAGCAACAATGCTGAGAAGTAGATTCCACATTTTTGCAATATCTCCCTCTCTCTATTGCGTTCACAGGGGACGGCTAGACCAACAGCGTGTAGCCGCTCCACCTGTCTCTCTCTATCTCGCACCGCGGCGCGCTTGCGCGTCTACAGGCCCTGGCGCGTCGCGGCCGCGGCACAGCTTGCGCGCCTGACCACTAGGTGGCCAGCGCCACGAGCAGCTCTCTCGCTGGCAAGTTTCGTGCCGCGGAATTATATAGATGGGTCCTTGATAAGGACCCATCGCACCCAGAGATGTTAACTTGTGGGAATTCGGTATCCCCACCACGCCGCCACTAGCTAGCACGCACACAGTGCCAGCGGTACATCGGTGAGCCAACCCCACTACTGTCGCCGCTCGCTGGTCACGCACACAGCTACATCGATACGTGCGTGTCTCGGCTTTCGCCGTTGAAGTTCGGTTAGCTCCGGTGAGGTATGAGTACGAGAGGGATGAATATACTTTTCTCGGACCTCTCTTTCGCTCTCTATTTCACCTAAGTTTAGCCAACGAGCCGCGCGAAACTCCTTTTCCAAGAGTGTCGGCCGGCTCGATGCGCTCGTAAGAGAAATTTATTTTTTGACAATTATAATACAGGAAAATTATTAAATGTTACTATAATTTAACAATTATCCTCAAAATTGTAAAAAATTTTTGTATATAAAAAATTATTATGAGATGAAATAAAACTAACAAAGAAATAATATTATCCGTGTAACTAATTGAAAGAAAAAACCCTTATTATATTGCACAAAATGATCACTGAAGTGTGACATTTAAAATTAATTAAATAAAAAATTATACGAGAATACATGAGATTGATTAATTTGAAAAAAATGGTTAAAAATGAGGTAAAAACTCGACCATTTTCTTGCAACATCACTGTACCGATGGCGATCTGGATTTGCAAATATCACAAAATTGTCCAAAATTCATCAATTTCCTATGAAATGCAAAAATCTGACATAATTTCTATGATGAGAGCCTAATAAATGAAAATGTGGGGCGGCTAGGATGTTTCTTCGGTTACTTTCTTGTATGGTACACCTATAAGCGAATGAAATCTCCTAAAAAATATGCCAAAATAATGGCAGGAAATAAAATTGCGCCTTAATATTACAATGTAAAATACAATGTCAAGAAATAGCTCAAACTAACAACTTTCAAACTTGTTTCATGCAAAATTTTAGTGTAGGAGGTACTTCCGCCTTGAAAATTTTGCAAATTCATGTATAATTGTTGATAAATAAATAATTATTGATCCAGAATGCACTTAAAATAAAGGATTATTAAAATTGAGTTTTACACTATGAGGTTTAAAAATCTGACTTTATTTCTATATTGAGAGGCAAATAATTCCGTTGGTCAAGCTTCTTGGCTCTTTTTTCGGCCATAATCTGGTGTAAAATGTCCGAATGAACAAATAGATGCTATAAATGATAACCAAATCATGTTGGAATCAAAAGTTGGCTTTCATAGCTATGTTGCAAAATCAAGCCTAGAAATGGCTAAAATTGTCCATTTTCAAACTCATTTTCTACAAAATTGGAGTGTCGTAGCCGCTTCCGGTTGGATTTTTTTGCTATTTCAGGTATAATTGTCAGTAATAATAATAAAAATACCCTCTGATTGCATTGGAATTGAAATATTCATGCAATTGAGTTTTACACTATGAGAATCAAAAATCTGACTTTAAGCACATATTGAGAGGCAAATAACTCAATTTCTCTTGCTTCTCGGCTCTTTTTTCGGCCATAATCTGGTGTAAAATGTCCGAATGAACAAATACATGCTATAAATGATCATTAAATCACCTTGGAACCAAAAGTTGACTTTCATAGCTATGTTGCAAAATCAAGCCTAGAAATGGCTAAAATTGTCCATTTTCAAACACATTTAATGGGAAAGTGGAGTGTCGTAGCCGCTTCCGGTTGGATTTTTTTGCTATTTCAGGTATAATTGTCAGTAATAATAATAAAAATACCCTCTGATGGCATTGGAATTGAAAGATTCATGCAATTCAATTTTACCCTATGAGAATCAAAAATCTGACTTTAAGCACATATTGAGAGGCAAATAACTCAGTTTCTCTTGCTTCTCGGCTCTTTTTTCGGCCACAATCTGGTGTAAAATGTCCGAATGAACAAATAGATGCTATTTATAGTAATCAATTCAGGCTACGATCAAATGTTGGGTCTCATGGCTATGCTGGTAAATTATATTCTTAAATGACTATAATGGAGCTCATCAAACCTTCTTATCTGCATTCTTGAGATCTATAAGTGTGCTCCTTCTGTGAAATAATATAGGGGTAAGAGGGTTCATGAAATAAATACATTTTAGAAATTCATTTAATTTTTTTTATTTTTTTTTTACATTTTAGTCATAAAAAATAAAATATCCCGTAGGACGTTGACGGGGCCTTCCCCGGCTAGGGTATTCTTCCCTAACCCGGCTATAATAATGGGTCCTGCTGCTGCCCCTACTAGAAGCTCGGGCTGTAACAAAAAAATAGAAAACATTCTTATATTTCCATACCATTGTAATAAATAATCTAATGCTTCTAATAACTATTCAATGCAATGGTTTTTAAATGGAAATTTTTGAATGTTGAACTATAAATTTAAGATGGTTAATGCTTACGTATATAGCCGGGTCTCGCCGCCTGAGTGGCAGGCACGAACGCTTGCACTGCCACTTGTTGTTGCTGCTGTTGCTGCGGCTGCTGCGGTTGCAGTTGCTGCTGCTGCGGCTGCTGTTGTTGCTGCTGCGGCTGCTGTTGTTGCTGCGGCTGCAGTTGCTGCTGCTGTGGCTGCTGCTGCTCCAGCCGCTCCTTAATTTGGTGGAGGAGAACCCCGTTCTCCTCCACCCGCTCCTTTATAATCCGCAGGAGATCCTTCGTAGTTTCTGTAACAGATAATCATTAATAAAATTTATTATTTGCAAAATAGACTTTACTAAAAAGTTCGTTTCCACTCACCATTCCCATTGGGCATAGGTTCGGCCATGATTCTGTAACAAACAAAAAGAATTGAAATTATTATATGAAGGAAAAGGTTTTTGTATTCGATAAATGAGACAATTATAAAGGAGAAAGTAAAGTGAGAGAAATGTCAAAAATTTATTGAATACTGTTGAAAGTACTTACATTATCCTTCCTTTGCTTCTGCTGCTACGAAGTTAATCCGTCGAGATTCAAGATACGAGTGAGGTACCAACGAAGTTCGTCTTCACCAAATCACCACAATACTTTTCAAATTAAATATACAAGGTGTCCTATTGGTTTTCTAACACAATTGTTACATGAGAACCTATTATTGTTGGAGATATTATTTCACATGATTAGTTGCTTTATTCTATTTGCCATCTTTATTATTTACTGTATACCCTGTGTATTATATACAAGTTCTTCTACATTACAGTAACCGTAACTTTTAAATCGAGAAGGAACCGATTTGGAATTCTTCTTAACGCGATATAAATTAAATTTCTAATTTCCGATACTGAAGTAAATTAAATATTACTTACATTTAATAATATTTTAATTATTTCATGAAAATCTTTACAAAAAAAATGACTACTGCAGTGGGTTTCGAACCCACGTCCTACGGTACAGAGGTCTGACGCCTTACCCACTACACCACAAGGCTCCATTGGATAGTTAAAACTTTATCGCCTATATAATCTAAGCGATAATGCGTAAATATTTTATATGCTTTAATAAAATATTATTTGGCAGTTAGACTAAAAGAATTTGTTATTAATTGAATTATTTATTAATTCAATTTATTACTAATAGCTTGTTGGCTATTTATATCGGAAATTTTTAATTTTCTGAGGAAGTCGTGTAGTGGGTGAGTGGATAGCGCATAAGAATGCTGATCCTGTTGTCACAGGTTCGATTCCCAGTGAAACTATCAGTTTTTTTTAATGTCAACTAATTAATTTTCCGTCAGGTCATCAACCCTACATTACAAATCGTTGAACCTTACCCCATTTCTGCCTTTATTTGTACACAATTTAATAAATGTATAAAAGTAGATGAAGCCGTTGTATCTTGGGCATTTGCCTTAAAGCTATTAAATTGTCAAGTTCGGATTAATTGACAGTTTCGTGATATAAAGTGATTAAAGTGATAGGAAGAGTGGAAAATGTCTTCCAGTGAAAATAGCCCGGTATCAAAAAAGACTAGAATGTCTTCCAATCCGCAAAAGAGAAAAAGCAGCCACAAAAAGAAATTTCAATATCATTGGTATGATTTGAACCCATCTTGGATGAAGTGGGCAAAGCCGATACCTGATGACAGTAGTAAGTTTCACTGTTTAATTTGCGATAAAGTTTTAAATTGCGGTTATTCGGAAATTCAGAAACATGAGTCCTCCAGCATTCACGTGCAAAATGCTGTTCAATTTTCAAATCGGCATATTCCGCAAGGCTCCAGTAGCTCATCTAATTCCGCAGAATTTTCGAAGGAAAAAGAATTTGATTTTCTTGAACGCGTTAAAATAGCGGAAATAAGATTGTCAACGTTTTTTGTAGAACATAATATCCCGTATATAGCAAGCTCCGCAATGGTTAATATGTTTAAACAGATAGGCAAGGAACCGGAAGTACTACAAGCCATAACATTAGGACGTGTTAAATTATCAAAAATTATAACTAATGTGGTTTGTCGCGAAGAAACACAAAGTCTCACGGAAACGTTACAAAATACAAAATTCTCGGTATTTGTTGATGAGACTTCGGATTTAACAAATGAAAAATGGTTTTCAATAATGGTTCGGTATATTGAACCTGCGTCATTGCAAATTCAAACACGTCTATTGCAATTAATAAGTCTTGACGCAAGAGATTGTTCGACCGAAAAGTTATTTTCCGCGTTTAATAATGAAATGGTAAAAAAACAAATACCATTAAGCCAAATATTAGCAATAGCCTGTGACAATGCATCTGTTATGATCGGTAGAAATTCGTCTTTTCGAACGAAAATATTAGAAAAGAATGCAAATATAATAACGTTTCCATGCATATGTCATTTATCGTCACTCGTTGCTTCCGCTGCTTGTAAAGAGCTACCTTCATTCCCGGAAGAATTTGTGAAGAAAATTGTTAATTTCGTGAGCGGAAGCCCTAAACGGACGGCAATATTTCGGGAATTTCAAAGGTGTTTTGCAGGAAAAATAACAAATTTGTTGAAGCATGCCGAAACTCGATGGCTTACTCGCTATAAATGTATTGATCGTATATTAGAATATTGGGGTGTTCTAAATAACTTTCTATTAGAACAATCCTCAGAAAATAATATGCAAGCCTATGAATTGCACCAATGTATGCAGAACGCTGAAACTAAAGCGTATTTGTATTTTCTGCATTTTATTTTAAATAAGTTCAATACTTTTAATGCCGAGTTTCAAGCACGCGAATCGAAACTGCATTTATTGCAGCCAAAATCGGTTGAAATTTTTATTTTTATTTTAAGAAATTTCATGAAACCTGCATTATTGAAGTTTTGCATAGCTCAAGCAAATTTCTGTGATATTAATTTTTCCAAGGATATTAATATTATTCCGTTGGAAGATATAAACGTAGGATATGATTGTGAAGAATATCTGCAAGACCAAAAGAGTAAAGAAACGTTAACGCAAATGCAAGTTCATGATATTAAAAAGAGTTGTTTAAAACTTTTAATAAAAGCTGCTGACGAAATTCGTAACCGTTTCCCAATACATGATGAGTTTTATAAAAATTTTACAGTTCTTGATAACGAGAACTCACTTTTTAACTCAGATAGAGAATCATCGGCTGCAGCATTATTAAAAATTGGCAATACATTTGGTATAAAAAATGACATAGAGCTAAAGAAAGAATGGTTTTCTTTATTTAACGATGAGTCAGCAGATCAGAAATATAAATGGTCTAGACTTTCCTTCGATGACATGTGGATAAAAATTTCGCAAACTAAATGTGAAAGGAAGGAAAAATATCCTTTGTTGAAATTACTATCGTGCATAGTACGGTCACTTCCACATTCTCATGCAGAAGCAGAACGGTGCTTTTCAATAATTCCTGATGTCAAAACGAAAAAAAGAAATCGTATAAGTTCTGCTACTTTAAATGCAATTTGCGTCATTAAAAATTATTTGAAATGTACATATCATGATAGCATTACAATGCCAATAAGTAAAAAACACATAAAATTAACTGAAAAAGATAATTTATACGCAAGAAGTTACGTCGAAAATAAAGTAACTCGTACAATTCATGGATACACAAATGACGATGATGATATTGATGGTGATTTTGATGACGAAGTACTTTACGATAATTGAAGGAATGTCTGACGGATTCGACAATTATAAAATCGAGTGAAACTATGTCTGACGGATTCGACAATTATAAAATCAAGTGAAAAAATGTCTGACGGATTCGACAATTATAAAATCAAGTGAAAAAATGTCTGACGGATTCGACAATTATAAAATCAAGTGAAAAAATGTCTGACGGATTCGACAAATGAGAATAGTGTCTGACGGATTCGACAGTTCAAAGAAAATACGTAAAATTGACCGAAAAAATACGTAAACCGCGAAAGGAGGGTTTTTTAGTGGGTAGGCGCTGTCAGAAGAACCATGTAGTTCGAACTTAATAAGTATATTAATTCAACACAAGCATGGAGATGGTGAGTCCCACACTATTTAGTATACGGCTAAAATATATATTTATTCCAACAATTGAACTTACATTACACAACTGTTTTATAACTATTTGTGTAATGAAAGAACACAATAGGAAGAAATGTATGTTTCCGTAATACTAAGTGTGCCAGGATGAATTTTTCCCTTAAAAAAAAAAAAAAAAAAACACTGCAACAATTTACAATTAAAAATTGTTTTCATTTTTCCAATAGGAAATATTTCATGGAACACGAAGAGAAATTCAACAAGCTTTATTCGCTGAGTATGGAGATTCAGAGAGACTTTTGATTCTCGTAGGGTAAAATTGAATTTCAATAAACTTACCATTTCAGAGCTTTCAGAGGGTATTTTTATTATTATTACTGACAATTATACCTGAAATAGCAAAAAAATCCAACCGGAAGCGGCTACGACACTCCACTTTCCCATTAAATGTGTTTGAAAATGGACAATTTTAGCCATTTCTAGGCTTGATTTTGCAACATAGCTATGAAAGTCAACTTTTGGTTCCAAGGTGATTTAATGATCATTTATAGCATGTATTTGTTCATTCGGACATTTTACACCAGATTATGGCCGAAAAAAGAGCCGAGAAGCAAGAGAAATTGAGTTATTTGCCTCTCAATATGTGCTTAAAGTCAGATTTTTGATTCTCATAGTGTAAAACTCAATTGCATGAATATTTCAATTCCAATGCAATCAGAGGGTATTTTTATTATTATTACTGACAATTATACCTGAAATAGCAAAAAAATCCAACCGGAAGCGGCTACGACACTCCAATTTTGTAGAAAATGAGTTTGAAAATGGACAATTTTAGCCATTTCTAGGCTTGATTTTGCAACATAGCTATGAAAGCCAACTTTTGATTCCAACATGATTTGGTTATCATTTATAGCATCTATTTGTTCATTCGGACATTTTACACCAGATTATGGCCGAAAAAAGAGCCAAGAAGCTTGACCAACGGAATTATTTGCCTCTCAATATAGAAATAAGGTCAGATTTTTAAACCTCATAGTGTAAAACTCAATTTTAATAATCCTTTATTTTAAGTGCATTCTGGATCAATAATTATTTATTTATCAACAATTATACATGAATTTGCAAAATTTTCAAGGCGGAAGTACCTCCTACACTAAAATTTTGCATGAAACAAGTTTGAAAGTTGTTAGTTTGAGCTATTTCTTGACATTGTATTTTACATTGTAATATTAAGGCGCAATTTTATTTCCTGCCATTATTTTGGCATATTTTTTAGGAGATTTCATTCGCTTATAGGTGTACCATACAAGAAAGTAACCGAAGAAACATCCTAGCCGCCCCACATTTTCATTTATTAGGCTCTCATCATAGAAATTATGTCAGATTTTTGCATTTCATAGGAAATTGATGAATTTTGGACAATTTTGTGATATTTGCAAATCCAGATCGCCATCGGTACAGTGATGTTGCAAGAAAATGGTCGAGTTTTTACCTCATTTTTAACCATTTTTTTCAAATTAATCAATCTCATGTATTCTCGTATAATTTTTTATTTAATTAATTTTAAATGTCACACTTCAGTGATCATTTTGTGCAATATAATAAGGGTTTTTTCTTTCAATTAGTTACACGGATAATATTATTTCTTTGTTAGTTTTATTTCATATCATAATAATTTTTTATATATAAAAATTTTTTACAATTTTGAGGATAATTGTTAAATTATAGTAACATTTAATAATTTTCCTGTATTATAATTGTCAAAAAATAAATTTCTCTTACGAGCGCATCGAGCCGGCCGACACCCTTGGAAAAGGAGTTTCGCGCGGCTCGTTGGCTAAACTTAGGTGAAATAGAGAGCGAAAGAGAGGTCCGAGAAAAGTATATTCATCCCTCTCGTACTCATACCTCACCGGAGCTAACCGAACTTCAACGGCGAAAGCCGAGACACGCACGTATCGATGTAGCTGTGTGCGTGACCAGCGAGCGGCGACAGTAGTGGGGTTGGCTCACCGATGTACCGCTGGCACTGTGTGCGTGCTAGCTAGTGGCGGCGTGGTGGGGATACCGAATTCCCACAAGTTAACATCTCTGATCGCACCCCAAACTTGCTGCAACAGCAGCGTAGCAGCCGCAACAGCAGCAGTTTGTCGCCTTCACGGCATTTTTTGACACCTCACCAGGCCAACAAAACGAGCGCCTCCACCGACGAACTCTACGGGTCGACTACTTTGGTAAGTATCACCCAACCACCCACCGCCTACCAAGAGGGGACTACCCCTCTGCGGCATTTCCTCCCTCCTCAGGGAAATTTCTCCGGGGACTGCCCGGGAGAAGTCCAACCCTCTCCTTCCCCTCCACACTGCCTCCGAGGACTACCTCGGACCCAGTGTTCCGACCCTCAAATCCAGGGCTCTCGAAAGAGTCGGGTAGTGGGAGGGGTAGATTCACCCTAGGGGTTGGGGTGGCTCGGAGCCACCATAGCTCTGTGAGAAGGGGGCTGAGGGGTAAGGGGACTTCCCCTTCCCTAAATCCACCTCTCCTACTTCGCTTCCTCCCGTGGCTGGGGATTTTACTAGGGAATACCCTAGGGAAAATTGTCCAGTCCGGGAGTTGATAAGTCCGCGTTCCTTCCTGGGGAATTCTAGTCTTTGGGGTTCTTGGGAATCTTCGATTACCGAAATTCCCTAGAATTTGACGACAACAAATTCCCTAGGAAGTCTATCATTTTAGTCTAGCGGTTCTTTGTAAATATATTTGTACATTTTATTTATTTGAATAAAGACTCTTTTACCTCCTACATTTGTCTTCGAGATTTATTCTCAGATATAACCTTCCCTTCTGACCACAGGGCTGGAGCCTACTTGGGCACTATCTCGCACAGAAATATATATTTTTTAGTATGAAATGAATTAAGTTGAAATTAAATAAATGTGATAAGGAGGTTATATGTTAAATCTGGACATTTTACTTATTTGATCGAATTCTACATGCTTTTAATTAAAAAAATTTTTTTTTGTATTCAATAAATACTTGTTTGTTTTTACCATAGAAAATTATTCGCTTTTCTTAAACTTCTTATTTAAACTAAATTAATATATACTGAATTTAAATAATTATATATCTTATACAAATAATATTTCATTGTATCAAGAATATATTTTTTAAATGTACAATTTTTAAGTACAAGTAAATCTAGGTTTTATTTAAATGGAAAAATTACTTCATTGATATATACATTTTTTTGACTACGGAAACATAATTTCTAATAAATCAATGTTTCTGAATGTAACATACAATATTTTTAGTTGAAATTAATTTGGTTTATATTTATTAAATATCTGTTTGAAATGAATATATCTTTCTTCAAATATATATTTGCTATTTTTAAACATTCAGATTATCAAAATTAAATCTATTATATTTACTTCAAGTTTATTTTATTTCATTATAACAACTTGAAATTCAAATAAATCGATTTGTTTAATTTAAACAGTTGTTTCTCTCAGTGCGAATATACAAATCATCGATAATAAAAATCTCTTTGTAATCCAAAGAAATACGGTTTATGGTTTAATCCCCAGATTAAAACGAACTGTAGCGGTAAAGCAAAGTATTGTAAAACCGTTCTTTGTTCGATTTAAATAAGTGTTCGATAAGTGCACTGAGAAAAATAATCACTTGAATCTAGTAAATTTAGCTTAATTTATAGTAAATATTTATTTAAAAAGTTCACGAGTGAATCAGTGTATTTGGCTTTAGTAGATTTAATTGAAATTAATAATGTGATTTATTTGAAATATATACTTCAAAAAAGTAGTATTTATTTGAAGATAGTACATATATAATAAAAGTGAATAAATATAATTTATTTCAAAGGAAATATCACCTGAATACTAGCAAATAAAAGCCTTTATCCAAGTAAATTTATTTGAATTTATATAACCACGGGTTTGATACAAGCAAATATTTCCTCAACAGTAGGTAAAATTTATTAACGGTAAATGAATATCACCTAAATACGAGCAAATAAATAACTTTATCTAAGTAAATTTGTTTCAACTTATATAACCACGGGTTTGATGCAAGCAAATATTTCCTGAACAGTAGGTGATATTCATTAACGGTAAATGAATATCACCTTAATATGAGCAAATACTGCCTTGCTCCAAAGAAATCTCTTTTAACCTTAAAAGCGGCGAGTTTGATACAAGCAAATATTTCCTCAATAATAGGTGATATTCATTAACGGTAAATGAATATCACCTAAATATGAGCAAATGTATGCCTTTGACAAAACCAAAATTGTTTCAACTTGAATAACTCAGTTTAATAAAAGCAAATATTTATTTTTAAAAAAATTACAAATATTTTATTTGTTTATATCAATTAGTTTCTTTATTTGTAAATAGCAGGCAATTTTGTAAATCCCTACTTTCTTATAACCTTTATTTACGTTTCCTCGATTTCGTGCCTTAAACCGTTAGACAAAATGTGAATGTTAAAAGTGGAATAATATTCTAGATCATTTCGAGAGACTAATTTACAACTTTTCGTTGTTTTAACTTCATACGCATGATAATGTTCGACAAATGAAAGTGTTTGCAAAATTGTAACTATAAACAAAATATTATTCCCATTCACAATAATATTTCGAATATCTCCAAAAGTAGGAAAAATATCATTGTTTTCTACGATCACAAGCATTTTTGGTTTATACATTGTACCGTAACAATTAACCCATTCCACGGAATTATAATTATTAATTGTATTTAAAGCTAATTTTTCTTGCAGTACTTCAAGACATATACTACTTAGTAAATTTTCTTGTAGTTGAGGTCCTAATTTGGGAATACTAGAGAAACCATCATTTAAAAAAAAGCGATAATTCAAAAGCAATTGATGCTTTAAAGCAAGTGTGTGCGGAGCATTAACGCGAGAAGCGACTGCCGAAGCAATGTTTTTAAACTGTTAATGTTTTCCTTCAAATCTGAAACTGGATAGATATTTGATCGGACCATATTTTTTTATAATACTTGGATAATGCAATAAGAAGTGGTGCTTAGGTTTCAGAATACTATCATTAAATGTTTCTAGATATAATGAATGATGCTCAAAAATAACATTTTTTAAATAACTTAAACTTTCAATGCTAAACGAAGATGACATAACAGTACATATCAATTCAGTTAACAATACCCATATTCTCCAAACTTTATTATCGTGAGGAACTAAATCTCCTATAAAAAGACCGAAAAATTGAACGAAACATGCCATTTCAGATGCAGAAAGTATTATAAGTTTTTTTTTAATTGCAGCATCTGAAATACTAACTGGTTTATTTACACTATATTTATTCCCGAAATCAAAATACTGGATCCTATTATTTAGAACCTCTAACGAAAACAGTTTTTGAATGAAGATTAATTCGTATACTATTTGTCCCATTTCATGCCTACAAACACCTTCAAAAAGATCGTGCATTACATCAAATGCAACATTTTCATTTAAGTGAAAAAATTGCAATTGATTGAAAACGCATTGTTCTGCAATGCCGTAAGCAGTGATGATAGAAAGCGGGTATTCGTTCCCCCCACTATGCAACCATAGGCTCACTACGACTCCCAAACCCTTCTGGAAATTCTGGCATGCGTGAGACATCCCCACTCGTGCCCCTTCTCGCTGATCACATATACCATCACAGCGATGCATACGTGTCTCGGCTTCCGTCGCTTGACTTCGGCAAGCTTCGTTGAACGTAAGTACGAAAGAGAGCGGTATACTTTCATCGGACCTCTCTTTCTCGCGCTCGATCTTCGTTCGTTTAGCCAACGAGCAAAGCCGTGCTAGCCGAAGCAAATTAAGAAATGTCTTTTCTGGCAGCTATGATAAAAAAGCTGGCCACGTTAAATGAATATTAAAATAATATTTATAAGCAGCCATTAACTTATTATATTTTATAATAAATAAGGAAATGCGATGATTAAACGTAACATTGATCAATTTTGTTGAAACTGATGTTACGTATTATTGTTAAAAATATTTCATTTTCTTAATTTATTATTTAATCTAGTATTAATGGTAATAAAAAAAAATCATTATGAAAACAAAATTTAAAAAAATTGCACGAATCTTCGGGAATCGAACCCGAGCCCGCGATAACAGCAGGCAGTCGCCTTACCATCTACGCTATGGCACTTATTTGGCAGCTTAGAAGCAAAATCATAAGTCGCTTATTAAAGCGATGGAACCTTTCTCTATTAAGTTTAATTTCCAAAAGAAAGTATTAATTATAATCTTAAATTGATTTACTTCGTATGTCTTTTCATAATAAAACAAAATATTTTTTTTGCATATTTCTAAACATTAATGACTTTAACAGCTGTAGCTTCAAAAAGTGACTCTAACATTGCGGAGAACATTTTTGAAAGCTGCAGAATTAAAAATAAGTAACCCAAGAACCGTATTGGGTATTTAATATGTCATTCCTTTTGCAATCTATTTAATTTAATATACCTCATAAATAGAAAAACGATTAATCGTTCTTAATAAGTAAAAGCACGTGGCTGACAGAGATTAAGTCGATATTTATAATAGATAATATATGAAAATAAACAAATAAATAAATCAATTGTGATCGATTTTCTGCATTTTCAAATAATAGTGTCGCATAATTAAAAGAGGTAGTGCAAAAGTGGATGAGCTAGTCTAAAGAATCGATATCGCAATTTTGGCAAATCATCGAATAGTTCCTCCCGATCTTTCTCCGTTAATTTTTACAATTTCTGAGAAATAAGCATATCTACGTGTAGCCCTAAATGTCTACTTTCTACGATGTCTAAACAACTTTTTTCGATAAAAGCAATTTTTCCGGCTCAAAAAGGCACTTCACGCGCCGTGTACCCGTACCTTAATGTTCGTACGGAAGGAGAAAATAAAAATTAGCAAACGATGCTTATTTCTCAGAAATTGTAAAAATTAAAGGAAAAAGATCGGGAGGAACTATTCGATGACTTGCCAAAATTGCGATATCGATCCATTAGACTAGCTTATCCACTTTTGCACTAACACTTTTAATTATGCGATACTATTATTTGAAAATGTAAAAAATCGATCACAATTTGTTTATTTATTTTCATATATTATCTATTATAAATATCGACTTAATCTCTGTCATCCACGTGCTTTTACTTGTTAAGAACGATTAATCGTTTTTCTATTTATGAGGTATTTTAAATTAAATAGATTGCAATAGGAATGACATATTAAATACCAAATACGATTCTTAGGTTACTTATTTTTAATTCTGCAGCATTCAAAAATGTTCTCCGCAATGTTAGAGTCACTTTTTGAAGCTACAGCTGTTAAAGTCATTAATGT
Organism: Prorops nasuta; assembly: GCF_024137725.1. Taxonomy (NCBI): domain Eukaryota; kingdom Metazoa; phylum Arthropoda; class Insecta; order Hymenoptera; family Bethylidae; genus Prorops; species Prorops nasuta. Next base: position 310,558 of record NW_027116817.1, on the reverse strand, counting down.
TTAGAAATATGCAAAAAAAATATTTTGTTTTATTATGAAAAGACATACGAAGTAAATCAATTTAAGATTATAATTAATACTTTCTTTTGGAAATTAAACTTAATAGAGAAAGGTTCCATTGCTTTAATAAGCGACTTATGATTTTGCTTCTAAGCTGCCAAATAAGTGCCATAGCGTAGATGGTAAGGCGACTGCCTGCTGTTATCGCGGGCTCGGGTTCGATTCCCGAAGATTCGTGCAATTTTTTTAAATTTTGTTTTCATAATGATTTTTTTTTATTACCATTAATACTAGATTAAATAATAAATTAAGAAAATGAAATATTTTTAACAATAATACGTAACATCAGTTTCAACAAAATTGATCAATGTTACGTTTAATCATCGCATTTCCTTATTTATTATAAAATATAATAAGTTAATGGCTGCTTATAAATATTATTTTAATATTCATTTAACGTGGCCAGCTTTTTTATCATAGCTGCCAGAAAAGACATTTCTTAATTTGCTTCGGCTAGCACGGCTTTGCTCGTTGGCTAAACGAACGAAGATCGAGTGCGAGAAAGAGAGGTCCGATGAAAGTATACGGCTCTCTTTCGTACTTACGTTCAACGAAGCTTGCCGAAGTCAAGCGACGGAAGCCGAGACACGTATGCATCGCTGTGATGGTATATGTGATCAGCGAGAAGGGGCACGAGTGGGGATGTCTCACGCATGCCAGAATTTCTAGAAGGCTTTGGGAGTCGTAGTGAGCCTATGGTTGCATAGTGGGGGGAACGAATACCCGCTTTCTATCATCACTGGCCGTAAGTACTATTCTGAACGTCTTCTGCATATGTGTCTATGGTACGCCTTAGATTATCGTTTTCCATTAATTGCCTCATTCGTAGGTCTTTATCAGTTTTGCAAAAGCGGCAAGAAAAATTAGAATTGAAGCTTGTATTGAAACCTAAAATTTGGTTTAATCCTAAATTATCTCCGATTACTGCTGTTAACCCATTAACGTCCAAAATGTCAAAATTTCTTGCACGTTTTCAAAGTGATTTTTTCCTATGTAATTGGCGTTGAAAAAATTCTTGAACCACATATTCTGATGTAAAATTGCATGCTCTTTCAGAATCCGTTGCCAGAATCATGATAAAACTCACAGGAAAAGAGATATGCTCGATTGAAACATAAAAAACACCTAAATTTTCGAAAAAAAAAAAATTTTAGGATTTTTTTTCGAAGTGTTACGGTGAAGATATCACCTTGCGACCGTGATCAAAGGTGATCATGGGAGTTGAAGTTTAACAGGGAATTTTTTTGTTGACCTTGAACCATCGCTTCTTTACAAAATGGCGGAAAAAACGAATTTTTTTTTTCAATCTTCATCAACTTTTTTCTCGAAATCTATGGTCTTTAGAAAAAAATTCATAAAAACAAAAATGCCTTAGAATCGCTCGAGGAACATTCTCAAATTTTTTCAGAATTGTTTGAGACAATTTTTGATTTTCCGGGAAACTTGTGAAATGGAATCTTATGAATTTTTTTCTAAAGTCCATAGATTTCGAGACAAAAATTGATAAAGTTGAAAAAATAAAAATTCGTTTCGGCCGCTATGTTCTAAAAACCTATTGGTAAAAAACGATTTCTGTGCAAATTTTAGGAAGATTTTTTTACTCTTAGCGTTACCCAGAGACTACGGCGTGGACGTGGTAAAATTCTGTCTCCTTTGGGGTGCTTTTTTCCCGTGAGTCCCCTTGCCTCTCACGTCTCGGGGTGCTTGTTTTCCGTGAGTCCCCTTGCCTCTCACTTATTCATACTTTTAGGTGTGCTTTTTTAGCCAACATTTATTGCAAATATTTAAATTACACGTTTTGCAGAAAATTCTTGTTCTTATTGGACAGTTTCCATTCGAACAAATCCTCAATTTGTCACTATTAGATCGTCCATGTGCTTTACTTTTGCGACTACTTTTTTGTAAGTAGTATTTGGCAATCGAAATAGTGAACTCTTTTATTCCAACTTTTTTCTTTCCATCGTTAGCAGCATTGTAAATTACAAGAGAATTAGTAATAGACGCCTGTATAAGTCTCATAAAAACTACCCATGTCCATTTTTTTGATCGTATACTTGGGAGTATGTCATTGCAATGTCCGTCATGCAGGTCAACACCTCCCATGAATTTGTTATATAGGTGTAAAGCTTGCGGAAAAGGTATTTCAATTTTAGATTTAGCCTCTGCGCTGTATCTTTTTGAAATAGATAGAGGATTGACACCTGCTGCAGTTGAAGCTATTGAGACGGGCTTCGAATCCATGATAGTAATGAAATTTATGCCACTGTTTACGTCGTGCTTCACCACATATGTCCCTCTTGGAGCTTTCTTATCAAGCACATTTTTTTCTTTGACTCGATTATCTCTGATAGCACCAGTGCATTTCAAACGCAATTTCTTCAAATGTAATACCAAATCCATGTTCGTGAAGAAGTTGTCAAAGTACAGATGAAATTGAGAAATTTTGTTATAACTTATTATTTGAAAAAATGGTTGTAATAAATATAATACTACTCGTGAACCTAAAGCACATTTAGATAACTTATCTCCAATTTGAGAATTCTTGCCGCAATAAAGATCCAAATTCAGTAGATAGCCGTCCGAAGTACACAAGCCCCAAAATTTCAAACCAAATCTTATCGGTTTTCCTCGAATAAATTGTTTCAAAACAGTTTTTGCATAGGATTTGGCCATCATCTCATCAACGGATAGAGCAGTTCTCCATATTCCGAATTTCATGATGTTATTTTGAAAAAGTTTCAGTAGAGAACGAACGCGCCATCCTCGATCATTTGAATCTTTGTCTTTGTTTTTTGAAAACTTCAATTTAGATTTTGTGATTTCAAATTGTTGGCGAGACATTGCAGAAGAAACTACTTCATTAGATAAATACGGATCAGATGACCAGTAATCTCTCTGTGATTTTCTGGGATTGAATGTAGAAAAAATAACTATTCCAATAAAAGTATCAAGATCTTTCAATTTCAGATCATAACCATTGTCTTTACACGCATCAATAATATATTTTTTCATTTCAATAGAAAAAAAGGTTTCAAACAATTGAAAAGGTTCGCTCCTACGTATTTTCTTTTTTTGCGATTCGGACAATAATACTTTATCTTCACAAGAATCAGGGTGTAACTTTACACCCTCAATCCAAGTGAATTCATGACCTTTTTCAAGTTTATCTTGTTTTTCAGAATAATTTGCACGAGCTTTATTGTAAGTGATATTGGGTATTTCATGTTCGCAATCTGAATCAAAATCGGAACCAGAATCATCGGAACCTGAATAGTCAGGATCCGGAATCAATACGTTGCGTTCTGAATCACTATCTGAAGAATCTGATTCATATTCAGAAGATCTTACACGTTTCCGCGACATAATGTATGAAATTAATGATTTCGTTTATTTATCACTCATCCGTATGTACAAAAATACGAAAGAAGAGAACAAAAAAAGACGAATATTCATGAATACATGAGACCAAAAATTACGCTTATCTGCCGAAATGAAATGGAAATAAAGGATGAAATTTTTGTCGGAATCTATAACTCTTTGAAAAAAGAATGAAAATAAGTTAGAATCATTCGAGCAATATTGTAAAATTTTTTCCGAGTTTTCGTAGACGGAACGTTTTTTTACCAATAGGTTTTCAAAACATCGGCCGAAACGAATTTTTATTTTTTCAACTTTATCAATTTTTTTCTCGAAATCTATGGACTTTAGAAAAAAATTCATAAGATTCCATTTCACAAGTTTCCCGGAAAATCAAAAATTGTCTCAAACAATTCTGAAAAAATTTGAGAATGTTCCTCGAGCGATTCTAAGGCATTTTTGTTTTTATGAATTTTTTTCTAAAGACCATAGATTTCGAGAAAAAAGTTGATGAAGATTGAAAAAAAAAATTCGTTTTTTCCGCCATTTTGTAAAGAAGCGATGGTTCAAGGTCAACAAAAAAATTCCCTGTTAAACTTCAACTCCCATGATCACCTTTGATCACGGTCGCAAGGTGATATCTTCACCGTAACACTTCGAAAAAAAATCCTAAAATTTTTTTTTTTTCGAAAATTTAGGTGTTTTTTATGTTTCAATCGAGCATATCTCTTTTCCTGTGAGTTTTATCATGATTCTGGCAACGGATTCTGAAAGAGCATGCAATTTTACATCAGAATATGTGGTTCAAGAATTTTTTCAACGCCAATTACATAGGAAAAAATCACTTTGAAAACGTGCAAGAAATTTTGACATTTTGGACGTTAATGGGTTAAAACAAAATATATTTTTTTCACTGCCCCATTAAATGTAACAGTAGTACCAAGTGTTTCTAATTCGACTAGCTCCTGGATAAGGTTATGAAAAATTATAGAATTGCCATAATGTTTATAATCCTCCGTTTTATGTAGTTGAGCAAGAAATATATTATTCAAGGTGCTTTTGTATTCATTAGGTATACATGGAATGGTAAAATAAACAGATCCTATTTTATTTATATTATTATGAGAACCTAACGGATTGTTAATCTCGAAGTCATCAAAATATATATTTAACGGTAAGACAATTGATTCAGGAAAATTTTCTTTAATATTTTGCCAAACTTCACCATCCAATATGGAACTAAAGAAACCAGGTTCTCTTTGCTTTTCCAATTCATTCATAATACAATCAAAAACATGCGGCAATTGTAAAAATTTCGTTAAAACTATTTTTAAAGGCACTGTTTCAATAGTAATGTTGAAAATGGAAACTATTTTTTTTTCTTTAGAAGAACGGGGTCTCAAACCTGTATCTATACTATGAGTTACAGGCATAATCAGAGTTCCTTGTTGAACAAAATATTTGAAAATTATAAATTCCGATGTAAAATAATTGAAAGCTTCATCTACAGCTTGTAGAATTGCAGTTTCTTGTGGAACAGTACACATTTGATTAGAACTAATATATTCTACAATTTTTTTTAATGACATGGAAAAAAATTCTTTCAACGTTTCTAATATCTGTAAACTAAAATTTCGAGGTATGTTTAGAAAACTGTAGAATTTAGCGATATATAATGAAACATAGGAAACAATAATATTTTTGAAACCATTTAAATTTAATTTTGATTCGTTTCTCGTAAAAGTTAACATATCCGATTTTTGGCATCAATTAAATTTGGTTCCTCATTATCTGAAAGTAAATTTTCAAACAACCTGTTTTCTTCGATTGTAACTGGCCCATTATATTGAACATCCTTAATACTACCGGCTCTACCGTCAGCAATATGTTCTCTTAAATAATGTTGTTTAAATCCATAAAAGTTAGAGAAAGATCTATAACAACTTCGAAATTTACAATAACATGAGCTATTTAATAGAAACTTATGATTTCTTTTTACATGGACTTTAAAAAATTTCCTTTCTTCTACAATTTTATTACAATTTGGACAACAAACCATTTTGTTTAGGTATGTATACTTATTTCCAAATATATATGGAGCAGAAGCAATTACATTTTATAAAACGTCAACTGCGTAAAGTGCGGTCTAAACTAATGATTATTTTTATATAAACTAAGACTTTTATGAGACTTAACTTAAAGAAAAGTATAGTTAATATAATGTATTTTAAATTTAAGTTTACATTGCTGTCGTACCTTGTTCATATCAGTTATTAATTCGGCGACTTGAGAAATGTATTTGTCGTACACTGTTTTTATATTATACAGGGTGTTTCACGTAAGGCGCCCCAGCTAGAAAAGAGGACTCACAGAGCGCATGGTGGGGGCAGATGCATCTAATTGGCCGCGGTTAGAGAGAGAGAGAGAGAGAGAGAGAAAGAGGACAAGAGTTGACCAAAGATGACTGGTGTGAGCGGGGAAGAGAGGGGACAGCGATACGCTAGGCGTATCGTCTAGTAAAGGATAGCTCTATCCTTCTCCACGTTATTCCCTCTCTCTCCCTCCACGGCCAATTAGATGCATCTGCCCCCACCATGCGTTCTGAGTCCTCATTTCGAGCTGGGGCGCCTTACGTGAAACACCCTGTATATATACTATTGCACCAGCTGCCAGATGTGTTCACTTTCTGGTGGGTACTTGAGGTTAAACACATGAAATATCTTGAAGCAAATGTCGATAGCTTGCAATACAGATTCCAATTTGTATATGATGTCATCAAGGCATACATATATCGACTCAATATCTGTTAATGTAGGCCCAATTATTACGATGAATGGTTGAACCGACAAGTTCAATTTCTTCATTAATTCTCTTCTTTCATCAACTTTCACAATTATATCTCCAGGAATCTGTCAAAAATCTTTATGTAAATAAAATTATTACGTTAACGGATATAATACAAGGTGTTCTATTTGAGGAAAGTTCGTGGCATGTGTATTAACCCTCAACGGGTACACTTTGAAAATGTAACGTTACGGGTACACAGGGTAAATTTTACCTTACCGAAATTCAAACGTTTATATCTCGGCTCCAAATTAATGTATGTTGGAATTTTTTTTTAAACTACTTACCATAGTTTAAAGAAGATAATGAGAACATAAAACGTTATAAATTTATGAAATTTTTTTAGATTTACTGAAAAATAAAACGATATGTTTTTAAAAAACCTTTTTCTGTTCTAAGTAATATTTTATTAGTAAAGATAAACAATAAACTAACAAATATATATACTATTTTGAAGATAAAGAGCTATACTTTAAAGTAATTAACATCTTTTTACGATTATAAAAATTTTTTTATTTTTTATGACAATTTAAAAAGTGATAGAATTTGAATCATTTGTACGGTACTTTATTTCTTCTATATAAGATTATTATCTTCTATATATTAGCAAGTAATAGTTATAAGTGCTTTTTAAAGTTAATAAACATTTAAAAAATAAAAGTTATTATTAATTAACAAAATAAACAATTTTTCTGTTCTTATACATTAAAAAACCTTAAATAATTATTTTTTTTCGCATATAGTGCAAATCTTAGCCACATGTTCCTTGCACATGGTTTTACGACAACGTATACAAAAGGCACGCGATTTTCTATCACTTGAATAGGGACAAAGCTGACAACGCTTTGGTTTTTCATGTAAATTTGTTGGAAGCTCGTCTTCGATTAATTGATTCTCAAAGCGTTCTTCATTTGGAATAAATTGTTCAATTAAATTGCGTACGGAAATGCGTAATGTCGGAAGTGTTAACCGCAAAGTCAAGAGAGGTTTAACAAGTGACATAGCAAGTTCTAGAACAAATTTTTTTCGCGAAAGCATAGAATTGTTCTCGCAGAAATTGTGCAAAATATGTGCGTTTACATTGCATTGGTCTAGCATACCGTACATAAATCGTAGAGGCCATCGCTGAGTTCGCCGTGCAACAGAATAATCGTGACATTTTTTGTCAAAACTATCCACCCCTCCCTTAGTTTTGTTGTAAAAAACAACGATGTTGGGCTTATTTGTTTCTGCGTCAATTCCACGATCTTTATGAAGTGATGATAATAATAAAACCACCTTTTTGTTTTTCTTTTTTGGATAATATGAAAGAAGAGTCATATTTTTTCGAAAAGCAAATTGAGCATCTGAATTATCTGCAGGAGCGCGCTTGAATGACTCAGGAATCTCCTGTTTATTTTTGCGGATAGTTCCGACGTATGTTAGATTTGAATCAGACAATTTTTCAACAATTGGCAAACTGGTAAACCAATTATCAGCAGTAATATTCCGATTTGAACCAGAGATACTCTCACATAACTTTCGCACGAAGTAAGCTGGAACACTTTCAGTTGGCTCTTTGTTAACAACGGTACCAGTATACGGTAAAGCATCAAACATATAATGTGTTTCAGCATCGTGTATAGAAACGATTTTCAAACCATACCTGTCAGGTTTTGAAGGTATATAAATTTTGAATGAGCATCGACCACGAAATGATAATAGTTGCTCATCTATTGTAACATTTTTCCCAGGTTCGTAATAATTTTTGCAATTAGAAATGAACATATCCCAACATTCTCGAATATGAGCAAATTTATCATTTTGCAGACGTTCTTTTCGGGTTTCTTTATCGTCAAACCTAATACACCTCAAAATAATTTTGAATCTACGGTACGTCATTGTAGCACGAAATAATGATAACGAATGAACCGACCAAAGATCTTCGATATCCGTACGATTTACTTTAAATAGGCCTGAATAGTACAGCAACCCAAAGAATGCTTTTATTTCAATTTTGTCAATAGTTTTGATAACTATATGATCTGATACATTATTTGCCGCAGTATATCGTAAAAGCTCAATATTAGTAAATTTAACGATTTTGTCAATTATATTTTCGGACATCAAAAGACTCCACGCTTCCAAGGGTGACTTTATTTGAAGAGCAGCCTCTTTTGGAGATGGTATAATCGACTCTCTATCAATTGAATTTCTTAAGTTTTTAGACATAGTTGTTGACGAGACAGGTGTAACTGACCATGTGCAGTTTTTTGCGCGGAGAAGTGACGGCCGACCGCGCTTGGGTTTTGAAGTAGTAGGCCATTCACTCTCCGAAATGCTCTGTTCTGAACAACTATCACTTTGTTCAATTGTAATATCCTCATCACATTCTACGTCGCTAGCATTAGAAATTTCTTCATCTGATGTACAAGCATTTTGCATTTCTGCAGCTGCTAACTGGGCTGCTAGTCTAACAGAACGTCTCATTGTTTCTTTTAAACTATATACGAATTAATATAAATAAAAGTAAATATATATCTTAAGATTAGTAATGAGTATAGTATATTAGTGCTTACCTTTTTGCTGTCCGGAAGTCTGCCAATATTGGGACACAACGGGTACACAGGGTTAATTTTACCCGCACAATTTTTTTATTACCTTGCAAATGAAATACTGTTATCAAAATGTAGCCGGTCTTAGATGTTTATAGGAGAGCTCCTAATAACTGATTTTTTCAATAGATTTGCAATACCCTCTTTTTCCTCTATATTAAAATATAGCTTTGAGGGAAATTGCGATTGGGTAAATTTTACCCTGTGTACCCGTTGAGGGTTAAATATTTACTAAAATTTGTAAGGTTATTCCCGTCAGTGCGAGGGGCCACTCACACTACGGGTTTTCCCATTACCTTCGCCCGTCCTTATTCATCGGTATCAGGGCGCCAGTTGGTCAGTTGGGTCCTTCGACCCCATTCGTTATGCATCTCATACAGCCCTGCGGCCATGCATTCGGACGGTAGCGGTAGCCAGGGTCGCTCAGTATGCCAGGTCGTGGAGAGAGGGGAGGGTTCCTTACGGAAGTCCGAGCCTCGCAGACCTACCTGCTGAGGGGCATACATTCATCCCTCACCACCCACACCCAGGTGGTGGTGAGGAGTGCGGGAACATGCGGTATCATTTGCCAAGCACTGAGTTTGCCAGGAGCGGACCACCACGGAGGCAATGTTCGCGGCCCGTCCAGCCATAGCGCAAGCCTATGGGATTACGGAGGGCACCGGGACACATTCCAACGGGCTAACTACGCCCCTACACAACCCACTATGCATTGGCCGGTATCCAGTCGTGACGTACGTGCAGGCTGGCCTATAGCACACGCCTCACGTACGCGAACCGACCCATGGCTGTCTGAGTGCCGCGTCACGCGCTCACCAGCACGCACGGACACATCAGCACAGTCCCATGGTCGCGTTCCGACTGCCTGCTATGGCAGTCTGCGCACGACATTCGCGCAGCCTGCTTGACGCGCGTAACCAGCGTTCAAGCCAGACTCGATGTTCTATTTCCCCTCCTCGTGGGGACTTATAGACACTGTCATTGTTTTAGGACTCCCCGAGGCCGCTTCTCCTTATCTCAGGTTGCCTGGGTTGTTTGGCATGGCCCTGCCTTACTTCTCAGGACAACCTGGACATCGTTTACTGGAGCGCCGGTCTTTTCATCCGGGCCTCTGCCTGTCAACGGGGTCTATCCTTGACGTTAGCTATAATCCACTCGTGAGCCTATCTCACGAGTCGGTAACGTAGGGATTAATAATATCCACTGTTCGGTAGCTTTCATACTTTTTATTCGGTATCTTGCATACGTAACGGGGAACTTCGTTACAAATATTAAGCAAATTTGATGGCATAATGTAAGTAACTACTAAAATAAAAAATCCTAGGTTATTACAATCTTTTTCAGAGGTTTCGACACGCTTTAAATAAGTTTTGATTTATATTTTAATACATACATTGTTCTTTCAAGCTTAGTTGACCACTTCAAAAATATTTAACACACGTCTGCTATTTTTTTACAAATACTGCACCTTGTAAAACAAAAAGTATATAAAAATTACCAGTAAATGCATAAGAATACTATCTTTGCATTCTGTAACGGAGGGTTTCCAATGTTTTTGACCACATTTTATGTGTCCTTTAGGCGGCAGCAAAAATGGTAGCAATAATAACTGTCCAGCTACTTTCAAATCTATTTAATCATTATTTGTTATCAAAATGAAATTATTTTGAGAAGCTTAAAAACATATATTTAATTATATTCGTAATGAAATAGGAAACTAAACGAACGCTAACCTATATTAATTTCTTCTAATGTTACCACTTCTTTTAATGCTAACGCATTCGAATCCCTGTTATTCAAATCTCTTAATTTTAAAACCTTTTGGAAAAAAGTTTCCCAAATTTCTCCATTTAAATTAACCGTAGTTAAACGTAATGAATCGAAATCCTCGTTGATTGAAGCAAACGCATTGGGCTGTCTTAATATTGGCCATTCGGCGACGATTGTAGCAATATTAAAATCTTTATTTTTTTTATATTCCTGTCGTCTAAAATTAAATGATTTTTTCCAATTTTCTTTAACCTTATCCCAAGGAGTTATTGTAACGCTTAACCATTTTTTCAATTCAAGTCCTTCGGTATCTATCATATAAATTTTTCATTTATATGATAGAGAAGCAAATTTTATTTAATTAAATGTATAATATTGCTTTTAAAAATAACAATTCCATAATTTAATTATTTATAGTAAATATCATTTAAAGCAAATGAAATTTCCTTCAAATGAAATATTGATTTTTTATAACAGCATTAAATTAATTAGACAAAATTTAATGAACTTTACCTATGTCAACATTCTCATCTGTATCACTTTCCTCGTCTGTAGTTCCAACTGCATTTAATAGTTTTAGTCCATATAAATTATTTCGATATTTGATTCTTTTTTTGTTATTGGAGGCACATAGTAAGTATTCAAATTTTCCGTAGGAAATTCCTCACAAATTTGTTTAGCTAAACCATGGAAATCTGCATTTTTTAATCTAATGAAAGAAAATATAATGAATATAAACGAGGAAGAAACATAAAGAAGTGATGTTATTAACAATGAACACCTTTTTTCTTTTGGTAAGACATCCTCCATAATTATGTCAACGATTATATTTCTGTTTTTCATCGACAGAACTTTGTTTTTTTTATATGTACATAAAACTGCGGAACCTCTAGTACTTTTCTTTAAAGTTTATGTATAGTTCTTCTATCATTATAGAAACGAGTTGAAATGAGTGAATTATTTGCTGAAGGTAACGCATTTTCATCATTAGAAACTTCATCATCACTTGACAAGTTTTCTATTGAACTTGATTTGTTCTATATAAAAATTTAGGAAACTGATTAAATAAGAAATATACATACACCTTATACATTTGTATTCAGTTTTTCCAAAATTGTAATATATTTTACTAATATTATTAGAGTACTGTACCTGCGACAAAGATTCATTGGAACATAGCTGCTTCAATTTATTTATAAATAAAATTCTTCTTCCTATTTTAGGAATCAATTCCTTTAGCATTGAGTCATTCAAATGTTTAATGTTTTGTTCATTAATCTCATTTTCTAAGCAACAAAAAGGAAAACAGTTAGAGAAATCAATTTACATACTGTGTTACAGATAAACCTATCTATTCATTCAATTTTTTTTTTTAGTTTATTATATAAATGTTTAAGTGAATAAAATAAATATGTAAATTTAATGTACAATGATGTTCGCAGTAAATATTTATTAATATATAAAATAGGTATATTCTTGTCGAACAGTAAACACAAAATTCCTCTTCATATAAGAACTTTTACTACGAATATCATGCTACATTAAATAGCATTTTTATTTAGATTATATATTTCCTGATATAAAGAGTAGACAAAATTTCTGCATAATTTCAGTTTACGATTAGAAATATGAATATTTAATCACTAATGTATGTACTACATTAGAATATACTTTTAATACAGAAATAATGAGAGATTTGTTCTGCGTATATCATAATAGGTTCTATTAATTTTAATTACTATCGTTCAAATGAATTATAATGAGATTAAAATCATTGCAATAAACAGCGTATTATTAAGAAAAGAAAATATTACCATAATTTGTTGCAGTCCGACAAAGGTTTGCAGTACCAGAGTTATTACAAAACTAAATGCAGTATATATTCTTATTATACTTAGTACATACAGTATGTATAAAACTAAAATGACTGATAAAATCAAGTTTTTATAAGTTTATAAGTTGCTGCTAGCATACTAAGAAAAATAGTTATAGAAATTTGGTAACTTAATATCTTATGATAAAATGAAGCAGTTGCAGTAACAAATGTTAGAGGTATGGAATATATTAGATACGAAGGTAGAAGGATGTTGTCAATTTAAGTCCAAAGGTTACTTTAGTTTAAACAGAAAATAAATATTCATTTTAAACTATGTGCCTATTACTGAAAATGGAAGCCACGTGCACTTAAACTAATCTACAACTAAAAATGCAACTTCATTGCTACAACATTTTCCTTGGAACTGTCTTTATGTATAAAAACAAAAGAAAATTAATAATTCGCAAGATTTTCTTACCTTTGAATGATGAAATGAGATCTTCTAGGTTCCATTCGGTCAACAAATTTATCGTAAATGCATCCATTGTATCATTCCATTGAACACTAACAATGCGTTATGAAACTTCAAAATATTATTTGTATTGCGTTACACTCTACACTGAGAAAAAAAATTAATTAATGTAACTAAATGCATTTAATTGAATGCTAATTTATTTGGCTTGATTAAATATATTTACGAGTAATAATTATTTTATAAATCGTAAATATATATTACTAGTTTGAAATAAATTAATTATTAAGCTTGGTTTATTCAAATTAAAAAAATAATATTTGAATTTATAAAGATATTAGTTAAGTTAATTATTTTTTTATTAATGTCCGATAATTATATATTGATCATTAATAAAATATATTTAGACAAAAAAAAAACAATTATTTGCTTCAAAAATATAATTATTAAGATTTTGTAATTATATTATTGATTCAATAATTTGTATTTACTTAAATCAAGAATAAACTTTTTAACTACAAAGAATTGAATTTAGTAGTATTAATAAAAAATTTAATTGTTTTAACTTTTCCGAACATTACAACAAATAAATCATTATATGGAACTACTCCAACTAAAATGTTCGTAGATTTTATTAAAATAATTAAATTAAATAATATGGACCAAGAAATTAATTTACTTCGTGAAATAAATATATTTAAAACAAGACAATAAATAAGTATATTAGATGTTAAATGTAACTAGTTCTTTTCATCAAATACTTATTTATATAAATTACTGAATATTTTAGCATTATGAAATGAATCTTTTAGTAGAAACAAACCTACATCTAGCTAAACTCTTTGATACCAACGTAAACAATGAAAAAAGTGTTCGGAAGAGGGGGGAGGGGGAACATCGTTCTTTCGATAGCTTCGATGTTTAGTTTGCGATCTTTCTCGGCAGATTAACATCGTCCTGTACTTACACTGCTTATTTTGTTCGTGCTATTTCTTCTTCAAAATGAGTGATAGTGCTACCCAAGATTTGTTAAAACAATGGGGTATGGAAGAGTATATTGCAGTATTTGAGAGTAAGTATAAACTCTTTTTGGAATTACTTATTTTTATCAGCCTTTTTTTTAAATTCTTTTAATAGGAAATAAAATTAATAAGCAATCAATGTCATATTTAACTGAAAGTATGATAGCAGAACTCGTTCCACTTATTGGACATCGTGTTTCATTTTTGCAGAATTGGCGTAAAGAATTTGGAAAGGAAAAAATTAGTCCTACTTGTAGTGTAAGTGAATTTAATGAAATATTTTCGTAGTGAAAGAAATAATACGGTGTAATGAAATATTTTCTGTACTGTCTTTTTAGCAATTTGAATCAACTGATTCGGAAGCAGAAAAGGAAAATCAAGGGTTAGAGAGACAGGACTGTTTCAAAGGAAAAAAACAGTTTAACGTAAGGTTGCTGCCATCCATGCATAAAATTTTAACCAACAACGTGCGATGTCGGTTGGTACTGCAAAAGTACAAAAAGAAAAAATTATTAGAAGAGAGGGACAGAGATCTGATAACGGAAACTGTCATATCTACAATTATTAATACAACTTCTAGAAGGTATTATTTTTTATAATAAAAATAGTAGTTTTGGCAGCTTTTATTTGTTTACGAATATTATTTAGGCTTAAAAATTATGATTTTGATCACTTGGCCAAAGAAATTGTAAAAATTTTTCCAACTGAAAATTCTGCATCGTATTATGTTCCACCAATTGCAAAAGTGAACTCTCAACATAACAAATCAGTACCTTCTCGAGGAAAACTGGTCAACAAATATAGAAATTCATTGTCTGAATTTAAAAAATTGGAGAAAGATAACGAAGAAGATATCACTGAGAAAAAAGACTGTGATGAAGGTTTGTTGCTTTAAAAATCAAATTCTATTTTTAATATTAAATAAATGTTACAAATATTTGTAGGTTATACAGCTGAAGCTTTAGATAGTAAGAAGTGGCTTCAAAATAACATAGCGCCCTGGGACATCGTTTTACAACATTGGAACGTTACATTTGCTTTTCGTTATAGCGAATTGCAAAAGGAATCCTCTGATAAGATTCACAGTTATATCCAAAATTGGTTACCATTAAAACACCCAAGAGGCCATGAACTAATAAAACAGGATTTTATAAATTTAAAAGTTAGTAGTAAAACTGTGACGATTGAAGATTGGAATTGTCTTTTTGAGAAAATTGCAGCAATTGCAGTAATCCAAAAGACTGATGATACAGCTAAGTCGCTCCAAGCAATTTTGGAAACTACAAATTTAAATGATGGTAAGTCAAGTCAATCATATAATCTGTCATGATTTTAAACATATTTTTAGAACTTTTAGATTTTAAACAAACTTTTAGATTCGAAAGTAGCTGTTCAGTTGCATCTCTTACCTCACTTCATAGCACCGAAAACCATAATTAAGAGAAGTAAAACTAACGTATGGAGACCGTCTATTGGTTGCGCTAAGGATAGTTTACTGATTCGCGTTAATGTAAGTACAAATATTCCATTATTTTGTTATATCTATTTCTCTATTGACAAATTTAAATTTTTTATAATGTATGGAGCATAACCTAAAATTTTTCATAAGTTATAAAACATAACCTATTAAAATCTATGTAGGTTATATTATAATCTTTATTATTATCTATTGCGTACCAGACTTCTTCTGAAATAGCTGCTGCGAAGGAAAAAAGGATCCAAGAGCTGCAAAAGTTCAATATACCACTTCAACTATTTATTGTGATAGTAGGGACAGACTATTTAAATATTAAATCATCATTCGTCTGCATTGATGACATATTGTATGATGTAAGCTCTACGATAGAAGCCTTGGATATATGCTTCAAGTCTTTTCATGCATTACAAGCATCGTACCCTCCAGAGAGTGAACATTTATGGTTAATTATTCAGAGAGGACTGTATAATTTTAAAACCAAATGGGACAAAACAATCTCTTATGTGGCACACATAATCAGTCATTTTGAGAAGGAAAACACTGAATGTAACTTAAGCAGCAGTTCTGACAGCGACTAATTTAAAGTAAGCAGTTTTATTCGCAATATACTTTTTAGTTATTATTATTTTAAATAATAAGCTATATTCTAATATTTTGTAAAATGCTATTTGCATTCAAGTTTTGTTTAGTCTTAGACATTATCGTCTTAAAATGGACGATAATGAATGATTACTTTTGATTTATTTGAATGCAGGTTGCATTCCTTTAAACGTATTCTGTTAAATCAGAACTGGCAGGCCGAATTGGATTAGTCAAATTGCCTGCTTATTCGAAATCGTACGCATTGGCATTGCGTGCTTCGGAAACATCGCGTACAGCTTTGAAATAGGGTTATTAGCTACTTGTCACTCCACGAGTTGTTACGATTCTGACGGACTTTGCGATCTGCTAGATGGTCATTAGTTGTTTCTCATTAATAGATGGAAGTTGGCCAGTAGTGTATGTTGGTCAGGCTTTCATATTACACGTCCATCGCGCGAAATTATGGCAAACTGGGCAAGAATAATGCGCTAAGAAGAGTTTGCCTACACGTTTATTCGCAAATATATTTTTGCCTCGACTAACCTACAATTAATTATTATGCTCCAGCTATTACTCTTCCATTCGGCCATTTATGCAACAATAATAGCTCTTGAACAAATACTAATATTAATGCTTGGCGTTAAATGCACAAACTAACAATTATTCCCAACAGCATACAAATAATAAAGGAGACACTTAACGCGTGTCGTGCGTTAATCAAGAACCAAAGTGTAATGACTATCAATTGGGAAAACGATAAATTTCTATAATAGTTTAAGAAAACAGTTCAAGAGCGAGATCTCGGATAAAAATTATGAAACGTAACGTTCTGATATTTCCTCATGATTTACTAATCCCAAGAGATTAATCGGCCTGAGTATTTTGTGCTGCTATCGCTAAATATTGATGGGCCCCTTTGCAAAACTTAGCACAACTTTTAGCTGCACCTTATATGCACGGAATTTGAAATGACTACGGAAACTTTGAAATTGTGAGAAATACCACACTACATTCTAGCTTTTTTCTGATGAAGAAGGATATTCATTAAAATTTATTATTATTTTGCTTTGGGAATATTACTCCTTATCAAATCTAATTTATATTCTGGCATTGAAATATTAGCCAATAAAAATTTGACAATTTTAAGTCGATTGAGAAGATGTAATAGCAAAATTGGCACGTTGATATTATTAATTAATGATATATTGAGAGTAATACTGATATACTCTTTCGTTTGGGAAATAAAAAATAAATGGAATAGGTATCAGCGGAATTCGAATAATAGTGCATCCTATATTTAATCTTCTGTCGTCTAAAAATAACTAATGCATAAACTAATTTGTAGGATATAAACAATGTCCAGAATCGATATCGAGGCCAACTGAGGCAAAAACGTGAAAGCGATAAATTTCTGTAATAGTTTAAGAAAACAGTTCAAGAGCGAGATCTCGGATAAAAATTATAAAACGTAACGTTCTGATATTTCCTGATGATTTACACGACAGTTTTACTTCTTGCGTGCGCATTTTAAACTCCAACCGCGTTACACGACAAACGTATCCGTCTTCCGTATCTCCGGTTAACGTACATACAGATCCGTACTTACGTATGTACAGTTTTACTTGCACGTCTTCACCCTCTTCGTAGAAGGAAAAAAGTTCGCAAAAAAGGAACTTGAAATATTCTATCCGAATCTGTCATAGATACTACTCGTGACCGAGAAATTTGGCGAGTAATTAAAAGAAATAGTGGCAAGAAGTCGTATAATAGCGTAAATAATTTGTACGTAGGTGGCTGTTGCTGCAGTTAATCAAGCAGTTTTATTCGCAATATACTTTTTAGTTATTATTTAGTTATTTTTGAAGTTTTGTCTACTCTTAAGTATAGAAAAATGAATATTCTTGTATGTTTGATAATACGATATCTATCTTAAGGTGCGCTTCATTTATTTGGTGCTAGGTGTAATTGAATATTCACAGTTGAAAATGTATCCTTGCCCATTTTGTAGTGTTAATTTAAAATTACGCGAAAATTTATTACGTCATGCCAAACTAAAACATAAATCCAATATATTTACAGAGTGCGTTTGTCGATATCCATCTTGTTCTCATAAATTTAATAATATCTATTCGTATGAAAGACACATATCTAAGAAACATGATTGCATTAGTCAGGATTCTACTGATTGTACTTTGCTTAGTAAAAAGAAAGACTTAGCTGTTGAAAATATAGTCTTTACTAATTCAGAAAGTTATTCAAGTGTAGATGATAACGACAATAAAAATGCTACAATAATAAGTTCTGCAAATAATGAATTATTATTAAATACAAATGAAGTTAGTGTTCAACATTTTGAGAACAGCGTTAACAAAAGTGCAGCTTGTCTAGTAACTAAATTATACAGCAAGAATCAAATGCCAAGATCTCATGTAAACGATTTAATCACTTTATTTACCAGTTTTTTTAATAACGTTTGTTTAGATATAATACAAAGCACGTGTAACAATTACGGTATTGACGAAGATCATCAAATTAGTCAAATGATTCAAATTTCAAAGAATTCTTTTTCTCCATTTAAATCAGAGCATTCATCATTTACTTATCTTCAGGAATTAAAATGTCTTATAAAACCTTACTGTATTTATATCGATGCCTCTTTAAAACCTCAGCGTATAAAAAAGAAAACACAATTAGCTATAAAATACACAACGATACATGTAGTGCCTTTAAAATTATTATTACAAAAATTTCTTCAAATGAAAAACGTTTATTAGTTAATTGCTAATAATATAGACAAAACTAAGCAAAGTACAATAGTGACCTCAACTTGTAATGGTGAAATGTGGAATAATTTAATAAAGAAAGAACAAAATAAATTGATTTTACCACTTTTACTATACTACGATGATTTCGAGATAAACAACCCTCTAGGCTCTCACACTGGTATTCATAAGCTTGGTGCTGTATATTGCACTATTCCATGTATACCCGAACAATATTGTAGTATGCTTGAAAATATTTTTCTTATTCAATTACATAATGCAACAGATCACACACGCTTAGGAAATAAGCTCATATTTGCTGATATTATTAAACAATTAACCGAGTTAGAACAAAATGGAATCGACATAAATATCGATGGCGAAAAAATAACAGTTTATTTTGTATTATATGCGGTTACTGGTGATAATCTAGGGATGAATACTGTCCTTGGATTTTCTCGAAGCTTCTCTTCTTCACATTACTGTAGAATATGTAAAACATCAAAGTGATTGTAAGCAAATGATAAATGATAATCTTGTACTGTTGCGTTCAATTGAAAATTATAACGAAGATTTGATGAATTACAGTTGCGGTGTAAGTGAAGAATGCGTTTTTAACCAGATTTCTAATTACCATGTTATTACAAATGCGTCTGTCGATCCAATGCATGCTTTACTCGAAGGTATATGTAGATATGACTTTGGTAAAATTCTAATGTTTTCATAAATAAAGAAAAACTTTTTAGTATAGATATGCTTAATAGTAGATTAAAATATTTTAATAGTTCTTTATACACATACAATTGTCCAGCTTTTATTAACGAGAAGAGCTTACGATCTGAAAATTTAATTCTTTCGGCATCAGAAATGAATTTTTTGGTTGCAAATTTAGGATTATTAATCGGGGATTTAATACCACGTGATAGTAAACCATGGTCTCTCTATTTGCATCTTCGAGAAATAATTTCTATTATTATGGCTCCTGCATTCAATACAGAAACGCTATGTTACCTTTCAAATTTGATTAGTAGGTATCACGCAATTTACTTGGAATGTTTTAATGATTTTTTGAAACCAAAATACCATATTCTAACGCATTACCCACAAATAATGAAACAAATGGGTCCATTAAAAAATTTATCTTGCATTCGTTTCGAGGCGAAACATAAACAGCTAAAGGATTATGCAAAGGTGATTACAAGTAGAAGAAACCCAGCATATACAATAGCATTGAAACACCAGTTACAACTTTGTAGTAGATTCTTGTCTGATGAAGGATTTTCAGATCGCATAACTATTGGCCCTATCTCGAAATGTACTTTACTAAAATCCAAAGATTATAATAGTTTTAAAAGTATTTTACCAATTTTAAGTGATGAATATTTGATTACATCTTGCGTTACCATAAATGGTACGCGTTATGCACCAAATTTAATTGTACTTTTAAATTCTAGTAGTATTATACCAACGTTTGGAAGAATTCAATATATTATTTGTAACAATCAGGAAGTTTTTTTTGTCGTTAAAAAATTACAAGTAGTTTCTAGCGTAATGCATTATCAAGCATTTCAAATTATTGAAACTAATAATTAGTGCTGCTTATGTCAAAATAATCTTTCCGATTATTCGCCTTGCATAATACATACCATGGCAGATGGTAAAACATATATTCCATTTTTGTAAAATTATTAAAAAATTTTTGTATTTCATTTTTTTTTGTATTTTCATTCGTTTTATGATAGCTGATATCAAATAAATAATATAAAAAAGACACAAATAACTTTATTATTGATCTACTTTCGATATTAACCGCAATTTTGACTATATATCAAACATACTATATATAAATATAGTTCAAATATTTCGTTCATTCAGTAATTTTAATTTTTTGGTACAATAAAACGACATTTATTTTAATGATTAAAAGTATTTTATTAATTCGATTATAAGGTTTCTTAAATACA
Organism: Prorops nasuta; assembly: GCF_024137725.1. Classification (NCBI taxonomy): domain Eukaryota; kingdom Metazoa; phylum Arthropoda; class Insecta; order Hymenoptera; family Bethylidae; genus Prorops; species Prorops nasuta. The sequence goes on along the minus strand of NW_027116817.1, from coordinate 289,838 downwards.
ATTTTATATTTACTTAATTTAGTGAATTTTACATATTTGTTTGTAGTTATTACTTTACATAATTTCAACTAAACTTTTGTTATTTTAAACAAATAGTTTATTACTTTATATGTGTTTGAGTATTCCGTGATTGGCATCTTCGCCGCTGTATGGCAGTTCTGCGTTGTCTTTCTCGCAAGTAAAAAGCGAACAGCATAACTATGAATTACCCATGATCTTAGGCGTGTTTTAAGATTTGGTATTCATACCAAAACATTTGTAACGAAGACTATATTGCTTTATTTAGCGATTTAGTATCGTTAACAAATTTAATTGAATCATAAAAGTATTATGATGTATTTTGAAAAGACGAGAGGATCTCCATATTTTCAAAGTATTGCAACTATTTTTGATGCTACAATTTCTTTTTGACCTCTTAACACTTCAGTTGTGGAAGAGGTACACTATAATTTTCTCCAAATGGCGTTAGCTAATTATCCCCAACATCGCCGCCAATTTTGGGAAAATTTAATAAATAAATATTTGAAGGAGAGGAACAAATGAATACATCTTACATCAAAAATTAATTGAGCTAAATATTTTTTAAAACATATTTGTCAAATAAAAGGTTTGTTTAGTCAAACTACTGAATCAGTCCAAGCTAATTTTTGATACAGTTGCAGCAAATAAATATTGAATTGGATATAATCACTTATTTTATCAGTTCAATTAAAGTTTCATTGATCTGTTAAGATATATTTTACTATTGTCTTTTAAATATTTAATCCATTTCATCAAATTTTTTTTTTTAATATGATAAAATCATTTATTTAATGCTACTAAATTCTTTTGCACGGTGCAATCATTTACTCGCTTATATTGAGTGACGTGATAATGGAGTCAATATAATCTTTAGTTGTATCCATTAATTATTAACAATCGCAAAGCCATAACTAATTTAATTTAAAAGAATATTTTTCCAAAGCAAATAAATATTAATCCGGAATAAATCAATAGGTTTTTAATAACAAGTACGCATGTATTGCTAACACATAAATATTTCTTTGATTTTTAAAATTATTTAATTGCTATTAATCAATCTATGGTTGATATAAATAAAGATTTAACAGAATTAAATTTTATATTATTACTCTTGAATAAATATTTTCTGGAATTAAAATTACAATTCATTATGCGCAATTCAATATTTATTTAATTCAAAAATATATCTTAATAAAATATTTATTTGAGTTCAATATATATTTAGTGAGTAATAGACAAGTAAATAATATAGTTGAAACAAATGATATTTATTTATTTTCAATAATTTTTTTTCTCAGTGTACGTATGATGCAATATTTTTATTCTTCGTAGTGAGAAAATATATAACACATAACTTTCACTACCACGTTAAAGTAGTATTAATAATTTCGCTGGTGGTCCGTCCTCACATCCACTTGTTCCAACGTTCTTCTCCGGGTCCAAACGGAAATGACAATGGGAGAGGGGGGTAACGGTAGCCGGATGTAAAAAGCAGCTAGGTACTGTTAAGAAAACTTCTGGAATATTCATTAAATCTTATTGGATGAATAGATTACATATATATAATGTGATCCAATCAGATTGTTGGATGTCTGCATTATGCTGTTTTCACTTGTCGTTCGTGGCTACTTATCGCAAGCGACAAAGTCCTGCTATTAGAAAAGGAGATGAATTGCGCGACTTTAATTCCAAAACGAAGGGAAGTGTAGTCGCTAGCGACCTTGCGACATCGGTGGAAGCTGAATTAATTCAACTTTATATGAGTGTCGCTAATGACGTGCGACAATTAAAATTTAGGAAGCTTTCCAGTTAGCGTTAAAATTTACACAATCACAACAAATGGTACATTGCATTTGTGTAAACAGTAACTTCATTCAAGTGAATGAGATGTTTGCTTCAATGAATATTAAATCATTAAATTTATACAGTGTTCTTTTAAATTAAGCGAATATTCCTTAAAATTAAAATCATATAGTCAATTGCTAGTGGTGCCATATTATTTGGTAGCATTAAATAATTATGTTTCATTAAGGTGGTTCGAGAGCCAATGAAATTTCTTCAGAATTTTTTAAAATTTTAAAGAAAGGTTATTTAGGCATAGAGGAAAGTAGTGGTAGCTAGGGGGTTCCTGTGACACGGTGGTGAGGGGAGTGCGGGTGTGCGGGGGGAAGTGTCTTGGGTTTTCCTGTGACACGGTGGTGAGGGGAGTGCGGGTGTGCGGGGGAAGTGTCTTGGGTTCCTGTGACACGGTGGTGAGGGGAGTGCGGGTGTGCGGGGGGAAGTGTCTTCTTAAGAGCTAGGGTTTATTGGGTGATGAGGAGGGTGCGGGTGTGCGGAGGAAATGCTTTGGCTATGGGGAGTGAGAGAGAGAGAGAGAGATCCCTCTCACCCTCTCTTTCTCTCTTAGAGTCTCTCACCCCTCTCCCATCAGCCTAGGGCCCGGATGGTTAATTATCCTACGGGTCCACTAGTTCTCTAAGGCTTACCCCCTCTCCCATGTCACTAGGGTCCGGATGGTTAGTTATCCTACGGGTCCACTAGTTCCCTAAGGGTTACCCCTCTCCCATCACCCTAGGGCCCGGATGGTTAGTTATCCTGACAGTTACCCAGAGAACTTTTTTTTGTATTTTAGTTGGTGGAGGAAAAAGTTTCTTTTTTCTCCACTAGGTAGCGATCACGAAAATTACTGGGGCAGTTACACCGCTAGGGGTCCTAAGCATCTTACGGACTGCCATTTTTGATTTCTTAGTCCTGCCCTCGGAGGGTCTTTTCTCCCTCCACATACTTATCCTAGACCTTCCCACTATTTTCCTACTATGGACCCGCCATTTAACTTGATTTCACATTTAACCATTTTTCTTCCCTCTCAATCTACCTCTACACCATTGAAGGGTCTTTTTCCCTCCACATACCCATTCTATTCCCTCCTACTATTTTCCTCCTTGGGTCCTTCTTTTAATTTCACATTATACCTTTTTTGAACCTTGGGTACAGATTCCTTTTTTCTTATACAAGCTGTCGATAAATATAAAGTGAAAAAATATGCAGTATCAAGTGATTATTAATTTAGCGTATAGACAGAATTCTCCAGTAATTCATATAATTACAAGAATAATAGATGAAATTATGCAAAATTTATCACAAGCGGTAAATGAAGAAACAATCGAGACGCATGGAATGGAGTATGAAAATAGTAAGTTATTATGAATGAGATTGCATCATACATTTTTCTAAAATCTGATGATTTTTTACAGTAACACGCTGTATACAACTGTTGATGAGAGGTATCAGAATGATTGAGATAGAGGCAGGGATAATTCCGCAGGAAGAGGAGGAGGAGCAGGAGGAGGAGGAGGATGAGGAGGAGACAACGATGGAGGTAGCAAGGGCAGAAGAATAGCTTGATATTTTAAAATATTATATGTTAAAACTCTTTTTAGTTATATATATATATATATATATATATATATTGAATAAAAGTATTATATGTTAAATCTTTTGAATATTGAATAAAAATTACTGTAAGCATATTATAAATGAATAGATTATTCATTACATCTTCCTGTAAGCATGCTCTACATGTTACATAGTTAACAGACATTATTTTTCCTTTTGCGAAACAATGGGGAGTGAAATTCTAGGGACCACCCAATGTTCCTCCTATGAGCTTTCCCAGGGCTCTCTAAAACTGACCCGATACCTTCTGTCCATATTTTACCCTCTCAACCAGTCTCTAGCTATTTTTTTTCGAGACTTTTCTCACAAACAGGTCAGATAAATGAGCCCACGTGCTAAACAGAGTCACAGTTGTGAAGTAAGATTGTCTAGAAGCCATTGATGCGCTCGATACTTTCTGACCATATTTTACCCTCTAAACCAGCCTCTAGCTATTTTTTCGTGACTTTTCCTCCCTCAAGCAGACCAGACAAATCATTCAGCCTCTAGCTATTTTTTTCTCAAGACTTTTCTCACAAGCAGAGCAGACAAATGATCCCACGTGCTAAACAGAGTCACAGTGTGACGTAAGATTGTCGAAAAGCAATTGATGCGCTCGTAAATTTTAAGCTGCACTCAGGATATGTCCTTAAGATGCTAGTATTCCCAACCCAAGTAATAATGGACGTATATTTCACGACTCGTTTCTAAATAATGAAAAGTTTATATTTTAAACTGTCATTACTTTATCTGAGGAACGTGACTATCTGCACCATCTAGTACGTGTTATGACACGTTTGAATTAAATATATTTGTTTTAGATGACGGTTATTTGATCTGAAGAACGTGTATCTCACGACTTGCTTTTAAACAATGAAAAGTTTATATTCTAGACTGATGTCACTTTATATAAGGAACGTGTATATAATTAAATGGATTTATTTATTTTAATTAACAACTACTTGATCTAAAGAATACATGTATCAACAGGTTTAAAATAATGAATTCTCTTTGAAATCTACAATCATGAGTGAGTAACCCATCAAAAATGTCGTTCGCCTGCAACAGTCCCTCCACTCTCAATTTCCAATAAGCGTGTATATCTTATCCCTTCCTACGATATTATTCAAAGCCACCCAAGTTTCGTTTGCCTGCAACACTTCCCCTACTCTCAATTTCCAAGTGTGTATATCTTATTCCCTCCTAGGATATTATTCAAAGTCACCCACGCTAGCAATTAGGAAATTTCATTCAGTCTCGATTAGAAGCGTGAAGCAGTCGAAAGTTCAAGTCTGTAACGCTGCAGTCATAATATTTTATTGTGGTGTAATAGCAGTATTGAAGCTTCAAGCAGTACAAAGTACCAGTTTCACGTTGCAGATAGAATATTTTTTTATTGTCACGTAATTATCGTAGATAATCTTTAGAAGGTAAGAATTATTTTTTCTTTTTTACGTTATTCTCTATTCTTAATATTATTTTATTATTATAGAAATGGATTTAACTAAGATTAATGAACTCGCAATTGTAGAACCAAAAACTTTTATAAAACTGAATACTTTGGAGATTGGGGGGTCATACCGAATAACTGAATTATCGAAAATTAAAACCAAATATGGGGAGAGAATAATAGCAAAGCTGCTTACGAAGGAATGGTTCTTCTTGCCTGCGAGGATGATGGCATTACTGGAAAAACCAGAACAATTCAAGAATTTTCAAGATGCAGCTTCAAATCAAATATTAACATTCACGTATCATGGTGGAAATTACAATAATATGACATTTGCAATTGTTAGTCAAATTTCAAAAGATTAATTTAGAAAACATTTGTAAGGAATAATTTAAACACAAATAAATGATTATTATATCTTATTTATTATTTTTTTCCTTCATTATAATGATAAGCTTAACTATAGTCTATTAGCGATTAACATACATTTCTAACTATTAGCGATTAACTTACATTACTAACTATTAACGATTAACTTACATTTCTAACAATACTTGTAAGCGGGTTATATTCAACAATTTTATCATGTATAATTAAACAATACGCAGTAGTATTACTTGCAATATTTTTAGAACAATCGATCTCTATTTTAACGTCAACTGTGCCAGATTTAATAGATTCGTTTTGATGCGAACAATCAATGACAAAGAGAGGGCCATATTCTAAGAAATTGTTGTAATCAAGCATTGATTTCGACGGTTTTTCTCCAGCATAATAGGATTGGATAAATTTAACATACATATCATATAGTACAGAAAATCGTGATTTTTCAGTATCAGTATCAAGTCGATCATACGGATAAAATTCAGAATTAAGATAGACTTTAATATCACGAACAAAACTATCATCGAAGTCAAGCACCTTCATATGCTGCGTATTCTTCTTATTTGTTCTAAATGCTAGAATAACGTATCGAGGCTTCTCCAATTGTGTTGCAGCTTTTACAGCCCACGTATGCCTCTGTGTTTCTGGTAGAAGCGGGTATTCGTAGAGTTCCCAGGATCGAAAAGCCATGGTGAGGCTTTTGTTTTGGTCGATAATACGTAGAAATTGAAGTTTTGTGTATTCATTCAATGATATATGAGGAATTCTCCATTGCACTTTTTGAACATCAATTTTGGAGTCGGTGATTTTCGTTGAAGAATATATCGAATTCGTATCATTACGCGCTCGAATGAGAACGAGCTCATGACGTGCATTTATTATGACTCTTCTATAGTCTTCACAAAAACCCAACAGCATTTTCAGTGGTACGCAAAAATTAAAATATTTCGTAGGCTTATAATCTGATAGAAACCATCCTGAATGGTGTAGACTCGTACACTCTGGGAAAACGAATCGTTCCAAAATGTAAACACAAGTTAAAGGTGCCTTAGTTAGCTAGTGGACAAGACTTTTCCACGTCGCGCGGCTTACCTGCTATTGTACCGAGTCCCAAGCAATAAACAGAGGGCAATAAACCGACCGAAAATGACTAATCCTTCTATACCTGTCCTGCAATGATTAATAAAAAATTCTAATTTTAATATTATTAATTAAATATTTTTAAGATTATTATCAATACATTGCTTATATTTTTAAGATGAAAATGAACCCAAACACGAGGCTAATCACGCGATTATTTCTATATTAGTTGTATCTTATATTTCTCATTTTCATAAATTTTAATAACACTTTTTTTTTGAGTAATTTAGATAGGAATTTAAAGTATTTGCACATTTTTTAATTATATATTTAAATTAAATAAATTTTTATTTATCATTTAATATAATTTTTGCTACACAATCCATTTATTACTGTCTTAAAATATACGGACTCTTAAGATTACACAATTATCAATAAATTCATATACCAAAATAAAAAATATTGCGTTAATACATAAATAATTATAATATATCTCTTAACGCATACATACATTATAAAATTATAAATTTGTTGACTATATAATCATCAGATATAAGAAAGAACATTGTTTATATAGCAGCTGTAAAGGGGCCTTGTCATGTAATAAAAGTATTGAACTTACAATAAATAAATAAATAAATATTTTTAAATAAGCTCAATTTTGTCAAAGATTAAAAAAACGTTGTTCCTTTCGCAGCTGTATAGAGGCTTTGTCATATAATAAAGTTAGTCATGTTTTATATAAATAAATACATAAATATAAATATGTTCACTTTTTTGTCATAATATAAGAAAAATACATTATATATATAGCGGCTGTATAGAGGCCTTGTCATATTTTAAATTTAGTGAACTTCAATATTATAATTTTTATACTGCAATGGATATACAACCGTTTGAACCATCAGATAGAGTTTTAGATTCAGTGGATAATTTAAATACTTGTTTCAAGAACTCGAAGAAATAAATTGCACAACGCTATAATATTCTACCATCGTTTTATGAAAAAAATTAAACTAACAGCCAATCATAGAGAAAAAAGGATTTCATTCGCATCGAAATAATATTAAAAGTGTAGCATACATTTTGAGATAATGTTATATGGGCTGACAGAAAGTTTTTGTTTCAACGATGGATAACAGAGTGCATGTGTGTCGCGACAAATATGTTACCAAAAGATAGAAGCAGCAGAATATGACAAAAGATAGAGTAAAGGAAAAGTCCATAAAATTGAAACAAAAATAATTTCAAAAGTTTACTGCAGCATTTTGGAAATACTCATGCTTCCACAGTGATCACAGGATATCCTGAAGATGATGTCCCAAAATTAAAACTCGTGCAAGATGATCGAAATCCAAAAGAATGATTTGCCAAATCCCCGAAGTAGATTCAATAAACTGGCAACGTCAACCCATTTGAATACATTGACAATAGCTGGGCCATGATGACACTACGGCAAGGTACAAGCAAGAAACATAGCTGATCTATAGTCAACAAAAATGAAAAAAAGGTTGACCTACACAATTTTTAAACTGTATAATTTAATTAGAAAAAGAAAAAAATTACCTTAACCCATTAACGTCCAAAATGTCAAAATTTCTTGCCCGTTTTCAAAGTGATTTTTTCCTATGTAATTGGCGTTGAAAAAATTCTTGAACCACATATTCTGATGTAAAATTGCATGCTCTTTCAGAATCCGTTGCCAGAATCATGATAAAACTCACAGGAAAAGAGATATGCTCGATTGAAACATAAAAAACACCTAAATTTTCGAAAAAAAAATTTTTTAGGATTTTTTTTCGAAGTGTTACGGTGAAGATATCACCTTGCGACCATGATCAAAGGTGATCATGGGAGTTGAAGTTTAACAGGGAATTTTTTTGTTGACCTTGAACCATCGCTTCTTTACAAAATGGCGGAAAAAACGAATTTTTTTTTTTCAATCTTCATCAACTTTTTTCTCGAAATCTATGGTCTTTAGAAAAAAATTCATAAAAACAAAAATGCCTTAGAATCGCTCGAGGAACATTCTCCAATTTTTTCAGAATTTTTTGAGACAATTTTTGATTTTCCGGGAAACTTGTGAAATGGAATTTTCAAAAATGTCTCCAAAAATTCTGAAAAAATTTTAGGATGTTTCTCGAGTGCTTCTAAGACATTTTTGTTCTTATGAATTTTTTTCTAAAGTCCATAGATTTCGAGAAAAAAATTGATAAAGTTGAAAAAATAAAAATTCGTTTCGGCCGCTATGTTCTAAAAACCTATTGGTAAAAAACGATTTCTGTGCAAATTTTAGGAAGATTTTTTTACTCTTAGCGTTACCTAGAGACTACGGCGTGGACGTAGTAAAATTCTGTCTCCTTTGGGGTGCTTTTTTCCCGTGAGTCCCCTTGCCTCTCACTTATTCATACTTTTAGGTGTGCTTTTTTAGCCAACATTTATTGCAAATATTTAAATTACATGTTTTGCAGAAAATTCTTGTTCTTATTGGACAGTTTTCATTCGAACAAATCCTCAATTTGTCACTATTAGATCGTCCATGTGCTTTACTTTTGCGACTACTTTTTTGTAAGTAGTATTTGGCAATCGAAATAGTGAACTCTTTTATTCCAACTTTTTTCTTTCCATCGTTAGCAGCATTGAAAATTACAAGAGAATTAGTAATAGACGCCTGTATAAGTCTCATAAAAACTACTCATGTCCATTTTTTTGATCGTATACTTGGGAGTATGTCATTGCAATGTCCGTCATGCAGGTCAATACCTCCCATGAATTTGTTATATAGGTGAAAAGCTTGCGGAAAAGGTATTTCAATTTTAGATTTAGCCTCTGCGCTGTATCTTTTTGAAATAGATAGAGGATTGACACCTGCTGCAGTTGAAGCTATTGAGACGGGCTTCGAATCCATGATAGTAATGAAATTTATGCCACTGTTTACGTCGTGCTTCACCACATATGTCCCTCTTGGAGCTTTCTTATCAAGCACATTTTTTTCTTTGACTCGATTATCTCTGATAGTACCAGTGCATTTCAAACGCAATTTCTTCAAATGTAATACCAAATCCATGTTCGTGAAGAAGTTGTCAAAGTACAGATGAAATTGAGAAATTTTGTTATAACTTATTATTTGAAAAAATGGTTGTAATAAATATAATACTACTCGTGAACCTAAAGCACATTTAGATAACTTATCTCCAATTTGAGAATTCTTGCCGCAATAAAGATCCAAATTCAGTAGATAGCCGTCCGAAGTACACAAGCCCCAAAATTTCAAACCAAATCTTATCGGTTTTCCTCGAATAAATTGTTTCAAAACAGTTTTTGCATAGGATTTGGCCATCATCTCATCAACGAATAGAGCAGTTCTCCATATTCCGAATTTCATGATGTTATTTTGAAAAAGTTTCAGTAGAGAACGAACGCGCCATCCTCGATCATTTGAATCTTTGTCTTTGTTTTTTGAAAACTTCAATTTAGATTTTGTGATTTCAAATTGTTGGCGAGACATTGCAGAAGAAACTACTTCATTAGATAAATACGGATCAGATGACCAGTAATCTCTCTGTGATTTTCTGGGATTGAATGTAGAAAAAATAACTATTCCAATAAAAGTATCAAGATCTTTCAATTTCAGATCATAACCATTGTCTTTACACGCATCAATAATATATTTTTTCATTTCAATAGAAAAAAAGGTTTCAAACAATTGAAAAGGTTCGCTCCTACGTATTTTCTTTTTTTGCGATTCGGACAATAATACTTTATCTTCACAAGAATCAGGGTGTAACTTTTCACTCTCAATCCAAGTGAATTCATGACCTTTTTCAAGTTTATCTTGTTTTTCAGAATAATTTGCACGAGCTTTATTGTAAGTGATATTGGGTATTTCATGTTCGCAATCTGAATCAAAATCGGAACCAGAATCATCGGAATCTGAATAGTCAGGATCCGGAATCAATACGTTGCGTTCTGAATCACTATCTGAAGAATCTGATTCATATTCAGAAGATCTTACACGTTTCCGCGACATAATGTATGAAATTAATGATTTCGTTTATTTATCACTCATCCGTATGTACAAAAATACGAAAGAAGAGAACAAAAAAAGACGAATATTCATGAATACATGAGACCAAAAATTACGCTTATCTGCCGAAATGAAATGGAAATAAAGGATGAAATTTTTGTCGGAATCTATAAGTCTTTGAAAAAAGAATGAAAATAAGTTAGAATCATTCGAGCAATATTGTAAAATTTTTTCCGAGTTTTCGTAGACAGAACGTTTTTTTACCAATAGGTTTTCAAAACATCGGCCGAAACGAATTTTTATTTTTTCAACTTTATCAATTTTTTTCTCGAAATCTATGGACTTTAGAAAAAAATTCATAAGAACAAAAATGTCTTAGAAGCACTCGAGAAACATCCTAAAATTTTTTCAGAATTTTTGGAGACATTATTGAAAATTCCATTTCACAAGTTTCCCGGAAAATCAAAAATTGTCTCAAAAAATTCTGAAAGAATTGGAGAATGTTCCTCGAGCGATTCTAAGGCATTTTTGTTTGTATGAATTTTTTTCTAAAGACCATAGATTTCGAGAAAAATGTTGATGAAGATTGAAAAAAAAAATTTGTTTTTTCCGCCATTTTGTAAAGAAGCGATGGTTCAAGGTCAACAAAAAAATTCCCTGTTAAACTTCAACTCCCATGATCACCTTTGATCATGGTCGCAAGGTGATATCTTCACCGTAACACTTCGAAAAAAATCCTAAAAAATGTTTTTTTCGAAAATTTAGGTGTTTTTTATGTTTCATTCGAGCATATCTCTTTTCCTGTGAGTTTTATCATGATTCTGGCAACGGATTCTGAAAGAGCATGCAATTTTACATCAGAATATGTGGTTCAAGAATTTTTTCAACGCCAATTACATAGGAAAAAATCACTTTGAAAACGTGCAAGAAATTTTGACATTTTGGACGTTAATGGGTTAAATAAGATGCTAGTTTGCCAGAGAAAGAGTTATAATGCAAACCTCGTGTTCAGAGTAACAGCTAAGAGAAAAGTGGAAAAAGGGATAAATATAGAGGCAAACCTTCATTGTGGGGGGCTTTTCCGTGATTTAAGGCATAAGATCTTGAAAATAAAAGTATAGTAGTTGATGAATATTTTGATACAATCATGTATAAGTAAAGCTTTTAAAAAAGATCATCATTTTAATGTGGTATGTGTCATAGATAATGGGGTAATTAATCTGAGGAAACTGAAAGCTGTATAACTACAAAACTGTGGCTTCTATTGCATTCAGTTGCATTTTTTCTAGTTTGTATTAATGAAAAGTAATAAATAATGATTCTACTTTGCCAGAGAAATAGCCATAATGCAAATCTGACGTTGAGAGTAAGAACTAAGAGAAAGGTGGGAAAAGGGATGTATATAGAAGCAAACCTTTATATTGAAGGCCTAGAAAGTGATTTAGGACATAAGATCTTGGAAGTAGAAGTTCTTATAGTCGATAAATAATGAAATACAAACAAGTAGAAAAGTAAATAATTGAAATGACGAGCTCTTTTGGTTGTCACACTACTACACGATTTTATTCAACTATCCATCGACTACTCAACTTCTACTGCCAAGATTTTGTAACCCAAATCACTTGCATGGTCTCCACTATCAAGGTTTGTTTCTACATTCACCCCACTTTCAACCTTTTTCTAAACTGTTACTCTCAACATCAGCTGTGCAATATGGCCCTTTCCTTGGCAAACTAGCATCATTTTCATTTATATTTCATTAATATAAACTAAAAAATATACAACTGAATGCAATAGAACCCACAATTTTTTAATCATACAGCTTTTAGTTTCCACAAATTATTTACCACATTAAAATGATGATCTTTTTTAAAAGCTACACTTACACATGCTTGTAACAAAATACTCAATAACTATTAGACTTTCATTTCCAAGATCTTATGCCTCTTATCACCTGGAAGGCTTTCACAATCTGATAAGAAGCAAACCCTTGGATTTGAAAGGAAATGGAAAGAATGCATAGATCAGCTGTATCTTTCGCTGTCATCAAATAACATTTATTCTGGCATGAAGCATGCTCTGAAACTTGTTATCGATATTGGTTCTAACTGCATAATACATTCATAAAGTTTGGTAAAGGTTCAAATGACAGTAGTAAAAACTTTAAAGGACCATGAGCTATGATATCATGTGACCCATGGCCCTTTAAAACTTATACTGTTCTGCACTTTTACTACACTTTACAAATGCCTTATGATAATAGAAACATTATCGATATGAAGTTACAGAGTATACTGCATGCCAGGAGAAATGTTATGAGCTGAATGAAATTCATTCAGCTGAACCATGCTTTCGTCCCATCTAACCTGACTACGAAACTATTATTTTTACACAAAAAAGGGCATGCAAACTACAAATTATTATATTTTGGAACTAACCTGAGGTTTCCTGCAGCAAATCCAAAAAATTGCACCCACTAAACACTTCACTGAACACTATTTAAATAAAACTCACTCACGCACGTCCGACTTGAGAGATAGCTGAAAACCGTCTCAACGATGACAGCAGCGGAGCTTTTTATGCGTTCGCAAATCCCACTTGAAGTGTGTGCAAAATATATATTTTTTAAAAATCGTCTTCTCACGTTGTTTCTTCCCTCAAAATAAAATGTTAATTATATTTAAAAAGCTTCTACAAATAAATATTACTGTTATTAAAAATAAATTAAGTTTAGCGCGAATTGTGCGGAAGCTTGCCATTGGTCCATCGATCTGATAAGCTTGATTATTGGTCTATCGATCTGATAAGCTTTATCATTAGCCAAGAAGCTCTGCACATTGTTTGCTAATAAGAAGGTAACGTGCAGTGTTTCATTCCCTACGATTCCCACGAAGCACGTGGACCGCCCGAGTTTCAGCAGAAAAATGGTAAGTAATTTTAACATGATTGCATGCTAATACGTAATAGAAGTGATGTGTAATGTTCTTCCGCGATGATTTGCAATATATGTTTTGATAAGAATTTCCAGTTACGAATGCATGTATTGTTAACTGTAGAATATGTCATATTTATTGTATTTGTAACAATGCAACATGGCCGTATTTTTGTATTCTTGCTAGTAAGAACACAACAATACAGCCATGTTGCATTTGAACAAATACACGCAAATACGTCATATGGTTTCCAGTATATGCAATCGTAAGTGGACTTTCTTACTATCACATATGTGTTAAAACATTGCAGTAGCATATTACCCATCAAATCTTTCAAGCATGTGACATTTTAATAATATTTTTCTTGTTTTATTTTCAGAAAACCAGGAACTCTGAGGAGAAGAAGGAGGGAGGAGGCCAGAAGAGGGCTGCCTCGTCCAACCCCCCTTCGATCCCCGCCACTCCGCAGCCACCCACACCTCAACCACCACCGCCGCAGCCACCAACGCCGCAACCACCCACGCCGCATCCGCCTAGCGGCAAGGAGAAGGAGGGGGGGGGGGTCGAAGGTGACCCCGCAGACCGGAAAAGCGGGGGTTTTCAAAGGTCTGCGTGCCGCCCCCAAGCCAGGGGGATCTGCGGACCCTAAAAAAACCCTGCAGCGGCGGTCTTTGCCATCCCTGCGGTCTACCCCGAAGCCAGGGGTAGTCACCGTGACCCTGCCGACCACCCCCAAGCCAGGGGGGTCGGCAGGGACATCGCAAACTACCCCGAAGCTAGAGGTAGCCGCAGAAAGGCAGGCCGGGCCGAAGTCTTCGGCCAATTCCAGGTCGAAGCCGGCAATTTTGCCGGCCGTTGTTCCGCATAGTGCGGTTCGTGGGCGGTCCCAAGAACCGTGACCGTCCCGAATCCGCACATACACTCTGGGAAAACGAATCGTTCCAAAATGTAAACACAAGTTAAAGGTGCCTTAGTTAGCTAGTGGACAAGACTTTTCCACGTCGCGCGGCTTACCTGCTATTGTACCGAGTCCCAAGCAATAAACAGAGGGCAATAAACCGACCGAAAATGACTAATCCTTCTATACCTGTCCTGCAATGATTAATAAAAAATTCTAATTTTAATATTATTAATTAAATATTTTTAAGATTATTATCAATACATTGCTTATATTTTTAAGATGAAAATGAACCCAAACACGAGGCTAATCACGCGATTATTTCTATATTAGTTGTATCTTATATTTCTCATTTTCATAAATTTTAATAACACTTTTTTTTTGAGTAATTTAGATAGGAATTTAAAGTATTTGCACATTTTTTAATTATATATTTAAATTAAATAAATTTTTATTTATCATTTAATATAATTTTTGCTACACAATCCATTTATTACTGTCTTAAAATATACGGACTCTTAAGATTACACAATTATCAATAAATTCATATACCAAAATAAAAAATATTGCGTTAATACATAAATAATTATAATATATCTCTTAACGCATACATACATTATAAAATTATAAATTTGTTGACTATATAATCAACAGATATAAGAAAGAACATTGTTTATATAGCAGCTGTAAAGGGGCCTTGTCATGTAATAAAAGTATTGAACTTACAATAAATAAATAAATAAATATTTTTAAATAAGCTCAATTTTGTCAAAGATTAAAAA
The DNA here is from genome assembly GCF_024137725.1 of Prorops nasuta. Lineage (NCBI taxonomy): Eukaryota > Metazoa > Arthropoda > Insecta > Hymenoptera > Bethylidae > Prorops > Prorops nasuta. The sequence continues at coordinate 274,828 of NW_027116817.1, read as the reverse complement.
AACGTTGTTCCTTTCGCAGCTGTATAGAGGCTTTGTCATATAATAAAGTTAGTCATGTTTTATATAAATAAATACATAAATATAAATATGTTCACTTTTTTGTCATAATATAAGAAAAATACATTATATATATAGCGGCTGTATAGAGGCCTTGTCATATTTTAAATTTAGTGAACTTCAATATTATAATTTTTATACTGCAATGGATATACAACCGTTTGAACCATCAGATAGAGTTTTAGATTCAGTGGATAATTTAAATACTTGTTTCAAGAACTCGAAGAAATAAATTGCACAACGCTATAATATTCTACCATCGTTTTATGAAAAAAATTAAACTAACAGCCAATCATAGAGAAAAAAGGATTTCATTCGCATCGAAATAATATTAAAAGTGTAGCATACATTTTGAGATAATGTTATATGGGCTGACAGAAAGTTTTTGTTTCAACGATGGATAACAGAGTGCATGTGTGTCGCGACAAATATGTTACCAAAAGATAGAAACAGCAGAATATGACAAAAGATAGAGTAAAGGAAAAGTCCATAAAATTGAAACAAAAATAATTTCAAAAGTTTACTGCAGCATTTTGGAAATACTCATGCTTCCACAGTGATCACAGGATATCCTGAAGATGATGTCCCAAAATTAAAACTCGTGCAAGATGATCGAAATCCAAAAGAATGATTTGCCAAATCCCCGAAGTAGATTCAATAAACTGGCAACGTCAACCCATTTGAATACATTGACAATAGCTGGGCCATGATGACACTACGGCAAGGTACAAGCAAGAAACATAGCTGATCTATAGTCAACAAAAATGAAAAAAAGGTTGACCTACACAATTTTTAAACTGTATAATTTAATTAGAAAAAGAAAAAAATTACCTTAACCCATTAACGTCCAAAATGTCAAAATTTCTTGCACGTTTTCAAAGTGATTTTTTCCTATGTAATTGGCGTTGAAAAAATTCTTGAACCACATATTCTGATGTAAAATTGCATGCTCTTTCAGAATCCGTTGCCAGAATCATGATAAAACTCACAGGAAAAGAGATATGCTCGATTGAAACATAAAAAACACCTAAATTTTCGAAAAAAAAATTTTTTAGGATTTTTTTTCGAAGTGTTACGGTGAAGATATCACCTTGCGACCATGATCAAAGGTGATCATGGGAGTTGAAGTTTAACAGGGAATTTTTTTGTTGACCTTGAACCATCGCTTCTTTACAAAATGGCGGAAAAAACGAATTTTTTTTTTTCAATCTTCATCAACTTTTTTCTCGAAATCTATGGTCTTTAGAAAAAAATTCATAAAAACAAAAATGCCTTAGAATCGCTCGAGGAACATTCTCCAATTTTTTCAGAATTTTTTGAGACAATTTTTGATTTTCCGGGAAACTTGTGAAATGGAATTTTCAAAAATGTCTCCAAAAATTCTGAAAAAATTTTAGGATGTTTCTCGAGTGCTTCTAAGACATTTTTGTTCTTATGAATTTTTTTCTAAAGTCCATAGATTTCGAGAAAAAAATTGATAAAGTTGAAAAAATAAAAATTCGTTTCGGCCGCTATGTTCTAAAAACCTATTGGTAAAAAACGATTTCTGTGCAAAATTTAGGAAGATTTTTTTACTCTTAGCGTTACCTAGAGACTACGGCGTGGACGTAGTAAAATTCTGTCTCCTTTGGGGTGCTTTTTTCCCGTGAGTCCCCTTGCCTCTCACGTCTCGGGGTGCTTGTTTTCCGTGAGTCCCCTTGCCTCTCACTTATTCATACTTTTAGGTGTGCTTTTTTAGCCAACATTTATTGCAAATATTTAAATTACATGTTTTGCAGAAAATTCTTGTTCTTATTGGACAGTTTCCATTCGAACAAATCCTCAATTTGTCACTATTAGATCGTCCATGTGCTTTACTTTTGCGACTACTTTTTTGTAAGTAGTATTTGGCAATCGAAATAGTGAACTCTTTTATTCCAACTTTTTTCTTTCCATCGTTAGCAGCATTGAAAATTACAAGAGAATTAGTAATAGACGCCTGTATAAGTCTCATAAAAACTACTCATGTCCATTTTTTTGATCGTATACTTGGGAGTATGTCATTGCAATGTCCGTCATGCAGGTCAATACCTCCCATGAATTTGTTATATAGGTGAAAAGCTTGCGGAAAAGGTATTTCAATTTTAGATTTAGCCTCTGCGCTGTATCTTTTTGAAATAGATAGAGGATTGACACCTGCTGCAGTTGAAGCTATTGAGACGGGCTTCGAATCCATGATAGTAATGAAATTTATGCCACTGTTTACGTCGTGCTTCACCACATATGTCCCTCTTGGAGCTTTCTTATCAAGCACATTTTTTTCTTTGACTCGATTATCTCTGATAGTACCAGTGCATTTCAAACGCAATTTCTTCAAATGTAATACCAAATCCATGTTCGTGAAGAAGTTGTCAAAGTACAGATGAAATTGAGAAATTTTGTTATAACTTATTATTTGAAAAAATGGTTGTAATAAATATAATACTACTCATGAACCTAAAGCACATTTAGATAACTTATCTCCAATTTGAGAATTCTTGCCGCAATAAAGATCCAAATTCAGTAGATAGCCGTCCGAAGTACACAAGCCCCAAAATTTCAAACCAAATCTTATCGGTTTTCCTCGAATAAATTGTTTCAAAACAGTTTTTGCATAGGATTTGGCCATCATCTCATCAACGAATAGAGCAGTTCTCCATATTCCGAATTTCATGATGTTATTTTGAAAAAGTTTCAGTAGAGAACGAACGCGCCATCCTCGATCATTTGAATTTTTGTCTTTGTTTTTTGAAAACTTCAATTTAGATTTTGTGATTTAAAATTGTTGGCGAGACATTGCAGAAGAAACTACTTCATTAGATAAATACGGATCAGATGACCAGTAATCTCTCTGTGATTTTCTGGGATTGAATGTAGAAAAAATAACTATTCCAATAAAAGTATCAAGATCTTTCAATTTCAGATCATAACCATTGTCTTTACACGCATCAATAATATATTTTTTCATTTCAATAGAAAAAAAGGTTTCAAACAATTGAAAAGGTTCGCTCCTACGTATTTTCTTTTTTTGCGATTCGGACAATAATACTTTATCTTCACAAGAATCAGGGTGTAACTTTTCACTCTCAATCCAAGTGAATTCATGACCTTTTTCAAGTTTATCTTGTTTTTCAGAATAATTTGCACGAGCTTTATTGTAAGTGATATTGGGTATTTCATGTTCGCAATCTGAATCAAAATCGGAACCAGAATCATCGGAATCTGAATAGTCAGGATCCGGAATCAATACGTTGCGTTCTGAATCACTATCTGAAGAATCTGATTCATATTCAGAAGATCTTACACGTTTCCGCGACATAATGTATGAAATTAATGATTTCGTTTATTTATCACTCATCCGTATGTACAAAAATACGAAAGAAGAGAACAAAAAAAGACGAATATTCATGAATACATGAGACCAAAAATTACGCTTATCTGCCGAAATGAAATGGAAATAAAGGATGAAATTTTTGTCGGAATCTATAAGTCTTTGAAAAAAGAATGAAAATAAGTTAGAATCATTCGAGCAATATTGCAAAATTTTTTCCGAGTTTTCGTAGACTGAACGTTTTTTTACCAATAGGTTTTCAAAACATCGGCCGAAACGAATTTTTATTTTTTCAACTTTATCAATTTTTTTCTCGAAATCTATGGACTTTAGAAAAAAATTCATGAGAACAAAAATGTCTTAGAAGCACTCGAGAAACATCCTAAAATTTTTTCAGAATTTTTGGAGACATTTTTGAAAATTCCATTTCACAAGTTTCCCGGAAAATCAAAAATTGTCTCAAAAAATTCTGAAAAAATTGGAGAATGTTCCTCGAGCGATTCTAAGGCATTTTTGTTTTTATGAATTTTTTTCTAAAGACCATAGATTTCGAGAAAAAAGTTGATGAAGATTGAAAAAAAAAAATCGTTTTTCCGCCATTTTGTAAAGAAGCGATGGTTCAAGGTCAACAAAAAAATTCCCTGTTAAACTTCAACTCCCATGATCACCTTTGATCATGGTCGCAAGGTGATATCTTCACCGTAACACTTCGAAAAAAATCCTAAAAAATGTTTTTTTCGAAAATTTAGGTGTTTTTTATGTTTCATTCGAGCATATCTCTTTTCCTGTGAGTTTTATCATGATTCTGGCAACGGATTCTGAAAGAGCATGCAATTTTACATCAGAATATGTGGTTCAAGAATTTTTTCAACGCCAATTACATAGGAAAAAATCACTTTGAAAACGTGCAAGAAATTTTGACATTTTGGACGTTAATGGGTTAAATAAGATGCTAGTTTGCCAGAGAAAGAGTTATAATGCAAACCTCGTGTTCAGAGTAACAGCTAAGAGAAAAGTGGAAAAAGGGATAAATATAGAGGCAAACCTTCATTGTGGGGGGCTTTTCCGTGATTTAAGGCATAAGATCTTGAAAATAAAAGTATAGTAGTTGATGAATATTTTGATACAATCATGTATAAGTAAAGCTTTTAAAAAAGATCATCATTTTAATGTGGTATGTGTCATAGATAATGGGGTAATTAATCTGAGGAAACTGAAAGCTGTATAACTACAAAACTGTGGCTTCTATTGCATTCAGTTGCATTTTTTCTAGTTTGTATTAATGAAAAGTAATAAATAATGATTCTACTTTGCCAGAGAAATAGCCATAATGCAAATCTGACGTTGAGAGTAAGAACTAAGAGAAAGGTGGGAAAAGGGATGTATATAGAAGCAAACCTTTATATTGAAGGCCTAGAAAGTGATTTAGGACATAAGATCTTGGAAGTAGAAGTTCTTATAGTCGATAAATAATGAAATACAAACAAGTAGAAAAGTAAATAATTGAAATGACGAGCTCTTTTGGTTGTCACACTACTACACGATTTTATTCAACTATCCATCGACTACTCAACTTCTACTGCCAAGATTTTGTAACCCAAATCACTTGCATGGTCTCCACTATCAAGGTTTGTTTCTACATTCATCCCACTTTCAACCTTTTTCTAAACTGTTACTCTCAACATCAGCTGTGCAATATGGCCCTTTCCTTGGCAAACTAGCATCATTTTCATTTATATTTCATTAATATAAACTAAAAAATATACAACTGAATGCAATAGAACCCACAATTTTTTAATCATACAGCTTTTAGTTTCCACAAATTATTTACCACATTAAAATGATGATCTTTTTTAAAAGCTACACTTACACATGCTTGTAACAAAATACTCAATAACTATTAGACTTTCATTTCCAAGATCTTATGCCTCTTATCACCTGGAAGGCTTTCACAATCTGATAAGAAGCAAACCCTTGGATTTGAAAGGAAATGGAAAGAATGCATAGATCAGCTGTATCTTTCGCTGTCATCAAATAACATTTATTCTGGCATGAAGCATGCTCTGAAACTTGTTATCGATATTGGTTCTAACTGCATAATACATTCATAAAGTTTGGTAAAGGTTCAAATGACAGTAGTAAAAACTTTAAAGGACCATGAGCTATGATATCATGTGACCCATGGCCCTTTAAAACTTATACTGTTCTGCACTTTTACTACACTTTACAAATGCCTTATGATAATAGAAACATTATCGATATGAAGTTACAGAGTATACTGCATGCCAGGAGAAATGTTATGAGCTGAATGAAATTCATTCAGCTGAACCATGCTTTCGTCCCATCTAACCTGACTACGAAACTATTATTTTTACACAAAAAAGGGCATGCAAACTACAAATTATTATATTTTGGAACTAACCTGAGGTTTCCTGCAGCAAATCCAAAAAATTGCACCCACTAAACACTTCACTGAACACTATTTAAATAAAACTCACTCACGCACGTCCGACTTGAGAGATAGCTGAAAACCGTCTCAACGATGACAGCAGCGGAGCTTTTTATGCGTTCGCAAATCCCACTTGAAGTGTGTGCAAAATATATATTTTTTAAAAATCGTCTTCTCACGTTGTTTCTTCCCTCAAAATAAAATGTTAATTATATTTAAAAAGCTTCTACAAATAAATATTACTGTTATTAAAAATAAATTAAGTTTAGCGCGAATTGTGCGGAAGCTTGCCATTGGTCCATCGATCTGATAAGCTTGATTATTGGTCTATCGATCTGATAAGCTTTATCATTAGCCAAGAAGCTCTGCACATTGTTTGCTAATAAGAAGGTAACGTGCAGTGTTTCATTCCCTACGATTCCCACGAAGCACGTGGACCGCCCGAGTTTCAGCAGAAAAATGGTAAGTAATTTTAACATGATTGCATGCTAATACGTAATAGAAGTGATGTGTAATGTTCTTCCGCGATGATTTGCAATATATGTTTTGATAAGAATTTCCAGTTACGAATGCATGTATTGTTAACTGTAGAATATGTCATATTTATTGTATTTGTAACAATGCAACATGGCCGTATTTTTGTATTCTTGCTAGTAAGAACACAACAATACAGCCATGTTGCATTTGAACAAATACACGCAAATACGTCATATGGTTTCCAGTATATGCAATCGTAAGTGGACTTTCTTACTATCACATATGTGTTAAAACATTGCAGTAGCATATTACCCATCAAATCTTTCAAGCATGTGACATTTTAATAATATTTTTCTTGTTTTATTTTCAGAAAACCAGGAACTCTGAGGAGAAGAAGGAGGGAGGAGGCCAGAAGAGGGCTGCCTCGTCCAACCCCCCTTCGACCCCCGCCACTCCGCAGCCACCCACACCTCAACCACCACCGCCGCAGCCACCAACGCCGCAACCACCCACGCCGCATCCGCCTAGCGGCAAGGAGAAGGAGGGGGGGGGGTCGAAGGTGACCCCGCAGACCGGAAAAGCGGGGGTTTTCAAAGGTCTGCGTGCCGCCCCCAAGCCAGGGGGATCCGCGAGTAGTGGTAGCTAGGGGGTTCCTGTGACACGGTGGTGAGGGGAGTGCGGGTGTGCGGGGGGAAGTGTCTTGGGTTTTCCTGTGACACGGTGGTGAGGGGAGTGCGGGGGAAGTGTCTTGGGTTCCTGTGACATGGTGGTGAGGGGGGTGCGGGTGTGCGGGGGGAAGTGTCTTCTTAAGAGCTAGGGTTTATTGGGTGATGAGGAGGGTGCGGGTGTGCGGAGGAAATGCTTTGGCTATGGGGAGTGAGAGAGAGAGAGAGAGAGATCCCTCTCACCCTCTCTTTCTCTCTTAGAGTCTCTCACCCCTCTCCCATCAGCCTAGGGCCCGGATGGTTAATTATCCTACGGGTCCACTAGTTCTCTAAGGCTTACCCCCTCTCCCATGTCACTAGGGTCCGGATGGTTAGTTATCCTACGGGTCCACTAGTTCCCTAAGGGTTACCCCTCTCCCATCACCCTAGGGCCCGGATGGTTAGTTATCCTGACAGTTACCCAGAGAACTTTTTTTTGTATTTTAGTTGGTGGAGGAAAAAGTTTCTTTTTTCTCCACTAGGTAGCGATCACGAAAATTACTGGGGCAGCTACACCGCTAGGGGTCCTAAGCATCTTACGGACTGCCATTTTTGATTTCTTAGTCCTGCCCTCGGAGGGTCTTTTCTCCCTCCACATACTTATCCTAGACCCTCCCACTATTTTCCTACTATGGTCCCGCCATTTAACTTGATTTCACATTTAACCATTTTTCTTCCCTCTCAACCTACCTCTACACCATTGAAGGGTCTTTTTCCCTCCACATACCCATTCTATTCCCTCCTACTATTTTCCTCCTTGGGTCCTTCTTTTAATTTCACATTGTACCTTTCTTGAACCTTGGATACAGATTCCTTTTTTCTTATACAAGCTGTCGATAAATATAAAGTGAAAAAATATGCAGTATCAAATGGTTATTAATTTAGCGTATAGACAGAATTCTCAAGTAATTCCTATAATTACAAGAATAATAGGTGAAATCATGTCAAATTTATTTCCTTTTTTCTTTTTTCTGTTTTTTTTGTTTTTTTTTTGTTTTTTACAGATTAAATTAAGGGAAATAGGAGTAGAGGAAAAGAAAGAGTCTTTTAAATAAAATTTATCATATAATTAAAAACGAACATGAAACTTATATAAAAACTAATACAAATGAAACTTATATAAAAGCTAATACAAATTAAACTTATATAAAAAACTAATACAAATTAAACTAATATTTAGCCCATTCAGCTAATAACAGACTCTGAAACATACAAAAAAGTTATTAATATCAAGTAAATTGCGAACTTAATTTTTATTATTTACCTTCTATTTGTTTTCGCACCCACTTTGCGAAAACATCCACCTCCTGGTAGACACAGTGGATTGGTTTTCCTGATCTGCCACTGAATTTTAATTTATGCAGTTCGCATGGGAGGTCGAAAGTTGTAAAATGTTGCCTTAAATTGTCATACTTGGGGCACTTGTAATATTCCAAATTAATGCATTCAATGCCCATTAAATTTAGAATATCACGTTCTATATTGCCCCCTTTGTATGCAACTACTGGATACATATAGTCTCGTTGCACAATTCTTATGAAGTCAAATATTTCACTTTGTATATACTTTTCAAAACCCATATTTCCATATTCTATGCCATGTACATTTCTATACACATAGTTAGCACTTTTTTGATCTTTAAAACTTAAATCATGAAATGTGTTATTCACTTTAAACGAGGCGTAATATGTGTAATCAGTTTTTACATCTTTTATGGCTACTTCTTTATATACTATTTTCTTGTTCACCATAAATCCATCAATATCTATTATATGGGTGATACTGTTTAAACTGAACATTTTCTAACTTGAGCGAAAAAATAAAGTAGTATTCAATATTCTAAAGCTAGAACTGAACTGAAGACTACCCTACACGCTCCTCAAGATCTTTTAAATGCTGTAAGGGATGTGAAAAATTTGGTCTGTGGTGGGAGGTGACTAACCAGACACTTTTAGAAACACCATTGGCCCAAAGAGAGAATAGTTAAGGATAGTGGGAGAATTGAAATACTTGGTTTGAAGAGAAGGGGAAAACTTTAGAGAAACAAAAAAAGAATATATTTAAAATAACGGCAAAGTGTAATAAATTTAGTATTAAAAACGCTAACATGATGATCCCAACGTTCGTCGATTTTCAAGGATTCCATTTAATGGATAAGACATTTATAGTTAAAGAATTTGCAGTTTTACAAGAACTAAAAGTGCATCATATTTTATTTTCACCCCCCTTTCCACATACTTGGTTAAGTGAAGAGGAGAGAAAGAAAACAGAGTAAGTATATTTTATAAAAAACAACGAATTATTATTTTCAATGAATAAGGAATTTCTTTTTCAGTTCAATCTTTTTCAATCATCATGGCTTAAATTGGATGGATGGTTTTTCACCATATTATAAATATAAAGATATTATAAAAAAATATGTATATGAGGAGACGGTTTTTGTAAAAGGGGTGGAAAAGTTAAATTGGTTAAAGAGTATTTGTGATTTAGAAATTAGTAATGTAGATGAATATGTGTGGGGAAATTATAATTTAGAAGATGGTTTATATAATTCACAACTTCCTATTTGCATGAATCATGAAGGTATATGCGCACTGAGAAATGTATATTATATGAAATATATGTATGAATCAAAAATCTAGAATATATGTATATTTTAAACTTGAATGCATTCTTTTTACTTCAACGCGAAACCTGATCCGTAAAGTATTTATGTTACTGAAGTGTCTCGGAGACTGATTATTTGAAGGGTTCTCCATCTAAGATTTTTCATTAGTTTCACGCTGATCATTTAAACGGAAAGAACTACGATGTCGCTTCTAAATAGAGTTTTAAATAGCCAGGATGAATATCGTGAGTGGGTACGTGATTGTCGCGATTACATTAAAAAATTGAGAGTTGCTAGCCGCAATGCACGTATAGGGGCAAGGCAGAAAATATTTACGGAAATTGCTCAGATACAGTGTCGATTAATCAGAGCAGCAACAGAAAAAAGTTATTCTTCAAATCACGCTCTTAAGAATCCCGATTTAAGAACTCAGCATGATTATCGCGAGTGGGTTTGCAAGTGTCGTGATTATATTCGAGATTTGAGAGAATCCAACCGGAATGCAACTCCAGATGCTATACAGAAAAATCTTGCAGAAATAAAATGTATTCGAAAGTTACTTCTCCATGCGGCGAAAAATAAAAATTCAATTGGAGCGGGCATTAATGCGGAAAAGCTTATTTGGAAAGATCTTGATTCATCATTTAAAAGTCGAATGTGTAGTGGTATGATAGTAAACACTAATTATATCGAACCACATGAATTTCTATTGGCAGCATCAGAAATGCTGCAATCCTACATGAACAAAGTATTCAGTAAAGTAAGCGCTGTTAAGATAAATATGGTATTCAACGGACAATTTATTTGCAAGGAAATTAGTGATATCAAACATATTTCCACAAAAAATGTGATTTTATTCAAGACTGATACTTTTAGTGATTGGTATAAAACAAACGTCATAGATAAAATTTTAACAAAATTAGGTGAATTTCAAGAGCGTGATAGTGGGTGGGCTTTGGAAAAAATATTAAATTTAATTGTGAATATTAATCACTATAATCCACTACATGCGGGCTGTGGAATCGACCTTCCAAAATATATTAAGAACAAACATGCAGTGATAAACATACAGAGTGATGATAATACATGTTTTGCATGGGCTGTAACAGCTGCACTCTATCCGACTATTTCAACTAAAAACCCACAACGACAATCTTCATACCCCCATTTTAAATCTGTTTTCAACGTCAGAAGTATAACATTTCCAACCACATTAAGGCAGATACCTAAATTTGAAGAAGATAATGATGTGTCGATTAATGTTTTCACCATGGTGGATGAGCAGGAAGGGCAGGAGAATAAAATTATTGCACCTCTTCAACTCACAAAATGTGAGAAATCGAGACATGCGAATCTTCTTCTTCTCAAACATCAAGGTGCAGCACATTTTTTATGTATCACGAATCTTTCTCGCTTGCTAAAGAAACAACTGACTCGAAAAAAACAATCTCATCTTATTTGTAATCGGTATGTTATACTGTTTATATTTTAATCTAATTTTATTTAATGTTTATATACTAATATGATTTTTCTCTTAGATGTTTACACTATTTCTTCAATGAGGATAAACTTCAATCTCATAAACGTGATTGCAGTCAGCTCAATATAAACGTCCGTATACTGCTACCTGAAGAGGACCGTTGGGTGTCCTTTAAAAATGACAAGAACAATGAGAGGACCCCATTCGTCGTATATGCAGACATTGAATGTTTATTAGAGAAAGTGAATGAAACGAGCGGTAATAGTAGTATTTATCAAAAACATTTACCCTTTAGTGTAGGATATTATTTTAAAAGCGTTCGTGATTCATCGCTCTCAACCTATAAATCATATCGTGGACTCGAGTGTATAGAATGGTTTGTGCGAGAACTCGATAAAATTGCTAGCATAGCGAGCGAAAAACTAAAGACTGTAGTGCCTATGAGAGCGCTAAGTATTAGCGAAAATTTTCGTCATAACAATGATCCCGACTGTCATATATGTAAAAAGCCATTTCTTCCAAATCAAATACGTGTTCGCGATCATGATCATTTAACAGGTAAATATAGAGGACCCTCTCACAACAATTGTAATTTAAACTATAAAGATTCGCACGTTATTCCAGTAATTTTTCATAATTTATCTAATTACGATGCACATTTCATCTTCAATGCGATCGCAAACATGTATGAGGGTTCAGTATACCTGCTACCTGTACATAAGGAAAAGTATATTTCATTTACAAAATACATACGGAAATATAATATTCAGCTCAGATTTATTGATTCATTTAAATTTCTTGCATCAAGTTTAGACAAATTGAGCTCATACTTGGAGAGATCTCAATTGCAAAACTTAGAGTCAGAATTTTCGAATTTAAATACGGAACAATTTAATCTACTAACAAGAAAAGGTATTTTTCCTTATGATTACGTAGATAATCTGAATCGTCTGGAAGAAAATGCTTTACCGCCTCGCAAGTTATTCTATAACAAATTAACTGACAGTGATATTAGTGAAGAGGCATATAATCATGCTAAGGAGGTATGGATCAATTTTCAAATACAAACACTTGGGGAGTACAGCGATCTCTATTTAAAAACTGACGTATTATTACTGACAGACGTTTTTGAAAATTTTCGCGATAGCTGCATGGAAAATTATAATTTGGATCCTGCACATTATTTTACACTCCCAGGCTTCACTTGGGATGCAATGCTTAAATATACTAGAATAAAATTGGAACTTTTCACTGATGTTGAAATGTTGCTTTTCGTAGAACGCGGAATACGTGGTGGTTTGAGTCAGTGCTCTCACCGCTATGAAAAAGCAAACAATCGGTATATGAATGATTATGACTCAACAAAACCAAGCAAATATTTAATGTACTATGATGTAAATAATCTATACGGATGGGCAATGTGTCAAGCTCTACCTACTCATGGATTTCGCTGGATTGAAGATACTAACAACTTTGATATCTCTAGCATACCTATAGATTCATCTGAGGGTTTTATTTTAGAGGTAGACTTGGAGTATCCAAGCGTACTTCATGATAATCACTCTGACTTGCCATTTTGTCCGGTACGTGAGGCTCCGCCCGGAGCACGACAGAAGAAGCTACTTGCAACTGTCGAAAATAAGGAGCGTTATGTTATACATTATCGGGCTTTACAACAATGTATTCGTCATGGAATGGTACTGAAACGTATCCATCGCGGATTAAGATTCCAGCAATCTGCCTGGCTAAACAAATATATAGACTTAAACACACGTTTGCGAGCTGCATCTAAAAATGAGTTTGAGAAAAATCTTTTCAAACTAATGAACAATGCAGTGTTCGGTAAGACGATGGAAAATGTAAGAAATAGAGTTGATGTGAGGCTAGTTAGTAAGTGGGAAGGAAGATATGGAGCAGAAGCATTGATATCCCAACCAAATTTTCACAGTAGCGCCATATTCAACGAAAATTTGGTTGCGGTAGAATTAAAAAAATTAACGGCGAAATTTGATAAACCTATATATGTAGGTATGAGTATTCTAGATATTTCAAAAACATGTTTATACGAATTCCATTATGAATATATGCTTCCAACGTTTGGTAGTAAATGTAGAGCATTGTATACCGATACAGATAGTTTGATATACAGTATCGAATGCGATGACATTTACACGATCATGAGAGAAAATCTTTCAAGATTCGATACTAGTGATTATTCGCCTAATAACCAGTATAATTTACCTCTAGTAAATAAAAAAGTGCCTGGTTTGATGAAAGATGAGAATAACGGGAGAATTATGACTGAGTTTATTGGGCTGAGATCGAAAATGTATACATTTAAAATACAAGATAAAATTTTTAAAAAAGCTAAGGGCGTTAAGAGTTGCGTTATCGCTAGAAAAATAACGTTTGAAGATTATAGAGACTGCTTACAAAATTTTACTGTTCATATCCATAATCAAAATTTAATTCGTTCAAAATTGCATAATGTTTATTCAATTGTACAGCAAAAAATTTCTCTCAGTCCACATGATGATAAGCGCTATATTGTACAAGGTACTGTATCAACTCTACCATGGGGTCATTATAGGATAAATGAAATAGAATTAAGTGAAGTAGATTTAAATGAAGATTAAATAATTGCTTCTTTATTAATAAATTGTATGTTACAAAATATTGTTTTTATTTATCCATGAATTATGTGTATTATTGAATCCTAACCACTTTACAAAGACTTTGTCCCCCTTCTTACGTAAAACCTTCTCAACTAGATATACATTAGGATTAGCAGTTTTTAAAAGTTCATGTTCGTAGAATCCACCATATATATCTGTACCACTAGAATCCCTTAGTAAATATGTAACAGGATTTGTTTTCTGCACTTTTATAATTTCAAATATTTCAGTTGTCCAATTTGGTGTGTAGCCTTTTGCAAATACATTCTTATATTTACTGATTCGTACAAAATCACCGACTTTGAACTTGGCACGACCAACGATCTTTATATTACTGAATACTGTTGCTAAGAGCTTATTAGCATGTTCAGGTTTCACATCGGCTGGACGCATTCCTATAGTACGATGTTTTCTTGAATTGTATTTGTCAACCAGTTGTTGTAGCATAGCTCTCCACTTGTAATTTCCATTCAACGTAAATCCTTTCCACATTTCTGTCTTCAACGTTCGATTCCAACGCTCGACTATGGTTGCTTTCAATACACTGTATGTTGAGTAATGATTTATTCCATGCTTTTTCATAAGCGATTGGAAATCACTATTATAAAATTCCTTGCCATCGTCGGTCTGTAGATTTTTCGGACATCTCCCACTCTTCAGGATTTTCAGCAATGCAGCTGTCACTTCCTTGCCTGACTTGGTTTTCAGGGCTATTGCCCAGCCATATTTCGACAATGCATCAATAACTGTGAGAATGTAGTGGTAGCCTGCGTCTGCATAGTTTCTCATGTCTACCAGGTCTGCTTGCCAGAGGTCATCGAAGCCTCGTATTATTACCCGTCTACGTAAAAAGTTCCGTCTGGCAGGCACATGCAACTCTTCTACCAATTGCTTCTTCTCCTCACTACTCATAATTATTCCACTACGTGTTATGTTTACAGCAGGTCATCAAGCACTGGCGGTAGTATAAGTTTCTTCAAGGCATAATTTATATCGTCTTCTCTATTCTTCTCATTTGCAAAATCTTTTTTTGCCAGCTGATTAGAGAAATATTCTACAACAATTTTCAATCCAACAATCATATCATTTCGTAATTCCTTGTCTTTTCGATCCAATTTATAATCATTATGATCGACTTTATCAACCAATTTATCGATTCTTATACCAATTTCATCAATTTCATCGATTTTTTTCATTAGAGTTGTAAATTTTTCCTCAAGAATGTTACATTTTAGGTAATAGTGAGTTAGCTTCTCACTGTATTCAAACAATTCTCTCATTAAGCTATCACGTACAGTCATCGAATTACGTAACAGAGCAGCCATATTCACCGCACTTGTCTCATCCGTAACATCACATTCTAAGTTTGAAATTATTTTCTTCTTGGCATTAAATGCATTCTTTTGTTTATCAAACTTTAACGTATCATTATCAATTTTGTGGAAATAATTTCTCACTTTACCGGTATTGAAACCAGCTCCAAATTTATTTATTGTCATAGTGAAGTAGTACGTGGAACTGAGAAAATCTTGAAACTGCAATCTCTTTTATATAGAATAACGCTTTTTTCTCTTATTTAGATCCTGCCAATTTGTAACTATTATGATCGATTTTATCATTCAATTTTTCGATTCTTTCATCAATTTCGTCGATACGTTTTTTCAACAGATTTGTCATTTTTTCCTCAAGAATTTCACATTTTAATGCATATTCATTCAGCTTCACACTATATTCATTCATTTCTTTTGTAAAGCTATCACGCAGTGGTGTCAAATTACTCATCAGAACACTGATATTCACCGCACTTGTCTCATCAGTAACATCAGATCCCAAGTTTGAAATTATTTTCTTCTTGGCATTAAATGCATTCTTATATTTATCAAACTTTAACGTATCATCATCAATTTTGTGAAAATAATTTCTCACTTTACCAGTATTGAAACCAGCTCCAAATTTATTTATTGTCATAGTGAAGTAGTACGTTGAACTGAGAAAATCTTGAAACTGCAATCTCTTTTATAAGATGATACCTTCTTCATGGAGCTCCTCAATTATTGACTGTATCTCATTATGGTGATTCGTATGACCAGCAGCAGATGATGCAATTAATAGTTTTAATCGCTCGACCAGTTCGTTTGGATCGTTCCAATGTACATAGCTCACGGGATTATTATTAACACGCATATATCCCTTGCCTTGTACAAGTTTTGTCTTCGGTGGAAATAATTCACTAATTATTTTCTTCCATTTATGTCCCTTATTCCCACGAAGCTTTCCTGTACTAATGTTATCTGCTCTGTGCACATTAGTTTGAGAAAGAATACTTTTATATGTGTCTAAATCATCTTTAGTATAATCTTCAGGTTCTTTCATGAAGATCAATTCAAATAGACCTTTCGTGCCAGGATAATACTCCTTATCGATAATAATAAAATTACTGTAATCATCAACATTAAAAGCACATTTCGCAAGCCACATTTTATTCGTCACTTTATCTAACTTAACTCCAAAATTACTGTCAATTTTATCCTTAGCATTATTCGTCAACAATTCTATATATTTGGATGCAATTGAACCAGACTTTATCGTACTTCGATTAGCATCTTTTACATCCTCGATGGATGTATGCACAGGTAATTCTATTTGTCTCGCTAAATCTTGCGTGCCATATTCATTATTCTTCTTCACCTTCTCCTCCTCCTCCTCCCCCTCCCCCTCCTCCTCCTCCTCCTCTTCATCATCTTCCAGAGAAAGGTACTGTGTTTCGTGCGACTGTGGATATTCCTGCTCATCATCCGATGAATGACCTTGAACGTTAATTCTGGAGCTGCGTATGAAATCTTTCCGCTGTGGAGTCGATGTGAGATAAGACTTTCTTCGTTTCATCGGAATTATGAAAGATTCCTCGTGTGAGAGAGATCTCTTTATAGGTTCCATTTTCATCTCATGTTTCGGTGCAACGAAAATTGCTTGATTATTTTCGGTGAGCTTCTTTAATGGTTCAACTATTGGTTTAAAAGTTTCATTTAAACTGTCTTCCATCATTACTCTGTCTGATTTGAGTGCGCGATATTTTTGACGAATTACTTCACTTGCCTCAGCAATCTTCTTTAGAAGCTTTTTCTCCTTCATTTTGTAAAGCTATTCTCTATTCAATATATAGACTTGTTCAACGTTCAAGGTTAAACTAACATTTTTGACCATTAACATCACTCTTTAATCACAGCATATTTATTGAAACCCTTTCGATATCGTCCATTTTGCATTGCACTGTCTTTATCAATTACTAAAAATCCATAATCACGCTTCCAACAATTTGAACACAATTCATAAAATTTTTCAAACGCCATATCTGTATTTACATGTTCGTTATATATATGTTTTAGGTTAGTTCCATCTTGTTTAAAAATAATTAAAAAATTTGCATTATCACGTATTAGATGTTTTGGTATCCTTGCATAAGTCTGACAAAGATAAAAGCAATCAATCTTAGAATGTCTACCCATGGAGAAGTAGTCTCTTATATTGTCTTGCTTATCGGTTGCAACATCATCAAATATGAAAATTGAATTTGGTAGTGCTTCAGCTACTTTTATAACCTCACTATTATTAGAAAATTGGAAATAACTAATTTCTTCATTGTCCGATAATAGTCGCTCCAAGTATCGATATTTTGGTTGCTGCAACGATTTTGAATAAACGTATAGGTTTTCAAATCTCACACCCTGAGGGCTTTCTATAAGGCTCAGCAATACATTTGTTTTTCCACAATTTGAAGGGCCACAAACTATACAGCGTATGGTTGATGGGAGTAGAGGTCCGTGACGTCTCATGCATTTATCGGTTGTTCGGTAATCTATATTAGAAACACGAATACCGAGCGGCTGCTTTACGAAGTCCATGACTGAAAACTCTGTGGTCATACAACCTATTTATAGGAATGAAATGAATTGTTTGATCAGTTCTCATCATGCCGTTATTAGTGTTAGATGTGTCAAGTTTGGAGGTATTAACCGCTGAGCAGTTTGAATACATACCGAAAATTTTACTTTTAAAGTACTTTCCGCGTAGTATTCAAGAGGTTTGGAATAAATTGCCTGAACATATTCGTGCAGATCCTGAAGTACAACAATATCGCTGGTGTTTTAAACATCATAATCTACCTAATACAGATCACATTGATGGACCGCTCCCTTCAATAAAAGATTGCTGGGCTTGTCAGCAAACTCTGTGTGAGAAACAGAAAGAAAGTTCCACATGGTAAGCTACGGTTGTGGAACTTTTTTCAATAAAATACTGAATAAATTACCGTTCGAAGTACACATACCTGGCTACAATTATTGCGGACCAGGTACTCGACTTCGAGAACGGTTAGCACGTGGTGATCCTGGTATAAATCCTCTAGACGAAGCCTGTCGTGAACACGATATCGCATATTCAATATATAAGGATCTGCCACCACGTCACCAGGCTGATAAAGTTCTTGCACAGCGTGCACGAAAACGTATCACTGCTAGTGACTCATCTTTACGTGAACGAGCAGCTGCAGCAGCAGTCTGGGCATCCATGAATGTAAAACGAAAACTTGGCTTAGGCCTACAAGTGCATGGAAGAAGCATGAAGAAAAGAAAAATTCGTGTACCGAAGAAACGAGGAGGTTTATTGAGGAAAAAGCAATTTACTCAAAAAAAAAACGGGGGGGTTTATTACCTCTGCTCCCACTGTTGAGTGCAGTGGGCGCATTAGCTGGGGGCGCAGCAGGTATAACAAAAGCTGTAAACGATGCGAAAGCATCCAAGAGACAATTGGAAGAGATACAGCGTCACAATCGTGTAATAGAAGGCAGGCGTGGACATGGTTTATACCTAACCCCTTACGGACGAAGGGGAGAGGGTTTGAAAAGGAGGAAAAAAACCTCGCAAAAAAAAAAAAATAAGCAACCTCCCGAAATCTGGAGCTACTAGTAATATTCAATTATTACATGCATGTCAGGATATACCACATTTTCGAGGAGTTTTTATGCGCACATCTCTACCGCAAACCGTACTATGCAATGAGTGTGCAATCGTGAATCTTGATGAAGATAAAGGTTCTGGTACACATTGGGTTGCCTACGTTAAACGTAATAATTACGTAAAGTATTTCGACTCCTTTGGAAATTTGAAACCTCCAATTGAACTTTTAGATTATTTTGGTCCTTCTGCTATAATCTACTACAACCACGATCAATATCAATCGTATGATACAAGCATATGCGGTCAGTTGTGTGTCAAGTTTCTACGTGAACAATGTCTTTAACGGTTACGCTGTCTGACCGCGAGTCCATATTAGAGGCAGATTTTTTCCCACCGATCAATCTTCGGGAGGAGCAATATGAACTTGGTCTCGTAGACTTTCAGAGCTTCAATTCAATCGCTAATGTTGATGAGTCGAACAATAAGTTTTACTACGATACTGAAGATCTGACTATACCTACAGGTTGTTATGAATTGAGTGCTATAAATGATCTTTTGCGTACATTGATGCATGAGGCGGATAATGAAGATGTCATTATTCTACGTGCTAATAATAATACGTTGAAAAGTGAAATAAAGTGTAAATATCTGATCGATTTTACAAAACCTAATAATATAGGCTCTTTATTGGGTTTTTCGTCAGATCGAATTATTCAGCCGAACACTCTAGCCGAATCAGACCAGCCCGTAAACATTATAAGGGTGAATATTTTACGAATTGAATGTAATATTACTGCTGGTGCATATACAAACGGCAAACCTCAACATGTTATACATGAATTTTTTCCAAGCGTGCCACCAGGCTATAAAATCTCGGAAACACCGAAAAACGTCATTTACTTGCCAGTCATTGTGAAAGTAATTGACCGTCTTACTTTGCGCATTCTCGATCAGGAAAACAGTCTAGTAAATTTCGGTGGGGAAGAAATTACAATTCGATTACACATTAGAAAATGCTAATTTACAAGAATACTTATAAATCACCGATACCAGATGAGCCTATCATCAGTCCAACAGTTGCTGCAGGAGCAGATACATTGGGTGGGGATTACGTTAGAAGACCGCTAACAAGAAAAAATATAACCTTTCTTCAATCACTGGGTTTCAAGGTCAGAAATAAAAATGGACCTGTTGGACGTAACCGCACAACCTGTGTACGACAATCGCATTACTAAAATGGAAATACATGCTTACAATCCGTATGCAAATGCATCATTGGGAAATAGTGACGAAATTCGAATTCCAATACAACAGCAAGATTTAATTCTTCTACCATGTGAGAGTTACCTATACATAGAGGGAAAATTAATCGAGGGCACTCGTGCTCAGGGTGCAACAGTTCAAGATACAGTGGGACTTGACTGCAATTCCATGGCATTCTTGTTCGATGAAATTCGCTATGAATTGAATGGTATTGAGATTGACCGCAGTAAGAATGTGGGTATTACTAGTTCCATGAAGAATCTCATTTCTCTGACTGGGGAGGAGAGTACGAGTCTACACCATTCAGGATGGTTTCTATCAGATTATAAGCCTACGAAATATTTTAATTTTTGCGTACCACTGAAAATGCTGTTGGGTTTTTGTGAAGACTATAGAAGAGTCATAATAAATGCACGTCATGAGCTCGTTCTCATTCGAGCGCGTAATGATACGAATTCGATATATTCTTCAACGAAAATCACCGACTCCAAAATTGATGTTCAAAAAGTGCAATGGAGAATTCCTCATATATCATTGAATGAATACACAAAACTTCAATTTCTACGTATTATCGACCAAAACAAAAGCCTCACCATGGCTTTTCGATCCTGGGAACTCTACGAATACCCGCTTCTACCAGAAACACAGAGGCATACGTGGGCTGTAAAAGCTGCAACACAATTGGAGAAGCCTCGATACGTTATTCTAGCATTTAGAACAAATAAGAAGAATACGCAGCATATGAAGGTGCTTGACTTCGATGATAGTTTTGTTCGTGATATTAAAGTCTATCTTAATTCTGAATTTTATCCGTATGATCGACTTGATACTGATACTGAAAAATCACGATTTTCTGTACTATATGATATGTATGTTAAATTTATCCAATCCTATTATGCTGGAGAAAAACCGTCGAAACCAATGCTTGATTACAACAATTTCTTAGAATATGGCCCTCTCTTTGTCATTGATTGTTCGCATCAAAACGAATCTATTAAATCTGGCACAGTTGACGTTAAAATAGAGATCGATTGTTCTAAAAATATTGCAAGTAATACTACTGCGTATTGTTTAATTATACATGATAAAATTGTTGAATATAACCCGCTTACAAGTATTGTTAGAAATGTAAGTTAATCGTTAATAGTTAGTAATGTAAGTTAATCGCTAATAGTTAGAAATGTATGTTAATCGCTAATAGACTATAGTTAAGCTTATCATTATAATGAAGGAAAAAAATAATAAATAAGATATAATAATCATTTATTTGTGTTTAAATTATTCCTTACAAATGTTTTCTAAATTAATCTTTTGAAATTTGACTAACAATTGCAAATGTCATATTATTGTAATTTCCACCATGATACGTGAATGTTAATATTTGATTTGAAGCTGCATCTTGAAAATTCTTGAATTGTTCTGGTTTTTCCAGTAATGCCATCATCCTCGCAGGCAAGAAGAACCATTCCTTCGTAAGCAGCTTTGCTATTATTCTCTCCCCATATTTGGTTTTAATTTTCGATAATTCAGTTATTCGGTATGACCCCCCAATCTCCAAAGTATTCAGTTTTATAAAAGTTTTTGGTTCTACAGTTGCGAGTTCATTAATCTTAGTTAAATCCATTTCTATAATAATAAAATAATATTAAGAATAGAGAATAACGTAAAAAAGAAAAAATAATTCTTACCTTCTAAAGATTATCTACGACAATTACGTGACAATAAAAAAATATTCTATCTGCAACGTGAAACTGGTACTTTGCACTGCTTGAAGCTTCAATACTGCTATTACACCACAATAAAATATTATGACTGCAGCGTTACAGACTTGAACTTTCGACTGCTTCACGCTTCTAATCGAGACTGAATGAAATTTCCTAATTGCTAGCGTGGGTGACTTTGAATAATATCCTAGGAGGGAATAAGATATACACACTTGGAAATTGAGAGTAGGGGAAGTGTTGCAGGCAAACGAAACTTGGGTGGCTTTGAATAATATCGTAGGAAGGGATAAGATATACACGCTTATAGGAAATTGAGAGTGGAGGGACTGTTGCAGGCGAACGACATTTTTGATGGGTTACTCACTCATGATTGTAGATTTCAAAGAGAATTCATTATTTTAAACCTGTTGATACATGTATTCTTTAGATCAAGTAGTTGTTAATTAAAATAAATAAATCCATTTAATTATATACACGTTCCTTATATAAAGTGACATCAGTCTAGAATATAAACTTTTCATTGTTTAAAAGCAAGTCGTGAGATACACGTTCTTCAGATCAAATAACCGCCATCTAAAACAAATATATTTAATTCAAACGTGTCATAACACGTACTAGATGGTGCAGATAGTCACGTTCCTCAGATAAAGTAATGACAGTTTAAAATATAAACTTTTCATTATTTAGAAACGAGTCGTGAAATATACGTCCATTATTACTTGGGTTGGGAATACTAGCATCTTAAGGACATATCCTGAGTGCAGCTTAAAATTTACGAGCGCATCAATTGCTTTTCGACAATCTTACGTCACACTGTGACTCTGTTTAGCACGTGGGATCATTTGTCTGCTCTGCTTGTGAGAAAAGTCTTGAGAAAAAAATAGCTAGAGGCTGAATGATTTGTCTGGTCTGCTTGAGGGAGGAAAAGTCACGAAAAAATAGCTAGAGGCTGGTTTAGAGGGTAAAATATGGTCAGAAAGTATCGAGCGCATCAATGGCTTCTTGACAATCTTACTTCACAACTGTGACTCTGTTTAGCACGTGGGCTCATTTATCTGACCTGTTTGTGAGAAAAGTCTCGAAAAAAAATAGCTAGAGACTGGTTGAGAGGGTAAAATATGGGCAGAAGGTATCGGGTCAGTTTTAGAGAGCCCTGGGAAAGCTCATAGGAGGAACATTGGGTGGTCCCTAGAATTTCACTCCCCATTGTTTCGCAAAAGGAAAAATAATGTCTGTTAACTATGTGACATGTAGAGCATGCTTACAGGAAGATGTAATGAATAATCTATTCATTTATAATATGCTTACAGTAATTTTTATTCAATATTCAAAAGATTTAACATATAATACTTTTATTCAATATATATATATATATATATATATAACTAAAAAGAGTTTTAACATATAATATTTTAAAATATCAAGCTATTCTTCTGCCCTTGCTACCTCCATCGTTGTCTCCTCCTCATCCTCCTCCTCCTCCTCCTGCTCCTCCTCCTCTTCCTGCGGAATTATCCCTGCCTCTATCTCAATCATTCTGATACCTCTCATCAACAGTTGTATACAGCGTGTTACTGTAAAAAATCATCAGATTTTAGAAAAATGTATGATGCAATCTCATTCATAATAACTTACTATTTTCATACTCCATTCCATGCGTCTCGATTGTTTCTTCATTTACCGCTTGTGATAAATTTTGCATAATTTCATCTATTATTCTTGTAATTATATGAATTACTGGAGAATTCTGTCTATACGCTAAATTAATAATCACTTGATACTGCATATTTTTTCACTTTATATTTATCGACAGCTTGTATAAGAAAAAAGGAATCTGTACCCAAGGTTCAAGAAAGGTATAATGTGAAATTAAAAGAAGGACCCAAGGAGGAAAATAGTAGGAGGGAATAGAATGGGTATGTGGAGGGAAAAAGACCCTTCAACGGTGTAGAGGTAGGTTGAGAGGGAAGAAAAATGGTTAAATGTGAAATCAAGTTAAATGGCGGGTCCATAGTAGGAAAATAGTGGGAAGGTCTAGGATAAGTATGTGGAGGGAGAAAAGACCCTCCGAGGGCAGGACTAAGAAATCAAAAATGGCAGTCCGTAAGATGCTTAGGACCCCTAGCGGTGTAGCTGCCCCAGTAATTTTCGTGATCGCTACCTAGTGGAGAAAAAAGAAACTTTTTCCTCCACCAACTAAAATACAAAAAAAAGTTCTCTGGGTAACTGTCAGGATAACTAACCATCCGGGCCCTAGGGTGATGGGAGAGGGGTAACCCTTAGGGAACTAGTGGACCCGTAGGATAACTAACCATCCGGACCCTAGTGACATGGGAGAGGGGGTAAGCCTTAGAGAACTAGTGGACCCGTAGGATAATTAACCATCCGGGCCCTAGGCTGATGGGAGAGGGGTGAGAGACTCTAAGAGAGAAAGAGAGGGTGAGAGGGATCTCTCTCTCTCTCTCTCTCACTCCCCATAGCCAAAGCATTTCCTCCGCACACCCGCACCCTCCTCATCACCCAATAAACCCTAGCTCTTAAGAAGACACTTCCCCCCGCACACCCGCACCCCCCTCACCACCATGTCACAGGAACCCAAGACACTTCCCCCGCACACCCGCACTCCCCTCACCACCGTGTCACAGGAAAACCCAAGACACTTCCCCCCGCACACCCGCACTCCCCTCACCACCGTGTCACAGGAACCCCCTAGCTACCACTACTTCCGCGGACCCTAAAAAAACCCTGCAGCGGCGGTCTTTGCCATCCCTGCGGTCTACCCCGAAGCCAGGGGTAGTCACCGTGACCCTGCCGACCACCCCCAAGCCAGGGGGGTCGGCAGGGACATCGCAAACTACCCCGAAGCTAGAGGTAGCCACAGTAAGGCAGGCCGGGCCGAAGTCTTCGGCCAATTCCAGGTCGAAGCCGGCAATTTTGCCGGCCGTTGTTCCGCATAGTGCGGTTCGTGGGCGGTCCCAAGAACCGGGACCGTCCCGAATCCGCACATACACTCTGGGAAAACGAATCGTTCCAAAATGTAAACACAAGTTAAAGGTGCCTTAGTTAGCTAGTGGACAAGACTTTTCCACGTCGCGCGGCTTACCTGCTATTGTACCGAGTCCCAAGCAATAAACAGAGGGCAATAAACCGACCGAAAATGACTAATCCTTCTATACCTGTCCTGCAATGATTAATAAAAAATTCTAATTTTAATATTATTAATTAAATATTTTTAAGATTATTATCAATACATTGCTTATATTTTTAAGATGAAAATGAACCCAAACACGAGGCTAATCACGCGATTATTTCTATATTAGTTGTATCTTATATTTCTCATTTTCATAAATTTTAATAACACTTTTTTTTTGAGTAATTTAGATAGGAATTTAAAGTATTTGCACATTTTTTAATTATATATTTAAATTAAATAAATTTTTATTTATCATTTAATATAATTTTTGCTACACAATCCATTTATTACTGTCTTAAAATATACGGACTCTTAAGATTACACAATTATCAATAAATTCATATACCAAAATAAAAAATATTGCGTTAATACATAAATAATTATAATATATCTCTTAACGCATACATACATTATAAAATTATAAATTTGTTGACTATATAATCAACAGATATAAGAAAGAACATTGTTTATATAGCAGCTGTAAAGGGGCCTTGTCATGTAATAAAAGTATTGAACTTACAATAAATAAATAAATAAATATTTTTAAATAAGCTCAATTTTGTCAAAGATTAAAAAAACGTTGTTCCTTTCGCAGCTGTATAGAGGCTTTGTCATATAATAAAGTTAGTCATGTTTTATATAAATAAATACATAAATATAAATATGTTCACTTTTTTGTCATAATATAAGAAAAATACATTATATATATAGCGGCTGTATAGAGGCCTTGTCATATTTTAAATTTAGTGAACTTCAATATTATAATTTTTATACTGCAATGGATATACAACCGTTTGAACCATCAGATAGAGTTTTAGATTCAGTGGATAATTTAAATACTTGTTTCAAGAACTCGAAGAAATAAATTGCACAACGCTATAATATTCTACCATCGTTTTATGAAAAAAATTAAACTAACAGCCAATCATAGAGAAAAAAGGATTTCATTCGCATCGAAATAATATTAAAAGTGTAGCATACATTTTGAGATAATGTTATATGGGCTGACAGAAAGTTTTTGTTTCAACGATGGATAACAGAGTGCATGTGTGTCGCGACAAATATGTTACCAAAAGATAGAAACAGCAGAATATGACAAAAGATAGAGTAAAGGAAAAGTCCATAAAATTGAAACAAAAATAATTTCAAAAGTTTACTGCAGCATTTTGGAAATACTCATGCTTCCACAGTGATCACAGGATATCCTGAAGATGATGTCCCAAAATTAAAACTCGTGCAAGATGATCGAAATCCAAAAGAATGATTTGCCAAATCCCCGAAGTAGATTCAATAAACTGGCAACGTCAACCCATTTGAATACATTGACAATAGCTGGGCCATGATGACACTACGGCAAGGTACAAGCAAGAAACATAGCTGATCTATAGTCAACAAAAATGAAAAAAAGGTTGACCTACACAATTTTTAAACTGTATAATTTAATTAGAAAAAGAAAAAAATTACCTTAACCCATTAACGTCCAAAATGTCAAAATTTCTTGCACGTTTTCAAAGTGATTTTTTCCTATGTAATTGGCGTTGAAAAAATTCTTGAACCACATATTCTGATGTAAAATTGCATGCTCTTTCAGAATCCGTTGCCAGAATCATGATAAAACTCACAGGAAAAGAGATATGCTCGATTGAAACATAAAAAACACCTAAATTTTCGAAAAAAAAATTTTTTAGGATTTTTTTTCGAAGTGTTACGGTGAAGATATCACCTTGCGACCATGATCAAAGGTGATCATGGGAGTTGAAGTTTAACAGGGAATTTTTTTGTTGACCTTGAACCATCGCTTCTTTACAAAATGGCGGAAAAAACGAATTTTTTTTTTTCAATCTTCATCAACTTTTTTCTCGAAATCTATGGTCTTTAGAAAAAAATTCATAAAAACAAAAATGCCTTAGAATCGCTCGAGGAACATTCTCCAATTTTTTTAGAATTTTTTGAGACAATTTTTGATTTTCCGGGAAACTTGTGAAATGGAATTTTCAAAAATGTCTCCAAAAATTTTGAAAAAATTTTAGGATGTTTCTCGAGTGCTTCTAAGACATTTTTGTTCTTATGAATTTTTTTCTAAAGTCCATAGATTTCGAGAAAAAAATTGATAAATTTGAAAAAATAAAAATTCGTTTCGGCCGCTATGTTCTACAAACCTATTGGTAAAAAACGATTTCTGTGCAAATTTTAGGAAGATTTTTTTACTCTTAGCGTTACCTAGAGACTACGGCGTGGACGTAGTAAAATTCTGTCTCCTTTGGGGTGCTTTTTTCCCGTGAGTCCCCTTGCCTCTCACGTCTCGGGGTGCTTGTTTTCCGTGAGTCCCCTTGCCTCTCACTTATTCATACTTTTAGGTGTGCTTTTTTAGCCAACATTTATTGCAAATATTTAAATTACATGTTTTGCAGAAAATTCTTGTTCTTATTGGACAGTTTCCATTCGAACAAATCCTCAATTTGTCACTATTAGATCGTCCATGTGCTTTACTTTTGCGACTACTTTTTTGTAAGTAGTATTTGGCAATCGAAATAGTGAACTCTTTTATTCCAACTTTTTTCTTTCCATCGTTAGCAGCATTGAAAATTACAAGAGAATTAGTAATAGACGCCTGTATAAGTCTCATAAAAACTACTCATGTCCATTTTTTTGATCGTATACTTGGGAGTATGTCATTGCAATGTCCGTCATGCAGGTCAATACCTCCCATGAATTTGTTATATAGGTGAAAAGCTTGCGGAAAAGGTATTTCAATTTTAGATTTAGCCTCTGCGCTGTATCTTTTTGAAATAGATAGAGGATTGACACCTGCTGCAGTTGAAGCTATTGAGACGGGCTTCGAATCCATGATAGTAATGAAATTTATGCCACTGTTTACGTCGTGCTTCACCACATATGTCCCTCTTGGAGCTTTCTTATCAAGCACATTTTTTTCTTTGACTCGATTATCTCTGATAGTACCAGTGCATTTCAAACGCAATTTCTTCAAATGTAATACCAAATCCATGTTCGTGAAGAAGTTGTCAAAGTACAGATGAAATTGAGAAATTTTGTTATAACTTATTATTTGAAAAAATGGTTGTAATAAATATAATACTACTCGTGAACCTAAAGCACATTTAGATAACTTATCTCCAATTTGAGAATTCTTGCCGCAATAAAGATCCAAATTCAGTAGATAGCCGTCCGAAGTACACAAGCCCCAAAATTTCAAACCAAATCTTATCGGTTTTCCTCGAATAAATTGTTTCAAAACAGTTTTTGCATAGGATTTGGCCATCATCTCATCAACGAATAGAGCAGTTCTCCATATTCCGAATTTCATGATGTTATTTTGAAAAAGTTTCAGTAGAGAACGAACGCGCCATCCTCGATCATTTGAATCTTTGTCTTTGTTTTTTGAAAACTTCAATTTAGATTTTGTGATTTCAAATTGTTGGCGAGACATTGCAGAAGAAACTACTTCATTAGATAAATACGGATCAGATGACCAGTAATCTCTCTGTGATTTTCTGGGATTGAATGTAGAAAAAATAACTATTCCAATAAAAGTATCAAGATCTTTCAATTTCAGATCATAACCATTGTCTTTACACGCATCAATAATATATTTTTTCATTTCAATAGAAAAAAAGGTTTCAAACAATTGAAAAGGTTCGCTCCTACGTATTTTCTTTTTTTGCGATTCGGACAATAATACTTTATCTTCACAAGAATCAGGGTGTAACTTTTCACTCTCAATCCAAGTGAATTCATGACCTTTTTCAAGTTTATCTTGTTTTTCAGAATAATTTGCACGAGCTTTATTGTAAGTGATATTGGGTATTTCATGTTCGCAATCTGAATCAAAATCGGAACCAGAATCATCGGAATCTGAATAGTCAGGATCCGGAATCAATACGTTGCGTTCTGAATCACTATCTGAAGAATCTGATTCATATTCAGAAGATCTTACACGTTTCCGCGACATAATGTATGAAATTAATGATTTCGTTTATTTATCACTCATCCGTATGTACAAAAATACGAAAGAAGAGAACAAAAAAAGACGAATATTCATGAATACATGAGACCAAAAATTACGCTTATCTGCCGAAATGAAATGGAAATAAAGGATGAAATTTTTGTCGGAATCTATAAGTCTTTGAAAAAAGAATGAAAATAAGTTAGAATCATTCGAGCAATATTGTAAAATTTTTTCCGAGTTTTCGTAGACAGAACGTTTTTTTACCAATAGGTTTTCAAAACATCGGCCGAAACGAATTTTTATTTTTTCAACTTTATCAATTTTTTTCTCGAAATCTATGGACTTTAGAAAAAAATTCATAAGAACAAAAATGTCTTAGAAGCACTCGAGAAACATCCTAAAATTTTTTCAGAATTTTTGGAGACATTTTTGAAAATTCCATTTCACAAGTTTCCCGGAAAATCAAAAATTGTCTCAAAAAATTCTGAAAGAATTGGAGAATGTTCCTCGAGCGATTCTAAGGCATTTTTGTTTGTATGAATTTTTTTCTAAAGACCATAGATTTCGAGAAAAATGTTGATGAAGATTGAAAAAAAAAATTTGTTTTTTCCGCCATTTTGTAAAGAAGCGATGGTTCAAGGTCAACAAAAAAATTCCCTGTTAAACTTCAACTCCCATGATCACCTTTGATCATGGTCGCAAGGTGATATCTTCACCGTAACACTTCGAAAAAAATCCTAAAAAATGTTTTTTTCGAAAATTTAGGTGTTTTTTATGTTTCATTCGAGCATATCTCTTTTCCTGTGAGTTTTATCATGATTCTGGCAACGGATTCTGAAAGAGCATGCAATTTTACATCAGAATATGTGGTTCAAGAATTTTTTCAACGCCAATTACATAGGAAAAAATCACTTTGAAAACGTGCAAGAAATTTTGACATTTTGGACGTTAATGGGTTAAATAAGATGCTAGTTTGCCAGAGAAAGAGTTATAATGCAAACCTCGTGTTCAGAGTAACAGCTAAGAGAAAAGTGGAAAAAGGGATAAATATAGAGGCAAACCTTCATTGTGGGGGGCTTTTCCGTGATTTAAGGCATAAGATCTTGAAAATAAAAGTATAGTAGTTGATGAATATTTTGATACAATCATGTATAAGTAAAGCTTTTAAAAAAGATCATCATTTTAATGTGGTATGTGTCATAGATAATGGGGTAATTAATCTGAGGAAACTGAAAGCTGTATAACTACAAAACTGTGGCTTCTATTGCATTCAGTTGCATTTTTTCTAGTTTGTATTAATGAAAAGTAATAAATAATGATTCTACTTTGCCAGAGAAATAGCCATAATGCAAATCTGACGTTGAGAGTAAGAACTAAGAGAAAGGTGGGAAAAGGGATGTATATAGAAGCAAACCTTTATATTGAAGGCCTAGAAAGTGATTTAGGACATAAGATCTTGGAAGTAGAAGTTCTTATAGTCGATAAATAATGAAATACAAACAAGTAGAAAAGTAAATAATTGAAATGACGAGCTCTTTTGGTTGTCACACTACTACACGATTTTATTCAACTATCCATCGACTACTCAACTTCTACTGCCAAGATTTTGTAACCCAAATCACTTGCATGGTCTCCACTATCAAGGTTTGTTTCTACATTCACCCCACTTTCAACCTTTTTCTAAACTGTTACTCTCAACATCAGCTGTGCAATATGGCCCTTTCCTTGGCAAACTAGCATCATTTTCATTTATATTTCATTAATATAAACTAAAAAATATACAACTGAATGCAATAGAACCCACAATTTTTTAATCATACAGCTTTTAGTTTCCACAAATTATTTACCACATTAAAATGATGATCTTTTTTAAAAGCTACACTTACACATGCTTGTAACAAAATACTCAATAACTATTAGACTTTCATTTCCAAGATCTTATGCCTCTTATCACCTGGAAGGCTTTCACAATCTGATAAGAAGCAAACCCTTGGATTTGAAAGGAAATGGAAAGAATGCATAGATCAGCTGTATCTTTCGCTGTCATCAAATAACATTTATTCTGGCATGAAGCATGCTCTGAAACTTGTTATCGATATTGGTTCTAACTGCATAATACATTCATAAAGTTTGGTAAAGGTTCAAATGACAGTAGTAAAAACTTTAAAGGACCATGAGCTATGATATCATGTGACCCATGGCCCTTTAAAACTTATACTGTTCTGCACTTTTACTACACTTTACAAATGCCTTATGATAATAGAAACATTATCGATATGAAGTTACAGAGTATACTGCATGCCAGGAGAAATGTTATGAGCTGAATGAAATTCATTCAGCTGAACCATGCTTTCGTCCCATCTAACCTGACTACGAAACTATTATTTTTACACAAAAAAGGGCATGCAAACTACAAATTATTATATTTTGGAACTAACCTGAGGTTTCCTGCAGCAAATCCAAAAAATTGCACCCACTAAACACTTCACTGAACACTATTTAAATAAAACTCACTCACGCACGTCCGACTTGAGAGATAGCTGAAAACCGTCTCAACGATGACAGCAGCGGAGCTTTTTATGCGTTCGCAAATCCCACTTGAAGTGTGTGCAAAATATATATTTTTTAAAAATCGTCTTCTCACGTTGTTTCTTCCCTCAAAATAAAATGTTAATTATATTTAAAAAGCTTCTACAAATAAATATTACTGTTATTAAAAATAAATTAAGTTTAGCGCGAATTGTGCGGAAGCTTGCCATTGGTCCATCGATCTGATAAGCTTGATTATTGGTCTATCGATCTGATAAGCTTTATCATTAGCCAAGAAGCTCTGCACATTGTTTGCTAATAAGAAGGTAACGTGCAGTGTTTCATTCCCTACGATTCCCACGAAGCACGTGGACCGCCCGAGTTTCAGCAGAAAAATGGTAAGTAATTTTAACATGATTGCATGCTAATACGTAATAGAAGTGATGTGTAATGTTCTTCCGCGATGATTTGCAATATATGTTTTGATAAGAATTTCCAGTTACGAATGCATGTATTGTTAACTGTAGAATATGTCATATTTATTGTATTTGTAACAATGCAACATGGCCGTATTTTTGTATTCTTGCTAGTAAGAACACAACAATACAGCCATGTTGCATTTGAACAAATACACGCAAATACGTCATATGGTTTCCAGTATATGCAATCGTAAGTGGACTTTCTTACTATCACATATGTGTTAAAACATTGCAGTAGCATATTACCCATCAAATCTTTCAAGCATGTGACATTTTAATAATATTTTTCTTGTTTTATTTTCAGAAAACCAGGAACTCTGAGGAGAAGAAGGAGGGAGGAGGCCAGAAGAGGGCTGCCTCGTCCAACCCCCCTTCGATCCCCGCCACTCCGCAGCCACCCACACCTCAACCACCACCGCCGCAGCCACCAACGCCGCAACCACCCACGCCGCATCCGCCTAGCGGCAAGGAGAAGGAGGGGGGGGGGGGTCGAAGGTGACCCCGCAGACCGGAAAAGCGGGGGTTTTCAAAGGTCTGCGTGCCGCCCCCAAGCCAGGGGGATCCGCGGACCCTAAAAAAACCCTGCAGCGGCGGTCTTTGCCATCCCTGCGGTCTACCCCGAAGCCAGGGGTAGTCACCGTGACCCTGCCGACCACCCCCAAGCCAGGGGGGTCGGCAGGGACATCGCAAACTACCCCGAAGCTAGAGGTAGCCACAGTAAGGCAGGCCGGGCCGAAGTCTTCGGCCAATTCCAGGTCGAAGCCGGCAATTTTGCCGGCCGTTGTTCCGCATAGTGCGGTTCGTGGGCGGTCCCAAGAACCGGGACCGTCCCGAATCCGCACATACACTCTGGGAAAACGAATCGTTCCAAAATGTAAACACAAGTTAAAGGTGCCTTAGTTAGCTAGTGGACAAGACTTTTCCACGTCGCGCGGCTTACCTGCTATTGTACCGAGTCCCAAGCAATAAACAGAGGGCAATAAACCGACCGAAAATGACTAATCCTTCTATACCTGTCCTGCAATGATTAATAAAAAATTCTAATTTTAATATTATTAATTAAATATTTTTAAGATTATTATCAATACATTGCTTATATTTTTAAGATGAAAATGAACCCAAACACGAGGCTAATCACGCGATTATTTCTATATTAGTTGTATCTTATATTTCTCATTTTCATAAATTTTAATAACACTTTTTTTTTGAGTAATTTAGATAGGAATTTAAAGTATTTGCACATTTTTTAATTATATATTTAAATTAAATAAATTTTTATTTATCATTTAATATAATTTTTGCTACACAATCCATTTATTACTGTCTTAAAATATACGGACTCTTAAGATTACACAATTATCAATAAATTCATATACCAAAATAAAAAATATTGCGTTAATACATAAATAATTATAATATATCTCTTAACGCATACATACATTATAAAATTATAAATTTGTTGACTATATAATCATCAGATATAAGAAAGAACATTGTTTATATAGCAGCTGTAAAGGGGCCTTGTCATGTAATAAAAGTATTGAACTTACAATAAATAAATAAATAAATATTTTTAAATAAGCTCAATTTTGTCAAAGATTAAAAAAACGTTGTTCCTTTCGCAGCTGTATAGAGGCTTTGTCATATAATAAAGTTAGTCATGTTTTATATAAATAAATACATAAATATAAATATGTTCACTTTTTTGTCATAATATAAGAAAAATACATTATATATATAGCGGCTGTATAGAGGCCTTGTCATATTTTAAATTTAGTGAACTTCAATATTATAATTTTTATACTGCAATGGATATACAACCGTTTGAACCATCAGATAGAGTTTTAGATTCAGTGGATAATTTAAATACTTGTTTCAAGAACTCGAAGAAATAAATTGCACAACGCTATAATATTCTACCATCGTTTTATGAAAAAAATTAAACTAACAGCCAATCATAGAGAAAAAAGGATTTCATTCGCATCGAAATAATATTAAAAGTGTAGCATACATTTTGAGATAATGTTATATGGGCTGACAGAAAGTTTTTGTTTCAACGATGGATAACAGAGTGCATGTGTGTCGCGACAAATATGTTACCAAAAGATAGAAACAGCAGAATATGACAAAAGATAGAGTAAAGGAAAAGTCCATAAAATTGAAACAAAAATAATTTCAAAAGTTTACTGCAGCATTTTGGAAATACTCATGCTTCCACAGTGATCACAGGATATCCTGAAGATGATGTCCCAAAATTAAAACTCGTGCAAGATGATCGAAATCCAAAAGAATGATTTGCCAAATCCCCGAAGTAGATTCAATAAACTGGCAACGTCAACCCATTTGAATACATTGACAATAGCTGGGCCATGATGACACTACGGCAAGGTACAAGCAAGAAACATAGCTGATCTATAGTCAACAAAAATGAAAAAAAGGTTGACCTACACAATTTTTAAACTGTATAATTTAATTAGAAAAAGAAAAAAATTACCTTAACCCATTAACGTCCAAAATGTCAAAATTTCTTGCACGTTTTCAAAGTGATTTTTTCCTATGTAATTGGCGTTGAAAAAATTCTTGAACCACATATTCTGATGTAAAATTGCATGCTCTTTCAGAATCCGTTGCCAGAATCATGATAAAACTCACAGGAAAAGAGATATGCTCGATTGAAACATAAAAAACACCTAAATTTTCGAAAAAAAAATTTTTTAGGATTTTTTTTCGAAGTGTTACGGTGAAGATATCACCTTGCGACCATGATCAAAGGTGATCATGGGAGTTGAAGTTTAACAGGGAATTTTTTTGTTGACCTTGAACCATCGCTTCTTTACAAAATGGCGGAAAAAACGAATTTTTTTTTTTCAATCTTCATCAACTTTTTTCTCGAAATCTATGGTCTTTAGAAAAAAATTCATAAAAACAAAAATGCCTTAGAATCGCTCGAGGAACATTCTCCAATTTTTTCAGAATTTTTTGAGACAATTTTTGATTTTCCGGGAAACTTGTGAAATGGAATTTTCAAAAATGTTTCCAAAAATTCTGAAAAAATTATAGGATGTTTCTCGAGTGCTTCTAAGACATTTTTGTTCTTATGAATTTTTTTCTAAAGTCCATAGATTTCGAGAAAAAAATTGATAAAGTTGAAAAAATAAAAATTCGTTTCGGCCGCTATGTTCTAAAAACCTATTGGTAAAAAACGATTTCTGTGCAAATTTTAGGAAGATTTTTTTACTCTTAGCGTTACCTAGAGACTACGGCGTGGACGTAGTAAAATTCTGTCTCCTTTGGGGTGCTTTTTTCCCGTGAGTCCCCTTGCCTCTCACGTCTCGGGGTGCTTGTTTTCCGTGAGTCCCCTTGCCTCTCACTTATTCATACTTTTAGGTGTGCTTTTTTAGCCAACATTTATTGCAAATATTTAAATTACATGTTTTGCAGAAAATTCTTGTTCTTATTGGACAGTTTCCATTCGAACAAATCCTCAATTTGTCACTATTAGATCGTCCATGTGCTTTACTTTTGCGACTACTTTTTTGTAAGTAGTATTTGGCAATCGAAATAGTGAACTCTTTTATTCCAACTTTTTTCTTTCCATCGTTAGCAGCATTGAAAATTACAAGAGAATTAGTAATAGACGCCTGTATAAGTCTCATAAAAACTACTCATGTCCATTTTTTTGATCGTATACTTGGGAGTATGTCATTGCAATGTCCGTCATGCAGGTCAATACCTCCCATGAATTTGTTATATAGGTGAAAAGCTTGCGGAAAAGGTATTTCAATTTTAGATTTAGCCTCTGCGCTGTATCTTTTTGAAATAGATAGAGGATTGACACCTGCTGCAGTTGAAGCTATTGAGACGGGCTTCGAATCCATGATAGTAATGAAATTTATGCCACTGTTTACGTCGTGCTTCACCACATATGTCCCTCTTGGAGCTTTCTTATCAAGCACATTTTTTTCTTTGACTCGATTGTCTCTGATAGTACCAGTGCATTTCAAACGCAATTTCTTCAAATGTAATACCAAATCCATGTTCGTGAAGAAGTTGTCAAAGTACAGATGAAATTGAGAAATTTTGTTATAACTTATTATTTGAAAAAATGGTTGTAATAAATATAATACTACTCGTGAACCTAAAGCACATTTAGATAACTTATCTCCAATTTGAGAATTCTTGCCGCAATAAAGATCCAAATTCAGTAGATAGCCGTCCGAAGTACACAAGCCCCAAAATTTCAAACCAAATCTTATCGGTTTTCCTCGAATAAATTGTTTCAAAACAGTTTTTGCATAGGATTTGGCCATCATCTCATCAACGA
This sequence comes from Prorops nasuta, assembly GCF_024137725.1. Lineage (NCBI taxonomy): Eukaryota > Metazoa > Arthropoda > Insecta > Hymenoptera > Bethylidae > Prorops > Prorops nasuta. The sequence goes on along the minus strand of NW_027116817.1, from coordinate 238,595 downwards.
ATAGAGCAGTTCTCCATATTCCGAATTTCATGATGTTATTTTGAAAAAGTTTCAGTAGAGAACGAACGCGCCATCCTCGATCATTTGAATCTTTGTCTTTGTTTTTTGAAAACTTCAATTTAGATTTTGTGATTTCAAATTGTTGGCGAGACATTGCAGAAGAAACTACTTCATTAGATAAATACGGATCAGATGACCAGTAATCTCTCTGTGATTTTCTGGGATTGAATGTAGAAAAAATAACTATTCCAATAAAAGTATCAAGATCTTTCAATTTCAGATCATAACCATTGTCTTTACACGCATCAATAATATATTTTTTCATTTCAATAGAAAAAAAGGTTTCAAACAATTGAAAAGGTTCGCTCCTACGTATTTTCTTTTTTTGCGATTCGGACAATAATACTTTATCTTCATAAGAATCAGGGTGTAACTTTTCACTCTCAATCCAAGTGAATTCATGACCTTTTTCAAGTTTATCTTGTTTTTCAGAATAATTTGCACGAGCTTTATTGTAAGTGATATTGGGTATTTCATGTTCGCAATCTGAATCAAAATCGGAACCAGAATCATCGGAATCTGAATAGTCAGGATCCGGAATCAATACGTTGCGTTCTGAATCACTATCTGAAGAATCTGATTCATATTCAGAAGATCTTACACGTTTCCGCGACATAATGTATGAAATTAATGATTTCGTTTATTTATCACTCATCCGTATGTACAAAAATACGAAAGAAGAGAACAAAAAAAGACGAATATTCATGAATACATGAGACCAAAAATTACGCTTATCTGCCGAAATGAAATGGAAATAAAGGATGAAATTTTTGTCGGAATCTATAAGTCTTTGAAAAAAGAATGAAAATAAGTTAGAATCATTCGAGCAATATTGTAAAATTTTTTCCGAGTTTTCGTAGACAGAACGTTTTTTTACCAATAGGTTTTCAAAACATCGGCCGAAACGAATTTTTATTTTTTCAACTTTATCAATTTTTTTCTCGAAATCTATGGACTTTAGAAAAAAATTCATAAGAACAAAAATGTCTTAGAAGCACTCGAGAAACATCCTAAAATTTTTTCAGAATTTTTGGAGACATTTTTGAAAATTCCATTTCACAAGTTTCCCGGAAAATCAAAAATTGTCTCAAAAAATTCTAAAAAAATTGGAGAATGTTCCTCGAGCGATTCTAAGGCATTTTTGTTTTTATGAATTTTTTTCTAAAGACCATAGATTTCGAGAAAAAAGTTGATGAAGATTGAAAAAAAAAATTCGTTTTTTCCGCCATTTTGTAAAGAAGCGATGGTTCAAGGTCAACAAAAAAATTCCCTGTTAAACTTCAACTCCCATGATCACCTTTGATCACGGTCGCAAGGTGATATCTTCACCGTAACACTTCGAAAAAAATCCTAAAAAATGTTTTTTTCGAAAATTTAGGTGTTTTTTATGTTTTATTCGAGCATATCTCTTTTCCTGTGAGTTTTATCATGATTCTGGCAACGGATTCTGAAAGAGCATGCAATTTTACATCAGAATATGTGGTTCAAGAATTTTTTCAACGCCAATTACATAGGAAAAAATCACTTTGAAAACGTGCAAGAAATTTTGACATTTTGGACGTTAATGGGTTAATAGCCAATGGAATGACCATTGCTATTTACGACAGCATTAAGACGTCGAGGGAGAGAATCGACTAAGTTTTTACAAATACATGGGTCGTTTCGCAAATCGTCCCATGTTTGTAAAACATGTTTTCTTAATGCTGCCGTCGATCGCTCTTGCTCAGGCCTCCACCGCTTTGTCATTATGCCCTAAATATTTTCAATGACATTCAAATCGGGCGACTTAGCTGGCCAGTCGATTAATTCCACTTCCGGATGTTCGGTGAACCATTCCTTTGTCATGTTCGAAGTGTGAACACTGGAATTGTCTTGCACGAATTTAATTTTGGGAACATCTTCCTCGGGATATACTGCTCTCACTGTAGGAAGCATAACAGTTTCCAAAACGTTGCAATAAACTTCTGAATTCATTTTTGTCTCAATTTCATGTAACTCACCTACTCCATCTTTGGTCATCCATCCCCAGAATGCTATAGAGATTCTGCTGCTTCTGTCTCTCGGTAACTTGTATTTGCCTTCGAATCTTTTGTCGTCTGGACGCCACACATGCATTCTGCCATCCATCGTTGAAACAAAAACTTTTTCGTCAGTCCACACAACATTGTCCCAAAATGTTGGTGCCACTCTTAAATATTCTGTTGCAAATGAAATTCTTTTTTCTCTGTGATTGGCTGTTAGTTTAATTTTTTTTGCTGGACGATGGCAATGTATTCCAGCCTTATGCAATTTATTTCCCACCGTTCTTGGACAAATATTTAAATTATCCACTAAATCTAAAACTGTAGCTGATGGTTCAAACGGTTGTATATCCACTGCTGCTACAATTTCTGCGTCCTGTTGCGCTGTTGTTTTACTTAATCCAAAATTGTCTTTACATTTGTCTCGCAAGCCGTCGAGTCCACTTTCTTCATATCTTTTTATCCATTTTGTCACTATTTTCTCACTAATTTCTGTCTTTTCGGATATTTCCCACTTGCTTGCACCACACAATAACATGCCAACTATCATTCCTTTTTTTACTAATAACATTTCTTGGTCGTTCATTTTATTTTCAACCGTTTCTATATATGGTGACACTTAATAAGTTAACGCACGACTGACAGCTGTTAATATTATTGTCCTGCTTCATCGTGAAACGTAAACAGTCAAATTTTATCAAACCGAATCACTTCATATTATTTCAAATATACTGTATAATCCGTGTTATGATTATATTACGTAAGAGTTAAATGGTATTTTAAATAAGGTGAGCTGTGCTATTTCTGTTTATGTCTTAAGAATATCAACAACAATAATATTAGCAGCTGATCACATTTTTTTACGTTCAAAGCGTTGGAAAGTTGCCGAAAGCAGTTGTCAACAAACCAAGTAATACCTTTCGCTTATCACTTTAAAAGATATTAAGCTGGGAAATTTGATAAAGAGTGAAAGATTCCTACTTTGTTAGAAATCGTATTAATCCTGATATTTATTAATGAATTCTTCTTGCTGTGTGTGTGTTTTGGATTTATTTTAATTTACTATGTAATAGAGATAAAATATAAAATAGAGTTTCATAAGAATTTATGAAAATGAGAAATATAAGATACAACTAATATAGAAATAATCGCGTGATTAGCCTCGTGTTTGGGTTCATTTTCATCTTAAAAATATAAGCAATGTATTGATAATAATCTTAAAAATGTTTAATTAATAATATTAAAATTAGAATTTTTTATTAATCATTGCAGGACAGGTATAGAAGGATTAGTCATTTTCGGTCGGTTTATTGCCCTCTGTTTATTGCTTGGGACTCGGTACAATAGCAGGTAAGCCGCGCGACGTGGAAAAGTCTTGTCCACTAGCTAACTAAGGCACCTTTAACTTGTGTTTATATTTTGGAACGATTCGATTTCCCAGAGTGTACGCGGAAACTGTGGCAGGGCAGCGGCCTTCTTCGGCGGAAGCAGGGCTGTCGAAGGAAAAGGTAAGTTTGACAGAATCTCTCTAAATATTGTATATATTGATAAGAATTTTATTTTTCCAGATCAAGAAACTCCTACGCAAGCAGTAGCGGCAGCGCTACCGCCGCAAGAAGGCTGCGCAGCGAGCAGCTGATCTTGCTGTAAGTATAAACAAGATCGAAATTAATGAATATAAAAAATAATAATATATTTTTACTTTTTACAGCTCTTAAAATTGTTAAAAGAGGAGAGCAGCCGCCGCGCCCACTCCCCACGACGCCGAAGCCGTTCCCCACGACGCCGAAGCCGCACTCCACGACGCCGCAGCCGCACTCCACGACGCCGCAGTAGCACTCAACGACGCCGCAGCCACACTCCACGACGCCGCAGCCGCACCCCACGATGCCATAGTCGCACCCCGCGATGTCGTAGTCGCTCCCCGCGATGCCGTAGTTACACTCCACGACGCCGCAGCCACACTCCACGACGCCGCAACCGCACCCCGCGACGCCGCAGCCGCACTCCACGACGCCGCAGTCGCACCCCGCGATGCCACCGTCGCATCCCGCGATGTCGTAGTCGCTCCCCGCGATGCCGTAGTCGCTCCCCCCGAAAAACCTGTCGTGGCGGACGCCATTGCCGCCACGACAGGTAAGGAGCCCAGGCTCCGACCAAATGTCCACGGCACAAGAATAGATGTATGTGCCGTGGACATTTTAAATAAATTATAGTTTAACTCATAATGTATTTCTTTTATAAACCCACCCCAACCCCGTTTCACGTTTGACGGGACTACACGCTTGGGAGAGAGAGAGAGAGAGAGAGTGAATTAGAGAGGGAAAGAGACATCATGCTTCTACTCCGAGTACGCGTTTTATTACATTTAGGGTTACATAGATTAGATGAAGCATTGGAAAAATAATATGAAAGCATCCCATTTTCATGATACTACTAACGATATTGTTTAATTTGCATTTGCACTTTTACTTTTCAAGAAATAAATTCCTAAATGTACGAACGCGTGAGGCTGAAAAGAGCGTTTTTCAGAACAAACGGGGGACAATGGCACAGTCGTATTTCTCAATAGAATGAGATGAAACTAATCATAATCGATTCCTTTCATTACGCAGATCGTCATAAAGAACGCGGATTTCGAATAAACGTCTTAGTTTTGGAGATATGAGCAATTGAAGATACACGTGCGCAACAGCTGATTCGCAAAATAGGGGAAATGAGTATGCGCCGTTCAACTTCAGTTACTCATATCTCGAATACTAAGACGTATATCCGAAATCCCCGTTCTTTATGACGATCTGCGTAATGAAAGGAATCGATTATGATTAGTTTCGTCTAATTCTATTGAGAAATTCGACTGTGTCATTGTCCCGCGTTTGTACTGCAAAACGCTCTTTTCTGCGCCACGAGGTCGTACGTTTAACAATTTATTTCTTCAAAAGTAAAAGTGCAAATGCAAATTAAACGATATCGTTAGTAGTTTCATGAAAATGGGATACTTTCATAATATTTTCATATTTTTCCAATGCTTTATTTGATCAGTGTAACGCTGAATGTTATAAAGTGCGTACTCGGAGTAGCAGCGCGATGTCTCTCTCTCTCTCTCTCTCTCTCTGCTGCGTATAGCCTCGTCAACACACAGTATCCAGCCATCCAGGGAGTTAGTCCGTAGCTGTCAAATGCCGCGTTTGCATGGTAAACAAACTTCGGCAACGGATTGCGGAAAAGAAGGATGGATTTTGATAAATATCAGAGATGAAAAACTATATCAGATGAGTATTTTATTAACAAAACATGAAAATTATGGTAAAAATTTTTAAGGAAATATACTTTGTGGTTATTTTATTTTTGTTCCAGTTGAAGTCCTGTATCTGTTGACTTACAATGAAGGAGAATAGTACTTACTGCCAATAGATGAAAAAGCAATGAAGATTTTCTGTGTGGCCCAGTGATTTTAATAATGGTGACAATGTTATAATAGTGCAAGTGTAAGAGATTAGTGTATGTACATGCCCAGATAGCCTTATCCGATTGTGCAAAAGTAAACGAAATTCTGCTACAAAATCCAGTCAACAAAATGACACCATATTGGAAACAGAACCTGACTTGTCAGTTTCTGCTAACAGATTAACAACAATATGATATCGCTTTATGCGACAGAACCTACAGTACATTTGTAGCAGAAACGCAAGTGAACCTGCAGCAGATTTACAGCAGGAACACAGTAGACTTTGCGGCAGAGCCTGCAGCAGATTTGCAGCAGAAACACAGCAGACTCTGCGTACTTGATTTAAATGTCTTACGCCGTATGACGCATGCGCAGAACGATAAACATGATGCCGTCTTTTAGAACAACGTTAAAGCCACTAGGTGGTACACCGTTTAAAATTGTATTAATTATAATATCTGAAAATTTTTAAACATATAATGATAAATATCCAGAAGAAATAACGTTTAATTGACGTTGAGGGAACAACGTATTTACCCATAACCAATTCGAAACGGTTGAATACAAGGCATCTTTCTAACATTTTTTAAACGTACGTTGTATTCTCCAAGAGAAATAACGTTTAACTTCCGTTGTTGAAGCAATGTTTTTCTCCACAACTAATATGAAACGGTAGGATTGATGGGATCTTTCTAATGTATTTTAAATATTGATTTTTTCTATAGATGCAACGATTAAATGATATTAGCACAACGTTTTCTTCGTGAACTGAAATTATGTCAAGGAAACAGTTCAAATATTGTTTTTAGTAATATTTATTCAAATGATTAAAAAATATTTAACAACAAAGATTTTTAGAATTTAATTCGAAATAAAAAATAATGTAAGGTGATTTTCAATAACAGTTGCATATTCATCAAAATTGTAACGATCTATTATATGCTAACGTAGCTTAGTGGTTAAGGTGCGCGCCATGTTAGAAATTCTTTCAGCTATTTTACGATTTGTAGCCAATTCCAGGAGAAAGGAGACTCGAAGGATCGTCCGCTTTGTTTCTAGGATGCAGATTATTATAGTGTGTAAGATTCGATGATTGATAGAAATCAATATAAAGACAATTAATTCATATAGATTACGTGTAGGAGGAAAAACCTGCTGCACGCAGGTTCGCGTCCAGCCATCTCCTAATATTTTTTCTTTTTTTTTTTAGTAAAAATTGATTGTATAATGGTAACTTATAATATTTTGTGATTTTAATGCAAATTGAAGTGTTAAATTATTCACGCGATTCAATTTATTCATCCTAAAATTTTTTCAAGCGGACAGAAACGTTAAATTAACCGTTGTGTAAACGTTAAATCAACCGTTGATAGAAACGTGGATTTTGGCGACATAGGGCACGTTGTTTCAGCTATAGATAACGCGTTAAGAAATTACGTTGATTCAACATTTTTGGTTTTATTGGGTAACATTTTAAAGAGCGTACATAGAGTAACAAATCCTGCTTTGTTTTTGTTTTTAATCTGCCTTCAGAGACTGTACTGCAGACTCTGTCGCAAATCTGCTATAAATCTGCGCTCGGGTTATGTGTACAGATTGCGTTTTGTTTTTGGCGTCATTCTGCTAGAAGGCTAGTATGTGCCGGTTCTGACGGCAAATACCAAGTCAAATGTTTCTATAGTTGATAGCAATCTGACAACAAAATTTGAGCATTTCTGTTAGCAATCTGCTGCCAATCTGCACACAAAATGTTATCTGGGTGGAAGCCTTATTGTAAATTATTCATGTACGACAATGCTTGCTATTATTATAAATTAAAGCTAGTTGAATGAAAATAATATTTTTCCTCTTCCTTTCCTGATTATATTTACACAAAGTAATTACATACTCTGATATTAGTAATAGGTTATTTATTTTACAAACAAAATCACAATTACTTAATGTTTGTGAAGCGAAGCTGCTTATAGTAATGATATTTATTATTTGCTATAGTACAAATTGAATGCGGTTCCTGGAGTGATCCGCAATATCCTTCCATATGTTGTGTTACATTTATTTGACTCATTAGTTCCTTTCTCTAGTGTTCAACATATACTAATATTTTGTTTATATTCTTAAATAAACTCAGATATGGCTATTTTATTTACTACTTGATTTTATAACATTAAGATGATTGGTAAACCATGGTTCTACAAAATTTGAAGAATGGACACATTAAATATTGTTCCTATAGTGTTTGGAACCTCTTCGGTAGGATATTATTTCTTGAAATTTGAGAGGATGTTGATCTTCTATACATTTCAGTGTATTGTTGAATTCATTTTCTTCTTATCTTCAAAGAATATTCCAATTCACATTTGGAGATATCCATCCTCTATATATAATACATATTTTGTTACTGCTAATTCCTTGTGAAATTTATGTTCTAAAACCTTCATTAATCCAGTTACTAGACATACGATATCATTTGCAAAGGATGGATATATCTTTCTATCAATTATAACATCATAATTGAAGTAACGAAATAAGTTCTCTATTTTCAAAATATCTATTCAAGCTTGAAGTTAAAAAACTGGTATAACAATCATTTCAAATTCTAGAAATGGTCAGCAGTGTTATCAGATCAGTGTGTATGTAAAAAAAGTGGCTAATAGTTATAATATGTTATATACTTGAATCAAATAGTGCAACGGATGGATATAAATGTCACATAAGATGTTAAAGAATGTAGCGGACTAAGAAGACACCTGCAGAAACCCTATGCAATTAGTATTACATCAAATAATAAACATCATTGCTACAAACAGTTACGCTTTATAAATATTGAATACTTTTAATTAATTTAGTGATTGAATATATGGCTAATAAGAGAATATGTTATTACTATCAGTAAATAGAATTTAGAGAGGAAGAAAGAAAAATATTATTTTAATTCATTTAGATTTAATTTAAAATAATAGGAAGCAATGAAGTACATGAATAATTTACAATAAAACTGCCTTGCACATGCACTAATCGCTTACACTTTCACTATTATAACATTGTCACAATTATTAAATTCACTGGTCCACACAGAAATTCTTCATTGCTTTTTCATCTATTGCTCAACAAGTTCTATTCTCTTGCATTGAATGCCAACAGAAACATGACTTCACCTGGAACAGAAATAAAATAACCACAAAGTAAATTTCCTTAATAATTTTCATGTTTTGATAATAAAATACTCATCTGATAGTTTTTCTTCTCCGTTCTTAATCAAATTCCTTCCTTGTTTTCCACAATCGATTTCCAATTTTATTATTTTTATTTACGATACCACTGTGTCATTTGACAGCTACCTACTGACTCCCTAGCTAGCTAGGCTAAATATTATACGTTTGGTGAAAGTAAACGCTGGAGAGAGAGAGAGAGAGAGAGAGAGACAACGTGCTTCTACTCCGCGTGCCTCGCGGGAGTACGCATTATGTTATAATTTGGATTACACTGACTAAATGAAGCATTAGAAAAATATGGAAATATTATAAGAGCACCTCCTTTTCATGCTTTTTCTAATACTAACATCTAAATAGAATTACCATTTTTAATTTTGAAGAAATAAATTGCTAAACGTACGAACGCGTGACGCTGAAGAGAGCGTTTTTCAGTACAAACGCGGGACAACGGCACAGTCGTATTTCTCAATAGAATTTAATGAAACTAATCATAATCGATTACTTTCATTACGTAGATCGTCATAAAGAACGCGGATTTCGAATAAACGTCTTAGTTTTCGAGATATGAACGATTGAAAATGCACGTGCGCAACAGCTGATACGCACAATGAGGGAAATGAGTATGCGCCGTTCAACTTCAATCGTTCATATCTCGAAAACTAAGATGTTTATCTGAAATCCGAGTTCTTTATGACGATCTATATAAAAAAAGGAAGCGATTGTTATTAGTTTCATCTAATTCTATTGAGAAATACGACTGTGCCATTGTCCCGCGCTTGTACTGAAAAACGCTCTCTTCAGCTTCACGCGTTCGTAAGTTTAGCAATTTATTTCTTCAAAAGTAAAGGTGCAAATGCAAATTTGATGTGAGTGTTAAAATAGCATGAAAAGGGGATGTTTTCATAATATTTTCATATTTTTCCAATGCTTCATTTGATCAGTGTAACGCAATATGTAAAAAGATGCATGCTTTGAGAATTTACTAATACTTCCCCTCACCCCACTTCGGCAGATAGCCTCTTTACATGTAGCCTAGCTAGTGTAACGTCCAGGCCTTAGCCACTGAGACGATACCCCACGGCGTATCACCGAACTTCCTTTCCCCTGGTTGCTTGTCCATATAATAAGTTAATTATAAGCTTTGCAGCGCCACCTCCGTACAGAACCCGCCAACCGCTTACCGACGCTTCGCATTCCAAATAGGACTCTGCTCTACCTACATTTTACCTTCCAGAGGCATAATGTATCCATTCGTGGAAACCCGCTCCATCCGAGGGACGCAACCCCTCTACTTCGTTCGGGGGATGCGTATCGCCCACCGAACTAACACGACGCATCCCGGAATGTTATGCATGGACTGTTATATCCGGATGCCGGGGGCACACAAACGACACTACTCCATGACAGAGGTCTTGGAGGTAACCCGGGAGACCGGGCGCATAGACGCCCGATGTTTCTCGTGCGAAGAACTAATTTACAAAGTCCTTGAGAGATGCACCCGGTGTCTCGCCACCTTCACCAGCGGTGGGCCATGCATCGAATGCGTGGTAAACAACCCCAATTTTAGGATCCTTCGGGAGTGCCGGCGATGCCGCACGCGGATTTCGGGTTTAGATACAGCATGCACCGTATGCATCTTAGGGGGGCCTTCGAGCCCCGTACGCTGGGATGCCTCGGAGGAGGATTTGTATCCCCCGCGCCGGGAATCTGGCTCGCTATGAACCGCGCGAAGCCAAGGTGCAGGACATCGGGCCCCGCCGTTCTTAACATAAAGCTACTGTGTAGGTGGGGTGCAAGCGTCTTGAGGCAGCCATAGTGGGGGAAGACTAACAATGAATACTCCTGACTTTATCTTCCCCATGCCCTCCCACCAGGCTCCTTGGACGCTTGTGTCCTGCCCTCCCGGGGTGTATAAAAACCTCGGGGGCATCTAGACTCTTTCACTCTGTTTTTTTTCCTTTGCGCTACTACCTTTTGCTACATTTTGCTACATTTGTAATCTTTCTAATTTTTGTACTCGTTTTATAAATACACATAAATTCTTACTCGAGACTAGACGCAGTGATTTTATGCATCTCTCTTCATCTCTCTCTCTCGATCTTGCACCCAATTCAAGGACTCCTTGAGGAAGCTGCCCACTGCATCTCTATATCATCGACTCTCCGTACAGTAAGTAGAAAACCATCTTTTTCGCATTTTTGTCCGAATCGCCACCGGCCCAGGGTTAACTAGGCTAACGCATAGTGCCCGAAACGGTTTATTTCAGTACGCACCGGGCTACTAATAAATTCTCCCCGGGACGTTACAAAAATTGGTGTCAGAAGTGGGATTCGCGTTCCGGTAACCCGCCAAAATTTCTTTTGCTGTACAAATCTCTTGATTCCTTTTGTTCTCTATAGCTAACACGGCGAACGGTAAGGGACTAACTCAGGCCCACTTCGACCAACTACAAGCCGAATTAGTCGATAGTAATCGCAGACTTGCCGAACTAGAAGCCGAGAATGAGAAGTGGATAAGGGGTTTAACCGGCACGGAAGCGGAAATGTTACAAAGCGAACTCTCTAGGTGTTTGAAAGTTGATTGGGTGATATCCGCAAGGAGGTCTAGGAAGGAAGGCTCCAGGGTGACAAAAACAACGCCCAGGAAATCTGGAAAAATCAGTTTATTTGAGTTGAAAAAAAATACAAAAGAATTAAAAGTGCTCCAAAGGAGGCTGAGCCGCAAATTGATAATCCACCCAAAGTTACAACTACGAAATCCCAACCCTGTGGTCCCCAGGTCCCCGGACAGGATTCCTTCGTACCTGAGACTCCCAGGCAACGAAGATAGGGAGAAAGGAAGACGATTTCTTGGAGCCCAAGAAATCGTCGATGGAGCAGAAATGCGTACTAAGAGACTTAGTGGCGTCGCAGGAAGGGAGGACTGGCTAAGCTGCTGAGAAGAAAAGACAGAGTCTAGAGTCTAGACCGTTTAAATTGAGCCGCACTTATCACGGAACTCTTGGGTATTGATATGTACAACAGACCCAAATAATAACAGCGAGAGAGAGTTCTACGCCGTGGGCCACCTATCGGCCTCTGTTGGAGGTAGGATCAAGAGAGACAGAGTGTGAGCGGGAGCGAGACGGCCTGAGAGTCCCAGACCGCTCGTACACTCTGGGAAATCGAATCGTTCCAAAATGTAAACACAATTTAAAGGTGCATTAGTTAGCTGGTGGACAAGACTTTTCCACATTGTTCAGCCTACCAGGCTTAGCACCGAGTCCCAAGCAATAAAAAGAGATGCAATAAACCGACCGAGAATGACTAACCCTTATATACCTGTACTCGAATGATCAATCAAAAATTCTAATTTTAATATTATTAATTAAACATTCTTAAAACTGTTATCAATACATTGCTTTTATTTTTAAGATGAGAATGAGCTCAAACACGAGGTTAATCGGACGATTATTTCTGTATTATGTGTATCCTGTAGTTCATATTTTATTAAATTCTAATGAAACTATATTTTATTTTGTATATCTGTAATTTGATAAATTTAAATATATATATATATATATATAAAACAATATAGCAGAAAGGATCGATTAACAGTTATCGGAGTTAATACGATGTCTAAGAAAATAGGAATTTTTGCAACCTTTAAGAAAGGGCGAAAAGTAAATTATGTATAAAAATATTATTAAATGATGAATAAATATTTATTTCATTTAAATATATATGTAATTAAAGATATGTGTAAATACTTTAAATTCCTATCTAAATGATTCAAAAGAAAAGTTTTATTAAAATTAAATAATTTGAGAACTGCATGATAAATTTAATACAGAAATAATCGTCCGATTAGCTTCGTGTTTGGACTCATTCTCATCTTAAAAATAAAAGCAATGTATTGATAACAGTTTTAAAAATGTTTAATTAATAATATTAAAATTAGAATTTTTGATTGATCATTCGAGTACAGGTATATAAGGGTTAGTCATTCTCGGTCGGTTTATTGCCTCTCTTTTTATTGCTTGGGACTCGGTGCTAAGCCTGGTAGGCTGAACAATGTGGAAAAGTCTTGTCCACCAGCTAACTAATGCACCTTTAAATTGTGTTTACATTTTGGAACGATTCGATTTCCCAGAGTGTACCTACACTCCGATCTCCAACAAATCCTCCCCCGCATTGACGTTCCTACGCCAATTCAGATGAATCTCGCAGATGTTGGAAATAAACTAAACTTATGTTCTAAAATTTGGAATGGTGAAACACCGTAAATAAAGACCATGGTGGAAAAGAAAAAGAAAAAAAAAACCTTTGAGCGAAGCTCCGAATGTCCACCAATGGTCGCAGACTAACTCATTTCTTAATGATGAGTTTGGCAGTTTTCAGCTCTAACGCTGGAGTCCAACGCAAGAGCAATTTTCCTTGAGGATCCCAAGACTTCCACTGCCGATATTTCAAGACCGCATGCAATGGTATACGGTGTGTAAGCCCGAACGCCAAGACGGTAACGTATTTTGCTGTACGCTCCAGCTCCTTTGCGGTAGAATCATACAGGATTCTATTCTCCCAACTGCTCGCGTATAAAACAGCTAAATCAATTGCTGGTGCTGGTGTACGAGAAGGTCCCGCTATGGGTTCCATGACCACGTCAGTTGATTCTGGTTCAGGTGGACAAGGCGGATCCAAAATGACCTGCATCCTGGAGTCCTCTTCTTCCTTCGTCGACACAAGCAAATCCGGAAGTTCAAGCAGAGAATCAACACAAGGAGCATCGTCCGAAAGACTCAAGTCACTGAAGGAAAGGTCCAGTACATCGGACGCGTTGGCTTCTTCGCCCCAAACTTCACTTAAGAACATTTCGACGTTGCCGACTAAATTAAGTACCTTGTCGCTAGCCATGATTAAGGAGTACTGATTTAATAAGTAAAGCGTCAAGGTGATGAGATGTACGAGTCGGCAGATCAGAAGCCGTTGGGATTGTTTGTCAATATTTGTATTTATGCCGGGATCCTACACAGCTGGGTTAGGCTGCGTTGAATCTGTTTATTCGCTGTTTGAACCACAGCTACTCTTGCTACTGAGTCTGAACCGATTATTAAACGCATAATTCGGCCTAAGTTCCATTTGCAAGGTGGAGCGTTTGGAGTCTTAATTATAACGATGTCACCCTCACGAAAATCGTTATTTTTGATTTGCCATTTTGGACGAGATTGTAATGATTGCAGATATTCGCCCGACCATTTTTGCCAAAAGAGCTCGGTAATCCGAGTGATTGTCTGCCATCGATTTAGAGTAGATTCCTTTAAATCTAGAACGGACATTTCGGGTGTAGCGAGTAAAGAGCGACCAACCAAGAAATGCCCTGGCGTTAGACATTCTAAACTTTCAATGTCATCGCGTAAACGAGAAAGAGGTCTGGAGTTTAGACAGGCTTCAATACGACAAATTAGTGTGGTCATTTCCTCGAACGTAGGAAGAAAAGTCCCAAGAACACGCTTTAGATGATGTTTTACGCTTCGTACCCCGCTCTCCCACAGTCCACCCCAATGAGGAGTGGCCACGGGAATAAATTTCCATTCTATTTCGCGTATAGGTTCAAAATCTATAGATTGCACATGTTTCAGAGAGCCTTGGAATGCAAGTTTCAATTCCTTATTTGCTCCTTGAAAATTTAACCCGTTATCAGAGTAAATCACCGCGGGTTTACCACGACGTGAAGTAAAACGAGCTAGAGCTGCCAAAAATGCATCCGTATCATATTTGGAGACAAGCTCAAGATGGGTGGCACGAGTAGCCATGCATACAAAAACAGCTGTATAACACTTAACTGATTTCGAGTTTCGGCCTTGATGCAGTTTTACAAGGAAGGGCCCGGCGTAATCAATGCCAGTATGTTCAAACGGATGGCTACGGTTTACTCGAGCAGTAGGCAAAGATCCCATGAATTGTGTTCCTAGCTTGGCACGCTGACGAGCGCAAGTGACACACCTATGTATTATGCTTTTCGCAGCGTTTCGTGCATTGATCACCCAATACTTTTGCCGCAATACTGTTAACGTAAGCTGTAGGCCACCGTGCAAGGTCGTGATATGTATATGTCGAATGAGCAGCTCGGTTAAATAATTAGTTGGCAAAATAATGGGAAGCTTTTGGTTGTCTGACAAAAATGAGTGTTGCAGACGCCCACCTACTCGTAGAATTCCTTGCGCATCTAAAAATGGTGCAAGAGAAAGTAATCGAGAACTTGACGGAACTGACTTTTTGCCTTGCAACGTCAATATATCGTTTAAGAAAGCAGCAGCTTGAATTATTTTCACAACACGCAGTGTTGCAGTGCGTAGCTCGAGAGCTGATAAGTGAGCGTGTTGACAAACATTTTTTCTACGCGCTCGATCTATAAATCGCAACACGTAGCTAACAACACGGATTAGTTTTGTCCACGACGAATAGTTATGAAGAAATGACGGTAAATCGCGTGTGACATGATTTGTATATATCGAGGAGGTCTTTATTTCCTCGTTGGTTTCAAACATTAAAGGAGAATTTTCCGATGACGTTTCCCGAATTATAGAGGGTCCTTCCCACCAAAGCGTACAATGTATTAATTGGCTTGGATTAATCCCTCGCGAGTTGAGATCTGCAGGATTGGACTTAGTATTGACATAAGACCAATGAGCCTCTGGTAGACTTGACTGTATATATTCGACTCGGTTGGCTACAAAAACTTTCCATTTTGACGAATGTTGTGCAATCCAAGCCAGCACGATTTGTGAATCAGAAAAACAAAAAATATCATGCACTGAACGTTTAAGTGATGACTTGATATGAAGCATTAGTTTAGTCAAATAAGCAGCGGCGACTAGTTCAAGACGAGCAATGCTAATTGCTTTAAGAGGGGCCACTTTGGCTTTTGCCATTACGAGGCTGACTGAGGTTTGACTATCACTATTGCTGAATTTGGCATACACCACAGCACTATAGGACACATTTGAAGCATCACAGAACCCATAGAGTTCTAATTTATCTGCTGCACTAAGTTGACCATTCCAGCGCGGGATATTGATTTTTGTTAATTCGCACATTTGCGAGTAATAAGACATCCATTTGGATTGGATAGGCTCGGGAACCTCGTCATCCCAATTAAGTTTGAGCAACCATGTGGATTGCATTATTTGCTTTAACACAATGGTGAACGGTGAGATCCAGCCTAAAGGATCGTAAATCTTCGCGTTTTCCGAGAGTAACATGCGCTTTGTTAACTTAGTGATGGAAGAAGGCGAGATTATAAACTGAAATGAATCAGAGCTGGTATTCCAAGATATGCCCAATACTTTGCTAGTTTCGTTAAAATTTTCGCTATTAAAATTAAGATTAGCGTTACTAGAATCATTAGGAATTTCTTGGAGAGCTGTGCTTGCTGAATTGAAGGCCCATTTACTGAGCTCAAATTTACCTTTATCCAACAACTGAACTAATTGAGATTGGATATCGCGTAAATCTGCAAGGTTGTTAGCTCCAAAAAGAATGTCATCGACATAGATTGATTGAAGTAAGATGGACTTCGCGTCTGGGAAGTCATCACCATGTTGATTTGCGAGTTCCTGCACTACCCGTGAAGCTAAAAACGGTGCAGGTCCGGTACCGTATGTGACCGTGTTCAATTGATATGCTTGTGTATTACCAGAATCATTTTTCCAAATTATAGATTGGAATTTTCTGTCTTCCGGACGAATTAGAATTTGGCGGAACATTTTAACAATATCTGTTATACCAACAAAACGAAAATCACGCCAATTCATAAGAATGGCTGTTATATCTTTTTGTAGTTTTGGCCCTACTAAGAGTACGTCGTTGAGGGATAGACCACTCTTAGTTTTAGCGGACGCGTTAAATACGACACGTATTTTCTGCTTTCCATTTTCGAGCTTAAATACTGCGTGATGAGGCAGGTAAACCAAGGAGTCTGTGTCAATCGCGTTTGTTGTGACCTTCTCCATATGTCCTAGCTGCTTGTATTCTCTAATGAATTTAGCATAGCTTTCGGACTGCTCAGGAGATTTGTTAATACGACAGAGAACTCGCTTTAAAGCTGATTCGGCGATGCTGCGAGAGGCTCCCAGTGCCGATTTGGAGAACTCTGTCTTGAAAGGCAATGCAACCTGATAGCGGCCTGATGGTAATTGAGTAACGTTACTCGCGAAAATGTCCTCGCATAATTGATCTTCAGGGGTCAAACTATAGATGCTAGGAACTTCTTCAATCTCCCAAAAATCTCGAAGTGTTTTATCGAAGTCACAACAATGAAGAACGTTTACTGTTGCAGTATGCATGTGCGGCGCAAGTGTACCATACACAACCCAGCCAAATAACGAATCTTGTGCTATCAGTGCACGGTTCGATGAATGAATTATTTGATTCAGTAAAAGCTGAGGGCAATAATCTGCACCAATTAAAATATCAATTGGATTTATAACAGAAGCATATTCGTCCGCGAGGTCCAGAGAACCTAATTGAGGGAATTCAAGAGGTGAATACGACCGAGGACTATAATTCGTGATTTTTGGTAAAATTAATGCCGTCACCTTGAGTGAGGTCTGATCGTGTTTGACTGACTGTAAGATGAGTTCAGCTTTGCTCGAGACGTTACGTACCGCACCTCCTGTGACTCCGTAAATCGTTGCATTAACTTTGCGGCGTGTAACTCTTAATAACTGGGCTAGATTTTCCGTCATGAACGATGTTTGTGAGCCCGGGTCGACTAAGCCTCTAATCATAATTTGACGGCCATTTGGTGCTGTAGCGCGTGCGAGAAAAGTAGCAAGGAGTGTCGTGCGTTCGTCCATGGCACTCACATGAGCAACAACAGAAGTCGAAGACTGATCAATGGTTTGAAGACTCGTGGGTGAAGCAGCTTGAGATGAATTACGTTGAGGCGTCGGATTAGCTTTGTTACGTTAGGCGCTGCGTCAGCAAGGCAGCGTGGCTCAAATGACTCCCAATTAAAATTGGGTCAGGAGAGACACTGCTGAATTGCGTTAACAAAGCCGACGATACAATCGAAATGTCGGTCTTCGAGCGGCGAAAGATCGAGTAGGTCAGCGGGATTCGTGGTATTGAAAATAGAAGAGGAAATGCCTCTTCGTTTGAGTTCAGGTTTGTGTGACTAGCAATTGGATCTCTCAGTTGTCTTACGGTTCAATTGGTCGCCTGGTTCGCAGTGGTCGTCGTAAGAGATCGGCAAATTCCTGGATGGCTGTGGTCGTTGTGAGATTGGACAGGTTGTACGTGGTCGCGATGGTCGTTGTTAAAGATTGTCGGTTTTAAATCGTAGCGGTTTATTGAATAAGTTATGTTGACACGGGTTATAATTAATCTAAATCTTAAACTACCAGCACTTCGTTGGCCGGGCAAAGAGAAGTGTTGAGCTATCTGCTCCGTAAGGCTCGGACGCGACTCGCGGCAGTGGGTTGCACAGGATAACTGAAATTTGGTCGGTCGGTCCGGATTATAAATGCGAAAAATTTGGGGGAGGTGGTGTAAGACCTCCCGTGTCTCGCAACACCTTCCAGCCTACACCTCACTAGGTCGGGTCGTTGATCGGCGTCCGAGCATTGACGCACCCAGCCGGGAATTCCGGGTGTCAGCATTGAGCAACGATCTCGAGCTTCGTGCTCCGCTAAGTGACCGGAAGTCCCGGTGTCAAAACAGCTAATTCAACACCTCTCTTTTACTTTCTTAATTCTAACTATTCTACTTATTACTAAAATAGTCTATACTGGGGTTGGAAGCACAGGGAACAGACCCCTACGTTACACCTCCCCCCTTAAATGGAACATTATCCCAGGCGGGTTAATGTTCCGCTGAAGAAAAACGCAGGAGTCGGTTACCTGTACCTTTCTTTTATAGAGATAGGGAGTCTCGGCGATTAAAGGGCGGCCGTGGTGCTGGGACGTAGTGTATCATGGGTATGTGCGACGCCATTTGGACCGGTGGGATGCTGACAGCACATGCTGGTAGCATCGGGGTTTGTTCAGTCTGTGTAGTTGGTGGGCTCTGAACCGTGATGGCAGTGGTTACTTTTTCCGAACTCCCAGCACCCGACGTTCTTAATTTTACTATTAAAACTATGCTTAAGATTATAATGATGAGAAGGAGGGTCCCTGATGAAGCGTAGGTGATGGTGTGAGATGTCTGAAATAAGTCGTCCTGGCGTTGAAGGTCCCGGGCTTGGTGCTCGATGTCTTTGAGGGCTATGCTATTGGAGCTGTGGGCCCAATCCGTGAGGGGCTGCTGCAGGATTGGATGAATCTGGAGTAATTTCTGCAGTGCTGGTTTCTTGGGAGTTGGTAGCAGTTCCAGTAAAGGTAATGATGTTAAGGCCTCGAAGTGTTCTGTGCGCGCTGAGGAGATGGTATGCAGGGCCTCTACGCGCACGGTATTTGTTTCTGCTCTACATCCCGGTTCCAGGCGGAGAATACCATTTCCTGTAAGGATTTCCGCATCCTGCAGCATTCCCTCACAGTCTACTCGGATTTCCTCTTTGGATGCTAGGGAGTAGAGCCAACTTCCTGGGGTCTCCAGTTGGGTCCAGTAACTGCCCGAAGAGGCTGCCAGACGTACATCGCATTGGTCCCAATTTGTAGCCTCATGATGTAATAGGAGGCCTACTTCGCACTCCTGATTGAAATGGATCGGCCGGAGCGGAGGGCCGGAAGGGCACAGGAATATGGTTTTCTTGTGAAAGCACGGCGCCAGTTGAACTCGGGAGAGGAAGGAATAGTATTTAGCGGGGAAGGAGACACAGAGGTAGGGTTGGGATGGTTGGATGAACATGGATAAGGTGTGATTGGGTTCATGATTTTGATGCATGGGGTAGGGATGGGTTCGGTAAACGTGGTGGTATTCGTTGGCCAGAAGGGGAACCTCGAGGATGATGATCAGGGAGCCTTGCTGGCAGCGTACGTGGAGTCGAGAGAGGTCTTGAATGTTCTCCATGTGTAGGTCGATGTCGTTGAAGGGCAGCGCCAGTTTTGTCTCCTGAACAGCTTCTTTCAGTACCCGAAAGAGGTTGTCAGGGGAAAAAATGGCGGGGTGAATAGATCCTTGGCGGGCCAGTAGGACGGCGTCTACTAGAAGTAGGACGCTGGAGTGATACTGTTCGATCTGGTGTTCAATTCCCAAGAGCCATCTCTCATGGGCATCAACGAAGGCCAGTCGTTCGAGGTCCTCATCTCGCTTGTTAAAAGCTGCTGCAAGTTGAAGGGTTTGATTTTGCAGTGCTTGGGTGGATATGGTAAGATTTGTAATGTGGTCGTGTAGGTTGGCAAATTCCGACCGGACGATGTGGGTCTGGTTTTCTAGAAGCTGGGCTGTTTGAACTCCCTTTTCTTGAAGCTTCGCCATTTCGGAAAGATAGAATTGCCCGTTTTCTTCGGTAAGGGTACCGAAAAGATTTTTGGAGAGCCCCCCGATGAAACTCAGAGGGACCGATCGGCGGGCGCGGCTAATTTGTGGTACACCCATACCTTGATGGAGGATGTTGTTGTACTGTTGAGTTTCATTTATGCGCTGTAGGATGGCCGTGATCTTTGCCCTTCCTATGCAGTTCCCAGCCAGTCTGCAGGAATTTTGGTATGCTCGATTGATGGCTACTGGGTCAGGTTGGTGGGCTAGTAAGCCCTGGATATCGAGAGTACTAGCGATTCGCCATTGCTTGGAGTAGTACTGAAGGGTGGCAATTTTCTCAAAATAAACTCCAGGATTATGACGTAAGCGGGTGATTTCGTAGTGGGGGGAAGCAGGTGTCTCGGTAAAAAGGGTGAAGAGGCACAAGATGATGATCATGGTGAGTTCTGTCTCAGATGTGTTGTAGAGGTTAGCGTCGTCGGTGCTCCTTGTCTTGGCGGAAAGTTGATCGAGGGTTGTAGCTGGAGCCCGCTGATCCGCTATTATGAGTCGGCAAGACTAAAGGTTTGTCTAACCCGGAAGGTTAAGGGCTAAGTCGTTGATTTGTAAAGAAAGAGAAAACTGTTTTGGATTGCGAGCTGTAACAACAGAAGGGGTTTGATTTAAAAGCAAATAGAGAGGTTTTTTTTTTTTTTTTTTTGAAAATTACGAAAGAATATGGGCTGGTTTTAGTTTGTCGAGATGCTTAGTGAAAGGTTTCCCGTCTTCGGTTATCAAAACAGCGTTGTGCTGAGGTGTCACGGTGTCGATTCGGTAGGGACCAACGTAATAGGGGTCAAATTTATGTAATCTAGGTTCTTTCAGCACATAAACTAAGTCTCCGGGATGAAATGTCACGGGATTAGCCTTGCGGTCATAGTATTCTTTGGATTTTTCCTTGGCTTTGATTTCCCGTTCGCGGGCGAGTTCTTGAACTACCTGAAGTTGTTGTTTTAGCTCGGTAGAATAGGAGTCGAAAGTAGGTAAGTCTTCAACGGGACCCACCGCTAGAGGTGAGCCAGCTTTCCTGCCGTAGACAAGTTCGTAAGGGGTATACCCGGTTGCTTCATGCACGGAGTTATTATAAGAATGCATGGCGAAGGGTAAGAAGTGGTCCCAGTCGCAGTGCCGCGGGATGGTGTGTCTGAGATAGTCGATGAGTACTATATGGCTACGTTCCAGAGACCCGTTCGTCTGTGGTCGATAACCTGATGTGGTAAGGTGCTCTATATCAAAAAGCCGGGTAAGGTGCTTTATCAGTTTGCCTAGGAAACTTGTACCACGGTCAGTGAGTATAGCGCGCGGTTTTCCATGCAAGGTAATGAAGTGACGAGCGAACGCATCGGCGATGGTTACCGCACGTATATTTGGAATGGCCACGGCAAGGCAGTATTTGGTGAAATTGCACTGCATAGTTAGAACATGTACATTTCCCGAGGGTGTGATGGGCAAGGGCCCTACCGTGTCCAGAGCTACTTTATCGAAAGGTAAGCTAGGAGTATCCGTGATAAGCATAGGCAGGCGAGTTTTAACTCTTACCAGCTTCTGCTTTTGACATTCTTCACAAGCTCGTACTACGCGTTGTACGTCCTTGTGTAACCCAGGCCAGTCGTAATGTTCCCGAATTCGGTGGTATGTCTTTGTCACTCCCTTATGGCCCCCAATGAGGCCGCCATGATAGTCTAAGATGATTTGCAGACGTACCGATGTGGGGGGCTCTATTATGTCTCCGTTGCAAATCGTTATCTTCGGGGAAGACTCCGAGAATGTTTTACTCAGCACGGAGCTCAAGTAGCGACTTGTGACTCGGCACGCTCCAATTTTAAATGGAGATATGCGGAAAGACTTTAAATCTAAGGATTTTACTTGATCGTACAGGGTCTTCAGGGCTAGACCAATTTCGTCGTGGCTTGGAGAGAGACGTTCGTGCTGGTGGGTTACTAGCAGAAGAATGAAGTGAGATTTATAGGGGAAGGTATGTGAGGAGTTAGGGACTAGGGAAATCTTCCGCACCTCTTCCAAGTCTAATCTTCCCGTTTCGATTAGCATACGACTGACGGCGTCTTGAAAGGTGCAATCACTGGCTATCAAATGGACTAGATGGTCGGGTTCGCGAGCCAGGGTGAAAGGTGTTATACTAATATTGCTGTCGTAGAGTGGTTGTCGCCGGTCGCTGGGAGCCGGGGCAGGCTCAATGGTTTGTAGGTCAGCAGTTAGGCTGATGTCAAATGAGTTAGGGATTGCTGGTGGAATTTTAGTTGTGTTCACGACGGTGGTATTTAGTTCTGTTTCGGAGTCGGTTTCTTCTTCGCTATCCGGGTGGATATCCTGCGGTAGCATGGTAGATCGTGCAATGGGCCTCAATCCTGGTAGTCCGGATGGAGAGTGTGAAGAATGGGTAGGGGACATAGCTTCAAGTTGGTCAATTTCCTTACCGAGAGGCACACCCTTATGCAATTCGCGTTCTGGGCTGGAGCTAATCTCCTGTAGGTAGCTTATCTCCTTATCGTCAAGCGGGGTAAAATCTTCTCCGCTGGTTTCAAGCAGGATGCTCGGTTCTTCTTGGTCGTCTACGTCTAGATTATCCTCGAGGGTTACTTCATGCATAAGGGTCGGAAGCATGGTGGGTCTAGCGGGGACTTCTTCTATGACAGGGGACTCTTCATCGGAGGATCCTGCCTCGTCGGACGTGTCGGGCTCGGCGTAGTTGACGCGAGCGCGAGGTTTTCGAGGCCGAAGATCGCGGATCCTCGAGCCTAGCGTAGAAGGGTCAGGCTCGGGTTTCTTAATCTTTGGAAGATAAAGAGGGTCCTTAACTACTAAAGGCAAAGCGAGAGGTACTGGATTACGCGAGAGCGCGTCAGCATTTTCGTTCAGGCTGCCTTTCCGATAAATGATTTCGTAATCAAATTCTTCGGTACAGAGTTTCCATCGTTGTATTCGGTTCGTGGGGTCAATGGTCTTGCTTAGCCATACTAGGGGCTGATGGTCTGTAACCAGGGTAAATTTTCTTCCGTAGATGTAATGTCGGAATTCCTTCAAGGCATAAACTGCAGCAAGCCCTTCTTTCTCTGAGGTTGAGTATCGAGTTTCGGGGTCATGTAGAGTTCGAGATGCGTAGGCGATGGGGTGATCTTGGCCTAGCTTGCCTTGGCTTAGAATGGCTCCGATTGCGTAGTCTGAGGCATCGCACGTCACAATGAAGGGTTCTTAAAAGTTTGGATAGGCTAGTACGGGAGCTTCACACAGTTTATCTCGCAAGTCTTCGAAACTAGCTTGGGTTTCCTCTGTCCATTTGAAGGCAACCCCCTTTTTTAGGAGACGAGTCATAGGCTTAGCTCGTTCGGCGAAATTTGGTATGAATCGGCGGTAGTAACCGGCCAATCCCAGGAACTGCTTGGTGTTGGTAGCGTTCTGGGGAACCGGAAATTCTCGCACGGCTTTGAGCTTTCCAGGATGTGGTTGTACTCCATTGCGGCTTACTATATGCCCAAGGTAGGCAATTTGGCTTTTGAGGAATTGACACTTATCGGTTTGTAGGCGGAGGCCGTGCTGTCTCAGTTGATCAAATAGTTGGCGACACATAGTCACGTGTTCGTTGAGGGTTCTCGTGAACACTATGATGTCGTCAAGATAGACGAGCACACTCTGTCCTTGCAGTTTAGCGAGGACCTGGTTCATCAATCGTTGGAAGGTAGCCGGGGCGTTCTTCAAACCAAACGGCATGCAAGTATATTCGTAATGTCCCTTAGGTGTGGAGAAGGCGGTCTTTGCTTGGTCTTTAGGATGCATTCGTATTTGATGGAAACCGCTGGCGAGGTCGAATACGGAAAAGTAATTAGATCCTCCTAGCTTATCCAAACTATCGGTGATTATCGGCAACGGGTAGGCGTCGCCCACGGTCTGTTCGTTAAGTTTTCGGAAGTCCGTGACTAGGCGCCATCGCTTGTTCCCTTTTGAATCCGGAGCCTTTGGTACGATCCAGAGGGGGGAGTTATATGGTGATATAGAGGGAACTACTATCCCGTTCTCGATCAGGGCATCAACTTGTTTCTGTACTTCCTCGTGTAAGCTCTGTTCGATGGGGTATTGGCGGACCTTGAATGGCCGTCCACCGGGCGTGTTGATCTCGTGTAGAACTCCGGTGCGATCCTCGGGATTTGGCTTGTCACCCTTTATGTAGAAAAGGTCCGAGTACTCCCGGATGAGCTCACGCACGGGAGAATGATCTTCTGAAGAAGGGCTGTCCAAATCTCGGAAGTAGGTCTCTAGTTGGTGGATCCTTTCGGATTGGTTCAGGGGCTCCGGGAACCCAGGCTCGTACTCATAGGGCAGAGGGCGATGAACCACTGCCTCAGAGTGAGAGGGAGGTGCGGCTTCACAATCGAAGGGCCAGGGAATGCTGGTTGGATCCTGGGCTACACACGCGGAAATTGAAGGTGTTCGCGGGACTTCAACCGGTTCTCCTTGTTTTATATTCTGCATCATGTCAGCATTTTTGAAGCGCAATGGGTGAATGGGTCGATTCTCCGTAACCAGAGTGTACATTGTGTATGAAATTTGAGCTCCAGCTTGGTTAAGGAAGGGAGCTCCCAGTACGCCGACATAAAGTAATGACAGAGAGGGGACGATTTGGAAAGCGTAGTTGTCATCGTTAAGGCCAAGGTCGGTAGATCCTATAAATGCAGTGACTGAATGTAAGTCCTGGACCCCCTTTATGTCCGGCGGTGTCCGAGGAGTATCGGGTCTCAGAAACTGGGTCTGGATTATGTTGACTTCACAGCCAGGATCACATAGGAATGTTCCCTCGACGATATTCAGCTGCGGTACGTTTTTGAGGACTACAGAGATGGCGGGGGTATAGTATACCCGAGGTTTGGGATCCCGTGGTTTTGGTTTGGCCATCGGGGATGGTCTCCGGAGGAGACTGATGGTCGCGATTTGCTCGGAGGGCTCGAAGACGCGGCTTTCAGTCGAGCCTAGGCGGAGTTTAAATCGGCTGGCTCTTCTGTAGCTGTCAAATTGGCAATTACCGGCCCCGAGGATCTGGATACCGATCTGCAGTTGGCGAGGACGTGACCTGGTCGTCGGCAATGTGTGCAAAATGCTTCGGGATTATAGGGGTCTCTAGGCCGCGGAGGTGCGGTAGGGGCCATACCCGACGGCGGATGACAAGGGCACACCGGGTACGTGGGAGTGGTAACGGGTAAATGATACGAAGGAGAGGGAGCGGGGATGTAGTAAGGCTGGGGGGTTTGTGGATATCTCGGGATTGCTGGATACGAATTCGGGGGAGGATTAGGATAATGTGCCGGATAGCTGGAGTAGGCGGATGAGGCCTTCCTAACCTCGCGCTGCGTTATGTGAAAGCTAGCCACACGAGCGTAATCGAAAGCGTCTCTCAAGGTATCGGGCTGTCTGTGTGCCACTGCTACAAACAGATCTTTGGTCAGTCCATTGAGGAAGTACTCTACCACTTGTGCCTCATGTGTCTCACGGCAGGCGTCAGCGGCTACTCTCCCGAATGTACTCTTGAAAGCAGCCAGAAGGGCTGTATGCAATTTTCCGGTACGTCCTATATAATCATGGACCGGTTCATTGTGTCCCATTTCAAGGGCCCCTAACTGAGTGACAAGGGAAACATAAGTCTGGGGAGGGCTAAATTTGGCGCGGAGATGTGCTATAAACTCTCGGAAATCGGCGAGGTTTAGGCCCGCGATACTAGTTCGTGCGGGACCCGTGAGTTTGGCCTTCACGACCGGTAGGATCTCGGCCCGACAAGCATCGGACATCGCGGAATATCCATTTTCGAGACGTTCGATAAAGTAATTAAGGTGCTCGAAAGAACCGTCGAATTCGGGCACGGAACTCAGGATCATGGCCGCCTCCCCTCTTGGGGAGTACGGTCCCGAGGTGGTGTTTAAGCCATCCGCGACATGCGCAGTGTTGTTAAGGGCAGAATATGATGGGTTATGCGTCATGGTGGAAGGTGGAGATCGGACAAGGGAATGGTTTGTGTTGAAAGGAGACGGAGGTGCACTGCCCTGTAGAACAGTGGGTGGCGGCATATGGGATGCTAATTGTAAAAGAAAGATACGTAATAGTACGAATTGCTGTCAACAAATCAATGGCTCATACCAAGAGTATATATATATGCAGAACAAAACACTCGAGGAATCCCACCGCTGTCACTAGTTTGTTACGTTAGGCGCTGCGTCAGCAAGGCAGCGTGGCTCAAATGACTCCCAATTAAAATTGGGTCAGGAGAGACACTGCTGAATTGCGTTAAAAAAGCCGACGATACAATCGAAATGTCGGTCTTCGAGCGGCGAAAGATCGACTAGGTCAGCGGGATTCGTGGTATTGAAAATAGAAGAGGAAATGCCTCTTCGTTTGAGTTCAGGTTTGTGTGACTAGCAATTGGATCTCTCAGTTGTCTTACGGTTCAATTGGTCGCCTGGTTCGCAGTGGTCGTCGTAAGAGATCGGCAAATTCCTGGATGGCTGTGGTCGTTGTGAGATTGGACAGGTTGTACGTGGTCGCGATGGTCGTTGTTAAAGATTGTCGGTTTTAAATCGTAGCGGTTTATTGAATAAGTTATGTTGACACGGGTTATAATTAATCTAAATCTTAAACTACCAGCACTTCGTTGGCCGGGCAAAGAGAAGTGTTGAGCTATCTGCTCCGTAAGGCTCGGACGCGACTCGCGGCAGTGAGATGCACAGGATAACTGAAATTTGGTCGGTCGGTGCGGATTATAAATGCGAAAAATTTGGGGGAGGTGGTGTAAGACCTCCCGTGTCTCGCAACACCTTCCAGCCTACACCTCACTAGGTCGGGTCGTTGATCGGCGTCCGAGCATTGACGCACCCAGCCGGGAATTCCGGGTGTCAGCATTGAGCAACGATCTCGAGCTTCGTGCTCCGCTAAGTGACCGGAAGTCCCGGTGTCAAAACAGCTAATTCAACACCTCTCTTTTACTTTCTTAATTCTAACTATTCTACTTATTACTAAAATAGTCTATACTGGGGTTGGAAGCACAGGGAACAGACCCCTACGTTACAGCTTGTTTCTCAAAATGCAAAAGCGTATGATGTGCCTTGGAACATTTTTTACACCGAGAATTACTTCGGCAAGACGATATCGAATGTCCAGGTCTCAAGCAATTGATACAAAGTGAGTTATTTTGCGCTGGTTTATATCTGGCTTGAGGGTTCAAGGCAATAAAGCTGTTGCATTGATAGAGAGGATGATCCGCGTCGCAATAAAAGCATTTTGGTTTATCCACGATTGCGTTGAGTGATTTCAACGACTTAGGACGAGAAGTTTTATCAGTAGTTTGTTCACTACCTTTGAATTTATTACTAATAGATTCGAGCATATTAATCTGCTCGGTGATGAACTCTAAAAACTGAGTGAAAGAAGGATATTTCAATACACGTCTTATTTCCTTCTCCCATTCCACAGTGATAACTTGATCTAGCTTGTTTGAGAGGATGTGGACCAATATGGCACTCCAACCATCAACTGGATATCCTAATGTCCTCAGCGAGTCTAGCGCAACTATAGTTGTATCGCGTAGTGTTTTCATGGACATGAGATTGTCAGCGAAGACTTTCGGAATGAGCGTTAGTTTGCTAAGAAGGTTGGACGTAGTAATTCATTCATTTGTATACCTAGTCACTAATGCATTCCATGCTGTTAAGTAACTATCGTTACTGGCGGCTAAGGATCGAATTACTGAGCTAGCTTCTCCTTGAAGACATGCCTTTAAATAATGAAACTTTTGAACACCTGGTAATGTCGAATTATCGTGAATCATTGATTTGAAAGAGTCATAGAAGGTTGACCACTCAGAATAGTCACCACTAAACTTGGGTAAATCTAACTTAGGAAGTTTCAACGAGGGAGCATGGGTCCGCCCTGCAGTGAGAGGAGCGACTTGCTCACCGCTTAAATTCTCGATTTGTTCTAAAATGTATTCTTCCGCAGTCAAATACGCCGTCATAGCTCGCTCATAAGTATTCTGCGTCGTATAATTAAACTGTTGCAAATCTTTATCCGATAAATGATTAGTGATCGTTACATGATTCGTTTGTATTTTCGCGAGAATTTCCTTGGCACTAGCCAGACGACCATTTAAATAAGGGACGGTAAAATTACCTATACCACGCTTTTTGGTGTTGACCAGTAGCCGTTCTAATTCTGAGCAATAAAGACCAACGTGACCTGCGCACATGAGTATTTCCTCCTGCGTTACCATTTTGCCACCAGAGACACTCCCCCAGTCACCTCGAAGAATCACCAATCAAAATTCAACTCAATTGAATATGTACCGGTTATATCCGGCTCGAAGGACCCGAAATTTGTTTGAAAGTTGATTGGGTGATATCCGCAAGGAGGTCTAGGAAGGAAGGCTCCAGGGTGACAAAAACAACGCCCTGGAAATCTGGTAAAATCAGTTTATTTGAGTTGAGAAAAAATACAAAAGAATCAAAAAGTGCTCCAAAGGAGGCTGAGCCGCAAATTGATAATCCACCCAAAGTTACAACTACGAAATCCCAACCCTGTGGTCCCCTAGTCCCCGGACAGGATTCCTTCGTACCTGAGACTCCCAGGCAACGAAGATAGAGAGAAAGGAAGACGATTTCTTGGAGCCCAAGAAATCGTCGATGGAGCAGAAATGCGTACTAAGAGACTTAGTGGCGTCGCAGGAAGGGAGGACTGGCTAAGCTGCTGAGAAGAAAAGACAGAGTCTAGAGTCTAGACCGTTTAAATTGAGCCGCACTTATCACGGAACTCTTGGGTATTGATATGTACAACAGACCCAAATAATAACAGCGAGAGAGAGTTCTACGCCGTGGGCCACCTATCGGCCTCTGTTGGAGGTAGGATCAAGAGAGACAGAGTGTGAGCGGGAGCGAGACGGCCTGAGAGTCCCAGACCGCTCGTACCTACATTCCGATCTCCAACACTAGGAAAGAAACCCGCTGTCGCGAACTCGAGGCCCTACTAGCTAGACATGACCGGGACCACACCGGGGCCCTCGAAGAAAAAATTAAGATTTTAGAAGCGCAAATACTCGAACTTGAGGGGCAAGCCGCCGAGGCCCCCGCCCGACGGGACAATCAAGATCTAATCGAAAGGATGGAAGATTTGTGCTCTCAACTCCGCGAAGCGCAGACGAACGCGCAATTGCATCGATCCACGAACGAGAAACTGCGGAGTCACATCGCGCACCTGGAGCAGCAAAGGAAAATCTCGGCCTCCGTCGAACGCGCGAACTCCCCCAGCACTGCTTCTAGCTTAACCTCCTCCGTATCACCATACAAAGCCGCGGAAGGCGTCATACCTTATGAAGGAAAACCCGAGACGCTTCGCCGATACTTATACAGCTGTCGCCAAGCTCGGGCGCAAGTAGCTCCCGACCAAGAAAAACTACTTATCGAACTTTTAATAAATAAACTGCAGGGTTCCGCGAGTAGCATCACACTGGGGGCCAGCTTTGACTCCTATCCGCAATACGAGAAATACATGAAAGGGTTGTCTGGCATGAACAAATCCGTGAACCAGTGCCTAGGTGAACTGAGCATAATTAAGCAGGGAAATAGGGAGTCGTTGATCGAGTTTGTCTAGCGTTTCAAACTAATCTCCACTACCCTGCTTGAGGGAATCCACGAGGAATGGCAGGGACAGACGCCTCCGAACGCTTTGTCAAAATACGAAACGGATATTCTCAAATATTTCATTCACGGGTTGCGCGACGGGCTTAGCATAAAGGTGCGTTTCACCCAATACGACAATCTCGAACGGGCTATCGTTAACGCCATAGAGATAGAAAGATCCGCTCCCGCGGCGGAGAAAAGGCCGCAGGCTCCCAGGGAAGGGAACGCAGAACGCCTCCCGCAACCCGCGCAAAAGGTATGCAATTATTGCACAAATCCCGGGCACCTCATGTCCGAATGCCGGAAGTTAGCCTAGAGGCGGCAAAACGCCCCTACCTCCCACCCCGAAACAGGCCCCTTCACTCCCCGACCTAGCCCCAATAGTCAACCCACCAACAGAACTCAACAATCGCCAAACTACCCCCGATATCAACCTCCGCACGCTAGGGTTCAATTCGTACAAAATGGCGAACCCCAGCCAGACTCAGCGACTGGGTTTTCCCAGCATGAATCACATACCTATCCATACGAACCCCTCCCCGTTACGGAACCCGACGAACAATCACAGGTAAATTTTTTAGACCGGATTCCTCAAACGGGACAGGGCGGACAAAACTAAGAACGGCCGCGATCAATTTAGCCAATCGCAATCACAAAAGCGTGGATTGCATCACTAATTCTTTGGCGGGTACCACCGAATTTTTAATCGACACGGGCGCGCAGATCAACCTAATCAAATTATCTAAAATAACTCACGAACCCATAAATCGAACCGAAAAGGTAATCTTAACCGGCATAACACAAGGGAAAAGCTCGACTATCGGCTCTGCAACCATAAACGTCTACGGCATACGCTCGAAGTTTCACCTCGTTCCCGATGATTTCCCTATCCAGCAAGATGGGACCATTGGCGACGAATTCCTCTCCCAAACCAAGGCGGGCATCGAGTACGACAACGAATGTCTTCGTTGGGGAAAAGTGGTGGTACCATTCAAAAAATCCGAAACAGTAAAGATTACAAAGCGATCGTGCACGCCCTTCAAACTTAGGATAGGGAATCCCGAAATTAAAACAGGGTACGTACCTCGAATCCATCAAGCCCCCGGGCTTTATTTAGGTGAGGCCCTAGTTAACAATATTAAGGGTTTCGCCCATACGTACGCTTATAACACCGGGGAGGAAATCCTCACCGTCGAAATCCCCACAATCGAGCTCCTCGATTTTTCTACTTCTAGTTCACAATCCTTATCGAAAGATAAGGCCTCCGGGTCCAGCCAAATTTTCTACTCACCCGACCCTCATGCCCCCTCGGCGGGCTCCTCTGAATGCAACCTCTCGACGGCTAACGAGAATTTCGAAATTTCCAAATCTTCTACTTCTAATTCGCAATCCTTATCGAAAGATAAGGCCTCCGGGTCCAGCCAAATTTTCTATGTACCCGACCCTCATGCCCCCTCGGCGGGATCCTCTGAATGCAACCTCTCGATGGCTACGAGAATTCCAAAATTTCCAAATCTTCTACTTCTAATTCGCAATCCTTATCAGAAGATAAGGCCTCCGGGTCTAGCCAAATTTACTACTTACCCGACCCCCACGCCCCCTCGAAGGGCTTCACCGAACACCTCCCCTCGACGGCAAACGAGAATTCCATCTTTTCCATTTTTCGAGACGAACACTGTCTCCTTCAATATAGCGCCGCCGAGGGCGGGTTGGATCTGGACCTGGACGGTCTGAACACCGAAGAACGCGAGTACGTCGTATCTCTTACCAATAAACACTACGAAAAATTCAAGCGGCCAGGAGTCCTATTATCTCCAGCCAATACCCTGAAATGTAAATTCGACACCGAAACCGAAACGCCGATATTCACAAAGCAATACCGTTTCCCTCCCATCCACAAGGCCGAAATTGATAGGCAAGTCAGGGAATTACTAGAGAACGACATCATAGAACCCTCCTTTTCCCCTTACAACTCCCCGGTCTGGATAGTACCGAAGAAAGCAGATCCCGACGGGACGCGTCGGTGGAGAATGGTAATAGATTATCGTGCATTAAACGAAAAAACCGTAGCTGACCGCTACCCCCTACCCAACATCACTGAAATTCTAGATCAACTCGGTGACGCGAAATATTTCACTATCTTAGATCTAGCCTCGGGTTTCCACCAAATTAAAATGGACGATAGGGATGCTCATAAAACAGCTTTTTCGACGCCTTACGGCCACTACCAGTTCAAACGTATGCCGTTCGGTCTAAAGAATGCCCCTGCCACCTTTCAACGGGTCATGGATTCGGTGCTAGCCGGCCTGCAGGGGAACGGGCTATTCGTCTACATGGACGATATTGTCATATACGCTAAATCCTTGGAAGAGCATACCGTAAAATTTGAAAGGCTAATAAAACGGCTAGGGGAGGCAAACTTAAAACTACAACCCGAAAAGTGCAAATTCTTGAGGAAAGAAGTAGCGTACTTAGGACACATCATTAACCAAGACGGGGTACGTGCCGACCCGAAAAAGGTCGAAGCTCTTCAAAAATTCCCGTTACCAAAAAACGCGAAGAATATAAAACAATTCCTGGGTCTAGTAGGGTACTACCGTCGATTTATACCCAATTTTTCTAAAATAGCTAAGCCCCTGACCGACTTGTTGCAAAAGACAAAACCTTTTATTTGGACCCCACTACAACAAAAAGCTTTTGAAACTCTACGTGACTCACTGTGTACCGACCCCATACTCCAATACCCGGACTTCGATAAACCTTTTATTATTACAACCGACGCTTCGGGGTACGCGATCGGAGCCATGCTAAGTCAAGGGGAACCGGGAAAGGATTTACCAGTAGCATATGCCTCGCGAGTACTAAACAAATTAGAGATAAAATACTCTACAATCGAAAAGGAATGCCTACCCATCTGTTACGCGGTTGCCACTTTCCGACACTACATCTATGGACGAAGGTTCACCGTTGCAACCGATCATAAACCCCTCGTCTGGCTAAAGAACGCTAAAGACAAATCGTCCTGTCTGTGGAATAGGTGGTTAAAAATTTCCGACTTCGACTTCGACATTAAACATAAGCCGGGCAAAATCAACGACAATGCCGACGCCCTATCTAGAAACCCTCCGCCGACGAACATTGTAAATCACGCCGAAAGGGAAGAAGCATATGTTTTTTACAACGGGGTCTTATACGACCCGGACGCCGGGCGTAACGACTAATACCTGGATGACAAAGACGGGACGTGCTCTGACCCGGACCACAACACAATTGACGTTCTGTATCTAGACCCAAACGATAACACACCGACGTCCATTCCCGACGCTCCCGGCGGGCCTGTCATTGCCACCGACGATGGGCATCGGGCGGATATACCCCTCTCGCCCCTACTAATAGAATCACGAGATTGCCTGTTGCATCGGAACGATAATATGGTCATATTCATCGACTGCAGCGGCAACCCACTTGTTAAAGGGGCTACCGAATTAAAGATTGCTAATGCCCTGCCCTCTTATCAAGCTCTTAGTTTATGCGAGGCGCATATTGTTTATCAAAACAATAAAATCCTCGTGTCGCTTCCCGTCAAGACTCACACTGCTGATAAGATCACCGCCGACAATTTACGACTCGCACTGTTATCACTATTAGAGGTCCATAGAACCTTCCGCCCCAAAACAATTTGTATCGCCAAAACCGCCTCAATTGACGACGTGCCATGGAAGCATGTAACTAACCTTATCACTACTTTATTCGACGAGCAGGGCCTGCTCTTCGTTGTATGCAAACAATTAATACAAACTCCCGACGTAGCGTCACGCAAAGAGCTAATCACCGAATACCACGAGTCCAGCATAGGGGGACACAAAGGGGTGGGAAAAACTTATTCACGACTAAGGCAACACTACTACTGGAAATCGATGAAATGCGATATCCAAACCTTCGTCCAAAATTGCCGTGGATGTCAGTTAAGGAAACTCGTACGGACCAAAACCAAACAACCTATGATATTAATGGATATCCCGGGGGCCGCCTTCGACAAAGTCGCGTTAGATATAGTTGGTCCGCTACCTGTGACCCCGCGTGGCCATAAATATATCATGACCATGCAGGACCTACTAACTAAGTACGTGGTCGCTACGCCTATTCAAGTAGCTAATAGCATTGAGATTGCCCAGGGCGTCCTCAAGCGCTTGATATGCGTGTTCGGCGCCCCGAAGGCCCTTTTGACCGACCAAGGATCCAATTTGTTGTCCAGCGTCATGCGGAACCTCGCGCGAAAATTTAACATTAAGCAATTTAAGACCACCGCGTACCATCCGCAGTCGAACGGATCCCTTGAAAGATCACACCACGTACTTGTCGAATATTTAAAGGCTTACACGAACTCTAGCTATAACGACTGGGACGAGTGGTTGGAACTGACTTCGTTTTCTTATAACACTAGCCTGCATGAGAGCACCCAATTCTCACCCTACGAACTTATCTTTGGGCGATTGGCCCGAAAACCAGCTTCCAACCCTCCTCTGAAGGAGTCTAACGAGATCACCTACACCGACTACATTATCGACTTATATAACAAAATCTACGACGTCCAAGCGTTAGCCAGAGGGAATCTAATTCGTTCAAAGGAAAGAAACAAGGAATTCTACGACAGGAGAATCCACCGAGTCTCTTTTCAAGAGGGTGATCTGGTTTACATTCTGAAGGAACCCAGGGCGGGGAAATTCGCGAACCAATACGAGGGTCCTTACTTAATTCTAGAAGTAACTACTAACAATAATCTTAAGATCCGCTACAAAACTAAAACGCGCATTGTGCATACTAACAAAGCTAAACTATGTAAGGCAACCCCTGAATTTCAGGACCCAGCATGTACTACGCCTATTTCTGCGCCTTAGTTATAACGTGTATCCGCGGTGCCGTGGGATTGCTCGGGTACGATTGTCGTGGACCGCACCTTAACGTGACAACAATTAGCCTGCTCGACGTGGACGACTGCAATATCAAGACCGTCCATACAGAAACCACACCGACTTTTGTCCAAATTCTCCAAGTAGCCGACTTCCAGCCGATAGAGATAATCCAATGCCTAGTGCATTATTCGCGAACGGTGTATCACTGTGGAATGCACTCACACATATCTGCAGTGCACAACGGCTATGCTACATATATCAAAGAAGTCAAAGAGAAACAATGTAGACTAATGCACGACACCGGGATTTACCGCTTCAATGACCACATCGCCCTCGGAGAACTGACATCTAACTCCAATACATCCCAATCATTCACCGCCGCTGGAAAGATAAGCACCGATGGCACCTGCTCTGGCGAATACTACACGGATACTTATGGGTCGTGGGATAACGTAGTTGTCCAAGGATCCCTCGAAATCACCCTGAAGTCCGGAGTAAGTATCCTGCGAACTCCTACCGGGAAAATAAACCTCCCTTCAGGAACCGTATGCAACGCCGGGGAACTGGAGTGTATGGGCTTCCAAGACGGATACACGTTCTGGAGACTGGCTCCATCCTCCCAATGCGACTTCAGCGGGTACGACATCCTCTACGAGGGAGTCGCTCAGAAGACGCGGGAGCCTGATTCGCCTAACTCTCCCGAAGTCTTCTCGGTGATTAGCAATGACGTCACCTTTGCCCTGACACGCACCAACGGCATCAGGATCTGCGGATACGAGCTCTACCGAACCGTACATCCAAAGCTCTTCATCCTCGAGACGCAACCCGGTAACACGTTCGCTCGAAAACGGGACCTTTCCGTCGAAAACATGGACCTATACACCTACATAAATTCCAAGTTTGTATACGTCGAAAGGCATATCAGGAATCAGGTCAGCTCCCTCTACGTAGACATCATGCGGCACAAATGCGACGTCGAAAGACAGATGCTGGAAATAGCCCTATCCACCGCCATCGCAAATCCTTTAGAATTTGCATACGCCCTGATGAAAGGACCTGGATACACCGCCGACCCCGCCGGAGAAGTTATATACATAATAAAATGCACACCCGTTAGAGTACAGATACGCGAGACCAAGGACTGTTATCTCGAGCTACCGGTCACCCATCTGAATACCTCCTACTTTGTCGCCCCAAGGTCGAGAATACTGAAGAAACACGGCACGCGCCGCGACTGCTCGAGCGTGCTGCCGACGAGACATTTAACCGAGCATGGATGGATAAGGCTACTGCCCCGAGCTTTAGATGCCGTCGCACCAGAGAAGCTGCGTCCAAAGACCTTACTTAGGTGGAAATACCTCTCTCCTGGCAACCTCGCAACTTCCGGAATCTACAATCAGAACGACATTGACAAATTAAGGGACCACCTGATGTTCCCTGCTGAATGTCCGGCCCTGACGAACAATGTGGTAAGGAGTTTCTCCGGGAAGGCATCCCTCGAGAACGGCGTCTCTGTGCAAAATTTGCTCGATGACGAAGCCATCGAGAAAATCACCATGTCCTCTCTACACACTATCTGGACGTGGATCACCACCTTCGGAACTACTAGCGCTGGCCTACTGGGAGTATACATCATCTGCTGGCTAATCAAAACCACCTGCGATACCCTATTGCACGGATATGCTCTACATTCTGCGTACGGATGCGGATTACAAATCCTGGGAGCCTACTGGACCTCGTTAACTAGCATATTACTACACCGAGCAAAACGAAACCGTGGAAGCACCGTCCAAACCGAAGAATATCCCGCTGAAACCCTAGGAAGGGAGGACCTGATCGCCCGCAAGGAAGATAATTTTTCGGTGCCACGCAATCAAACCACCGGCGCCCCGACTACCCGAAATGCCGCCTATTTAGAATTGCTACATGAAACCAAGGGACAGGAAGACTATGGTGTGAAGAATTCCTAATACTTCGTCACAAAGAAATTTCGCTTCTCGTAGATTTCTTTAAATTCTGGGGGGGGGGGGGGAGGTGTAACGTCCAGGCCTTAGCCACTGAGACGATACCCCACGGCGTATCACCGAACTTCCTTTCCCCTGGTTGCTTGTCCATATAATAAGTTAATTATAAGCTTTGCAGCGCCACCTCCGTACAGAACCCGCCAACCGCTTACCGACGCTTCGCATTCCAAATAGGACTCTGCTCTACCTACATTTTACCTTCCAGAGGCATAATGTATCCATTCGTGGAAACCCGCTCCATCCGAGGGACGCAACCCCTCTACTTCGTTCGGGGGATGCGTATCGCCCACCGAACTAACACGACGCATCCCGGAATGTTATGCATGGACTGTTATATCCGGATGCCGGGGGCACACAAACGACACTACTCCATGACAGAGGTCTTGGAGGTAACCCGGGAGACCGGGCGCATAGACGCCCGATGTTTCTCGTGCGAGGAACTAATTTACAAAGTCCTTGCGAGATGCACCCGGTGTCTCGCCACCTTCACCAGCGGTGGGCCATGTGTCGAATGCGTGGTAAACAACCCCAATTATAGGATCCTTCGGGAGTGCCGGCGATGCCGCACGCGGATTTCGGGTTTAGATACAGCATGCACCGTATGCATCTTAGGGGGGCCCTCGAGCCCCGTACGCTGGGATTCCTCGGAGGAGGATTTGTATCCCCCGCGCCGGGAATCTGGCTCGCTATGAACCGCGCGAAGCCAAGGTGCAGGACATCGGGCCCCGCCGTTCTTAACATAAGACTACTGTGTAGGTGGGGTGCAAGCGTCTTGAGGCAGCCATAGTGGGGGAAGACTAACAATGAATACTCCTGACTTTATCTTTCCCATGCTCTCCCACCAGGCTCCTTGGACGCTTGTGTCCTGCCATCCCGGGGTGTATAAAAACCTCGGGGGCATCTAGACTCGTTCACTCTGTTTTTTTTTCCTTTGTGCTACTACTTTTTGCTACATTTTGCTACATCTGTAATCTTTCTAATTTTTGTACTCGTTTTATAAATACACATAAATTCTTACTCGAGACTAGACGCAGTGATTTTATCCATCTCTCTTCATCTCTCTCTCTCTCTCTCTCTCTCTCTCTCTCTCGATCTTGCACCCAATTCAAGGACTCCTCGAGGAAGCTGCCCATTGCATCTCTATATCATCGACTCTCCGTACAGTAAGTAGAAAACCATCTTTTTCGCATTTTTGTCCGAATCGCCACCGGCCCAGGGTTAACTAGGCTAACGCATAGTGCCCGAAACGGTTTATTTCAGTACGCACCGGGCCACTAATAAATTCTCCCCGGGACGTTACACTAGCATGCCTCAGTGGAGAAAGCTTTCATAACAAGCCATATTTAGACGCTTTTTTTTTTTTTTTTTTTCCGACGCTTTGCGAGGTAGGGGGAAACTTCTTAAAGCCTTACGGCTTGTTAAGTACCTCTGGCGGCCGATGTTTTGGCCAGAGGTTATGTGGGATTCTAACCCACCAAAACCCCCTACCTGCCCCCCTACCCGGTACCAAGCATAGCTTATAACATCAGGTAGGAGGGTATACGCTCTACTCTACGACCGTATGCGGTCATCCCCAGACAAACAAAAACCCCAGACTCTACCCCACCCCAGAGGAGAGAGCAGCAGACTCCTCAATTCGGACTCTACTGTCCTTGGAGGTGAGGACCCTAACCGAGAAGCTGGAAAATGCATTCCAAGCTCTCGGCGTACTCGTAACATGGGACACAAGGGTCTCCACCTCCAACGAGGGCACACCTAAAGCATCACAGAGTTCTGCTCTTTCGCATTCCCACAGGGGACACCACAACAGCGTGTGCTCCGCCGTATCCGCGACCGGATTCGGGGAGCACCAGCAGTCGGGAGTCGCCCTGCGGCCCACCCTCGCGCGATGACTCATGAAACTACCATGCCCCAGGAGCATCTGGGAAACATGGTAGTTCAAGCTTCTACAATTAGCAGCCAGCCAGGACCGGATGTCCGGGATGAGGCGGTGGGACCACCTACCCCGACCATCCGAGTCCCATGCTGCCTGCCATCTCTCTACTAAATTAGCCCTCGCCAATCTCCGCGCTTCGGCCACGCCAGCCGAGGAGCCACCCGCACGCGACGCATCGTACACCTCC
Organism: Prorops nasuta; assembly: GCF_024137725.1. Classification (NCBI taxonomy): domain Eukaryota; kingdom Metazoa; phylum Arthropoda; class Insecta; order Hymenoptera; family Bethylidae; genus Prorops; species Prorops nasuta. The sequence continues at coordinate 199,691 of NW_027116817.1, read as the reverse complement.
CTGCGCTCCAAAGCTAAAGGATGGGCCGGTGGTATGCCCGAGATTACTAATAGCACACAGGACGAAGCCGTACGACACGCGCGGGAAACCCTCAGCGCCATGACCCTCTGCGCGGAGATTAGGGACCTCGCAATGGTTGGGCGAGAGGCAGCCTCAGCCCAGCAAGGCGCCCCGTAAATAAGAATGCTGTGCACTAAATTCGTGTACAACATCCTTCCCGAGACCCCCGACCCACCCACGTTCGGCAATAAGCTGCTCAACGCCCACCCAGCCTTTTTGGCTTTTCCCACCATGCAATCAATGTGAAACTTGAAGGAAAGACGACGATCCAACCACACACCGAGGTATTTCGCCCGCGGGGAGACGGAAACCGTCTCGCCCCCGACCGAAAACCGCGGAGCCCGATCAGACCGCCTCCTAGAGAAGAAAACAGCCTCCGATTTGGAGACGTTCACCTCCAGGTTCCTCCCCTCAAGCCACATAACGATACGCGACAAAGCCCTGTTAGCCTTCAACTGGAAGGACCCGACGCTTCCCGCAGACACACACAATGCCGTATCGTCCGCGTAACAAGTCAACGTGCAGCCCTCCGGGAGACTCAACCGCAGCAGACCGTCGAAACAAATGTTCCACAGGAGAGGTCCTAAGACCGATCCCTGCGGAACACCCGCCCCAACGCGCCATTGCCGTCCAGCGCACTCAATGACCCGGTCCCCCAGGTAACTGCGGACTATACCACAATCACCCCCGGGACCGCGCCATTGGCGGCCAGGGCCTCCAAGATGGCCGCATGCGACACAGAATTGAACGCGTTCTTAATGTCGAGAAGGATTACGGCCACGCGTTTGCTCCGGTACACAGACCCCCGAAGGGCGATCCGAATAAAATTCTGGACAGCCGATACGGCATCCATGGTACTTCTACAAGGACGGAACCCGTATTGACCGTCCGCGAGAGGTGCGACCCCCTCATAAACCTCCGTAAGGCGAGCGACAACTACCCTCTCGAACAACTTCCCCACCACCGGTAGGAGAGATATGGGTCTGAAGCCCCCGATCCCTTTCGGGATTAGGACAACCCTCGCCCTCCTCCAGATAGCGGGAAAGTCGCCGAGTTCCAGGCAGCGGTTGAACAACCGGGCAAAATCAGCGGGGCAGCTCATTGCTGCAACCTTAACCACTTCCGGGAGAATGCCATCGACACCAGGGGCCCCCTTTGCAGGGGACCTCCCGGCAGCCATGACAATCTCTGCTTCCGTGATGAGATCAGACTCCAAGATCGGCCTGGTGTTACCGCGAACCACGAATGGAACGCCCCCAGGCCTCACTTGCGACGTCGAGAAAAGACTCTCAATCGCAACCACCGTCTCAGACTCCGTCAGACTAGCAGATGTCTGTCTCTTCAATCTCTTGTAGGCCACCCAGAAGGGGCGACCCCAAGGATCTGCCTTGTAACGTAGGGGTCAGCCACCTCGCCGAACCAAAGTAGATCGCACGCGTCCGTGTGCAATACCGGTAGTATTGCACATTGCTGACACCCGGAATTCTTTTCCGGAAATGCGTCAAACCTTGGGCGTCGGCCGTGGATGTGGAGACTTTTTGGTCGTCATGTGTCGAAAGATCATGGCGCTACTGACGACACATGACCTATTAAGCCTCCTACATATATGCGAGTTCCGCGACCCTCAAGTCGAGTCTTATTCTGTGCAAGCTTAGCCGCTGCCGCATCTTCCGCGTTCCAAGGTCGTAACTCTAGTGTTCGTTCCACGGGAGCAGAGTACTCCACCGTATTCTAACTAAAATCTCTTGCCCAGTCGCCGTGTACTGGTAGTTAAGTCTAGTATAATTCAGTCTGAAACAAGTCGTGTAGAAATTGTCGCGAGTGTTCATCTTTCAGTCGTGCCTAACACGTACCGTTCTGAAAGATACCCACAACTACTACGAACTGATCATAATTAATTAAGTGCGAGTAATCCACAACCATAGGAGAGTCTAGTCTCTCCAATAGTTGTGACGACTAGTAAATAATCCTGCGAATGCTGATACAGCATATTTAGTGTTTACTGTAAGTACATTTGTAATATCTGAAAATACATAGCATTGTGTCAAATCTGCTGTTCCAACGTGTGTTTATACACACTATCATTCACCCCGAATCCTGCCAATTCATTACATTCTTACCACTCGGAGTGTAATACTTTAGTTCATTGTACTGTGAGTCGCAAAGCTCAATCGGCGTTTCTACTGACCCAGACTGTAGTGTCGAGTCAGCGCGTAACACGACCGATAGACGGCCCCGACTACCCAGTACGTAACAAATCTGGTGACAGCGGTGGGATCTCGCAGGAAATTCCGTTTCTACAGAATTTCCTCAGGGTGTGAACAGCTTGTTTGACACAGTTTTATTCAAATCTTTCTACTAACTTCCGATATAAAATGCCTTTCACCCCTACACGATCACCACCCGGACCTCCACCTCTTCCACCCGCTAACGGTAGCCACCGCGGAAATACGTCCGGTTATTTAAATGTTTCCAACGGAATTTGCTCTCCCCGCGGAGAGGTATTAATCCAACTCCAAACAGTTCCATCTTACAATGGCTCCCGAGACGATCTGGGACCTTTTATAGAAAATTTAGAAAATATTTACTCTACCCTGTCTGACGCCGCACGTCTGGAATTTGTTCCCTTGGTATTAGCCAAGTTAATCGGTTCTGCTCGTGTGAGCGTTACTGGTAAACGGTTCCCTACCATCAAGGACTTGATCACTCACTTGCGACGAAAATTTCAACCTCCCCGGACTTTCATAGATTTAGTCACGCAATGTGGAAAATTAGCTATGCGCCCGAACGAAGCCTTAGGTTCTTATATAGACCGAGCTGAACGCCTAAAAGCTGACCTTGATGCCGCTTATGAAAACAAATACGGGTCAGAATCGCTCGATTTGATACAGGAACCCAATGATCGGGAGTTTCTGGAAGTATTCATGGATGGACTAGCTCCAGAATATTACACCCCCGTGTATTCCAGAAACCCCCGAAATTTACAAGAGGCCTGCGATTACGCGCGCCTACGAGAATTCGGTATAGAACGAAGAGAAGCCTTCGATCACTCTAATTACCCTCCTTATTCCCAACATCCAAATGCATATCAACCTTCCCCGCACTATTCATCATATCCTTCTCCTCATCCTTCCCAATACCCTCCTTACCCCCGCTATCCTCAACCTCCTCCTGCACCCGGACCTAATGGTTATCCACCTCCTTCAGATCAACACTATCGATCTCGACCCCCTAGACCCCCACAGTCCGAACCCTACGATCCAGAGCTCACCTGTGGACGGTGTCGAAGGATTGGGCATAGAGCATCCAGCTGTAGAGCCTCACCTGCCTATCCCTCCAATACCCATGTTCCCACGACTGCAGCAATGGAGGCTGTTGAAGAGACCGGTGATTTAAACTACGATCAGGTTCGCCCGGACGACGCGTCGACGAACCCATCATAGAAACCGCGTCCGTTCAAATTTTAACTCCGCCCGAGAAAAAGAATAAAAACCCGCCACCTGTACCCGCCATTTTGAGCTATTCGCCTCACGCGACCTTAGTACTCAAGAAAGTTCCCCAACTGAGCTACTTGGACGGAGAATTTTTGGTGGATACAGGCTCACACATTAACATCATAGTGTATAATGCCCTTCGAGAGGATATTGGACTCGAATACCCCGACTTCCCGGCCCTCCGAGGTCTCAGAGGACAACTGGAAGTAGTAGGATCGGTAACCCTTACTATCGATGAGGAACCTCATAGATTCCAAATCATAGAGGACTTCGACCTCCCTTACACCGGAGTTTTGGGGATGCCCTTCCTCAACCAAACCGAGGCACAGATATCCTTGTTACATCGGACTCTGGTTACCTCTAGTAAACCAGTGAGGCCTCTACCATTCAAAAATAGTGACGAGCTCCTAAGTATCAGAGAAGGGTGTACTAAGGCCAACGCCTCTCATCACCCTCCTCAGTCCCTTAATGTTACCATAAGCCCGCCGGCAACATCACCTCCGGAGGAAGACGCTCCAATCACTCTTCCCTACCTAGGCGAAGACCCTAGACGAGAGTTGCCTTACGAAGACGATACCCACGGAATTGAACCTTTAAAACCGCAGGAAAGAACTATAGCCTTAGAAGCACTGTTCCTCAAAACCCCTCCGGAAGATCCAGAAGCTCAAACCGTGATTAAGTCACTAATTCATGAGTATTCTGACATATTCTATTTGACGGGAGACCGACCCGACACGGAGAACAAGGCCGATCTTTACCATGAAATCGATACCCCCGGAGGAGCCGCTTTCAAGATCCGACAGTACCGAATCGAAGAAACACTACATTCCGAAGTACAGAGCCAGGTCAATGTACTTTTAGAGAACGGCATAGTAGTCCCTTCCTCGTCGCCCTACAATTCTCCTCTATGGATAGTACCAAAGGCGCCCGACTCTCAAGGAAAGAAACGGTGGCGCTTAGTTACCGACTTCCGTCGATTAAACGAACAAACCGTAGGAGACTCCTACCCTCTACCTATCATCGTGGACATCCTGGACAAACTAGGAGGATCTAAGTATTTTTCTATTTTCGATTTGGCCAGTGGATTCCACCAAATTCACCTCCATCCTAAGGATAGGCATAAAACAGCATTCTCTACTCCCTTCGGACATTACGAGTATACCCGGATGCCCTTTGGACTCAAGAATGCCCCCGCCACCTTCCAGCGCCTCATGGATCAAGTCTTACAAGGACTCCAAGGACAAGAACTTTTTGTATATCTTGACGATATCATTGTATTTTCTGCCACACTCCCTGAACACATCGAAAAATGCAAGCGCTTATTCAGCAGAATTCGACAATACGGTCTCAAGTTACAATCGGAAAAATGCGCCTTCTTAAGACAACAAATCACGTATTTAGGTCACCTTATCAACCCGAATGGCGTCCAGCCCCTTCCCTCTAAGGTGGAGGCTGTACGAAAATTTCCAGTACCTACCCACCCCAAGAACATCAAACAGTTCTTAGGATTAGCCGGTTATTACCGACGTTTTATTCCAAATTTTGCTCAAAGAGCCAAACCCCTGACTCAACTGCTCAAGAAAGGTATCACCTTTACTTGGAACGAGGAAGCCCAAGCTAGCTTTGAAGACTTACGAGCCTGCCTGTGCGAAGCTCCAGTGCTGGCCTATCCCGACTTCCAGATCCCGTTCATCATCACCTGCGACGCTTCGGAATTTGCCATAGGAGCCATCCTCAGCCAAGGAAAGCTTGGACACGATCGACCCATAGCCTACGCATCTCGAACGCTTACCGACCCGGAAACTCGATATTCCACTTCTGAGAAAGAAGGACTGGCTGCTGTATATGCTATAAAGCAGTTCCGTCATTACGTGTACGGAAGAAAATTCACTCTCGTGACCGACCACCAACCTCTCGTCTGGCTCAGCAAGGCAACCGACCCCACCAACCGCATCCAAAGATGGAAACTCTGTTTAGAGGAGTTCGACTACGAAATCATCTACAAGAAAGGAACGACTAACTGCAACGCTGACGCTCTGTCGCGAAATCCGGTGCCGATTGCTCTGCCCGTGTTCCGTGATGACCCCAGTTACCTTCCCCATCAAAAACAACTTCCGGTAGACTCACAATCAATTGGTGCACGTCTGAGAAGTCGTCGCCGCGAGACCGCCGCTCCTCCTATTAATTACGCCGAATTAGACTCTTCTGCCGAGCTCGAGACCTCCACCGAAGGTCACCCTTCAACCAATATCGACTCCCGGCCTCCAACTAGCATGTTAACAACCCTGCTAGAAGAAACGTCTCTCCCTGACGACACCAACCCGGAAAATCCTCTGGAAGACGTCCCTGAGGAACCCAGTGTACTCGGAGATTCTTTTGAAGCCGAATGCACCCCTCTGACCACCGAGCAATGTTCTATTATTAGCGACTTGAGCTCTAGCCAAGAAGAAATTCATAAACTTTTGACGTCCCTCCACAACGAACAATCATCGGACGAAGACACCGATTCCGATGAGGAAACCGACTCCGACTCTTGCATCACACCCACCGCAACCTCCGAACCTCTAAACTTTACTCTTCCATCTCCTGATAAGATAAAACCCATAGGACGATCCACGTGGATACCCAGTGATTTCGAAAAACCCGAAGAAGAACTTTCTGGCTCCGACGCCGAATCGGATATCACTGTAGTGGATGCCACCCAAAACAAAACCATGCCGCCTTCTCAATACGATCCATCTCTAGATCCTGGTCTCATCCGTATCGAACCCAATCCTATCTCCGAAAAATTCCAATCTAGCTCTTCCCCTAACCCTATGCGAGGTAACATAGAAACCTCTGATTATGTTCTATGCCATCGTCCTAACAACATTGTCCATCTGGTCGCATCTGACTGTTCCTTTCAAGACCCCATTAGCCAAATGCTCATAGAGACTGGAAAGCTCGACCTGAAAACCATAAAAAGTCATCCTTTTCCTATTTGGTCCATCCATGACTTTTCCTACAAAACCACCAAGATCATCCTAGTCATTACCCATCCCAGCGAGTTAATCCCCGCCAGCGACGAAGAAATTCTTAATTCTCTGAAAAAGTTAAAAGAATTTGTCCTTAAGAATAACATTACAAAGTTCAGCATCGGTCCGTATAAACTCGGAACCACCCGGCTGACGTCGCGATATTTGAGCTCCGTCTTTTCCCGTGCATTCCACGATGACGATGTCGAAATCACTATCTGCACTGGAGAAGTAGTGACTCCCCCAGCTCAGATGAGAAGACACATCATCGTGGAGTATCATGGAGGCTTAGTTGGAGATCATAAGGGAGTGACCAAGACCTATCATAGAATTAGGGAACATTATAATTGGCCCGGTCTCCATAAAGACGTCCAGAGCATTATACGCTCCTGCGATAGTTGCCAACGGCAGAAATTGGTTCGCGTAAAACCTAAACTGCCAATGCTCATAACTGACACCCCCTGTGCCCCCTTCGATAAGGTAGCCTTGGACACCGTAGGCCCTTTTCCAGTTACGCCCTCCGGAAATTTACACGTCCTAACCATGCAGTGTAATTTGACTAAATTTTGCATTGCTGTCGCAATACCTAACATTCGCGCCGCTACCATCGCTGACGCATTTTCGAGACATTTCGTTGCGCAATTCGGACTTCCGCGTGCCATTCTCACGGATCGAGGCACCAGCTTTTTAGGAAAACTACTCAAAAGCGTAACCTCTCTTTTTAAAATCAAGCACTTAACCACCTCCGGTTACCGACCCCAGACCAATGGATCCCTAGAGAGAAGTCATTTAGTGCTCACCGAATACCTAAAACATAATATCAACCAGTATTCGGACTGGGATTTGTTCATCCCCTTCGCCATGTTCTCCTATAATACCTCTGTGCACGAAGCTACAGGGTTCACGCCATATGAATTAGTTTATGGGCGCAAGGCTCAATCCCCCGTCTCCGCCTATGCGATCGAGGAGTTATTAACCTACGACGCATACGCACAGGAGCTGGCTCAGCAGTTAACCCGGCTTCACGCTTTAGCCCGAGAACGTGAAATCCAAGCTAAGGAAAAATCTAAGGAATACTACGATCGGAATGCCGCTGTTGTTTCTTATTCTCCTGGAGATCTGGTCTATGTCCTACGAGAACCTAGAAAACATAAACTTGACTCCCAGTATATCGGGCCATATGTCATTGAAACAATCAACGACCAACACAACGCCACCATCCTCACCGACGCCGGAGTTCCCATCACCAAACACCTGGACAAACTAAAACCTGCTTCCATACCCCCTTTTCCTATCACCAACTCTACTAACCACGAAATCTAACGCAGGCATGACTTTCCTGTTATAGAACTACTCTTGCTGCCTAATTATCGTTTACTTATATATTAGCGACGATAGATAGCTGAAAGCCAGTATTCGAACGGCTATTCGCTCTCTACAGTCTAGTCTCTCACTGCTCCACTCATATCCGGGACGACGAGGAGCCCTGGAGACGGCCCTGCTAAGCAACAACGAAAGGAGCTACTAAGAAATTGTGGGGTTACGCAAGGAAAGAACGCTTACCCTAATTAGCAACGGAACCTCATCCAATCTATAGTTACATCTCACAGTTCCTGTACCCTTCCCTACATCTCTTTCCTATCCGATCTCAATCCTTTTCTCTCCAAGAAAATCCAGACACCGGACTCAATTTCATACCCCCCGACCTCCTGATCTAAAGACTCAACCCCTGGAAGGATAATGGGAATTGGAAAGAAGGGGATTGCTAAATCATCAGTTACGCACATATTCTTTTACGTTTCAATATATTGTTACACCCTTTTCTTTTATTACATACAATTATTTCTTAACCTCTAACTTAATCTACGCCAGGCCGTGCCATTCTAACACCTCCTGTTCCGTCAGATCTGGCTCCCAGCCACTCTCCGGGTCCTCCACCTGAAGGTTTATCCGCTCCCAACGGCTGTCTTGGAGCCAGCGCAGGCCCCACCAGTCGAAGTCCTCCCGGAAGGACCACGTTTCCAGTTCCCTCTCGCCGATCCACACGTTGACCCTCCGGTCGGACTCCCTCTCCCGCCTGATCTCTCGCATCCCCGCCAAGTCCAAAACTACCACTAAAATTATAAACGGATTATTATCAATCGCTATAAAATATCACGGGTGCTTGGAAGACAATATCTTTCAATCCACTTACCAAATCGGGTACATACTGATGCCCCTTCAGCACGCCTAGCTCCTTTAAACCCAAGGTGGGCGTTATTGTTTCTTCTCACCATCTCGTGAACCTTTATTTTGTCTCCTTTCCTTCTTCCTCGTTATCACCCTGCCACTCTGTACGGCCACCAAAAATTTAACCAGAACAATATCGCTCCTCCTCAATACCGCACTTTTATACCAAAATTTCCCACTCCGCTCACGATTGCAACACCACTTCGTGACGCACGAGTTTCACTGCACCACACGACTGAACTCGCCATGATTACCATTATAAATATATTATTTATAATGATGTTCAGCATCACGCAGATCTCCTGGACCCATGCGTATAACATCACTCATCTAAAACATAATCCTGGCATCTTCTTCGAGAAGATCGCCACTTTACAGTATTATCCTGTACTATGGAAGGTCGCCACAACCATCGACATCGCCAATCTAACTAGTCAAGCCCCTAATCTTGGAAAGTTCTACGAAACTATCTTCTATGTATGCAAGGGTAACAACTCTTGCATCCACAACAGCAAACTCGAGGAGATCGGACGCAAAATAGTCGACACCGAGCATTTTGCCTCGATACTTCGCCGAGCCTTACGTCCTACAAACCGTAGCCGGAACCGTAGAAGCGCTCCTCTAGGATTTATCGGAGGACTTTCCAAAACCCTTTTTGGTACCTTGACCGAGGAAGACGGCGAATATTACACCGGCGAAATCTTAAAATTACAAGAGAAGGGAGCACATACCGCTCATCTACTAGAAAAACAGACGCATGTGGTACAGTCAGAATTCTCAGCCTTGCACCATGCTCTCAATCGCCTAAATAATAACACTCAAGAGCTTCAAGGCCAAACCAGGGCCTTGGCTGATGCTATTGCTCTCTCCAATGACGCCCTCGAGCAAGAGAAACACGCGAGAGTACATCAAGATTACGTCCGACACATGGAAATGTACGCGGAAAAATATAGGACCAGCATTTTATTCCTAGTGGATGCCGTTCTCTTTGCTCGTCGTGGAATCTTGCACCCCATGATACTAACACCTACCCGGTTACAACAGGCTTTGCAAGAAGCCACCCACAGGACTGGATTTTCCCTACCTTTCGACGAAGAGGAACTCCTGATGGAGGACATCCAGGAACTCTCTCACCTACACATTAATCACTACAAGGGACAATTGGTGGTCGTGATTGAGATCCCTCTCCTTAACAAGGAAGAATATCACCTGTATAAAACATATCCTTACCCAACCCACCATACTCGTCCTGATAACCAAACTATCACCACCTTTATCCAACCTGCCCATCCCTATCTAGCCGTCTCTTCCTCCCAACGCTTTTACTCCAATATCCCTTCCGCGTCCCTATCCCATTGCCTTCACCACCTAAAAACCTACTACTGTGCTCCTGGAGCACCTCTTCATAAGATCGCGTACAACCAGGAATGTGAGATATCCATCCTCCAGCACCATGACACCACCCAGTGGACTGGTTGCGACATCAGGGTTGCCTCTTTCACCGGCCCCTTCTGGACCCCTCTGGTTCAACCCCGAACCTGGCTATACTCTCTCCCAAAACCGGAACAAATCACCCTCATCTGCCAAGGAAACGTACGGGGAACTGAAACCATCCTTGGAGATGGAATTATCCAATTAGAAGCAGGATGCTTCGCGGACACTACATCTACTCAGCTACGATCACTGCAAACCCTGATGGTGTCCGATGTTACTCACTTCGAAGCCCTAGAGCCGATGCCTCTCCCTGAACTTCTACCCGAAGGTCACATACCAGCTTTACAAAAATTAATAAAAATACAGCCTATTAAGAGTAAACCATTGGAGGACTGGAATCTATCCAAAAACAGCGTAGCCCTCAAGGACATAGCCCGAGAAGCAAAGGACCTACAGAAACAAGATTCCACTACCCTTAGAGCATCCATCATCTCATATGCTTCATCTGGATCTCTTTTTATCTTCATTATATTAATCGCTGCGGCCCTGTGGTTTAAACGAAATCCGACACCTGCGCATACCAGCCCGACGTCAACCACCTCTATAAGAGTTCAAAGCACTCCAACGATAGCAGCCGAAAGCATGCCAATGCTTCCGGTACGCACCGTCAGCATGCCATTTCAACAACCTATTCGACATGTGCAGAGTATGCCGTACCTGGAACCAATAGCAATGCCACGGGACTCGCTACCCTTTAGTTAATAAGTACCGAATTCCTTTAGAAACTGTCGGCAGTTAGCCTGACCCATACTTCTCATCCTGGAAACATTGACCTCCACAGGACAATGTTTCATCTAAGGGGGGAGGTGTAACGTAGGGGTCAGCCACCTCGCCGAACCAAAGTAGATCGCACGCGTCCGTGTGCAATACCGGTAGTATTGCACATTGCTGACACCCGGAATTCTTTTCCGGAAATGCGTCAAACCTTGGGCGTCGGCCGTGGATGTGGAGACTTTTTGGTCGTCATGTGTCGAAAGATCATGGCGCTACTGACGACACATGACCTATTAAGCCTCCTACATATATGCGAGTTCCGCGACCCTCAAGTCGAGTCTTATTCTGTGCAAGCTTAGCCGCTGCCGCATCTTCCGCGTTCCAAGGTCGTAACTCTAGTGTTCGTTCCACGGGAGCAGAGTACTCCACCGTATTCTAACTAAAATCTCTTGCCCAGTCGCCGTGTACTGGTAGTTAAGTCTAGTATAATTCAGTCCGAAACAAGTCGTGTAGAAATTGTCGCGAGTGTTCATCTTTCAGTCGTGCCTAACACGTACCGTTCTGAAAGATACCCACAACTACTACGAACTGATCATAATTAATTAAGTGCGAGTAATCCACAACCATAGGAGAGTCTAGTCTCTCCAATAGTTGTGACGACTAGTAAATAATCCTGCGAATGCTGATACAGCATATTTAGTGTTTACTGTAAGTACATTTGTAATATCTGAAAATACATAGCATTGTGTCAAATCTGCTGTTCCAACGTGTGTTTATACACACTATCATTCACCCCGAATCCTGCCAATTCATTACATTCTTACCGCTCGGAGTGTAATACTTTAGTTCATTGTACTGTGAGTCGCAAAGCTCAATCGGCGTTTCTACTGACCCAGACTGTAGTGTCGAGTCAGCGCGTAACACGACCGATAGACGGCCCCGACTACCCAGTACGTAACAGCCTCCACTTCATTCACCAGCGCCAACCATGCGGCCCGCTTCCTCTCGCGTATAGCGGAGGAGAAAGCGGTTCTCGCCGTCTTATAGGCTTCGCGCAAGTGAACTTCCGTATTGGCACCCCTCGACCTCGACCACCTCCTGCGGGCAGCATTCGCTGCCTTACGGAGACGGTCGAGGTCCTCACACCATCAATACGCTGCTTTCCAGCGCTTGGCAGTTCCGTGAGCCCTGGGCATAGAAGCGTCGGACGCCCCGACGAGTTCCGGAGATAACCCTCCGGCGAGACGCCCGAGCCGTCACCGCCGACGTCCGCCCCGGCCCTCCCCTGCCCGGACGGAGGGGAAGCCGAGCTGCTCGAGGCTATTCCCCACGCAAATGCCAATTCGCATAAGAGTGGGTCGAACCTCGAGCGAACACAGCGCACCCCCCGCTCCGGCGAGGCAGGGCCAGGACCCCCATCCGTGAGAATCCACTGGATGAAGCGGTGATCGCTCAGAGTCTCGTCATCGAGCACCTCCCAAGAGACTACTCTCGAGGCGATCGACGACGATACCCAGGTGAGATCTATTATACTACCACGGTCGCCTGAGACGAAGGTCGGAGAACGACCTCGGTTGAGCAATGTCAACCCGAGCTGACCGCCCCATTCCTCAACAAGCTCTCCACGTCGGTTAGTGCAACCGGATCCCCATGATGTCGACCACGAGTTGAAGTCTCCACCAATGAGGACCGGCACCCCATGCTCCCTGACACTCCCCGCCAAGTCCTCCAGGAAAGCCTCGAACTCCCCGATGGGGGCATTAGGGGTAAAGTAAACACTGTACACCCTAATGTCCCCAACGAGAGACGAACAAAACCCCCGACCGGACGAGACGGATGCCAGTTTGCACGAAGCACCGGGCAGCATAGCCGAATCCCCCCCGACATCCTCCAAGCCGGTCCTTGGGAAATTACTATTCCTATGCTGCTCTGAGACAAGGCAGACCGTGTACTCGCCAGAGTACGTGCAATGGACGGCCAAGTCCTGAGCAGATCGCGAACGATTGACATTGATCTGGAGACCCTTCATGTACGTCTCGATCCTCTCCACACCCCGATCGATCCGCACGCTGAAGAGCCCCCAGCGTGATCATGCGCAAGCCCCGAGTCCCTACAGGCGAGACAACAAGGAGAACCCCTACAACTGGCAGAGGCATGACCCCCCTCCCCGCATTTCCAACACAGCTCCGAACGGTCTGTGCTGAATTTGCAGCTACCCGAGGTGTGACCGAAGTGGTGACACCTCTTGCACCGCACGATACTGGTCGCAGGGCGAACCCTGCAGACCACCCACCCAACGCGAAAGCGCCCAAGCCGCAACAACTTGCCAGCCACCTCGGGTGGCATGGAAGCGCCGACGGCCCAGGAGCCCCCACCAGTTCTTCGCGGCGCGGAGACTCTAACCCCGGCTGCCTCCTCGCCCAGTGCGGCCAGAAGGGCCGCACGCACATCCTCCCCGGACGAAACCCCATCGAGGTCCCGGATCTCCACCCTCTCCATCGGAGAGAGAGCAGAGACCGGAATCCCGTTACTCAACGCCTCCGCGACCGCCCCCGCGAGCGTGGACGCGGAGCCCCCTCCCTTATTCAGCTCAATCAGGAGGTCTCCCCTGCGAGTCCTCCTGATCGACCTGACCTCAACCCCGACCTTACCGGGGTCCACCCTTTCCTTCAGCAATCTCATCGCCCCCCCCATACCCTTCCGACCCGCACGCTACGAGCACGGCCTGGGCACGAGGGCGACGAGGAGGTCCCCCAACCCTACCCGAATGAGGAGGTCGGGATATCGGGGCCGGCCACAAATCCCTCCTCCCCTTTCCCTTCCGCCCAGCCACGACCGACCATTGCACCCCCTCCTCCCGCGGAGGAGATGCCGTAGCCACTGGTGTCGGGCCAGCTGCCCCAGAGGCCCCCTCCTTCGGCGGAGAAGGCGTCCCCAGGGCAGCTCCCCTTTTCGCGCCCCTTTCCCTATTGCCGCTTCCACCCGACTTAATCGAAACCCCCCTCCCCCCTTTAGAAGTCGGTGGAAGCGGAAGCGACGTCTGCGTACCCTTATTCTTCAGCGCTGGCCGTTGCACCTCTTCTCGCGCTTCGTCCCGCTCCCTCGTCTCAAGAAGCACAGGGAGAAGTGACCCACAATCCTGGGTCGCAGCTCCCTGCACCTCCTGCACATCGGAGACGACGAGATCCCGCAGGTCCCTCACTTTTCCCTGGATGCTCCTCTTGACGCCCTTTCTCCCGTCCGTGAGTCCAAGAAGCTCCGTCATTGCTACTGACATACGCTGGATGAGCGTATGCAGTTCCTGCGCACTTCTGTCACGGGCCTCCAGGCGCAGCCGCACCTCCTCCAAGTCCATGGCTCTGGAGCCCGATCCTGCGCTAACGCCGTTACCTGTAGGGGAAGAATAAGAAGAAGTTTGGTTTTCCATAAATTAATAAATAATCACCAGCATGCGGAGCGTCTCCGAACGCGCCGCCTCAGGAAGTGGAGGGGTGATCACCATGATGCCTACCTCCATCAGACACCATGGCTTGGGGCTCAAGCCCGGGGACAAACATCCAGGCCGCCTTACACCTTCTTCCATCACTGGCATTCCGCATACCTCCGTGGGAGGACGGTGCGTAGACACCGGGATCCGACACGAGCACGACCTTACTGGAATCATCCACACATCCCTTTCGGGCAGTGTCAACACAGAGGCCGTACCCGTGTTCCCTGAAATGGGTGAAATGAGAAAAGTGATGTTATGGGGCCCTCGTCCGGAATCCGTACGACGGCAGATGACACATGAGAATGAAATGAGGCGAGGGTGAGAATACCATTTTGGTTCGCGACTGCTTATTCGTCCGTATGAAACAGCTTATTTCGCAGCTAACCGGCATATCTGCCGGCCGTCCCCCTATCCACCACCCGGGGACGCGCCTGGTAGCGTGGTAAACCGCCCCAGGCATATTTAGACGCTGGAGTGGGAGAACACGTAGATGGTTCCACCTAAAATGTCTTTTAAAATTTTGTTAGGGTGTAGTCCCTTCTATATATCTTTCTATAATTTAAGACTCAACAATACTATAGTCTAGATTTACATGACGTCATATTTTCAGATGTGTTCTTTAATATAATACAAGCTCAGCATTTACTCAACATAGGTGGACCAATGTTGTTTCTGTGTTTGGAGGTTATAATAAACGAAATGTGAAATATTTTATTCTTAATAGGAAATAACAGTTTATAGGCTTAGAACTAGACGACAGATATTAGTAAAGGAAAATTTTGCATAATTCAGATAAGTAGCATTACAGGTTAATGATATTTAGTCAAATTTAAGAGCTATTAACTTTGGGATTACATTTTATTTTGTAGGTTATACGTAATTCATTTAAAAAAAGCAAAACAAAATAGCCCATTGAAACGGGATTATGTACAAAACTCCCAGACAGTTTTTCTTTAATAATGAAGAAGGATTATCAAAACATTCCTGAGAACTAATCTTACAGGTGACATTTAATGATTGAGACTTCCGCTTAAGATTCTATTCTCTCCGTATTCAGCATAGAGGGAAATCCAGATTAAATCTGCAATTAAAAGAATTTGAAACAGTGAAATGCATGGAATTTGGAGCCACTGTCACAATGTATCAACAGAAAGAAAGAATGATGTGTACGTTACCTAGATATCTGTCAATGAAGATGCATGTTTTAGTAATATTGTCATTAACTGAGAGCACGACAAATTCTTCAGAAACTCAGTACACACGAGTCTGTCAAAAGTTCATACACTGCAGCATATAAAGCTGGTACAGGTTTTGATTTTAAAGACAAATATTATAAACTAATCAATTAAAATCATAGTTTGTACAGATATGTAGTATATAATTAGGTAGTGGGTAAAGTTCCATAAAAGATTCTAGTTGTTTATTGCTGGAACTTTGGAAAAGTTGACTATGGATTAATTACTAGCTTCGCGCATGCGCAGAAAGAAACAAATTATTACCATACTTAAAGTATAGGATGTGTTTGACAAAATGTCGACTGTTGTCAAAATTACGGAACGTAACCAATTTGTTAGGTGGGTTTTGGTTATGTTATATGGTTGCTAAAGTAATGAAAAAAAAATTACTTTTTGGGGTCCATAAACTGACGTGCTATAATTATATTTATATGAAATACGTATCTGATCAAAAGGAATTAGGCAGAATAAATTTTAGATGAGTATACGTTTCAGTAATGTCTACTGTTATTTTAACTAGGAATATTGTATTCTTTGTGAAATAAATAATTTTTGTTGCAGGATATCAAAATTTTGTATGTAGAAAGGCTGATGTCATTTTATAATATTGGAGAAAATGCATTTCCATTTTATTACACGCTTCTGGTGACTTTAAATAAAAAGGTTGAACTGTAAACATTTTGTAAAGGTATGTGTATGGATAAACTCTTACCCAAAAGATTACTTAAGCAGAATAACTTTAAAATAAGCAATTTTATATAATGTAGGTACAGTATAATTTAAGGTTATAAACATAATGTATTTGTGTGTGTGTAATAGTTAAAGAAGATGTAGGTTCTGTTACAAAACATTAAAACCTGTCCTTATGAATCTCTGCTATTGTCAATAAATATTGGAAGTTCATGAACCTTAGACTTATCTTTATGTGATTGTCAATAAAAACTTCTATCTTTAACTTCCTGGCTGCACGCTCTTTTCTATATGTTGCATGTTTAACTGATTCACTTAATCTGAGCAATAAATGCGTATTTTACATCCTAAAATTATTTCATTTGCTATTAGTTAAATAGCGGTGCATGTAGGTAGATATAATATACATTATACAGGATAATTATAAATTAATAAAGAGGCTACCAATTTATATATTACGTGTGTGAATCACACCCTCATTCTAATAAATAAAGAATAAGAACTGAACACTTTACAATATTCAATACAGGAAGGTGTCCGTAATGTGGGATCAAAACTTATACAACTGTCTGCTAAAGTTTAACTTTACAAACATATCCTATTTACAATTATACAATTTCTTTAGTTTTATCAAGAGACACGGTAGTGTCTCGACGGCAAGTACAGAAAAAAGTAGATAATGACATGTATATACGGCCGTCGAGGCACTACTCTCTTATACAGCAAGTTTGGTTGTCCTAATTTTCAAACCGATTTTTCTTTGTGAATAATCCACTACCATGATTTAAGCAAAGCTTTTCTTAAAATGGTTTTGAACGAGCTTTCATTTGAGCCCATAAACATTAAAATCGGTTCACGCAATCCAGAGATCTCATACTCTGTTAGCTATATATATGCCGAAGTTGAAATTCTTCTCCCTTTTCTCTGTATGTCTCGGGCTGATCTGTATGTCTCGGGCTGAAGTTGGCCGCTTCTGTATGTCTCGGGCTGAAGTTGGCTGCTATATTCACCTGCTATATTCAATACCGGCATAACCCTAAATTTCGATCGATTTCGATAGAACTGTCAAAATCAAAATTACTCTGTTGGGATAAAAATAGTATGATATATGATATAATTCAAAGTGTAGATAATTAAACAAACTAAAGGAATAAATACATGAAGGAGTCTGATGGAGAATCAGATAAGTAACACAACATTGTAAAATATATTAAAATTTAATATTTTGTGGTACTTTGTGGGATTTTATTTCAGGTTATAAATAAAATATTTTCCTTGTATGCACCTCTGATTTGAAGTCATACCAGTGCCAAATGCTCTAACAATTCTTGGAAATACCCTGTTATTGAAGAATGTAGATTAACGAAAATTGTAAATGAAACAGAAGGATGAGGTTGTTACGTTCACTCATAACCAACACACATGGTAGTGTTTCAACAGCAATTAACATAAACGTTTTTAAGAAAAGTAAGTACATTGTGAAAAAAATTAGTTTAATTAAAGCAAAGTTATATACAAGGTATCCTTTCATAGTTTGCAATTTGATGCCAGACCAGTGCCAAATGCTATAACAATTCTTGGAAAAATGCAAGCACCAAAAAGTACTACCATAGTTAAAGAGGAATCAGTTACAGTTCCAGTGGATATTACTACTTTTTATAATAAAATAGATAATGAAGATAGTGCTGCCATGTGTTGCTGGAAAACAGAGCTTTGGTTTAATGCAACTATGGAGTACTGGTTGAGCAATGGAAACAGTAGTTTGAAATGTGATTAACTGTTGATGACTCAATGATATGTCAATTTACTAGCGAAAGAAAAAGATAAGCCAATTGTTCATTATCACATGGTAAAGTATGTGTAACTCATTCAACCGCTTAAAATGTATGTAATTAAAAATTAATTGTTTATTTATTTATTTTTTAATTCAGCTCAAGCATGTATTAAAATATAACAATTACTTTGTTGAGTCTCTCTTTCCAGATGTACTTCAAAGGTTATTGAAATACCCTGTTATTCAAAAATGCAGGTTATTTCAGATAAAACAGATAAGGATAATCTTGTTACATTCACTCATAATTAAGACACACGGTAGTGTCTCAATAGCTATAAACATAAACATTTTCATGTAAAGTAAGTACATTGTAAAAAGAATTTGTTTAATTAAAACAAAGTTATATATAGGCATTATTTCATAGTTTGCAGTTTGATGCCAACCAGTGCCAAATGCTATAACAATTCTGGGAAATACCCTGTCATTGGAGAATGCAGATTAACGAAGGTTGTAAATGAAACAGAGAAGGATGAGGTTTAAACATATGCTAAACATCCAGGTATGGAAATCAATAACAAAATTCATGTTTAAATTTTTCTTTTCTTTAAACTCATATGGATTTCAACTGTCCGATAGGTTATATCATATATAGAAACAATTTTCCAGGAGACAATAAATCTTTCTTATTACTACGATTAAAGAAAAGCAGATAAATATTTTCTAATCGTTATTTAATATTCAATTATAATATAAAAAAGTATTAAAACCATATATTTACCTACGCTTCCCCAATCAGAATAGAAAGAAATTATTATTATTACCAAAAAAATTATTCAAATTTAATTTTTTATAAGAATAACATTGATTTTTATAATATAATATGTAATATATCTTTTGGTACTTAGTGAGATTTTATTTCAGATTGATTTACAATAACATGTTTATTGTGTCATTGTGCAGGGTTAAGCTGTAATATTTAATACAAGAAGTCAGAAATGATTCCAGTTTACCATAGAAAGAGCCATAATGCAAAGTTAATGTTGAGAGTTAAACCTAAGGAAAAGGTGGAGAAATTAAAAAATTAATTTGGAAACCAATTTTTAATAGCGAAAGGCTTGCAGGTGATTTTGGGCATAAACCCTTTGAAATATATAAGTCAATTAAATCATAATTTTAATGATAACGTCATCTAGAAATGAAACAATGAAAAGAAGTCTCATCATATTAATATTTTCCATGCAATAGAATTTACAGTGAATAACTTTGCGAAACTGAAAGCAGTATATCCACAAAAGAGTGGCTTCCATTGTATAAATTGGTGTATTTCCTAGTTTATATTAATGAAAGGAAAATATAAATGGTACTAGTGTGCTGGAGAAAGTGCCATAATTCAAAGTTGATATTGACGGTAACAGCTAAGAAAATGATGGATAAATATGAGCTAATTTATAAGAAAATCCTTGAGAGTGAAGTGCTTGCAGGTGATTTTAGGCATACAACTTTGGAATTAGAAATCACATAGTTGATGAAAATTATCATAAATTTATGTAGATGTGTAAATATGAAAAGAATTCATGATTGCAATATTTTACATGTGATCAGGCATATGGTGAATAAAATTAGGAAACTGAAAGCTGTATATTTAATAAAGAGAGGCATCTATTGTATAAATTGGTGTATTTCCTAGTTTATACTAATGAAAGGAAAATATAAATGGCACTAGTGTGCTGGAGAAAGTGCCATAATTCAAAGTTGATGTTGAGGTTAACAGCTAAAAAAGTGATGGATAAATATGAGTTAATTTATAAGAAAATCCTTGAGAGTGAAGTGCCTGCAGGTGATTTTGGGCATAGAACTTTGGAATTAGAAATAACATAGTTGATGAAAATTATAATAAAATCATGTAAATGTGTAAATATGAAAGGAATTCATAATTTCAATATTTCACATGTAATAGAACATACAGTGTGTAACTTCGAGAAACTGAAAGCAGTATACCTAAAAAACATAGACTTCCATTGCATTAACTGGTATATATTTTACAGTTTATATTAATGAAAAGAATATAAAAATGTCACTAGTTTACCAGGGAAAGAGCCATAATGCAAAGATGATAGTGAGAGTAACACCTAAGAAAAAAGTGGATTTAAAGGTAAATTTAGAAACAAATTTTTGAAAGCGAAAGGCTTTAATGTGATATTGGGTATATGATGTTGAAAATATAACTCAAACAGTCATTGAATCCTATGTTAAATGCCTCTAAAAGTGTAATTATGATAAGAACTCATCATTGTAATATTTTGTATTATATTTAATAGATTAATAAATTAATATCTCGAATTGAAGCTTTACATTATGGAACGATGAGAACATTGGAAAATGTTTTATTAGATTGAATTAGTTAAAACAATTTTTAGTTTTAATTCCTATATTCTTACAAAACGTTATAAGATCCCACAAAAAACAAGCTTTGCTTGTAAAAAAAGGACGGCAAGTACATAAGTCGTATCTAGTATGATTAATATATAGTAATATAAAATATTTTAATTAAAAAAAAATAGTGAAATCCAAATGGTAGGCAAGTATAAATTTTTTCCATGGCGAAAATTGAAATTTAGAAAAAAGTAAATAGTAATACAAAAATTACTTGCCGGGCCAATATTCATGTGTAAGTTGCTATCTTGCAATATAAGCATTGCTTCTCGTAAGTTAAAAATGTGGCTATTTAATACGATTGCATACAACGGGCCTGGCAAGTAATTTTTGTATTACTATTTACTTTTTTCTAAATTTCAATTTTCGCCATGGAAAAAATTTATACTTGCCTAACATTTGGATTTCACTATTTTTTTTTAATTAAAATATTTTATATTACTATATATTAATCATACTAGATACGACTTATGTACTTGCCGTCCTTTTTTTACAAGCAAAGCTTGTTTTTTGTGGGATATAATATTATGTATACATTCTATATTATTACGTGTTAATTTATACTTAATTTCAACAGGCTATAAATAAAACTGCTGATATGATGGATATTATTTTCATGGTTGTAATTTAACACATGCAATACAACCTACAATTGGTTACTACCTTTGTTCGTCATCGAAGTTCCATAGTCTACTTTGCTTGCCACATAACTGAATAAATTCTATTATACTGTCATGCGAATAGGTGTAATTTACGTTTTAGTTTGTATTATCCATTGAACCCTATATATAGATAGGTAATGTATTTAGATTAATTAATATATTTTCTTAATGTTGAGAGAGAGAGAGAGAAATAAATCAAACATTTACCATCTTTTAGTCATTAAAAAATATGTACATTTATTCAATACTGTTTTCAGAAATATCTTTTATTCCAAATTTTAAATTTAATTTTGTTTTTGCAAAATTAAACACTTGAAGGTAGCACCATTTGTTTTTCTTGTAGTACATCTCATATCATAATTGAAACTTAAATATACTGAATTTGAAGATGAATACTAATTTATTGATAGGAACAACTTTATATCCGGATGGGTATACGTACCATAAAAATAACAAAGCCACAAATAAGTTAGGAGTAGAAGTCACGTAAGTTTTAATAATATAGTAATTTTATAAAAATATGTAATTTAGCCTAAAAATCTAGATATTTTTGCATTATTTATACTTAGAATGCATTCAAATTCTGAAAAATTTTGCAATATAGACGTTATTTTCTTATCAGTTATATACTGAAAACAAAACGTGTTTTTGATTGAAAAATACTTTAGCAATTTAAGGGTTAGACATGCGGTAAAGCATATTTTTGGTATTAAGGGGAGTTGGCGTCAAGTTTTTTGAAATACCACTTCTCTTGCAATTTATATTAAGAGTTTTGAAAATTCCTGAGGGAATTTAGCTTAAAGAATATGTGTAATTTTATGCAACATAAAGTATATCGCTTTTCTTTTAATATAATTAAATTCACCTTGAAAACATTGAAATACTCCTCCTTTCAAAAAATAAGTTGGTGATGCTTAATGTGCATATTAAAGCCATATATTTATAATAACCATTGTGTAAACATTTTGTTAATTATTAATGCATTCTTTCAAAATACTTACTCTAATGTAAACCTAATCTGTATAATATATAATAATGATAGATGTAATTATATAATAGCAAATTAAATTTGTATGTAAGTTTGTACATGTTTGTTTTATGTTATAGTTACCTAAAATGCACAGTAACTGGATGCAACGGGCGAGCAGTAATAAAAGGTGATGAGTTTAAACAATCAAAACTGCATTGTCATGATCGAGATCAAAATTTTGAGAAAAAAGCAAATTTTAGAAAGGAACTTTATGAAGTGGCCAAAGCGTTACCTGTATCTTCAAAGGAAACATATGATCTAGTGTCAAAAACGTAACTTATAAAGATGTTTTGCACATATTGTTCATATGCAGGATGTATATCCATTTCGATAGGCATAATCATATAACGACATATTCCTTATATCATTAGAAGCAAAAAATCTAATAAATTTTTGTTCTATCGACCCACGATTTTGAAATATTTCACTTTTTACTCCACTAATCAAGCATCGATGTAAGCGAGAAGAAAAGGAGCAGCTATAAATGTAGGTTTGTTTATTATTTGCTTGCTCGTTTTCTTCTCACTTGCTTCGATACCTGATTGGTTGACTAAATGTGAAATAATTCAAGAATGTAGGTAAATAGAAGAAAAGTTATTAGAATTTTATGCTTTTAATGGTCCAAGAAACATGTCGTTAAAATTGAGCTTCCATTCAAATTAAGTGTTTACGAGATATTTGAATTATGAATTAGAAGTGTAGATAAACAATTCTAATTTTTTTACGATGCTATTGAGTAGACGATGTGTTTAAAATAATTTTGGATCTTAATGGTTTTTATAGCCCTTAAACCCTTCGTAGCTATCAAATTAAATCAATAACACTATATGATAGTCTCATTACTACTACAAAATACTTACAATTAGACTTTTTATTCTAATTGAATACATTATTTTTACATAATGTTATTTATGACAGTTTATATATTGAATTGAAATTATATATCTCATAAATGCTATCAGCCAAGCAGCCGTATTCATAGACGTCCCTCGAACTTAAGGGACCCTCAAATACTACAGTTCATGTTGCGTAAACTATAGATTTCAAGACTTCCTTCACTTCGAGTGGCGTCTATGAATATGGCCAAAGTATAGTACTACCAAAATGAATTTATACTTTTTATTTAATAAGCTAAGTGATCCGGTGAATTTTTATTCCTTTTTCCAAAAAATATTTCTTGATATTGTACATATTTAACTGTTTCTCTATTATTTAATACATTTTATAAGGCCTTTATAAATTTCTTTAACACCCTTCATTAGTGCACCTAGATCTTTCGGGCTCGGACCATAACAACGAAATAATTATTTTTATATCAAGTCACTTCATTTATTTGATAGAAACCACACGAAAAAGTATTTTTCTTGTTACATTTAAGTTATGATAAATACATGATACGGATACTTTTTTAGAACATTAGCATGAATATGTATAATTTACTGAGAAAATGAAAAAGGGAAATGTGTAAAGATGTATTGTCAGTATTACAAATGGAAGGTGGTAAAAATATATTTGGATGATGACGGGTAATTAATTTATTTCATATTATAAAATAATATTATATTTGTATTTTCTACGTACGCCAGTCATTCAGATGCAGCACAATTGTTACCTTTCCAAAAAGTGAAGGAAACTGTGAAGAAAATAAAAAATAAAAGCAATTTCAAATTTATAAAATCATTGCGAGATTTAAAAAAATTGAATGATCCAGAAAGCTTCAATAAATTTTTAGAGTTCACAATAAATAATACAAAGCATAAATTAAAATTATTATATTTCGAAGATGGAACCGATATATCTGCTGCATTTTATGATCCATTATTAATAAATGAGCTGTGTAATAGTAATGTATTTTGCATGGATGCAACTTATGAAACTGTTCCACGTAAACTCAATGCCTACCAGCTTTTAACAATTATGGTAAAAGCGCATAAGAAGGTAATTTATTTTATTTAAATCAATAAATACGGGTGTTCGGTGAGATAGTGGGAGTGTTACAAAAGAGAGGTCCATATTATACATATTATAGGTATATGTTATAAATAAAACTGGTTAAGGTTGCAATATATATTTGCAAGCTCTTCATAAGTTAAAAGGGTTTCTAATAAGTATCTGCAATATTTTAATTACTCTGTATTTTATTTTCGAAGGCAAGCGGGTACTTCTATTTAAAATATTATGTAAATAAATCCATAAAGGTCTGTTTTCTATTGTTGCTTGGCTGTAGAATAGAGCAATAAGTTTCAATAAAAGTTAATTTTGTTATAATTTATTTTACACAGACCGGCATTAATAGCATTCGTTCTAAGCGTAAGAGAACCGCTGCTCCCTATAGATTGCTTATGAGGGACAACGGTGGTCACTGGTCATGCTTTTTGAACGAACACCCGCATACCCCGTATTCTGTAACTTTAACGACAATGATATATACAGATATACATTTATCATATCATACGTACCGATATTTATCGTTAACTTATGCCTAGCGATACCGAAATTTGTCGACAAAAGTTACAGAATTGCCCTATATTAATATTATATAGTGGCCTGACCAGATCATCTGCGGTGCTGAGTACAATAATGTAGATAATAGTCCTACACATGTATAATATTACACTCGAAAAATTGCACAAATAACATTTTGAAACTGGCAGAGAACAGGACCTTTAGAATATAATAATACATTTTTCTAGGTTAAAAGCACATTCTAAAATATAAAATCTTGTGTTTTTTACAAGGTGTTCCGTAAAGGTCATGAGCTACCCAAATATATAGAAAAAAAAATCCTTTTAAACAACAAAATTCAGAATACTTCTTTTTATGTTTAAAAGTGTATTTAATAGTGTTATCCAATTGACCTTCAGCATAAAACGTGAAGGTCAAATTATAATCAATCATTTTGGCTGAATGAGAAATCTCTATTTTAACCCATTAACGTCCAAAATGTCAAAATTTCTTGCACGTTTTCAAAGTGATTTTTTCCTATGTAATTGGCGTTGAAAAAAATTCTTGAACCACATATTCTGATGTAAAATTGCATGCTCTTTCAGAATCCGTTGCCAGAATCATGATAAAACTCACAGGAAAAGAGATATGCTCGATTGAAACATAAAAAACACCTAAATTTTCGAAAAAAAAAAATTTTAGGATTTTTTTTCGAAGTGTTACGGTGAAGATATCACCTTGCGACCGTGATCAAAGGTGATCATGGGAGTTGAAGTTTAACAGGGAATTTTTTTGTTGACCTTGAACCATCGCTTCTTTACAAAATGGCGGAAAAAACGAATTTTTTTTTTCAATCTTCATCAACTTTTTTCTCGAAATCTATGGTCTTTAGAAAAAAATTCATAAAAACAAAAATGTCTTAGAATCGCTCGAGGAACATTCTCAAATTTTTTCAGAATTTTTTGAGACAATTTTTGAAAATTCCATTTCACAAGTTTCCCGGAAAATCAAAAATTGTCTCAAAAAATTCTGAAAAAATTGGAGAATGTTCCTCGAGCGATTCTAAGGCATTTTTGTTTTTATGAATTTTTTTCTAAAGACCATAGATTTCGAGAAAAAAGTTGATGAAGATTGAAAAAAAAAAATTCGTTTTTTCCGCCATTTTGTAAAGAAGCGATGGTTCAAGGTCAACAAAAAAATTCCCTGTTAAACTTCAACTCCCATGATCACCTTTGATCATGGTCGCAAGGTGATATCTTCACCGTAACACTTCGAAAAAAAATCCTAAAAAATTTTTTTTTCGAAAATTTAGGTGTTTTTTATGTTTCAATCGAGCATATCTCTTTTCCTGTGAGTTTTATCATGATTCTGGCAACGGATTCTGAAAGAGCATGCAATTTTACATCAGAATATGTGGTTCAAGAATTTTTTCAACGCCAATTACATAGGAAAAAATCACTTTGAAAACGTGCAAGAAATTTTGACATTTTGGACGTTAATGGGTTAATACATAATAGTATAGAGTGCACGTCTGCCATAATGCAAATGTAGGTGTGTAATTGTACAAATGTATTCAAAAATGATTAAATACACATTACTTTGGATAGAAATATGTAAAACATTTTCTTATTAAAGCTATTTGTGCTACATAATACAGAGGTTATTCATGCACTGAATACGTAAGATGGTAAACTCCTTGGTTGTAAATTTCTACTGGTTGTACGTATCTCTATAAATGTGTTTTTAAATCAGTTACATAAATAGAATAATTTTAAAGTGCACACTATAGATGCATTGCTTGTTGGATTAAATTAGATTAGACATGCTAAAAGATCTAAAAATATAGCACACAGTAAGATATTTACAGTTAAAGAACTAACGATTACATGTTTTCTGTGAGATCATCCAAAAGAAAGTACCAGTTTGATACCCTTCTTAATTTTGTAAAGAAATAGCAGACTTTAACTCAAACATTTTAATATTTGCCAATAAGTATTACCTTTTTCACGCAGCATATAACATTCTTTTCATAGATCACAAGATTTTATTATTTATTTAAAATCTATTCTTGTATAGTCTTTCGTTCAGATTGTATCCATCTCTATCCAAAGAACTTTCAATTCATTAGCCACTTTCTGTGCGAGTCATCTAAAGAGGAGCATACGGTTCATGTTTCCTACAATTTTCTCAATCCTTGGCAGCTTTAATAATGGAAAACAATTTTAATAACCTGCAACAACAATTAGATTTATCACAAAGTATACGTCACTCTTACATAAATGAATTAACTGTATTTTAATAAAATTGCACATATCTGAAATTTTTCCTGTCTAATGGTCCTTTCAATCATATCCAAACTTTGTTTAAATATACAAAGTATGTAGAAAAATTGATTATTTAACATTTCCAATTTTTGACAACTCCAACAAAACATAAACATAAGCACAATCAGTTACAGACATTTAATTATATAGTACATCTTATAGAGTATCAGCATCAGCAGTGGCTTCATTATGCGCATGCGCAGATTTGGTAACCTGTCTATTGTCAACTCCTTCAAAGTTCCACCGAAGAGAAACTAGAAAATTTTATGGAACTTTACCCCCTACCTATAATTATTATTTAATTATAGCATATGAGTAAGTATGAGCTGAGCAATGGTTACAGGTATTGTAAATTATTTAACTGCGTTTCTATGAAAAAATTATAAATGGAGACTCGCCATTAAATTTTGTTGATATTTACTTTTATTTGATTAATGCTTTATATGATTTAACACATACTCTACTGTTAAAAATTAATAAATAATAATATTCTCCTCACAGTATGAAGAATTATCTATTAATAAAGGATGATAGCAGTTTACGGATTATACTTGAGTGTGCTTGTGGATATTCTTAACCAATGGATTTATATATATATATATGTATCTTTAATACACACTGCTGCTTACTCGTAGCAAATATACTTTCTGAAATCTTACAGTAAATAATTTTATTTACTGTTAGCACGGGCAGTAGAATACGTGCATTTATATTTTACAGCAAATACATTTCAATATTATAGATTCATGTTTGTTTCACACATACATATTTGTATAATTATTTATTTATAATATAATGCACATATATCTGTGGCAAGATCAGGACTTTTTGGAGGCATCTTAGCGTGATTTGCCATGATCTCCATTATCGTTAAATTAATAATCTTTCTTTCAGAGTAATTAATAAAACAGAAATAAAGATAACAATACAGGTTCAAAGATAAATTATATAAATCTAACAGTAAAATATTCTCACTTAATGATCTGGTGAGAGATATATCATATTTACAGTCGTAAGAATATTTAGTTCAACGATATAGAAAAATCACACAGAATGTAAAGTATGTACAAAGCTCTATAAATATATTACACATAAGAATAGTTCAAAGTGCAAATTATTGATGAAACCTCTTACGTTATTGTTTCTTAATTGTAAATCTGTAAATTACAAATCGTACACGAGAGAAAGAAAGTTTCAAGAACTTTCATAATAAGATAATAATTGAACAAAGCATCAAATGTTTCTGTGTTTCATCCATTTGTTCGAAGCTATGAACGATTGCTTATTGCAAGGTTATACGGTGTCAAATCGAACTGGAGCTCTTTCTAATGTATAATTATATAATGCGAAACAGCAATTCCAATTATATGTCAAAAATTCCTCCTCCGAAACTTGGGATTCGATTGTTTCATGACTTGGACCAGGTGCGCCTTCGCTTTCATTGTCTCTTCCATGATCAGTATTATCTCCTAAAACATATACGGGTACTGTAGTGTTTAAAATTATTATAAAGAGAAGAGAAAAAGGTTATTTGTAAAAAATATTTACCTGTTTCCCTTGACAAGATATTGTTGAAAATGAGGGGTGTAAAATTGATCGATTGCAGCAAGAATTCTATAAGTTTTCTTTTTACGAGCCCCTCATTGGCACACACAACTGATCTGTCTAAATGGTGCCATGCAGTAGGTAACCATTTGTCCAGGTTAGATATTATGTTCTGCATTTTGCAAGAACCTCTTTCAAGCTGCCTATACTGGGTGTGATTAGACCTAGTTATATCTAGTATTCCGCCTGTAAATAAGTTAATTTATTTAACGGGAATCCGTATACCGACATTACAGAGCGAAAACTATTTCGCATGCAGCGTCATTATTCGTTGACGGATTGTAAAGTTATTACACGTTTTTGGAAATGCCAGAAGCTTATCTACTAAGTTACGTTAGGAAAATTAACAAAAAATGAAAAAAAATTTTTGTTTAAAAAAAATATATTAACATTATTGAGAAACAACAATTAAATCGCAAAATCCCCCAACGTACTTTACTAGATAATGTTCATACGTTTCCAAAAAGTCCAAAAAAATGCAAATCTGTCAAGAAATGACGATGCTGCATGCGAAATAAATAATGGAAGAATTTCGTGTTCGGGAAGTCGCCAACACGAAATTCTTCCATTATTTATTTCGCATGCAGCATCGTCATTTCTTGACAGATTTGCATTTTTTTGGACTTTTTGGAAACGTATGAACATTATCTAGTAAAGTACGTTGGGGGATTTTGCGATTTAATTGTTGTTTCTCAATAATGTTAATATATTTTTTTTAAACAAAAATTTTTTTTCATTTTTTGTTAACTTCCCTAACGTAACTTAGTAGATAAGCTTCTAGCATTTCCAAAAACCTGTAATAACTTTACAATCAGTTAACAAATGACAACGCTGCATGCGAAATAGTTTTCGCCCTGTAATGTCGGTATACGGATTCCCGTTAATAATTTACATAAGATTTTTTTATTGAATATTAATTTGGAGAAGTAAAATGTGTTCATATTGATAGTTATAAAATACAATAATCTCTCACAAATGAATTTGTAGAAAGTAGGATTAATTCCTAAAAATTCCTGCGAGAATAAATGGTAACGCTCCTGCGCGATATTGGTTCTGTTTACAGCTTTGTAAACAGAAAATAAATGAGCGCCCCTTTTTAATAACCATTCGCTATAAAAATAGAGTGTTAGTGGTGCAACAAAATTGAACACTTTCTCCTCATTCTCGATGTCCTCAATGATTTGAATATGTAGGCAGGCTCGATTAATTCAGGAGGTAACAACGCCAAATTTATTAACATCCTGATAAATTTATCGCACTTGGTGCGATCGGCACTATTTAATTGCGATATACCGCTCTGCATCTTCATGTGCCTGGCTTTTTTTTAAATACTCTGAAAAAAATTAATTTAAATGTAATTTACTTTATGCCTAAACTATGATTATGTAACAGTTTATTATTTGCGCTACATCTACAATTAACTACTGTCTGTTAATGTTTTGATTAAATATAAATGTTTAAAGTTCGGGTTCATAACTTTAATGTTATGTCGAACAATTCGATTTATTTATATATATTTGAATATATAATATACACTTACATATACAAAATGGAAATAACATTCCCGTATACGGCAATCAGGAAAGATTTCTTTGATGCTAGAATATAGACAGCATTCAAAATCTGTTACGAAGGTTGTTGGTTTCATTTTTGGAGCCAGCTTTTCCTTTATAATCTTTACTGTTTGAAGATAAAGGTCCTTCGTCTTGTTGGACACCAACGCCCACGCAAAGGGAAATACCTAGGAAAATTTTAGTAAATGTAAAGAATTGAAATAGTAGAATACAATTTTATTGTTCATTTTACGCAATATTTAATTTATTAGATTTAATTGAATATTATCAATGATAAAACTAACCTTCCCGTATTTTTCTGTCATGATAGTAAATAGCTGGTATGCCTCTTTTATCTTTGGTTTGATTTTATACGTTGCATGGGCAAAGTAATTAGTTGCGCCTTGTGTTAAATATTCATCAACGTTTTTAAAACCAAATACAATTAATTTTTCTTTCTTTGTCTCGTGACAGTAGCTGAAAACTTCTAATTTGAAGTCGATACGCTCACCGTTTTCGCTGACGAAAAAATACATAATTTTTTGCCACTGTTCCTGGCTTCTTAACATTGTCTCCATGTCGTCCAAGCCATCCGGTACCTCCGGTTTGGTATTGGCGATCCAAATTTGTACAGACTGCTTAATTTGGTCAAATGGGAAATGCTGGGACTCTTCAGGGTATCTGATATGAAAGAATACATACATTTCAAAAACTGTTACAATACTATTTAATTATAAGTTATTATTTGGTTATAAATGCAAAATTAAAATTGTACTAAACTGTAGTATTTGTATATATATTACCTAATAAACTTATTTTGCGCTAAAGATTTAATTAATTTGTGTTTATTACCTTCGAACGCATTCATCGTAGATTTCCCGCGCAGTTGCCATCGAGTTTTTGGATAATTCAAGAGCCAATTTCCTATTTTTGGCTGATTTCAAATAATTGGGATCTGCAACCATGCATATTATGTTCGGAGGTCATTTTGAATATGCCATTTATATCAATGATTCTCTTTCCGGAACAAATGCGGTCTTTGCAAATTAAGCACTTTAGAAAAAAGAGTATAAGTTTCTAAACTACCAACAAAAACTAACAGGACACTTATTTTCACACGAAATTTAATGAATATAAAACCATTAATCTATCATAACTGGATTACAGATTATACACATTGCCACCAATGTCAGAACCAAGATTATCAAAAAAGTTAAGAATATATTGTCGCGATTTGGTCCAATGTTTTTAAAGCAAGTACATTAAATTTATAATAAATAAGAACTTTCCGCTTAAACTCTCCTTTGGCATTGATGTATTTTTTATTCTCGTGGTAGACGAAACCATCGTAGAATACGTTTTCTTGTTTCTTGATATCAATTTTAGGACCGAAAACAAATTTTCGTTTCCTCGGCATAATTTGAAAACTTTGAGAAATATTTTCACTGGACATTTTTCTTGTTGGCACCGCAAAAGTTACTCGAGAAATGAGTATAAAATAGAAAAAACAATATACAGATATAAAAAAACGATTGTCATTTATTTTAAAATACATTGTTGGCAATTTGATTACAGTAATAAAGCGACAGTCGGGGTTTGGGGGGGAATAGATACAAGTAAAACAAATGATGTGTTTACCCTACTGCTTTTTACAAGTTTTTCTTCATCAAATTTATTCATGATATTGAATTATCATTATTTTAACCACAAAGACTTGTATTATCAATCAATGGGAGATGAAAGATGGATTTTTCTCATTAACTTCAAATTGAATTTCATAAAAATAGTTTTGTAGAAGAGTTGATAAAAGCAGAAATAGTCTCTATTACAAGCTGCTCTAGATATATTCTATATGTACGCACATAAGAAAATTAAAAGATGCAAGAAGAAAAAAATTAAACAGGTGCATATTTTACTGTTAGATTTAAATGATTCATCTTTGGACTCGTATTGTTATCTTTATTTCTCTTTTATTAAATACTCTGAAAGTTCTTGAAACTTTCTTTCTCTCGTGTACGATTTGTAATTTACAGATTTACTATTAACGAACAATAACGTAAGAGGTTTTATCAATAATTTGCACTTTGAACTATTCTTATGTGTAATATATTTATAGAGATTTGTATATACTGTACATTCTGTGTGATTTTTCTATATCGTTAAACTAAATATTCTTACAACTGTAAATATGATATATCTCTCACCTAATTATTAAGTGAGAATATTTTGCTGTTAGATTTATATGATTTATCTTTGGACCTGTATTGTTATCTTTATTTCTGTTTTATTAATTACTCTGAAAGAAAGATTATTAATTTAACGATAATGGAGATCATGGCAAATCACGCTAAGATGCCTCAAAAAAGGCCTGATCTTGCCACAGATATATGTGCATTATATTATAAATAAGTAATTATACAAATATGTGTGTGAAACAAACATGAATTTATATTATTGAAATGTATTCGCTGTAAAATATAAATGCATGTATTCTACTACCCGTGCTAACAGTAAATAAAATTATTTACTGTAAGTTTTCAGAAAATATATTTGCTAGGAGTAAGCAGCAGTGTGTATTAAAGATATATACATATATATATATGGTAACTGGTGGAATCGATCCAGGGTGAAAATAATCTAAACAAGCATTCCGGGATCACTAACTTTATTCAAACACTAATAAACTTAACTCAAAGCAGGGGCCTCCCGCGATGCTCTGGCACACTTATTATACGTTACACCAATTGTCTTATTACTAAAGAGGGAAGGGAGGACTTGATGGAGGTTGGCAGGGTTAAATTCAGGGATCGGCAGGGGCAGCGACAGAGAGGGAACAAAATGGGAAGGTGGACGGCAGGGAGAAAGGCAGGGAAAAGGACTCAACCGCTCCGGCGACGTTTCTCGGCTTCCTCCCGCGTCGACACTCTTCTAAAACTTCGCACGAAACCAATGTAAAGGTTGGGGCCCGGAATGAGAAGTCGGTACTCCTCAATAATCCCGCGACGACCCAATCTTTTATTTGAATTACACGTACGGATGCTTCAAGAGCGGAACAAGGTGTAGTCCAATTTGACACTTATTCCTTTGTTCTCAGTGTCATTCCCCTCATTCCGGAGGTTCCAATTAGGCATAGTTTTTTTTCCTGGCGCCTTTTCGGGGTCTGTTTTTTTCTATCTTTACAAACTCTGTACAAAATTCCTTACATCTATTCTTATATCTACTTCATACATCTATTTCCACATTTTCCTTTCCTCTCTACTCCCTTTTCATTCCATTACATTCCTCCACTCTTCATCCTTTCTCACTCATACTTCCATCCCTTATTCTACCTTAACCTATTTCTTTTTACATTATTCCATTCCGAGAGAGAGAGAATTTCCATTCCCTTCATTCACTCATCCATCCTTCCCCATCTATTCCATTCTTTAGGACCTTTACTTCCGGCTCATTCTTTCTTTCTTCTCCTTTCATCCATCCTCTTTATCCATTCCATACCTTCCTCCCTCCCTTTCAAAATCTCCCTTACATTCTCCCCCACCCCTCTCCCCCCTTTCCTTTCCTCTGCGCATCTCTCTAGCAAATGCTGCCAACGTTCCTCTTCCCCTCCCCCCCAACACTCTACATTTCCTTTCCTCCTCCTTTCTCCAGTACGCTCCTTCCCTCATCTCATTCCCCATCCTATACCTTGCTAGCCTTTTCCATTCTCCCTCTTTCCTTCCTCCTTTCAGATATCCCGGTCTCTCTTCCTCCACTATCTCCTTGTACCACCTATTATATCTTGATCTCTTAATTTTTTCTCTCCTCTCCTTCTCCTCTCTTTTGGTTTCCTCCCCCTCCAAATCCCCCTACATTTTCACTCTCTCTTCTTTGCTCTCCAATTCCTTTCCTCCTCTCCTTCTTCCCCATTCCATCATAAAGTTCTTCCTCTCTTCCTCCCATCCTGACCTCTTCCCTCCCTTCCTTTCTCTCTCTTCTACCTCTCTCAAACACTCTCTTGCCCATCTATTCCCTTTCCCCTCTCTCAGCCTTTCCTCAAAATCCCACGCTCTCTTTGCCGTTCTCATTCTCATCTTTCCTCTCTTACACTCTTCCCTTATACTATACCCCGGCGTTGCCCAATCTACTCCCATTACCCACCTTAAATACCTCTCCCCCATCGCCTCTATTCTTCCCCTCTCCTCCCAACCCCACACTTCCGCACCATACTCCAGTACCGGCCACACCATCCTATCATATAGCCATACTCTCCTCTCAAAATTATCTATAAACATTCTCTTCCCTATCCCCCACACTTCCCTCATCATTACTCCCGCTTTCCTAATCCTCTCCGTTACCTGCTCTTCTTGTCTTCCATTCCTCCTAAATCTATACCCTAAATATTTTACTTGCTTCTCCTCCTCTATCAACTTCTCCTTCCATCTACACCTCACCACCCCCTTCATCCTCTTTCCAAACCTAATCACCTTCGTTTTCTCCACATTTAACTCCATTCCCCTTTCGTCCAAAAACTCCTCCACTATCTTCAACATTAGCCCCATCCCTCCCATCTCCTTTGCCATCAGCACAATTTCATTTGCATACATCAGGCAGGGTATCTTTCCTCTCTCTAACCTTACACCTCCTTTCCCTTTCTCCTGTAATATAGGGGTCAGCCACTTCGCCGAACCAAAGTAGATCGCACGCGTCCGTGTGCAATACCGATAGTATTGCACATTGCTGACGCCCGGACTTCTTTTCCGGAAATGCGTCAAACCTTGGACGTCGGCCGTGGATGTGGAGACTTTTGGTTGTCATGTGTCGAAAGATCATGGCGCTACTGACGACACATGACCTATTAAGCCTCCTACATATATGCGAGTTCCGCAATCCTCAAGTCGAGTCTTATTCTGTGCAAGCTTAGCCGCTGCCGCATCATCCGCATTCCAAGGTCGTAAATCTAGTGTTCGTTCTACGGGAGCAGAGTACTCCACCTTATTCTAATAAACCTCTTGCCCAGTCGTCGTGTACTGGTAATTAAGTCTAGTAATATTAAATCCGAACCAAGTCGTGTAGAAATCATCGCGAGTGTGTATCTTTCAGTCGTGTCTAACACGTACCGTTCTGAAAGATAACAACAACTGCGACGAACTGATCATAGAAAATTAGTGCGAGTAATCCACAACCATAAGAGAGTCTAGTCTCACTAATAGTTGTGACGAATAGTTAATAATCCTGCGAATGCTGTTGCAGAATAATTAGTGTTTACTTTAAGTACAATTGTAATACTTGAAAATACATTATTTTGTGTCAAATCTGCTGTTCCAACGTATGTTTATACATACTATCATTCATCCCGAATCCTGCCAATTCATTACATTCTTACCGCTCGGAGTGTAATACTTTAGTTCATTGTACTGCGAGTCGCAAAGCTCAATCGGCGTTTCTACTGACCCAGACTGTAGTGTCTAGTCAGCGCGAAACACGACCGATAGGCGGCCACGACTACCCAGTACGTAACAAATCTGGTGACAGCGGTGGGATCTCGCAAGAAATTCCGTTTCTATAGAATTTCCTCAGGATGTGAACAGCTTGTTTGACACAGTTTTATTAAAAATTTTCTACTAACTTCCGATATAAAATGCCTTTCACCCCTACACGATCACCACCCGGACCTCCACCTCTTCCACCCGCTAACGGTAGCCACCGCGGAAATACGTCCGGTTATTTAAATGTTTCCAACGGAATTTGCTCTCCCCGCGGAGAGGTATTAATCCAACTCCAAACAGTACCATCTTACAATGGCTCCCGAGACGATCTGGGACCTTTTATAGAAAATTTAGAAAATATTTACTCTACCCTGTCTGACGCCGCACGTTTGGAATTTGTTCCCTTGGTATTGGCCAAGTTGATCGGTTCTGCTCGTGTGAGCGTTACTGGTAAACGGTTCCCTACCATCAAGGACTTGATCACTCACTTACGACGAAAATTTCAACCTCCCCGGACTTTCATAGATTTAGTCACGCAATGTGGAAAATTAGCTATGCGCCCGAACGAAGCCTTAGGTTCGTATATAGACCGAGCTGAACGCCTAAAAGCTGACCTCGATGCCGCCTATGAAAATAAATACGGGTCAGAATCTCTCGATTTGATACAGGAGCCCAACGATCGGGAGTTTCTGGAAGTATTCATGGATGGACTAGCTCCCGAATATTACACCCCCGTGTATTCCAGAAACCCCCGCAATCTACAAGTGGCTTGCGACTACGCGCGCTTACGGGAGTTCGGTATAGAGAGAAGAGAAGCCTTCGATCACTCCAATTATTCTCCTTATTCCCAGAATCCAAGTGCCTATCAACCTTCCCCGTACTATTCATCATATCCTTCCCCTCATCCTTCCCAATACTCTCCTTACCCACGCTATCCTCAACCTCCGCCTGCACCCGGACCTAATGGTTATCCACCTCCTTCCGATCAACACTATCGGTCTCGACCCCCTAGACCTCCACAGTCAGAACCCTACGATCCAGAGCTCACCTGTGGACGGTGTCGAAGGATTGGGCATAGTGCATCCAGCTGTAGAGCTTCACCTGCCTATCCTTCCAACGCCCATGTTCCCACAACTGCAGTAATAGAGGCTGTCGAAGAGACCGGTGATTTAAACTACGATCAGGTTCGCCCGGACGACGCGTCGACGAACCCATCATAGAAACCGCGTCCGTTCAAATTTTAACTCCACCCGAGAAAAAGAGTAAAAACCCGCCACCTGTACCCGCCATTTTGAGCTATTCGCCTCACGCGACCTTAGTACTCAAGAAAGTTCCCCAACTGAGCTACTTGGACGGAGAATTTTTGGTGGATACAGGCTCCCACATTAACATCATAGTGTATAATGCCCTTCGAGAAGATATTGGCCTCGAATACCCCGACTTCCCGGCCCTCCGAGGTCTCAGAGGACAACTGGAAGTAGTAGGATCGGTAACCCTTACTATCGATGAGGAACCTCATCGATTCCAAGTCATAGAAGACTTCGACCTCCCTTACACCGGAGTTTTGGGGATGCCCTTCCTCAACCAAACCGAGGCACAGATATCCTTGTTACATCGGTCCCTGGTTACCTCTAGTAAACCAGTGAGGCCTCTACCATTCAAAAATAGTGACGAGCTCCTAAGTATCAGATAAGGGTGTACTAAGGCCAACGCCTCTCATCACCCTCCTCAGTCCCTTAATGTTACCATAAGCCCGCCGGCAACATCACCTCCGGAGGAAGACGCTCCAATCATTCTTCCCTACCTAGGCGAAGACCCTAGACGAGAGTTGCCATACGAAGACGATACCCACGGAATTGAACCTTTAAAACCGCAGGAAAGAACTATAGCCTTAGAAGCACTGTTCCTCAAAACCCCTCCGGAAGATCCAGAAGCTCAAACCGTGATTAAGTCACTAATTCATGAGTATTCTGACATATTCTATTTGACGGGAGATCGACCCGACACGGAGAACAAGGCCGATCTTTACCATGAAATCGATACCCCCGGAGGAGCCGCTTTCAAGATCCGACAGTACCGAATTGAAGAAACACTACATTCCGAAGTACAGAGCCAGGTCAATGTAGTTTTAGAGAATGGCATAGTAGTCCCTTCCTCGTCACCCTACAATTCTCCTCTATGGATAGTACCAAAGGCGCCCGACTCTCAAGGAAAGAAACGGTGGCGCCTAGTTACCGATTTCCGTCGATTAAACGAACAAATCGTAGGAGATTCCTACCCTCTACCTATCATAGTGGACATCCTGGACAAACTAGGAGGATCTAAGTATTTTTCTATTTTCGACTTGGCCAGTGGATTCCACCAAATTCACCTCCATCCTAAGGATAGGCATAAAACAGCATTCTCTACTCCCTTCGGACATTACGAGTATACCCGGATGCCCTTTGGACTCAAGAATGCCCCTGCTACCTTCCAGCGCCTTATGGATCGAGTCTTACAAGGACTCCAAGGACAAGAACTTTTTGTATATCTTGACGATATTATTGTATTTTCTGCCACACTCCCTGAACACATCGAAAAATGCAAGCGCTTATTCAGCAGAATTCGACAATACGGTCTCAAGCTACAATCGGAAAAGTGTGCCTTCCTAAGACAACAACTCACTTATTTAGGTCACCTTATCAACCCGAATGGCGTCCAGCCCCTTTCCTCTAAGGTGGAGGCTGTACGAAAATTTCCAGTACCTACCAACCCCAAGAACATCAAGCAGTTCTTAGGATTAGCCGGTTATTACCGACGTTTTATTCCAAATTTTGCTCAAAGAGCCAAACCCCTGACTCAACTGCTCAAGAAAGGTATCACCTTTACTTGGAACGAGGAAGCCCAAGCTAGCTTTGAAGACTTACGAGCCTGCCTGTGCGAAGCTCCAGTTCTGGCCTATCCAGACTTCCAGATCCCGTTCATCATCACCTGCGACGCTTCGGAATTTGCCATAGGAGCCATCCTCAGCCAAGGAAAGCTTGGACACGATCGACCCATAGCCTACGCCTCTCGTACGCTTACCGACCCGGAAACTCGCTATTCTACATCCGAGAAAGAAGGACTGGCTGCTGTATATGCTATCAAGCAATTCCGTCATTACGTGTACGGAAGAAAATTCACGCTCATCACCGACCATCAACCTCTCGTCTGGCTCAGCAAAGCAACCGACCCCACCAACCGCATCCAAAGATGGAAACTCTGTTTAGAGGAGTTCGATTACGAAATCATCTATAAGAAAGGAACAACTAACTGCAACGCTGACGCTTTATCGCGAAATCCGGTGCCGATTGCTCTGCCTGTGTTCCGCGATGACCCCAGTTACCTTCCCCATCAAAAACAACTTCCGGTAGACTCACAATCAATTGGAGCACGTCTGAGAAGTCGTCGCCGCGAGACCGCCGCTCCTCCTATTAATTACGCCGAATTAGACTCTTCTGCTGAGCTCGAGACCTCCACCGAAGGTCACCCTTCAACCAATATCGACTCCCGGCCCCCAACTAGCATGTTACCAACCCTGCTAGAAGAAACGTCTCTCCCTGACGACACCAACCCGGAATATCCTCTGGAAGACGTCCCTGAGGAACCCAGTGTACTCGGAGATTCTTTTGAAGCCGAATGTACCCCTCTGACCACCGAGCAATGTTTTATTATTAGCGACTTGAGCTCTAGCCAAGAAGAAATTCATAAACTTTTGACGTCCCTCCACAACGAACAATCATCGGACGAAGACGCCGATTCCGATGAGGAAACCGACTCCGACTCTTGCATCATACCCACAGCAACCTCCGAACCTCTAAACTTTACTCTTCCATCTCCTGATAAGATAAAACTCATAGGACGATCCACGTGGATACCCAGTGATTTAGAAAAACCCGAAGAACTTTCTGGCTCCGACGCCGAATCGGATATCACCGTAGTGGATGCCACCCAAAACAAAACCATGCCGCCTTCTCAATACGATCCATCTCTAGATCCTGGTCTCATCCGTATCGAACCCAATCCTATCTCCGAAAAATTCCAATCTAGCTCTTCCCCTAACCCTATGCGATGTAACATAGAAACCTCTGATTATGTTCTATGCCATCGTCCTAACAACATTGTCCATCTGGTCGCATCTGACTGTTCCTTTCAAGACCCCATTAGCCAAATGCTCATAGAGACTGGAAAGCTCGACCTGAAAACCATAAAAAGTCATCCTTTTCCTATTGGGTCCATCCATGACTTTTCCTACAAAACCACCAAGATCATCCTAGTCATTACCCATCCCAGCGAGTTAATCCCCGCCAGCGACGAAGAAATTCTTAATTCTCTGAAAAAGTTAAAAGAATTTGTCCATAAGAATAACATTACAAAGTTCAGCATCGGTCCGTATAAACTCGGAACCACCCGGCTGACGTCGCGATATTTGAGCTCCGTCTTTTCCCGTGCATTCCACGATGACGATGTCGAAATCACTATCTGCACTGGAGAAGTAGTGACTCCCCCAGCTCAGATGAGAAGACATATCATCGTGGAGTATCATGGAGGCTTAGTTGGAGGTCATAAGGGAGTGACCAAGACCTATCATAGAATTAGGGAACATTATAATTGGCCCGGTCTCCATAAGGACGTCCAGAGCATTATACGCTCCTGCGATAGTTGCCAACGGCAGAAATTGGTTCGCGTAAAACCTAAACTGCCAATGCTCATAACTGACACCCCCTGTGCCCCCTTCGATAAGGTAGCCTTGGACACCGTAGGCCCTTTTCCAGTTACGCCCTCCGGAAATTTACACGTCCTAACCATGCAGTGTAATTTGACTAAATTTTGCATTGCTGTCGCAATACCTAACATTCGCGCCGCTACCATCGCTGACGCATTTTCGAGACATTTCGTTGCGCAATTCGGACTTCCGCGTGCCATTCTCACGGATCGAGGCACCAGCTTTTTAGGAAAACTACTCAAAAGCGTAACCTCTCTTTTTAAAATCAAGCACTTAACCACCTCCGGTTACCGACCCCAGACCAATGGATCCCTAGAGAGAAGTCATTTAGTGCTCACCGAATACCTAAAACATAACATCAACCAGTATTCGGACTGGGATTTATTCATCCCCTTCGCAATGTTCTCCTATAACACTTCAGTGCATGAAGCTACAGGGTTTACGCCATATGAATTAATTTATGGACGAAAGGCTCAGTCCCCCATCTCCGCCTATGCAATCGAGGAGTTATTAACCTACGACGCATACGCACAGGAGCTGGCTCAGCAGTTAACCCGGCTTCATGCTTTAGCAAGAGAACGCGAAATCCAAGCTAAAGGAAAGTCTAAAGAATATTACGATCGAAACGCCGCTGTTGTCTCCTATTCCCATGGAGATTTGGTCTATGTCCTACGAGAACCTAAAAAGCATAAATTAGACTCCCAATATGTCGGACCATATGTCATCGAATCGATCAACGACAAGCATAACGCTATTCTCCTTACTGACTCTGGAACTCCTATAACTAAACATTTGGACAAATTAAAACCTGCCTCTGCACCCCCCTTCCCTACACCCGCCTCTACTAACCACAAAACTAACGCATGTCCGACTTTCTTTTTATAGAAACACTCTTCCAGCATACTTAGCGTTTACTAGCAACTATTGGTGATAACTATCGTATACCCGCCTATGAGGGATGACTAGCGTTGTCTCGCTTACTCATCTATTTGTTTATTTGTATATTCTTGTGGTTGTTTACCGGCAGCTAGTGAAATATTATCACCACTCCATCTAACGCAGGCGCCATCAGGCATCTTTGAACATCACCACCATAGGAGAGTCTAGATCCGAGACCCCCCCATAGGAAACCTCCATTTTAATCCACCCGCCGCTTACAGGAATTGGACAGAAAGGAATTGCTCCACCCACCACCTCCCTTGCTACCACCATTCTATGTTCCTATTAGGTTCCGGTATTTCTAATCCTTAACTAACTTGCGGATTCGTACCTTCCTCGGAACGACCGAATATGAAAACCCTCGCAGGATTGGATTGGAAGGAAACCTTTAATTAAACCACCATACAACATTCCTTTTCTTAAGATTTTCCATATATTGTTACATGTAAACCTTCCTTATCATAAATTCTTTTGTACAAATACTACTCAAAATCTAAATTAAATCTACATGAGGCCGTGCCACCGGAGCACCTCTTCCTCTGACAGCTCCGGCTCCCATTCGCTCCAGGGATCCTCCATTTGAAGGTTGATCCTCCTCCATCCGCTGTCCTGCAGCCAGCGCAGCCCCAGGAAGTCGAAGTCCTCTCGGAAGGACCAGGTCTCCAACATTCGGTCCGCCAGGTAGTCGTTGGCTGCGCGAGAGGACCTCCTCTCTTCCCGGATCCACCGAATCTCCTCCAAGTCCAGGACTACCACTACAATCACGAGAAAGAACCGAATTATAAACCTGACAAGCTTCTCCCTGCGGCATAATTTCAACTATCACACTACTTACCGGAGCGAGTGTGCACGGCCACGCCTCCCGAGAACCTTCTTCCTCCAAAACTCAGTAGACTGGGGTATCTTCCTCGGGCCATTGCTCGTGCTATTCCTTTTCCTTTTTTCCTCTCGTCTTTTTATCTTCCCCAACCTCTGCCAACACTGTTCCTGTCGTGACGGTAATTACAGTACAATATCGATTCCTCCTCAAACTTCACTTTTATACCAAATTTCCCACTCCGCTCCCGATTGCAACACCACTTCGTGACGCACGAGATTCACTGCACCACACGACCGAAATCGCCATGACAACCATTATAAATATATTATTTATAATGATGTTAAGCATCACACGGATCTCCTGGACCCACGCGTATAACATCACTCATCTAAAACATAATCCTGGCATCTTCTTCGAGAAGATCGCCACTCTACAGTACTATCCAGTACTATGGAAGGTCTCCACAACAATTGACATCACCAGTTTGACTAGCCAAGCCCCTAATCTCGGAAAGTTCTACGACACACTCTTCTATGTGTGCAAGGGCAACATCTCTTGCATCAACGATAGTAAACTTGAAGAGATCGGACGCAAAATTGTTGACACCGAACGTTTTGCTTCAATCCTTCGCCGAGGCGTACATCCTACGGACCTTAATCGGAACCGTAGAAGCGCTCCCCTAGGATTCGTAGGAGGACTCTCTAAAACCCTTTTTGGTACCTTGACCGAAGAAGATGGCGAATACTACACCAGCGAAATCTTAAAGCTACATGAGAAAGGAGCACTCACCGCTCATCTATTGGAAAAACAGACGCATGTGGTACAATCGGAATTCTCCGCCCTGCACCTTTCTATCACTAACTTAAACAACCATACCCAAGAGCTTCAAGAACAAACCAAGGCTTTGGCCGACGCTATCGCTCTCACCGATGATGCCCTTGAACAGGAAAAACACGCAAGGGTACATCGAGATTACATCCGACAAATGGAAATGTATTCCGATCAATACAGGACCAGTATTCTATTCCTTGTGGATGCTGTTCTTTTCGCTCGTCGTGGAATTTTGCACCCCATGATACTCACGCCTACACGGCTACAACAGGCCTTGCAGGAAGCCACCCTCAGGACCGGATTTTCCTTGCCTTTCGACGAAGAGGAAGTACTGATGGAAGACATTCAAGAACTCTCTCACTTACACGTTAATTATTACAAGGGACAATTGGTGGTCGTGATCGAAATCCCTTTACTCAACCAGGCAAAATACCATCTGTATAAAACTTATCCTTACCCAACCCACCATAATCGTCCCGATAACAAAACTATCACCACCTTTATTCAACCCGCCCATCCCTATCTAGCAGTCTCCTCTTCCCAACGCTTCTACACCCCCATCCCTTCCGAGTCCCTATCCCATTGCCTTCATCACCTGAAAACATACTACTGCGCTCCTGGCGCACCTCTTCATAAGATCGCGTATAATCAAGAATGCGAGTTATCCATCCTCCAGCACCATGACACTACCCAATGGACTGGTTGCAACATCAGGGTTGCCTCTTTCACCGGTCCCTTCTGGACCCCTTTGGTTCAACCCCGAACCTGGCTATACTCTCTCCCAAAACCGGAACAAATCACCCTCATCTGCCAAGGAAACGTACGGGGAACTGAAACCATCCTTGGAGATGGAATTATCCAATTAGAAGCAGGATGCTTCGCGGACACTACATCTACTCAGCTACGATCACTGCAAACCCTGATGGTGTCCGATGTTACTCACTTCGAAGCCCTAGAGCCGATGCCTCTCCCTGAACTTCTACCCGAAGGTCACATACCAGCTTTACAAAAATTAATAAAAATACAGCCTATTAAGAGTAAACCATTGGAGGACTGGAATCTATCCAAAAACAGCGTAGCCCTCAAGGACATAGCCCGAGAAGCAAAGGACCTACAGAAACAAGATTCCACTACCCTTAGAGCATCCATCATCTCATATGCTTCATCTGGATCTCTTTTTATCTTCATTATATTAATCGCTGCGGCCCTGTGGTTTAAACGAAATCCGACACCTGCGCATACCAGCCCGACGTCAACCACCTCTATAAGAGTTCAAAGCACTCCAACGATAGCAGCCGAAAGCATGCCAATGCTTCCGGTACGCACCGTCAGCATGCCA
The DNA here is from genome assembly GCF_024137725.1 of Prorops nasuta. Classification (NCBI taxonomy): domain Eukaryota; kingdom Metazoa; phylum Arthropoda; class Insecta; order Hymenoptera; family Bethylidae; genus Prorops; species Prorops nasuta. The sequence continues at coordinate 155,307 of NW_027116817.1, read as the reverse complement.
TTTCAACAACCTATTCGACATGTGCAGAGTATGCCGTACCTGGAACCAATAGCGATGCCACGGGACTCGCTACCCTTTAGTTAATAAGTACCGAATTCCTTTAGAAACTGTCGGCAGTTAGCCTGATCCATACTTCTCATCCTGGAAACATTGACCTCCACAGGACAATGTTTCATCTAAGGGGGGAGGTGTAACGTAGGGGTCAGCCACCTCGCCGAACCAAAGTAGATCGCACGCGTCCGTGTGCAATACCGGTAGTATTGCACATTGCTGACACCCGGAATTCTTTTCCGGAAATGCGTCAAACCTTGGGCGTCGGCCGTGGATGTGGAGACTTTTTGGTCGTCATGTGTCGAAAGATCATGTCGCTACTGACGACACATGACCTATTAAGCCTCCTACATATATGCGAGTTCCGCGACCCTCAAGTCGAGTCTTATTCTGTGCAAGCTTAGCCGCTGCCGCATCTTCCGCGTTCCAAGGTCGTAACTCTAGTGTTCGTTCCACGGGAGCAGAGTACTCCACCGTATTCTAACTAAAATCTCTTGCCCAGTCGCCGTGTACTGGTAGTTAAGTCTAGTATAATTCAATCCGAAACAAGTCGTGTATAAATTGTCGCGAGTGTTCATCTTTCAGTCGTGCCTAACACGTACCGTTCTGAAAGATACCAACAACTACTACGAACTGATCATAATTAATTAAGTGCGAGTAATCCATAACCATAGGAGAGTCTAGTCTCTCCAATAGTTGTGACGACTAGTAAATAATCCTGCGAATGCTGATACAGCATATTTAGTGTTTACTGTAAGTACATTTGTAATATCTGAAAATACATAGCATTGTGTCAAATCTGCTGTTCCAACGTGTGTTTATACACACTATCATTCACCCCGAATCCTGCCAATTCATTACATTCTTACCGCTCGGAGTGTAATACTTTAGTTCATTGTACTGTGAGTCGCAAAGCTCAATCGGCGTTTCTACTGACCCAGACTGTAGTGTCTAGTCAGCGCGAAACACGACCGATAGGCGGCCACGACTACCCAGTACGTAACAATATTTAGCGCTTCATCGCGCTCATGACTCGAGACAACTCAGAAGGGTGGCGCCACGTGCCTTCTTAACTAGAAAACTAAAATCTGGCCCTGCCGTGCCGCCAAAACTACAAGATCTCTTAATTCCAACTTAGTTCTGGCGCCGCGGCGCCGAAATTTTACTTCAACAAAAATCAATCCCAACTCGCGGATACGGGGGCTGAGTGGGTCTTCCGGGGGGCCTTGGCTTATTTCAGCCTTACCATTATTACGCGGACAAGAAACTATGTTTTATACGCGAAAGAGAACGAAGGGGGGAAATACTTCGCGACGCGGACGCCGATCGAGTGCAAACTCCAAACCGCGATAAAAAGTGCGCCGATCCACCCAAATTCATCCATACCAACAGTCAAGCCATTACATAATGAACTTCGAGCTTACCTGGACAGCGTAGTAGTCGATGAGCAATCTGCTTCCAGGGGATCTGGAGAAAAGGGTCAGAATACAACATAAAAATGGGCAAATCTACGGCGTTGGGTTCGCGTCACGATGGCAAGGGGCAATACGACAAGAGTAATAATAAAAAAAGGGGGGGGGGAAGTTCCTGTAACACGACGTTAAAATTTGGATATCAGCGACTCTGGTTCCTCTCTGGGCTCCCAGATCTGGAGGGCCGCAGTCTGATTTCGTTCAAGGGATACGCATTTACAATGTCGGCAGGGAACGGTAGGGACTCGGGGATAGCTGCTTTCGGGGGAGGGTCGGTAGAGGCGAGAGGAGGGCGATCTAAGGAGTTGGGGAGGTATCGGGATTTGCAGGCTCATAAGGGATGGTATTTCGGGAGGGGAATTCGATAGGGTAGGGGCAATGGTTGCAAGTCGGGGGAGATTGGGACTTAGACTCCTGTCTGGAACGCCGTTCCACGAGTCGACAGTCTTCGGTTTCTTGAAGGGTTGAGGAAAAACGGGTCTGTCCTTCTTCTCTCTCTTAGTTCTCCTTCTTCTTCTCTTAGGAGAAGGTGTACGACGATCTGGAAGGTGACATGGCGGAGAACTCACTTTCTCTACTTGTTGTTCACTAGGACAGAGGGCCGCTAATTCCGGTGACGGAGCAGGGGTGAATTCCACGGGAATAGGGTCGGTAAGGGCCAGCGTTGCCAAGTCCGCCATTTTGAAATACACTACGCTGCATAGTAAGTGGCGAGAATAAAATATACTACTCTACGTGGTATAGCAAGTGTCTAGACTACAAACTGTAGTTTGAACTGGAAATATACCTAAGATGCGTTCGAGAATGAATGACTAAATATGATTGGTCAATTTGGAAGGACATTCACCAATCATGAAAAGTCACTTGCAAAGTAAATGATTTCGATTACCGTGCATGCAAAACTGAGAATTTATGCCGAAAATAGTATGCCAATTAACTGAGTACACATAAAATCATATTATTAATTAATTAGGATGAAGAGTAATGTCTTGTATGGAAGGTTCAATCGAGAAAAATTTATCTTTACTAAGACTTTGATAAGCTGAAATTCCATTTTAACAGGATCGGTCTTTGGCGTCTTGGCTAGCTTCGTTGGCTGTATTAGCTGCAATTTTCGTCATTAATATGATGATGCATATAACAGAAACTCAATAAAATAATAATGTGATGCATATTTTTTCAAAGTTTAGGAAGTAACATAAGCTCTCATTTAAAAATTATTCAACCGATCTTGATTAAATTTTCAACAGTACTTCATAATATTAATAATTTTTGTATGAAATCTAGCTACTTGTTTTTATATATTTATAAATAAAACACTATTTTTATGCAATGTAAATGAAATGAAGAAAAACATAGTAAGAATAAACATTATTTATTTAAAAGCATATAACTTTTTTACAAATTCAAAGAATTTTCAAATATCGAATATTCAAATAAAAACTATAGATTAAGTTACAAATTTATATATTCTTCTTAAATTTAAGATAATAATTAAAATATCAGTAAATTACGCAATTTCGAGAAACGGGCGTTACATCAGCATAAAGTATTCTGAATCTTCATCGGAAACACCTTCATTTTCATGATCTGTATTTGATGTATTAAAATTGTACATGCTTTGATTGCAATGATCTATCATATCTGCGGATGGTTCAAACAATTTGCAAGTACCATTATTCTTAACACATTCCCACGCAGTCTAATTATTTTTTAATGTAGTTGTCTTCATTTTCTTCCTGTTTTTCGTTTTCGTTAAATTAACTTTACTAAAAAGTCGTTCGCACTTAGCGTTTGAATGAGGTAAGCAAAGCAAATTTAAAACAAATTGAGATAAACTCTTGTACTTTTGTAGGCCCATAACATCTTGATAATTTAATAATTTAACCCAAAAAACATCTATTAACTTTTCATTTGTAATGTCGAGTGGTAGCTGTCCGAAAGCTAGTAGAGCCATTCATCATCTACTGATTGACTGGTGAAAGAGGAAGAATCTAAATTACGAGGAAACATCTCAAAAATAGAAGTTAATGTTGGTACAGTTACATGAAATTGGTGATCAATAGAGTTGTGATGAATAAAACATTCCAAATCTCTCAAACGTACACTGATAGAAAAAATTATTTGGTCCAAATAAATTTTGCATTGTTTGGAATAAATATTTGCTAAAACTCTCACGACTAAATCAGTTTATTTGATTTTAATGCGTTTACTTAAAAAAAGTAAATATTTTATTTAAGATATTTAGTTGGAATAAGCAAAATTCAATCATAATAAATAAATATTCATTGAATTTAAATGAATATTTAATCTGTAGTAGAATATATAATGTTAAATTTAGCTAACATTTACTAAAAAGTCCTAGATTTATTTAAAAAAAAGGTGATAATATTCTTGGAATGAATTGATATTTATTAAATTGTTTCAAATATCACAGGCTTCTGATAAAATATTTGCTTCAAAGAGGAAAACCATTTCCTAGACCTCCCCAGATTTACTTAAAAAAAGGCAGTAATATACTTGGAATCAAGTGATATTCACTCAGTTATATTGAATATCACAGATTTCTGATAAATTATTTACTTCAAAGAGGAATACCATTTCCTAGGCCTCCCCAGATTTACTTAAAAAAGGCAGTAATATACTTGGAATCAAGTGATATTCACTCAGTTATATTGAATATCACAGATTTCTGATAAAATATTTGCTTCAAAGAGGAAAACCATTTCCTAGACCTCCCCAGATTTACTTAAAAGAGGCAGTAATATATTTGGAATCAAGTGATATTCACTCAGTTATATTGAATATCACAGATTTCTGATAAAATATTTGCTTCAAAGAGGAAAACCATTTCCTAGACCTCCCCAGATTGACTTAAAAAAGGCAGTAATATACTTGGAATCAAGTGATATTCACTCAGTTATATTGAATATCACAGATTTCTGATAAAATATTTGCTTCAAAGAGGAAAACCATTTCCTAGACCTCCCCAGATTTACTTAAAAAAGGCAGTAATATGCTTGGAATCAAGTTATATTCACTCAAATTTGTTGAATATCACAAGCTTTTAATAAAATATTTGCTTCAAAGGAGGAAGCTATTTTCTTGGCTTCTCCAAATTTTCTTCCAAAAAACAATATTTAACCGAAACAATGCGATATTTACTAAATCGTTATAAATAATTACAATTTCTTATTAAATATTTGCTTAAATCTAAATTTAAATCATTCAACTCAATTATATCTTATTACATATGACACTATATTTCCTTATAATGATTACGTAATTGTTATAATTCATAATATAAATACTTTCTGTACAGATTGTTTGTTTTTTAAATTAAAATTCCAAGTAAAATAATGCCTTTATGTAAGTAATTTTTGTTCAGGGAAGTCAAATGCCATTTCAAATTAAACATATATTTCATCCGAATCAGCTGATAATATTTGAATGGTGAATAAAAATCTAGAATTGTAACAACAAATATTTGCTTTTACTACAATTTTTCTTAAATGGAATATATTTTTTCTTCGGTGAAATATATGCTTATTATAATCATATGATAATTTAAAAAAAGAAAATGAAAAATATATTTTATTCCTGTGGATCTTATTTATACACTGAGAAAAAAAATTACTTAAAACTAACGAATCAAATTACTTGATTTTTCAGTTATTTGAAATTAATCAATATAACTAAAACCAAGTAAATATTGCTATTTTGAAAACATTTAGAAGTTTAAAAATAGAAAAATAATTATTTGCTTTTTATTTGTTTGATTCAACTGATAGAATTTTTCACAGAAATAAAAATAATTAAAACCAAATGTATGAAATATTTATTGCAAAAATATGTCTTTACTTAAAAAGCATTTAAACCCTGAAACTGATATTCATTTCTTTTGAACATTTCATTTTTTCAAAATAAGAAAATACTAGTTTGATTTCCAATGAGAAAAACATCAAATAAATGTTTACTTCCGGATAAAAAGATTAGCTACATTCAAACTACTATTTCCTGTAAGAAAATCTATTTTAATTTGCTGTTGCACTAATATTCCTTTAAATTAAATACCCAAATTTTATTCACTCAAAACAATATTATTTTATAAAAAAATATTTTATACTAAACTGAAATAACATATGTTAAAAAGAAGTATATGAATTATTTCTTTGTAATACGCAATTAATACACTATAACCAATACTATAACTACTTCTTCAAAACAAATGTTATGTTCAATTTTTGCTTTAACAGAAACAATTTATTTCGTAATTCAAATATAGTAATTGTTTGGAAGAAATTATTTAAATATTTTGGGCAAGAGAAACCTATTTTAAATCAAAACAATAAACTTTTCTTATTAACAACATAGCTTTATACGTTTTGACAAGTAAATAAGTAGTTAAATCTAGTTAATAATATGTATTTTCAATTATATAATGAGGTTAGAAAGTAAGTATTTCATTTATTTTAATCAAGCGAATTAACCCTTAATTAGGCGTATGGGATCACCGCCCATTTGATTAACATGGTAATATTTCTGATGCACCTAATTAAGGGTTAATATTTTTCATAAAAAAATACGTAGATAGAAAATGAAAACTATATGTATTTAATTTTAGCTAATGGCATTACAATGATTACAATTAAATATATGTTTAATTTTACTGATTATTCGCTGAATATAAAATAATACTTTCTTGCCTCAGTTATGAACTTCGACTTAAATCAAACAATCAATTTGTTTCATTCAAGCAAGTAAAACATTTATGGGACAATTAATATTCGCTCAATGTAAAATAATTTATTTGCGGTAGAAACAATGAATATTTAATTTTTTTCAAGTAATTTTACTCTCAGCGCACTTTAGGTGCGATTTGGCAGTGTGACGCGGAATGGATTTCGCGATAATGCTCACGATGTAAAATCGCACCTTAATATATCTACATTAACTTAACTGAAGGCATTGTGAGGCCTATAAAAACAGGCCTACTCTCTGTATTGATGTATACGCACATGTAACTAATACAATACAGAATGTTCACATTTAGAGTCTTATGTATACATTGTGCTTAAAAAAATAATTCATCGACGCATCAATACATTATGTGCCCGCCTAAAAAAAATCGGTCTCTCCGAGGGCTCTAAAGCCGCTCGCAAGTAGCTCTCCGAGCGCTCTGAACGCTCGCAAGGCGCTCCCGAGGCGCGGTCGCAGAAAATGCGCTTGCAAGTCGCTCGGAAGGCGCTTGTAAACTGCTCGTAATAGTACCGGAAAACGCCCAATGCGAGCCTAAATGCGAAACAATTGCAAGCGCTTTCCAAGCGCATTGCGAGCTTGTTGCGAGCGTTCAGAGCGCTCGGAGAGCTACTTGCGAGCGGCTTTAGAGCGCTCGGAGAGACCGATTTTTTATAGGCGGGTGTGTGGGGACAAAACGTCATACGATCGCTATTATTTTATTGGACTCAGTGTTGCGATGGGCTAACGCTACACCAATAATGTAACTTCTGATTTAAATTCAAATAATCAGCAATCTCATTAGACCTGATTTGTATATATGTGCGAAGAATATCCAATCAATTTTTAGGATTATTCGAGACGTTTTCTAGCGGTGGCTTCGCTTCCCCATCACAGCCATTATTCGTGCAGTCGTCTTCAGAAGCAAATGTGGGTTTTTATAAGATACTTAAATAGTACAATAGAAGTTAATATTATTCGAAATATGGATAATAGAAGCAGCTGAAATTTGTGGTGTGTTAATGTACATTATTTAACTTAAATTACTGTGGAAAATTTTGAGCATTTAAAGTTATTACTGTTATATATTGTGAATCTACTGGTGCAATGGACACATTTACTAAGGATTTATTAAAAGAGTGGAATTTACAAGATTTAATTCCGGTTTTCGAAGGTAAGAAATTGTACAATTATTTATGCAATATGCTTTAAAACAAAGGACAGTTCTATTATTCGTACTAGCTATTATGTATGTAGTTGACTGTTTAGCTAATTTATCTCTTTACGGTAGCTATGTAGTAGCAAATTCATTGATAATATATGATTATATAATTGTTATGTAATATTAATTCCATCCGGGTCTGATTAACTTGATTATTACTTATGCTAATCGTTTAGTAAAAGCTATATATTTACTTCCATATATAAATTAGTTCATCTTCATTTTCTTTCATTCTCAAATCAATAAGTATCTTAACCATTACTATACGTAACATTTATTCAAAAATTTATAGACTATGTTGATTGCTTCTCTATGTGTTCGATTATCTTCAATTCATTTCCATTACTATAACCTGCCACTCCTCTTCCCATTCAAAAAATATACTTCATATATAGCTTAATCATTTAATGCAGTTCTACTACTACTTTTCAATTATTATAATAGTATACACACTATTTGTGTTTATAGAACTGTCCACTTCAAATATTTTATGCTTTTCTACTTTCTATACCTTTTATCCTATTTAGCTAGGATCTTCACAGCAACTTTAACCTCAGCAACAAATCTGAATCCATTTAAATATATAACAGATGCTCGTAGGAAACAATTATGATAATACACATTCTATGGATTACGCTATGGTTAATGTTGGTGATACAAGCATATAAGGTTTATCGTAATGTTTTCAATTATGGTAATATTATCATTCTGCAGAATATTATTGCCTTTTAACAATGAGGTACCATTATTCATGAATACAATATTTGTATCTATTAGCATATCCTTTCCTGGGATGCATATACACTGCAGGCTAAAAGTTTAGGACCACTTGGTAAAATTGTTAAAAAGACAGGCTCTCCTTGAATTGCGTGTAGTTTGGCAACCCGAAGAGGTAGAACAAACTTAAGGATATCGTCGAGAAGCTTATTAAATTCCGCGTCCTACTACATTGATTTGATCTGAAAAAATCTAATGGGTGCCTGTGTTAAAGGAAAGGAACATGACAACATTTTTGACGTCTCTTTATTTATGGATATCAAATTTCAATTCTTTGCACCGCACATAATAATTGTCTGAGGCATTTGAAATTCAAACAGGTGAAAGTTTGAATCTTTAGCTTTCATTCAAGTCCAAAAACGTTTATAAATTTTTATTAGGTCCGCAGTTATTGGATAATTAATGAAGCAGTGTACGGCCAGCATTTTTTCCGTAAAACATCTGCTCGCTAAGCTCTTGAAACAAATTCAGGTCGGTATAAATTATGGGTGCCAAAAGGAGGAACCACGTTTAACTTTTCTTTAATTTGATTAACTACTATTCTACGGTTTCAAATAAATCAATGAAAGCTTAAATACAATTAACATATTTATACTTTTATTGATTGAATTGGAACACGTAGTGTTGTTAATAATCAAAATAAAAAAATTAAAAGTGGTACCCATTTGGCACTCATAGTTTATACCGACCTGCTTTGTTCTTAGAGCTTAGCGAGCAAATGTTTTGCGGATAAAATGCTGGTCGCACACTGCTCGACTAATTTTCAAATAACTGCGGACCAAATAACAATTCATATATGTTTTTGGTCTTAAATGAAAGCTTAAGTTTCAAGCTTTCACATACTTAAGTTTCAACTTCGTAAGACTATTATTATGCCCGATGCAAGTCATTGAAATTGGATATCCATATATAAAGAGACATCAAAAATTGTATGTTATCTCTCACCTTTAATACAGGTACCCATTAGATTTTTTAGGTCAAATCAACGTAGTAAGACGCGGAATTTAATAAGCTTCATGACGATATCCTTAAATTTATTCTACCTCTTAGGGTTGTCAAACTACACGCACTTAAAGACGAGCCTGTCTTTTTGACAATTTTACCAAGTGGTCCTAAACTTTTGGCCTGCAGTGTATATAACGTAACCATACAGTTAAAATATTAAATTAAACTTATATACCTGGTGATGATGAAACACTTATCAAAAAATTATTACACTTGTTTGTTACACTTGACAAAATTGAATAACATAATTGTACTTCAGCAATACAATAATCAATTAAATTATAAATTCATATTTAATATAACTATCTGTATTCTACATACAATATTAACAGATGGCCTTTTTCTCTGACAAATTAAATTAATTTTTATTTGTTTTTCTTTTTTTTGCAGAGAATGAGATAAATGAAAAGTTTGACATTATTAGATGATACATTAATAAAGGAATTAATTCCAAAAATAGGGCAAAGAATAATTTTTAAAAGTAAATGGAGCGAAAAGTTTAACCAACATAACACACCGCAGCCTGTTGAAACACCAATTAATGAAACAAGCAATGTTACATCGTTACAGGTATTTGGACAATTTATATTCATCCAAAAGTAATGCATCCTTTAAGTTTTAAAATGATTAAAAGGAGCTCTTTTTTCAAAGTGCCTTAAGCTAATGGAACCAAAAATTTAACACAGACTAAGCATCCTATAAAATCCAAGTTTTTTTTAGTCCAGTTGTTTTGGAATACAATATTATATACTCTTAACATTGTAATTATTTGTTTATATATTTGCATTTATAGAAAAAAAGAAATTTAGAGGATGATGTATTCAGTGAAGATAATTCCTCAAACGATGAGGAACAATTACCTGCAAAAAATTGCTCAAAGAAGCAATGCTTATTTAATGAGACAATGTCATTACATAAAATTTTAAAAAAGACTACCAAGGGATCTGCCATCATTAATTACTACAAAAAGAATAATATTTTATCAACTAATAACAGAAATGTTATAGTCGAACTTATAATAGAGGATGCCTTAAAAAGAACAAACAGGTATAATTTTATTTTCCATTAATTTATTACACAAATAAATATTGTATTCAATGAATTCTTACATATAATTTGATGTGGAACCACTTTGGAAAACAGATAAACCTCATTTTTTCAAGAGCAGAGAAAAAAAAACTTTTTTGATCACTTGACCTTTACTTTTACTCCAAAAAGTCAAATGTCCCAAATCTATAGGGCATATTTACTTATTTTAGGACATTACACATTTATCAATTTTAATTTATATATTTTATTCGTAGGCTTACAAACGAAGATTTACTAAACTTGGCTAATAGTATTATTCAAGAATTTCCAAGCGAAAATCTTAATACTTATTTTGTTCCTCCTATAAAAAAAAAATCTTCTAATACGAACAAATCCATATGTGCAAAAGGAAAGCTAGTAAGCAAGTACAGAAATCATTTGTACAGCTTAAAAAAATTAAATGTAAATGGTTCTGAAGACATTGAGACAAGTGAGAAGGATTCAAATGTTACCCCAGGTAATAAATGTGCAAATTAAAATTCTTATCACTCATACCCTTTCTGTGTATCCGGGGCCTGTATACAATGTAATTTGAATTCTTTATTCAGATGAGGAAGAACTGCAGCATAAACAATGGCTACATACAAAAATAAGTCCTTGGGACTTAGTATTAGAAAAGTGGAAGAATTCTTTTGCACTTAGACAGATAGAATTTAAAAATCATACGGAGTGCAATATTTCCAAGATTATTAAAGATTGGCCAGTTTTAAAACAACCAAATGCATTTGAACTGATTGAAGAAGATTTTAATGCGTCAAATTTAACAAATTCTATTTTATCTGAAGAGCTATGGGAAAATTTTTTTATGAAACTTGTTAAATTACGACCTTTACTAAAAAGAGATGACAATGCTTCTTCATTGCAGGAACTTATAAGTTTAGAAGGAATTAATACAGGTGAAAATATTATGAGATACATATTTCAATTTTTTTATAAATAAATTATCTTTCTAACATTTTATGCAGAAAACATTATTTTGAAATTACTATATTTTATAATAGATTCTAAAATAGTAGCTGAGTTATTGCTTTTACCGTGCTTACTACCACCTAAAGGAAGAATAAAATGTAATTCAAAACATTGGAAACCGTCTGTAGTAGAGTGTAAAGATAGCATCATTTTGCATCTAAGGGTAAGTGTGAACACGAACACAGAAATAATGCATGTGTAAGGATATTATTTTAATATTCCGTTCACTGTATAAAATACATGTTCAAATTGTATTATTTTATAGATTTCTGGGGATTTAACATTCAAATTAGAGGAAAGAAGAGAAGTAAGGAAAAAATTAAATTTATCCATGCAACCATTCATCATCATTGTAGGACCAACGTTTATTGATATTCAATCCATATACGTAAGTGTGGATAGTATTTTGTACAAAGTGACTTCAATGATACAAGCGATTGATGTCTGCTTCAAAATATTTCAAGTATTCAATTTAGAGTACCCACCGGAAAGTCAGCATATCTGGCAACTGATACAGATATATTTGTATAAAATTACAACTAAATATGATAAACATATAGCGCAAATAACAGAGATTATAGCAGATTTAAATATGGTCTGAAACAAAGTTTTTATCTTCTTCTATAGTTAAGATAATATATTAATTGTCAAACATGTCAATTTTTTGCCTTTACGAGATTTACGGTTTTCATAAAATTTTAATGTATTAAGTATTCTTTGTTTTTTTTTCAAAATATCTTCTTTCTTCAAAGATTGAAATATTTGAGTATAAGTACTTATGGAAAAATGGTTATATGCCCATATTGTTATACATTGTTCGAAAATTTTGATTTTTTAAAGCTTCATATAAAGAGAGACCATAGTCATGAATTATACAAATCGTCTTACTGTAAAGTTAAACACTGTTATCGATCATTTAGTAGTTACTATGGTTTTAAACAGCATTACGAAAAAGAGCATCTACGGAACAGCGAATTGAACGATGTTGACAATGCTAGGCAGGTTTTAAGCGAAGAACCGGTGTACAATGAAGGTTATGCTTCAGACAACGATTTAGTAGCTCTTAATGATAATATTATATCGGATATGATGAAAATATTTAAAAATGACTCCAATGAAAAATTTAATAATTTCCATGAATTAATATTCTTTTGCGTTTCATTATATATAGCGAAATTTTATAGTTTGCTTAATGTACCAAGAAAGTTAAGTTTTGAGATTATTGATAATTTGAAAATTTTCTTTAGAATATCGTTAGATATAATTATACAATTTTCGAAGACAAATAATATTCATTCCATTCCACAAAATATGGAATTAATTTTACAATTCGCATTAGAAGCGTTTGATACTTTTAAGTCTGAATTTCTAATTTTCAAATATTTCAAGGAAAAAGGTACTCTTATTATGCCAATATCCCATGTCATCAATACTTCTTTGCGTCCTCGTTCAATTAAAGGAAGAACTAATATTTCTCTATGTAATGTTACATTGCAAACTGTGCCAATGAAACCAGTTCTCAAAAATTTTTTACAACTACCAGATGTTTTCCATTCTATCATAAAAGAGTTAGAAAAAGTACCTGAAGACGGTGTATTTTATTTAATATTAGATGGAGATGTTTGGCGCAATGTAAAACTTAATTTTCCTGAACAAATTGTATTTCCTTTAACAATTTATTTCGACGACTTTGAGATCAATAACCCGTTAGGATCCCATAGCAAAATACAAAAATTGGGGGCTATATATTTTACAATTCCTTGTATACCTGATACGCACAAAAGCACTTTAAATAATATATTTCTGTACCAGCTACATAAGGCAGAAGATTACAAAAATTTTAGTAATGAAATCATTTTTCAAAACTTGATTCAGGAGCTATTAGAACTGGAAGAAGATGGTATTACTATAACAATAGATGAGAAAACAATAACAATTTATTTCGTCTTAATAGCTACAATTGGTGATAATTTAGGTTTAAACCAAATTTTAGGATTTAATACAAGCTTTAACTCAAATTTTTGCTGTCGGGTATGTAAAGCTGATAAAAATTTACGCATGAAACAATTAGTAGAGGACCAGTCTTTAATACGAACTAAAATGGAATATAACGATGATGTAGAAAATTGTAGGCACGGCATCTCCCAAGAATGTGTTTTTCACAAGTTACATTATTTTCATATAACTGAAAATGTAACATGTGACATAATGCACGACGTATTTGAAGGCATTTGCAGATATGAAATTGCACAAATATTACATCAATTTATCACAACTGAAAAACTTTTTTCATTGGATGTGTTAAACAATAGAATTCAATTTATGGACTTTGGTAATAGGTTTAATTTGAATAAACCCTTGTCTATATCAGAAACAGCAATATCTAAAAAATGCTTAATAGTTTCAGCATCTGAAATGGCATGTTTTGTACAGTTCTTTGGTATTTTAATTGGTGATTTAGTACCTGAAACTAATAATTTTTGGAAGTTATGGGTGTTACTACAAGAAATCATATGCATTCTCATGTCTTCTACCTTCAGTAAAGGAACCTTAATCTATTTAAGACATATCATTTTTGAGCATCACGAATTATACTTACAATTATTTCCTGACCATCATCTTAGGCCGAAACATCACTTTTTATTGCATTATCCATTAATAATGAAAAAATATGGCCCAATTAAATCTTTATCTTGTTTACGATTTGAAGGAAAACATAAGCAATTCAAAAATGTTTCGTCTGTTGTTACCTCTCGTGTGAATGCATCATATACACTGGCACTGAAACATCAGCTATACTTGAATTATCGTTTTTTTAAAAAAGAAGGTTTTCCTAAGAAACTTATCATAGGACCTCAATTACATAATAATTTAGAACAACTTGAACATTTTCTAATATTAAAAAGTAAATTGTCCTTTCATGCAACTGAAAATTATTCTATAGTCAAGTGGGTAAGTTCTTATGGAACAATATATAAACCACAAATGGCTGTAACTATTGATACTAATATTTTTCCCACGTTTGGAGAGATAAAATATATTATTATTAATGATAATTCTAATATTTCCTTTTTTATTCGAATGATGGAAACAATTGGGTTCATTGAACATATCCACGCGTATGAAGTTAAGAAATCAAATAATTGGAATTTAGTCACTATTGAACAGCTAGATCAGTATTGCACGTTTAACATTCATGTTTTATCTAATGGAATTAGATGCGTCCCGTGCGCCTGATTTTAACTATTTTATATAATTGTAGATTTTATGGAAACCGTACAAATGTTGTAAAAGTAAAAAGCAATATACACATAAGTATTATTTAAATAGATGTAAAAGATAAAAGTATTAATGTACTATAAAACTATCATTAAGATTGTAATGTTTTATATTAGTTTTTGTCGAATATGTCAGAGTGTTTTCAAATATATTACATATTTTTGTTTCTTTCAATTTATATGTTTCATCATTCCTATGTTTATTAAAAATGTATTTCCGATGTACACTAATTTAAATTAAATTAAATTTAACCATATTTAAATTAATTTTATTTATTCCAAGTAAGCATTTACTAATTCTAAATAAATACATATTTTTACTAAGTAAAAATTTCATTGAGACCATTCGATATAAAATTTATTTTATTCAAAAAATGTATTTTCTAATAAGTGAACTTTAAAGGGCTTATTCGTTGAAGGCTAATAAAAATTCTTGCAGGTATACATTTACTTCTTATTGTTGTGTGTATGTATATACTGTAATTAAACAAATGCTAATTATTGATGAATTCTGAGACAACAAAACTAGTTATTGTCAATTAAACTACGAAAGACGCTCGCGTTAGATTACACTATAAGTTTTATTTTTGATGTGGATATTAATTGCTATAAATGTTTTACTTGCTTGAATGAAACAAATCGAATGTTTGATTTAAATCGAAGTTCATAACTGAGGCAAGAAAATATTATTTTATATTGAGCGAATATTCATTAAAATTAAATATATATTTATGGGTTTGTCATTGTCATCTCATTAGCTAAATTAAACAACTACTATGTGAATATATGTTATACCACATACTTATGATACATTGGATAAAACATCAAATTGCATAGTAAGCATCTTTTTGTTCATCTTTTTTTTATTAATTTTCATATAATCTTTATCACCGTATTCCCCAAATGACTGTTTTTGGCGCCCAATATAATTTGCAAACAGTAGCGACTTCATCATAGCGGTGATATTTTAAATTGCCAATTAGTAAATAATACACTTTAATGAAGATAAGATTTACTTAATGCAAACATATATTCTTTAACTTTTTCTCGCTAGTGGTCATCTAGACGCAACTTTCTATATATACAATTTTCAAATGTCTAAAATTTGTATTATATATAAGAATTGTAGACTACAGGTGGTAAGTGCATATTCTCTTCATATTAATAAATTTCTTTCAGCAGTGAAACGATGATAAGGCAAAGAAACAATTACAAAGGTATTTATAAACAAATAAATTATATAAGTTAATATTCACTAATCATAAGTGTATCATCTATTTCAGACATATATATCAATCATCTTCGAATATGAGTCACTATATTTCACTACAAGGGAATGTAAGATTTATTTGACAAAAACAAAAAATTACGGATAATATAAGTTACGCAGTTAATGTGAAATGGATAAAATTTGAGATTAAGACCAAAATAAATAATAGATAGTAATAATGTAAAAAAATTATTTTATTAATTATGGAAAATATGTTCTTAATTTAAATACTTATTTAATTCATTGAAAACAATTTGTGGTTTGACATAAATAAATATTTGTTTAATAAAAAAATATTATAGTTCAAATTAAGATACGATCGCTTGCTTTTAAAGTATATTTTCTCAATAATAAGCGATATTCATTAATCATTAACGAATACCAGCAACTTCGGAGGAAATACTGCCTTCCAGCAAGAAAATATCACATGACTGGAACGAATATAGGTTTTCTTCGAGTCAATATTTCTTTTGAGGTAGACGATATTTATTAACCGTTAACGAATATCAGTAACTTCGGAGGAAATATTTACTGGAAGGAATCGTTCGTTTGTTCCAAGCAAAGGATATTTTCTTGCTGGAAGGCAATATTTCCTTTGAGGTAGACGATATATCCATTAACCGGTAACGAATATCAGCAACTTCGGAGGAAACATTTACTCGAAGGAATGGTACATTGGTTCCAAGCAAAGGATATTTTCTTGATGGAAGGCAATATTTCCTTTGAGGTAGACGATATCCATTAACCGGTAACGAATATCAGTAACTTCGGAGGAAATATTTACTCGAAGGAATGGTACATTGGTTCCAAGCAAAGGATATTTTCTTGATGGAAGGCAATATTTCCTTTGAGGTAGACGATATCCATTAACCGGTAACGAATATCAGTAATTTCGGAGGAAATATTTACTCGAAGGAATGGTACATTGGTTCCAAGCAAAGGATATTTTCTTGATGGAAGGCAATATTTCCTTTGAGGTAGACGATATCCATTAACCGGTAACGAATATCAGTAACTTCGGAGGAAATATTTACTCGAAGGAATGGTACATTGGTTCCAAGCAAAGGATATTTTCTTGATGGAAGGCAATATTTCCTTTGAGGTAGACGATATCCATTAACCGGTAACGAATATCAGTAACTTCGGAGGAAATATTTACTCGAAGGAATGGTACATTGGTTCCAAGCAAAGGATATTTTCTTGCTGGAAGGCAATAATTCCTTCGAGGTAGCCGATATCCATTAACCGTTAACGAATATTAGCAACTTCGGAGGAAACATTTACTCGAAGGAATGGTACATTGGTTCCAAGCAAAGGATATTTTCTTGCTGGAAGGCAATAATTCCTTCGAGGTAGCCGATATCCATTAACCGTTAACGAATATTAGCAACTTCGGATGAAATAATTGTTTCAATCAAACTTGTATTTCATTCAGTCAATGTACATTTCCTTGGTATGCAATTATATTTTCTTCCATATATTATTTTTTCATTTAATTTAATTTAATATATTCTTCGATTTAATGAATCTTACTATTTTCAAAGTAATATTTCAAATAAATTATTTACTAATTTCAAGCGTATCTACTAAATTCAAGTATTTCTATTTACTCGTGAGAAATCAAAAAAATATTTACTTAATATTAGGCTGTATTAACTTGAATCAAATAATTTTTTTTCTCAGTGTACATCACATGATCTTTAACAACGCTTAATTCATTTCGTAGTTGGCGCTTTTTATTGGTTATGCTCCTTCCGTCGTTCCATCTACTGTTTTTGAAATGTGTCGGTAATTGTGATCTTATATCGGTACCTCTCTCTTATAGTGTGTTCGGCTATTCGCACTTCTGGAACAAATGGTATGTTTAATGGTAGGAGATGAATCATTGTTATTTAGATAGTACATATTAGTTTCAAATAAATTACCTTTTTTATATCATACTTACACACGTTTGTATTGAGATATCGATGTTCTTGTCTCCTGATGCTGTTTATCCATTTTCAAAACTGTTAGAGATTTACTGTAATGAAATAAATTTGTACTTACCAGCAATATCCAGTATTATGCATTACTGCTTATAAAAATTTCCATTGCACTTATACAGGGTGAGGCACTTAAGCCGCCCCAGAATACGAATGCCGAAAGAGGTGTATCTCTTTAACTATAACAGATATTCAATTTTTCCATAGGATATTTTCGAAGCCTCTTGTTATTTGCTTTCAGAAAGGTTCTATGCAAAAATTGAATATCTTCTATAGGTGAAGAGATACGCGCCTTTCTGCATCCATATTCTGGGGCGGCTTAAGTGCCTCACCCTGTATAGAGAATTGAAGTTGAAAGGCAACTAGCGAGAAAGTAAATAACGATTAAAAAAATATATATATCGTTACTCCAAATGAGCATTTATTTGACGCTAATAAATGGATTTCTATAATTACAGAACTTATTAGAAATAAATATTTACTTCACATAAAATAATTTTTTGTAATCAAGAAAACCTTTATTCAAATTAGACTATCAGTAAAACAGTTTTGTTGTAAATGTATACCTCTCCTATATGAAACAAGAAATATTTTAAGAAGAATAATATGACTTAGCAGTTTTGTACCACGGTCTATTCAATATTATATTTTGCTAATAATCACAGCTTACAAATCTTATTAAATTAAACGAATAATATGATACAAATTGTTATATTTCAAGTTATTAATTTTATATGTTTCTATATGATTTATTTATGAAGAAAGTAATGATATGTATAAATATTTTATATTAATTTCAATACATAGATTTCTAAAAGGTTACATACATGGGACACATGTAGTACCATTTGACAAAATATGAAAATTGTAAGTAGAATAGTGTAATAATTTTTTCAATGAAATTAAATCCCAGTTTTTTGTTTCTTTAACCTGATATGCGTGAATATGTTGAATTAGTGAAACTGTTTTCATTCGTAATACAATAAAATAAATGTTATTATTTTCGCAAGAAAAAACATATTTAATTTTTGCAAATTCCAACAATATATCATCACTAGATACTACTATAGCCTTTTCTGGTTTGTAAACTGTCCCGTACAAGTTTATCCATTTTACAAGATTCAAATTATGATCGTTAAAATTCGTAGTTATTATATTATTAAATTGAGAATAGTGCTCAATATTTGTCATATTACAGTTCACTTTTGGACCTAATTCATATTTGTCAGAGAAACTTTGATTGGACAAAAATCTGTAATTTAAATAGAGTTGATGCTTCAATGCAAGTGTATGCGGTGTATTGATGCGACAAGTAACTACAGATGCAATATTTTTCAACTGTTTGTGTTTTCCTTCGAATCGGAAAGAAGATAAATATTTTACTGGACCAAATTTACTAATTATTAAAGGGTAATTTAATAAAAAATGGTGTTTCGGTTTCAGGGGACTATCAGAAAAGAGCTTTAAATATAATTGATGATGTTCGCAAATTATACTTTGTAAGTAATGTAATGTTTCCTTGTTAAAAGAAGGTGACATTACTATGCATATTACTTCTCTTAATAGTATCCATAATGCCCAATATTTATTATCTGCAGGGACTAAATCCCCAATAATTAATCCAAAGTAATTTACAAAACATGCCATTTCTGAGGCTGACATAATTATATTTTGACTTTGCACTGCTGTTGCTGTTATACTAACAGGTTTATTTAACTCAAACTTATTCCCATAATCGAAAAATTTAATTCTGTTATTTAAAGTCTCTAAGGAAAACAGTTTCGCCTTATTTATAAGCTCATTTAGAATTTTGCCCATTTCATATCGACAAATACCTTCGTACAAATCATGCATAACATCAAGCGTACAATTTTCGGTAACATGAAAATATTTTAATTTATGAAAGATACACTCCTCTGTAACTCCATTAGTTAATTGCTGCACGTCGTATTTATATTCGCTTTTCGTTCGTATTAAGGCATTATCAAAATTTGTTTGCTTAAATCTTGTTTTTTTGTCAACTTTACATACACGGCAGCAGTAGGTAGCATTGAAACTAGTATTGAAGCCTAGTATTTGATTTAAACCGAGATTATCGCCAACAACACCTATCAAAACAAAATAAACTTTGTTCGTCTCCCCATTTATATTTGTTAATGCCGTTTGTTTCTAAATCAAGTAATTCGTCTATTAGTTTTTGAAATATAATTTTATTCCCAAACTTTTTGTAATCCTCTGTTTTGTGAAGTTGCGTTAAAAGAATATTATTCAATGTACTTTTAAACCGTTTAGGTATAGAAGCAATAGTGTAGTACACAGCACCAATTTTGCTAATATTTTTGTGAGACCCTAATGGGTTGTTAACTTCAAAATCGTCGAAATACAAAATTAAAAGGAATACTATTCGATTAATAAAATCTTTTTTAACATTTTTCCAAATTTCCCCGTCTACAACTGAATTAAATTCTCCATCTACACAATTATTTTTTAACTCCTTCAAAATGAAATGAAACACGTTAGGCAATTGCAGAAACTTCGTTAAGACATCCTTCAACTGCACTATTTCAATTGCAATATCAGATACAACCATAGTATTTTTACCCTTTATAGCACGACAACGCAATTCAGTATCAATGACTTGCTTTTTTGAAGGAATAAAAGATCCTGCTTTAATAAAATATTTAAAGATAAGATGTTCAGAATTAAAAACATTAAAGGCATCTGTTACATGTTGGGTTATTATTTCAGTGTTTGATTCAATACTAATATGTCCATTAGTTGCTACATGTTCCAAAATCTCTAGCAAAGACAATATAAAAAATGTTTTAGTGCATTGTAATATCTGGACGCTTGCATTTCGCGGAAAGTTAAAATTACTATATAATTTTGCAATATAAAATGAAACGCATGACATTATAACGTCACTAAAATGTGTATAATTTGAATTACTTATAAGATTCATCATATCTGAAACAATATCTTCCTTAGAGCTAGAAACTAAGCTGTTAAAAACTGACTCGTTGTTAGTACATAAGTCTTCATTGTTAAGCTCTCAATTTTCGTGTTGAAAATCATTTCGGGTTTTAATACTTCTATGAGTTCTATTATAATGTTGTTTATATCCGTAAACATTCGAAAAAGAACGATAACAATTTTCAAACGGACAGCAACAAGAATTATTTATTTTATGTTGATGATCTGTTTTAAGGTGTATATGAAAGTTATCATTTACAATCTTCATTTTGCAGTAGGAACAAGGAATTGTACTTTCTAAACTCATTGTTCTTTTAATAATTATAATATCATTACTTTCTTTATAAATGAAATTCAAAACTTAAATTAAATGTATAGTATGAGATAAAATAGTTAGGTATCGAACGTATTTACTTTATATTATCTCATACTATGAAACCTAAAATGTTACAACGAAAGTTTTACAATGAACAGCCGAAGGAAAAATATTAAACCCTTGAAAGGACCCCGCACTAATCATATGGAAAATCGGTCCCGGTCAAATAAATTGGTTTTTACATATGTTGTAGCTTATTACCTACTGAACAAAAGATGTAAAGGGTACAAAGCTCAATAATGGATAGTCATCGAGTTATAACCAATCAAACATGTAAAATTCGGGCTGCCGAATAATCAAATCTCGGAAGGTATTGATTTTTTTGAAAAATGTTTTAAACAAAAATAGTAGGGTTTTACAAAATTTGTTAATTAGTGATATTATTTAAGAATTTTGAAGAAACTTGAAAAGCTCCGTGAACAAAAATTTTTGTCTTACAGCAGAGATAAGGACCCTACGGTTCGTCACTTCCGTAGTATTTTTTGACTCCAAACCCTCTCTGCTGTGTGTTTATATGTGTGGTAATATAATAAAGGATATTATTGTTTATTACTCATTATTTGGATCCTGCTGTGGTGGTCTCTGAGCAGCATCTAATATTGTGTTCAATAATGATGAAGAGGGATAGCGAATATTGGGCTGGTGTCGTGCATATCCTAAGTACCACAACACGCTAGCTACATGTGCACATGTACCCACAGTCCGTGCGCCTGACTTACAGGTACAGTAATAACCCAAAATCGCATCCCTCTCATTATCTATATTATCTGCATCTCTTATGTCGTAAGCTATAAATATTTGATGTTTTGTAGCATTACGGAATCGTGAAAACACTCGCACCCTTATGAAACCTTGTTCATCAAACAACGAATCCAATTGAAATTCTTCTTGTGCATCACGCTGCATCTTATCTTGAATATAAGATCTTGCTAGACGAACCTGAAATGTGCCAATAGTCAAATCTCGTAAATATTCTAACGTTAGGCGTGGAAAGTCACGTAATTGCCCTTCATGTAAATGTATCCATTGTGCATTTCTATAACACATTCTTTCTACTTCAACTCGCGCTTGAATAATATTAACCTCTCTAGATTTATCAAGAAGTTCTCTCGCTAATTCTGCATTAGCTTCTGTCATTAAAATTAAAGGATTATATCTATTAATTATAGCACCTGCAATGTTATAAAAGTCGCCTAAGTGATGAAGTTGAGGCATTATAATTATATGATCAAAGAACTTGAACAGAGATTTGATATGTCCATTTCTAGCTTCAATTATCCACCTTGTTTTTGTCACCAATCGAGACTCATTAGCTTCTTGAGTGCATAATTGTTTCTGTTGAGGTTCAAGAAAAGCTGGCATTTTATGCTCAATGCCTAATTCGCGAAGTAATAGCTGAGCATCTCGATATCCACGATCCAATATAAAAATGTCACCATCATGAAACCATCCTCTCATATTGTCCGCATCACGTTGAAATTCATTATTTAATATTCGAGCATCATTGTTACGTGAATCGGAAAAGTAAGGACCCTGTATAGCCAGTATATACCCATCTGGAGCAACTATAAGAGAAGGTTTTATCAGATGTCGACCTTTTTGCATTGAGTATGTTTGTCGCAAAACACGAAAGTTGCTACTTTTATGAGTATAAGAATAAGTACCGTCAATATAAGCAATTACTTTCGGAATAGTTGGCTCAGAATTATATAATTCGTTTGCAAAAGGTGTTACATGTCTCATTATATACTCTTCTCGAGTTATAGCTTGAAAGCCAATATTATCAGGGACGAATCTGTTTACTAAAGACTGCCGATCTTTGGAAATCGCTAAACTCACTGCTTGTCTAGACGAATACTGAAACAGTACTTTCAGAAATTCATCAGACAGTCCTTGTCGCAGCTTGCATAGAAAAATTAAAAGATCTTTTTTAGTAACGTTTCTGATACCTTGTTCTTCGAATATAGGATCGCAATATGTATACAATTCTTGAAACTGTTGTTTTGTAATGGGTGCTATACATTTAAATTCATCCTCTGTAAAACTATTTTCGTTTTCATAGCGATTATTATTACTTGCTATATTACGAAGAGCTTCTAAGAAAACTTGCAGTTGCTGACCTTTTATTACATATGGTCTATAAATAAATCGCAAACCTGGCAGCAGTGACTGTAAAATAAATCCGCGATCATCTAAGTGTTTGTCACAACAATAAACGTGTTCAGGAATATAAATATTTTTCAAAACATAGACATTTACCCTGGATTCTAACGACAATCGTCTAATATTTACAATAGCATTGCAAAATAAACAAGAATTATTTCGGGTTTGAGTAATGACGTTGAGTCGTAGGCACGTCGGATCAAGTTCTATCTGTTCTATTTCATGTATAATAGATATATTGCAATTAAAACATAATCGGCTTTCATTGTCTATGTCAATGGGCTCCTTACCCAGTCCAGTTCGTCTAAACACAGCGATTTGTTTTTTAATTGCATCATTATCGCCATTAATTCGTACCATTTGTCGAGCTTGAAAAGCACGATCGCAAACACAGCAATGTATTCGATGTCTGTAAGCCATGATAATATTTTATTATCGAATTGCGTAGAAATATCAGATATCCGATATCAATAATATCAATATCGAACGTAGTAACGTCAGAAAGTAATAGCATACGACAGCAATAACGCTAGAATAGATACGCTTAGTAATGACAAAGTCTGCGCTAGCAATATAAACCAATATGATTTCTTACAGATTGCAGATAGAACACTAAATCGCCCGCGGTGTAGCAGTGGGGATAAGTCGCCTGGCGGCTCTAACTGTAGGAATAGAACGCTCTACACATAACTTTACGCTCATAACCAGAGATGGTAAATCGTGTATATTGATTCTCAAGAAGTTTTAGTAGGAAAAAGGTTCATCAAAAATATTTTGAAAACGTCTCGAATTTAGCTACACGAATATAATAAAAAATAACCGTTTTTGTGGAAGATTTCGGTTCACGGAGTTCTTCAAGGTTCTTCAAAATTCTTAAATAATATCACTAATTAACAATTTTGTAAAACCCTACTATTTTTGTTTAAAACATTTTTCAAAAAAATCAATACCTTCCGAGATTTGATTATTCGGCAGCCCGAATTTTACATGTTTGATTGGTTATAACTCGATAACTATCCATTATTGAGCTTTGTACCCTTTACATCTTTTGTTCAGTAGGTAATAAGCTACAACATATGTAAAAACCAATTTATTTGACCGGGACCGATTTTCCATATGATTAGTGCGGGGTCCTTTACTGATTTCACATGCATAGTATTACGGTGAATTATAAGAATGTTGAGACAAGTTAAACCTTTCTTCTTCTTCACAGTTTTTATTCTATTCTAACTTGAAGTACAATACTTTCATTAAAGAATTGTTTTTCATATTCATCCAGTATCACAATGGTATATACTTTCCCCACAACTGCTACTTATTTCGATAATACGAGTTATATACTATTTACCAAAAACATAACGCATAGTAATGAGTTTACCAATTTTCGTAGCAAAACCATAAACAGATTAGGAAACAAAATGAAATGTCGTATCTTAAACTAATCACAAAATCAAATTAAAAAAGAAAAACGTTTATATTACGTGACAATTTTTTCCTCAGCTATTATTTCTACTGTCGCTTTTTCAAATAAAAAAAAAGTGATAATAAAAAGGGGTATAGGGAAAGTTAGGATAAAAGGAAAGGAAGTGGAAGAGGAAAAGGAATGGAAAGGAAGAGGAAAAGGAATGGGAAGGGAGAGGAAAAGGAATGTGAAGGGAGAGGAAAAGGAAAGGGAAGGGAAAGGAAAAGGAATGGGAAGGGAGAGGAAAGGGATGGGAAGGGAGAGGAAAGGAATGCGAAGGGAGAGGAAAGGAATGGGAATGGAGAGGAAAGGAATGGGAAAGGATGAGGAAAAGGAATATTAATGCAGAGGAAAATAAATTGAAATTAGAGAGATGACGTTATAGGAGATACAAGAAATTCTACGAACTTTTAAGTATCACAAATTTCTAAAACAAAAATTATACTGCCTCCTGACACTTCCAATGCTACTTATGGCTTTGAGACGAATTAAAATATAACTTTATAATAAAAACTTAAAATTTGAAGACCAATAAAATTATTATCAATCTATACACAGCCTTTTGCTTAAGAAAAATCAACGTTTTATATGTGCTAAGCTACTGATTTAAATCAGTAATCAACTCTTGAATTTGAGAAATATATTTGTCATATGGTGTAGAAATTTTGTATAGATATAACTGAATGAGCAGCCAAATGTGCTCGCTCTCAGGCGGATATTTCAGATTTAATACTTGGAATATTTTAAAGCACACGTTGAATGCTTCGAGCAAAGAAGAACATTGATATAAAATGTCATCTAAACTTACAAAGATAGTTAAGATTTCTCCCAAAGAAGGTCCAACAACTATTAAGAATGGCTGTACTGATAACTGTAGGCCTCTCATGAAGTTTCTTCCACTTTCTTCTTGTTTTAACGTAATATCTCCAGGATTCTGCAAATGAATAATTAAGTGAAATACGTATAAGTCATTTTCATCATTGATCGTACCAAATAGTAACAATTCTTCATACTTGTAAAAAGTTTCTATTTATTCAACAAATTTTATATTTAATTATAATTGAACATTATAATAATTAAATATAAAAATAATACTCGTCATTAATATTAATTATCAGGGATATTTTATTGGTAAAAAGATTTTAATCAGGATAAAACAGCCTAATGTTTATAAATTAGTAAATTTTGTAACTTACAATTATATGTAGTATAATGCTATCTTTGCATTCGACGATGGATGGTTTCCAGTGTTTTGCTATACCTCTTATACGTCCTTTGGGTGGCAGTAATATTGCGAGGAGGAGAAACTGGCATACTACTTTCGAATCTAAATAGGAAAATTATTTCTTATCATCACACAATACATATTTGAAATAATTTTAGTTAATTTATTTTATTTATATATATAAACTATGTAAATTGATGTAATTGAAAAATTGCATTTGACAGAAAAAAAAATTTGTTCACCTTCATTTATATCTTTTAAATTTAGCATATCATATAGAGCAGCAGCATTGGTGTCCTTACTCTTAAATGGCCGAAGACGCAGACCATCATTAAAAAATTTTTCCCATATATCTTTCGTTACTTCAATATCAGTTACAGACATTGACTTGAATCTTCTTCAATTAAATGTACACTTCTTGATTGTTTCAGTATTGGCCATTCTTTAATTATACCTGCTATATTATTATCAGTAAGATTGTCCAGCTCTTTACGTCTCAATGAAAATGATTCCTTCCATTTTATTTGCACTTCATTCCAAGGATCAATATTTTGGCTTAGCCACTCTTTGTATTTTATTACTTCGTCTGGAACTTTTTGCAAAATTATATAAAACAATCATAAAAAATTTATCATATAAAACCTTAGTCAATTTCAATATTAGTTAACATTTAATTTTAAGTATATTGCCATACTATATAATTTTATTTGAACATATATTTTAGAAAATAAACAAATCGTTTCTTACCTATCTGACTACTGTTTATTGCATCAGAATCTGAATTATTAATATCATTGTTTTCTTTGTCATCTATATTCAATTTGTTTAAATTATATAGGGCGTTCCTATATTTACTGACCAATTTCCCTCTACTAATAATTGATTTGTTGTTACTGGAACGACGTTTAGTAATGGCAGGTACATAATATGTATGAATATTCTCTGTAGGATAAATGTCAATAATGTTTTTGCCATCAAGAGAAAATCCTCCTTGCTCAACCTAAAACAAATTGAAATATATATTATAACGCGCGGAAAGGAATTCCGGGTTAAAATAAGTACTAAACACACGGCCAAAATCCAAGGGCACAATCTTTATTTATCACTATCAAAAATCTCGGGGGGAGAGGCCTCCCGCGATGTCCTGGCACACTTATTATACGCGCACAATGATTTCATTAACACTACTCAAGGGAAAACTAGGGAAAAGCAAAAGGGGGAAGGGAATGGGGCAAGGAAAATTCTCCGGCGGCCCCGACGATGACGTCCGGCGATCCCACGACGTCCGCCCCGGAAAACTCCACAAAACTTTGTAATAATGATGGCTGGGGCCTGCGATATTGAAATTCGGCGTATTTCAATATTCCCAGCGACGACCCAGCTCTCTATTAAATCCACGTACTGATGCTCCAAGAGTAGAACAAGGTGTAGTCCGAATTGACATTTATTCCGTTGTTCTATCAATTATTCCCCTCATTCCGGGGTGTCAATTCGGCATAGTTGCGATCGGGACCCAGGGACCAATCATTGATTAGGTATGGATCCGCGATCCATAATCCTCGCCGTACCGGCTAATTACTCCTATGCTTCATAGGCTATCTGGCTGGCTAGCTCCTGCGTGAGAATCCTGCGTGATCGTCCTTAGCAGCAGACGACACCATGGCTTCGTGGTTAGGCAACGGGGCGATGCGGTGCGGGGTCGGCGACGATGGGTCGGTCGTGGCGCGGGCAGGGGAGAACGCAGCTAGGCGCGCGAGGCGTCAGCGCGGTAAGGAGAGGGGACGGGACTCGCGGCTAGGCGCTCGCGGCGCGAAGCGCGGTAAGGGGGAGGATAGAGCGACGCGTAAACATACGCGGACGGAACAATGGGTGCGAGGGAGATAGACTTATGTGGATCGGGTATGGGCTAGAAAAGGATAAAGGGACAACAGTTTTCAAGTTCTTGTTGGAACAGGGAAATCGGTCTTATAAGCTACTAATAAAATTTATCATTGGGAATATAATATGTAATTCTAAATAAACTACAACCTAGAAACATTCGCTCAATCCTCAATCATACCATTTCCTAAAAACATTCACTCTCCTTCCGTGGATGGCAATTACAATATCCCTTAGGCGGGTAACTACACGCAGAAAAAAAAATGGTTGATTTTACCGTTTTTTGTGGGTTGCTTTAAAATTAGTTAATTCAACTGTTAAATAGTACAATCAACTAAATTGATTATCATAATACAGTAAATTCAACTACATATCATGTTAATCCAAACAAATAAGTATATACTTGTTTATTACATGCATCGCGATAATATATTTTGTTTACACAACAAAGAATTAGTAAATTGAATTAAATTATTGGTTGAAAATGAACAAAATGAGTAATTGAAATTAAACATTAAATCAACTACAAATTTCGTTTATTCAACTAGTAAGTTCTTTTAAATTAACAAAATATTACATCATTTCCCTAAGTTATAACTCTTTCAATTAATGGCACATTTGCTTGAATTGAATTGATATTGGTATGTCAAATCAAAAAAATGCGTAATTAAATTTAAGTAAAGTTAGGTCGAATGAAACAAATGTCATTTGGAAAGTGAACCTTACTTTCTTATATGTTATCTAAAATCAATTGAAAAATTTGTTGCAAGAAATCATAAAATAATTAAAAAAAATGAAGTTAGAGTCAAAGTTAGACAACTAATAGTTTATGTGAAACCTACTTATGTTTAATTTAACTGCAGTAAATTAAACATATATTTAGTTAATGTGACTAAATATACTATTAATTGTTTTTAAGAATAGTTGTTATTTCTTTTAAGCAATTTGAATAAGTTCTTTTAAATCAAAATTTGTTTGAAGAAACACTATTGGTAATGTTAAACTAACAAGCTATTATTTTACATCAATAAATTGATTTAATTGTTTTAAACTATAATTGTGTTACTTTAAACTAATAAATAATTATATCTATTACATATATAAATCAAACACCTTGTTGATTTTACTAAGAAATTATTTACCTTAAACAAAAGTAAGTTTTGTCTATACTCGAATAAAAATGTGTAAATATAAATAAATATAGGGGTGATTTCTTTTAATAAATCAACGTCAATTCTCAAAACATAAAGATCTAATAAAAAAATCTTTTTACTAAAAATACTAAGATTAGAAATATTGACTCCTATAGCATCTCAGTCAATGCAAAAATTCAAACGCCCGCGCTTCACCAGTTTCATAAAATAACAAATGAACGCTAGTAGCGTAACGTGACGCCTGTCGCCCAACGACAGTTATGCAGATGTGGTAGTGCAAACCGTTCTTGGCCGTGCAGCGTTCCATACAGTGTGTTGTATAGACCCCGTAAACTCGTGAATTCTATTACTTTACGTGTACTATCTCAGTAACCTTCGGATTAATTGTCGATAGTGTGCAGCATGGAAAATAATTATTGCTCTACAATTTTGCAGAACTGGAATTTATCCGAACTAAACACCCGATTTACAGGTAAGCTTAATGAAATCAAAATATAAATTTCGTAAGATTAACCGTACTTTTTAGCATGTTTTTTCGTCCAGTATTTAACTTTTCATGTTAATAATATAATAAATTTTTAAATATTTAGTTAATCCATGTATTAGCATCCCTCTTCACTGTGTATCATTTTTTCTAGTTTTTTTATGTAACTTCTCGTCATTCTAAGTATTCTTTCATGTCACTTGGACTTTGTTTACATAACAGCAGCTTTACTGTATCGTCACAGTTGAACACGGTGATTTTGTTTGCTCTTTTCTGCCTTTCAATTTTTCATACAGATATATATGTCTATATATATATATATATATATATATATATATAAGAGGTATCACAGACAAAGCCAGTATCAATGTTTTGAAAATCTCTCTCTCTCTTTCCTCTATCTTCTATTCTCTATTCTTGTAGTGTGTGCGCGTATTTTGAATAATAATTTTAAATCAAACAATATTTACAGAAAATTGTATAGACCAAGATGCATTGCAAAAATTAACCCCTCAAATTATAAAAGAGTTGATACCAGAAATTGGCTTAAGAACTAAATTTTTAATGAAATGGCAGCAAATGTTTCCAATTGAGTCTTCCAATAAAGAAAATGTTATATTGGTAATATCTTCATTAAATTTTATAGGTTTATATTTGAAAAGTTTATTTATGAGGGTAAAACATTCATTTTTCTATGCAACTATAAGGAATAGCAATCTTTTAGCTTAATACCTTTTTCAATCTAAATTTAGAATAGAGTTTCGTAAAAGTGTAATCCTAAAAATTGCTGTTTTCTTATAAGGCTGTGGAATTATTTTAAACAAATATTTTATTAATTTTATTGAAACAATTCAAGATTGAGACTTATTTTGTATTAAATAATTGTTTTTCAACTGTACTTATGTACATTATTATTTATAGGATACAAATAAGGATACAAATTTAGATGATACCTTATCTGAAATTTCCGATAAATCTGAAGAAAATCGTTCACTTAGGTCAAACAGACCTGTTTTGGAAAGGCAAAATTGTTTCGTGGGTGAAGATATGTACAAAAGATTAACCCGACCTAATATCAAAGAATTATTAAAAAAAACAAGCGAAGGACGTATAATTCTTTCATATTATAAAACCAATAAAATTTTAGACAGAAAAACACGAAATATATTAGTTGAGACAGTGATATCTACCATCATTAATGATTTGCAAGGGTAAACAAATATTTTAAATATGTATTTAAAATTTTTCTTGTATGTTTTATTTCAAATGATTTTTTTTAGGCGTTTGAAAAATTCTGATTTCCAGCAATTAGCTCGAGAAATAATTACACTCTTTCCAACAGAAAATCCAGATACATATTATATTGCTCCTATTCCAAAGAAATTATCTAAAACTAAGAAATCAGTTACAGCACGTGGCAAGCTCGTAGACAAATACAGAAATAAACTAAGAAAATACAAAGTTCTTAGTGGTGAAACTGAAGAATCTGGGACATTTAACGATGCAAGCATCAACGAAGAAGAGTTGGAATGTAAGATTATAAATTATATTTCTTATTTGTATAAACCTTACCAATTATCATACATTTAATTATTATTATCATTGTATTTTTAGGCGATAATGTAAATAGAGAGGTCGAGGAGAGTATATTTTGGTTAAAGAAAAATCAAGCTCCATGGGAGCTAGTTTTAAAACATTGGAATACAACGAAAAGTTTTCGTCAAAAAAAAATTAGAAATTCTGAAAATGCTAAGATTAACGATATCATTGAAGAATGGAATATACTTCGTCATCCCAACGGCTATCAGCTCGTGTCAGAAGATTTCAACTTTTTAAAATTATCTGTTAATGAAATCGATGCTGCATGCTGGAATACATTTTTCAAAAAGATTGAAAAATTATGTGCCATAGATGCAAGGGATAAAGCAGTTGGTAACTTGAAAGATTTACTAGAATCAAACTTATCAGAAGGTACGAAAAGCAGTTAATTTCTTATAAAAATAGATGTACACATATTTGTATATACTCGATTTGCTCCAACATTTCTGTATTAATTCATAAATTTAATGTTTTAATTCTGTAGTATATCAACTATATAATTTACATATATCTATTGATTTTTAGATTGCAGAATAGCGATTGAGTTATTAACCCTACCACACTTAGTTCCTCCAAAAGGACGTATTCGAATAAAGAAAGGACAGTGGAAGCCTTCTATTCAAGAGTGTAAAGACAGCATTATTTTACATGCTAAGGTATGAGCTTCTTTTAATTGAAAAATCGAAATATTATCTACACGTTGCATTCAGAATATACATATTCAGTTATTTGTAGGTAATTAAGGTGTAATTCTAATTTCAGAACTTAGGTAACATTAATCACTTGCAAGAAATGAGGATAAATGCACTCTATGAGATTGGATTATCAGTTCAACCATATATAATAGTAGTAGGTGCTACTTTGGACACATTGAAATCGTTTTACGTATGCATTGACGCCATATTATATAAAGTCCCAAGTATGATAATAGCACTTGATGTATGTTTTAAAACATTTTTTGCTTTCGATGCTTCTTATCCTGTTGCAAGCGAACACATATGGTTAATAATTCAACGTTGTTTATATAAATGCAATACAGTGAATGATAACAAATTACCATATATTGCAAGTATTCTACATCATTTTCTGTAAAGCTTAAGATATGTATACTTGTCCTTCATGCGAACAATGTTTTTCATCTATAAAATTGCACATAGCACATTTGAAAGTATGTCATACATTGCAAAAATATGCCGAATTTCGATGCAGACAAAAATCATGCTTTCGTTCTTTTTCGAATATTTATTCATATAAACAGCACTTAATAAGGAAACATAATGAAAGTGATAAGATTGTTGTATATAAGAAGAACACAGTTTTAAGTGAAGATACATTATTTATGACGAATAAAAATGTTCAAACTAATATGATTGATAACTTGTCAAATCAAAGTTTACAGAAATTAACTGATTGTACTCCACTGACTTTTATTGCAAACTTGGAAGTTAGTGTGTCTAATTTTATATCAAAACTTTGCAATTATAATTCTCTAAACCGAAAAATGGTTATTGAAATTGTTAAAGAGGTTGATAAGTTATATTCTGCTAACATTTTGGAGTACTTACAAAAATGTGTGACAGCTAATATAATCGATGAGAAATGTAAGTCCGAGATAATTAAATTATATTCTGTTGCACAACATGTTTTAGATAACTTTAAAACAGAGCATAAAGTTATTAAATATCTTCAAGAGCGTAGACATTTCATTAAACCGCGACCAATTTATGTAGAATCTTCACTGCAACCTAGAAATATAAATGGAGAAACAGAAATGCGTATTGCTTCATCAATAATACAGGTGATGCCATTACATGAGATATTAAAAAAATTTTTGGAGTTACCTAACGTGTTTAAATCAATTAAACAGTATATTGAGAATGTTAAAAACAGTGATATACTTGTTTCTTCTATGCAAGGTGCTTTATGGAAAAAGATAGAACAAAGATTTGAGGGAAAGACTGTGCTACCACTAATTATTTATTTCGACGACTTAGAAATAAATAACCCTTTAGGGTCTCATCGTTCTGTCAATAAACTGGGTGTGGTGTACTGTACTCTCGGTTGTCTCCCTACAGCATACTCCAGTTTGCTTGAAAATATATTTACACTCCAAATTCATAAGACTAAAGATCATTGCAAAATAGGTAACCAACGTACTTTTGCAAATGTGATCGATGAAATTATTAGTTTGGAAACTAAAGGTCTTGTGATTACAGTGGATAATACTGAATATAAACTGTATTTTTCTCTGTTATCTATAATAGGAGACAATTTAGGTATACACGATATTTGTGGGTTCAATAAAAGCTTCAAATCTTCATATTCGTGTCGAGCTTGTCTAGTTGATTCTGAACAATTATTTACATTAACTTATGAAAAAGTAGAAATTTTAAGAAACGTGGAAAATTATACTTCCCATGCATTTTCACGATCTCATGGAATAAAGGAAGAATGTTGCTTTAATAGAATACCAAGTTTTCATGTGATTAGCAATCTTACATTTGATATTATGCATGATCTATATGAGGGTATATGTCGCTATGAATTAGGTCAAATTTTAAATGGATTACTCAACATAGATAAACTATTTACTCTCGAAACCTTAAATAGCCGAGTTCGCTATTTCAATTATGGTATTAAAATCAACTTGCCACCTCCGTTAACAGCAGATTCAATAAAAAAACAATATATTATTTATTCGGCATCAGAGATGCAATCTATTATTAAATATTTAAGTTTGATTATAGGAGATTTAATTCCAGAAAACAAAAAATTTTGGAAGCTTTACATACTTTTAAGAAAAATGATTTGTTTAATTATGCGTAATTTCGTTGCAGAAGAGGATTTGATAGAATTAAGTTTAATCATAAAGGAACATCATGCTCTATATATTCAATTATTTGAAGCAAAATTAAAGCCGAAACATCACTATCTTCTTCATTACCCGAATGTTATACGAAGACTTGGTCCGTTAATATACTTTTCTAGCATGCGTTTTGAAGCTAAGCATAAGGAGCTAAAGACTTATTCCAAAATTATAGCATCACGTGTGAATGCTCCATATACATTGGCATTTAAGCAACAATTAAAATTGAGTCATAGATTTTCGAGTGGCTATGGTTTTGGAGATCGTATTAATTCATAGCCTGAAATCTGCCTCAATTGGAATTTGTTAAACTCATTGCAAATTGAAGAAAACTTTCTAAAAAATTTACATGAATTTACTGCTGTTTCTCAAGTGAAAGTTAATGAAACTATTTATAAGCCTAAAATGATTATTTCAACACAATTGAATTTTAAAACTCCTTCTTTCACACAAATAGAATATATTTTTGTTAAACATAAAGAAGTACAATTTCTTAGTATTATGTTATCAACGCTCCGTTTTTCAGAACATTTACATGCTTTTCAAATAAAATATACGGATCGTTATATATGCGTAAAGCAAGCGGAATTAATACATTTTAAGCCATGTGCAGTTCATATTATAGATGAAGAATATTACGTTCCTTGCATTTAGCTTTATATTAGAATATGATTTATAATATTTATTATATCAATAAGTAGTTCTACAAAACATGTTTAGTAATAATTGTCGAAAATTGCAAAACACAATAGTGTCTCTATTAAGGTCACTGTTAAAATAGAAGTTTAATTTTCCCTTTATATATATATATATATATATATATATATAATTATTGAAGTGATACTTATTATAGTCACTATACGTATGTTCTGCATTACTTGATACTAAATTTGTACGTGATACAGAAAAAGCTTATGTTACACCTTAATGATTTAATAAGAAAAATTTGTATTTTTGTTAAATTCTAATTTTATTTCCTCTGTACACATTAAAAGGCTATGATAATAAAGGCTTATTATTTACTATTTTTCCTTTGTAATTAATTCAATTAACTGAAAGTTTATTCATTTACAAATAAACATGCAAACTATTCATATTAGTTTAAGGAAATATGTAGGTAGTTGAATTAAAGAAATGTATAGTCATCGATTTGCTATATGTTTATATACTTTTGGGATTTAGTATAACTACAAAGGATTTCACGTCAAAAGAAAATTTATTTCTTTCAACAAATTATTTGTTTTATAAATTATAATTCGTAATATTACCGCTAGGTGATGTAGCTCTGCTGCAGTTTCTCGCTACTTGTTTTAATGTCATGCATTTCTATATATAAAAGAAGTTTGACTTTACACGGCGTAGGTGCAGCAGCAGCAGCAGCAGTAGCAGTTTTATCATGTCATTGTTCATTATTCTTTCAATGTCTTTCAGGTTGATAATTACAAATTTCTCATATCTCTATGTCAACTGTAAAACGTGTTTGTGTCTTTCAATGTATGTATTTCCTTCATATGTAAATGTTACTAGGACTGATGTTACTTAAAGAACGGGGTAAAGCAAATCAAGACTGTATATAAATATGAATTCAAAAAATGTGTTAAAGCTCTTTATTCATCTTTTAAAATTTTAATGATTATTTTGTTTAGTCACAAATATATTTTGTTAAATCAAACTCATCAGTTTATTAAAACAACTAATTTTAAATTAAAAATAAAATCATGTATAAATGTTTCAATTGAACCCCTTATTTAGATGATACTGATAAGCATTTATTTTAACAAAAATTTACGGTTTAAGTAAGTAGTTTTACTAGTTAATTCAACAAAATCATATGATTGTTGAATGATTTCATCAAATAATTACTGTACTCCCATAAAATAATTGGAGGTTTAAATTAAATGAACATATGCCTCATAGAAATATTTTTTCGCTTAATTCCAACAAATTTTTAATTGCTACAATGTAATTCATTGTTGTATCTATTAAAGAAATAATTGAATTAAATATTTATGTTTTAGGAGCATAAACAGGTTTGCTTCCTTCAAACAATTAAATAGTCTCTTTAAACATTTCTTTAATTAATCCAATTCAACAAAAATTCCTTGCAACAACAAGCTTATTTCATTTCCATTAATACAATGTTCATTTAATTTAATGTATGTTTCAAGAAAGTATTTATTTGTTTAAAACTATTAATTTTTTGTTCAATAAAATACTTTCTCTGTTGGTTTAACTATAATACTTTGTTCTATGAAACTCATAATTTCTTGGAGTAGCAAACATTTCGTTTCCCCACCTGCGAACGCACAATTTGTTAAATTAAAATAATATTCAATTATTTCAACCACTTTTTTTTCTGCGTATACATTACCATTACACGGAAGGTTCATCTATACTCACTCACTCACTCACAAGCATACTCAAGGGGACGGGAGGCACTAAGGGGGAGACCTGAGAAGAACTAAAAAATGTGTACATTTCTGTAACGTGATTTCACCACGTTACAATATATATATATATATATAATGCTTGACATCACAAGTAATGAATACATTTTTAAAACTGCCTACTTTATCCTTATTTTTAAAGCATCCGTTATAACAATATCCACTAGAATATTCCTCAGTCTGGATGTTAAAATTTTGGTTCTTTTGTAATTCTTGATAATAGCTGCACCTTTTACACTTTTGTGCAAAATATTGTGGACAGAAATTGGTTACTTCAAAAATTCTGTTTCTTCAATAAAACAATTTTGTCTTATTAACTGCTGCTGAGCAATTACAGCTATATCATCCTCACTTGAGTTACCTTCATCGATGCCTTCAATATTCTGTAAATAAAATACATTTTATACGCAATATATAGCAAATTTTAAAAATTTCTTTTTTGCGTACTAAATATTTTGTATAAGTCTAATAGATCTTACATACCTTTGAGCTTGCTATTGATGAAGATGCATTTACTATTTCCTTTGTGGCAGATATATGTGGATATGTTTCCTCCCAATATTTTTCAAATAAAACTCTTTGTCCAATTTTTGAAATCAGCTCCTTAATGGTCGCTTTATTTAAACACTTGAATGCAGCATCATTTATTTCCTGTTCTGTAAAAAAACTGATTTTTAGTAATAAGAGTGAGGCCTGCGTACTCTCCTACGTTGTATCCCATACTAGTTTTTTACTGCGTTTAGTCTCCTAACAATTGAATAATACAAATAAATTTGTATTTACCTTCAAATAATGGAATCAATTCCTTTAAATTCCAATCGGTTAGCACATTTTTAGTAAATGTATCCATTTTCAGTGTCTATATTAATTACAGTATATTCAACAATCTGTAAGAAATCAAATGCCTTTAATACCTAGCACAATTAATATGGGCTCATATATGGCACAAATTTCAATAATCAATTTCATTAGAATTCATTTTAGTATATAAAACATCTACAGATAATTAGATTATATATGTTCAATTACCTTTTAGATAGGATGAATAATTGATGCTCTTGGAAAGAGTTCCTTTAACTTTCCTCCTGCTACACACAATCGGCTGATGCAAGTACACTGAACGAAATAGGGCTACTGCGGGTAGCGTCTTAATTGTTAAAGTTGCATGGATAGAACTTTACACACACACTAACCTTTCGAATAATATTATTGGTTACTTGCAAACATCGTCCAATATACCTTGTCCAATGAAATTGTTGCTTCTTTCTATGAAAGGAATAATCTATCGACGCAAAATAACACAAGCACTGAACAAAACAGTGAGCCAGTAGAAAGGCACATTTTTTTCGATAAGCATAAGAAACATGTAAACAAGATATACTTGGGCATAGCATGTAAAGCAAACTCTGATCGTTATTTACTTAAAAGAAACCATACATATAAAAAGTAATAGACGGCTAAAGAAATTATTACATTCGCTTAACTATTTCTGCAAAAATGCGCAATAAAATAATTTATTCAAATAAATTTTATTTTAATTACTTTACATTTAAGTAAAGTGAATTAAATTTCTTAGAATTCAAATAACATTTATTTTCGATGTGTAAAATATAACGGAGAAAAATCGATTTAGAAAATGAAATGGCCAAACTTATTGCTGTATAAAATATGGTAGTGCTTCGAAGACGGTATAGACATGTTTAAACCTACTTTTATGCACTTGCCGTCGAGACATTACCGTGTCTTTTGATCTTACGCTTATTGGTAAATATTGTTACTTGCATCTAACAATCTTTTCCTTCGTACTATTATCCATAAGCAGTACTCTACAGCAAATGAATTTATTTGAATTTAAAAATTCTGTTTGAGTCAAATAAATTTTCTTCATTTTAAATCATTCAAAATATTGATAAAAATCATAATTTCTTTAATATTTACTTATTTTGATCTAAAGAAATTCTTTCTTTAAATAAATTTTAAATTAAATCTATGCAATAGTTGTTCGGAAACTGTGGGATATTATGGAAAATATTATTTTCCGTTGAAGTAAATATTTGCTTCATTATATAATTTTACGTATTTGGAATGAGCTTGTAATATTTAGGATATTATGTAAATAGCCTTAATAATAATTTACTTATAGGTAAGAAAAATATAATTATTTAAGAACGTTTTTAATTGATTGATATTGGCACTGTTTTGAAACAAGAGACTTACTCGTTCGAAGCGAAATAAAAGAAGTCCATTAAATGGAGTAACTAGTCCAATTAAATATAAAGAAATCTTTACTCATACCAAATTATAAAAATTGAATCTAAGGAAATTATAATTTTAGTTTTAATAGTTGAATAATTGTTAACAATAAAGAAATTAGCGTTTCCATTAAAATGATATAATTTCAATTCAATCAACACGAAATATTGCAATACAAGTAAATTGAAATATTTAAAATAAACAAATTCAACATTTATATAGAAAACATAGATTTGTTATATCAATGAATCATTTATTCATTTCTAAAACAGGAATTTTGATACCTAAATCTGAACAGATATTTAATTCACTCTAATGAATAAAAATTTTGCCACATTTAAAGATTATATTCGACACGAAAAATTCAGTTTGTTCTAAATAGATAATAGAAATTTTTGAAATAAAGAGCAGGATGATAACAATTTAAAAAAAGTATAGCTTAAATTGGAGGAATAATTTTTCATTGTTACTGATCAAACGTTCATTTCATTCGAACGAAAATTCATTTCTTATTAAAAGAATATAAATTTATACCAAGAAAATGTAACATTTCATTTTTAAATATTCTACTTTCTTAAACGAAGGAATTAAAATGGTTGAATTAAAAAGCATAATGATGACAATTCAAACAAAGGATAACTTCAATTAGAGTGATAAAATGACATTGGTATCGATTAAAATTTCATTTTATTTGAACGAAAAATCATTCCAGTTAAAAGAATATCATTAGCATCCATGAAGATACTACTCTATAATTACAAGGCATCTATTTGATTCTGATGATTGCAATGTTGCCTCTATTTGACGAAGTATTATTGTCCAAAAATAAGGATCGATTGATTTTTGGACGATAATATTTCTTGAACACGAGGCAAGATCGCATGGATCGGAAGCAAATAGATGGCTTACAATTAAGGAGCGTTATTTTCACGATGCAAGATGATTATCTTTTAACTGGAATAAATATTCGTTCAAATGAAGTGAACGTTTAATCGGTACCAATGTCATATTATTTCTCAAACTGAAGTTGTCCTTTATTTGATTTGACATCGTTATGCCTTTTAATTCAACCATTTCAATTCCTTCGTTTAAGAAAGTAGAATATTTAAAAATGAAATAATATATTTTCTTGGTATAAATTTATATTCTTTTAATAAGAAATAAATTTTCGTTCGAATGAAATGAACGTTTGATCAGTAACAATGAAACATTATTCCTCCAATTTAAGCAGTAGTGGTAGCTAGGGGGTTCCTGTGACACGGTGGTGAGGGGAGTGCGGGTGTGCGGGGGGAAGTGTCTTGGTTTTTCCTGTGACACGGTGGTGAGGGGAGTGCGGGTGTGCGGGGGGAAGTGTCTTGGGTTTTCCTGTGACACGGGGGTGAGGGGAGTGCGGGTGTGCGGGGGAAGTGTCTTGGGTTCCTGTGACATTGGGGTGAGGGGGGTGCGGGTGTGCGGGGGGAAGTGTCTTCTTAAGAGCTAGGGTTTATTGGGTGATGAGGAGGGTGCGGGTGTGTGGAGGAAATGCTTTGGCTATGGGGAGTGAGAGAGAGAGAGAGAGAGATCCCTCTCACCCTCTCTTTCTCTCTTAGAGTCTCTCACCCCTCTCCCATCAGCCTAGGGCCCGGATGGTTAATTATCCTACGGGTCCACTAGTTCTCTAAGGCTTACCCCCTCTCCCATGTCACTAGGGTCCGGATGGTTAGTTATCCTACGGGTCCACTAGTTCCCTAAGGGTTACCCCTCTCCCATCACCCTAGGGCCCGGATGGTTAGTTATCTTGACAGTTACCCAGAGAACTTTTTTTTGTATTTTAGTTGGTGGAGGAAAAAGTTTCTTTTTTCTCCACTAGGTAGCGATCACGAAAATTACTGGGGCAGCTACACCGCTAGGGGTCCTAAGCATCTTACGGACTGCCATTTTTGATTTCTTAGTCCTGCCCTCGGAGGGTCTTTTCTCCCTCCACATACTTATCCTAGACCCTCCCACTATTTTCCTACTATGGACCCGCCATTTAACTTGATTTCACATTTAACCATTTTTCTTCCCTCTCAACCTACCTCTACACCATTGAAGGGTCTTTTTCCCTCCACATACCCATTCTATTCCCTCCTACTATTTTCCTCCTTGGGTCCTTCTTTTAATTTCACATTATACCTTTCTTGAACCTTGGGTACAGATTCCTTTTTTCTTATACAAGCTGTCGATAAATATAAAGTGAAAAAATATGCAGTATCAAGTGATTATTAATTTAGCGTATAGACAGAATTCTCCAGTAATTCATATAATTACAAGAATAATAGATGAAATTATGCAAAATTTATCACAAGCGGTAAATGAAGAAACAATCGAGACGCATGGAATGGAGTATGAAAATAGTAAGTTATTATGAATGAGATTGCATCATACATTTTTCTAAAATCTGATGATTTTTTACAGTAACACGCTGTATACAACTGTTGATGAGAGGTATCAGAATGATTGAGATAGAGGCAGGGATAATTCCGCAGGAAGATGAGGAGGAGCAGGAGGAGGAGGAGGATGAGGAGGAGACAACGATGGAGGTAGCAAGGGCAGAAGAATAGCTTGATATTTTAAAATATTATATGTTAAAACTCTTTTTAGTTATATATATATATATATATATATATATATATATATTGAATAAAAGTATTATATGTTAAATCTTTTGAATATTGAATAAAAATTACTGTAAGCATATTATAAATGAATAGATTATTCATTACATCTTCCTGTAAGCATGCTCTACATGTCACATAGTTAACAGACATTATTTTTCCTTTTGCGAAACAATGGGGAGTGAAATTCTAGGGACCACCCAATGTTCCTCCTATGAGCTTTCCCAGGGCTCTCTAAAACTGACCCGATACCTTCTGCCCATATTTTACCCTCTCAACCAGTCTCTAGCTATTTTTTTTTTCGAGACTTTTCTCACAAACAGGTCAGATAAATGAGCCCACGTGCTAAACAGAGTCACAGTTGTGAAGTAAGATTGTCAAGAAGCCATTGATGCGCTCGATACTTTCTGACCATATTTTACCCTCTAAACCAGCCTCTAGCTATTTTTTCGTGACTTTTCCTCCCTCAAGCAGACCAGACAAATCATTCAGCCTCTAGCTATTTTTTTCTCAAGACTTTTCTCACAAGCAGAGCAGACAAATGATCCCACGTGCTAAACAGAGTCACAGTGTGACGTAAGATTGTCGAAAAGCAATTGATGCGCTCGTAAATTTTAAGCTGCACTCAGGATATGTCCTTAAGATGCTAGTATTCCCAACCCAAGTAATAATGGACGTATATTTCACGACTCGTTTCTAAATAATGAAAAGTTTATATTTTAAACTGTCATTACTTTATCTGAGGAACGTGACTATCTGCACCATCTAGTACGTGTTATGACACGTTTGAATTAAATATATTTGTTTTAGATGACGGTTATTTGATCTGAAGAACGTATATCTCACGACTTGCTTTTAAACAATGAAAAGTTTATATTCTAGACTGATGTCACTTTATATAAGGAACGTGTATATAATTAAATGGATTTATTTATTTTAATTAACAACTACTTGATCTAAAGAATACATGTATCAACAGGTTTAAAATAATGAATTCTCTTTGAAATCTACAATCATGAGTGAGTAACCCATCAAAAATGTCGTTCGCCTGCAACAGTCCCTCCACTCTCAATTTCCTATAAGCGTGTATATCTTATCCCTTCCTACGATATTATTCAAAGCCACCCAAGTTTCGTTTGCCTGCAACACTTCCCCTACTCTCAATTTCCAAGTGTGTATATCTTATTCCCTCCTAGGATATTATTCAAAATCACCCACGCTAGCAATTAGGAAATTTCATTCAGTCTCGATTAGAAGCGTGAAGCAGTCGAAAGTTCAAGTCTGTAACGCTGCAGTCATAATATTTTATTGTGGTGTAATAGCAGTATTGAAGCTTCAAGCAGTGCAAAGTACCAGTTTCACGTTGCAGATAGAATATTTTTTTATTGTCACGTAATTGTCGTAGATAATCTTTAGAAGGTAAGAATTATTTTTTCTTTTTTACGTTATTCTCTATTCTTAATATTATTTTATTATTATAGAAATGGATTTAACTAAGATTAATGAACTCGCAACTGTAGAACCAAAAACTTTTATAAAACTGAATACTTTGGAGATTGGGGGGTCATACGGAATAACTGAATTATCGAAAATTAAAACCAAATATGGGGAGAGAATAATAGCAAAGCTGCTTACGAAGGAATGGTTCTTCTTGCCTGCGAGGATGATGGCATTACTGGAAAAACCAGAACAATTCAAGAATTTTCAAGATGCAGCTTCAAATCAAATATTAACATTCACGTATCATGGTGGAAATTACAATAATATGACATTTGCAATTGTTAGTCAAATTTCAAAAGATTAATTTAGAAAACATTTGTAAGGAATAATTTAAACACAAATAAATGATTATTATATCTTATTTATTATTTTTTTCCTTCATTATAATGATAAGCTTAACTA
Source organism: Prorops nasuta (assembly GCF_024137725.1). Classification (NCBI taxonomy): domain Eukaryota; kingdom Metazoa; phylum Arthropoda; class Insecta; order Hymenoptera; family Bethylidae; genus Prorops; species Prorops nasuta. Next base: position 112,037 of record NW_027116817.1, on the reverse strand, counting down.
TAGTCTATTAGCGATTAACATACATTTCTAACTATTAGCGATTAACTTACATTACTAACTATTAACGATTAACTTACATTTCTAACAATACTTGTAAGCGGGTTATATTCAACAATTTTATCATGTATAATTAAACAATACGCAGTAGTATTACTTGCAATATTTTTAGAACAATCGATCTCTATTTTAACGTCAACTGTGCCAGATTTAATAGATTCGTTTTGATGCGAACAATCAATGACAAAGAGAGGGCCATATTCTAAGAAATTGTTGTAATCAAGCATTGATTTCGACGGTTTTTCTCCAGCATAATAGGATTGGATAAATTTAACATACATATCATATAGTACAGAAAATCGTGATTTTTCAGTATCAGTATCAAGTCGATCATACGGATAAAATTCAGAATTAAGATAGACTTTAATATCACGAACAAAACTATCATCGAAGTCAAGCACCTTCATATGCTGCGTATTCTTCTTATTTGTTCTAAATGCTAGAATAACGTATCGAGGCTTCTCCAATTGTGTTGCAGCTTTTACAGCCCACGTATGCCTCTGTGTTTCTGGTAGAAGCGGGTATTCGTAGAGTTCCCAGGATCGAAAAGCCATGGTGAGGCTTTTGTTTTGGTCGATAATACGTAGAAATTGAAGTTTTGTGTATTCATTCAATGATATATGAGGAATTCTCCATTGCACTTTTTGAACATCAATTTTGGAGTCGGTGATTTTCGTTGAAGAATATATCGAATTCGTATCATTACGCGCTCGAATGAGAACGAGCTCATGACGTGCATTTATTATGACTCTTCTATAGTCTTCACAAAAACCCAACAGCATTTTCAGTGGTACGCAAAAATTAAAATATTTCGTAGGCTTATAATCTGATAGAAACCATCCTGAATGGTGTAGACTCGTACTCTCCTCCCCAGTCAGAGAAATGAGATTCTTCATGGAACTAGTAATACCCACATTCTTACTGCGGTCAATCTCAATACCATTCAATTCATAGCGAATTTCATCGAACAAGAATGCCATGGAATTGCAGTCAAGTCCCACTGTATCTTGAACTGTTGCACCCTGAGCACGAGTGCCCTCGATTAATTTTCCCTCTATGTATAGGTAACTCTCACATGGTAGAAGAATTAAATCTTGCTGTTGTATTGGAATTCGAATTTCGTCACTATTTCCCAATGATGCATTTGCATACGGATTGTAAGCATGTATTTCCATTTTAGTAATGCGATTGTCGTACACAGGTTGTGCGGTTACGTCCAACAGGTCCATTTTTATTTCTGACCTTGAAACCCAGTGATTGAAGAAAGGTTATATTTTTTCTTGTTAGCGGTCTTCTAACGTAATCCCCACCCAATGTATCTGCTCCTGCAGCAACTGTTGGACTGATGATAGGCTCATCTGGTATCGGTGATTTATAAGTATTCTTGTAAATTAGCATTTTCTAATGTGTAATCGAATTGTAATTTCTTCCCCACCGAAATTTACTAGACGGTTTTCCTGATCGAGAATGCGCAAAGTAAGACGGTCAATTACTTTCACAATGACTGGCAAGTAAATGACGTTTTTCGGTGTTTCCGAGATTTTATAGCCTGGTGGCACGCTTGGAAAAAATTCATGTATAACATGTTGAGGTTTGCCGTTTGTATATGCACCAGCAGTAATATTACATTCAATTCGTAAAATATTCACCCTTATAATGTTTACGGGCTGGTCTGATTCGGCTAGAGTGTTCGGCTGAATAATTCGATCTGACGAAAAACCCAATAAAGAGCCTATATTATTAGGTTTTGTAAAATCGATCAGATATTTACACTTTATTTCACTTTTCAACGTATTATTATTAGCACGTAGAATAATGACATCTTCATTATCCGCCTCATGCATCAATGTACGTAAAAGATCATTTATAGCACTCAATTCATAACAACCTGTAGGTATAGTCAGATCTTCAGTATCGTAGTAAAACTTATTGTTCGACTCATCAACATTAGCGATTGAATTGAAGCTCTGAAAGTCTACGAGACCAAGTTCATATTGCTCCTCCCGAAGATTGATCGGTGGGAAAAAATCTGCCTCTAATATGGACTCGCGGTCAGACAGCGTAACCGTTAAAGACATTGTTCACGTAGAAACTTGACACACAACTGACCGCATATGCTTGTATCATACGATTGATATTGATCGTGGTTGTAGTAGATTATAGCAGAAGGACCAAAATAATCTAAAAGTTCAATTGGAGGTTTCAAATTTCCAAAGGAGTCGAAATACTTTACGTAATTATTACGTTTAACGTAGGCAACCCAATGTGTACCAGAACCTTTATCTTCATCAAGATTCACGATTGCACACTCATTGCATAGTACGGTTTGCGGTAGAGATGTGCGCATAAAAACTCCTCGAAAATGTGGTATATCCTGACATGCATGTAATAATTGAATATTACTAGTAGCTCCAGATTTCGGGAGGTTGCTTATTTTTTTTTTTTTGCGAGGTTTTTTTCCTCCTTTTCAAACCCTCTCCCCTTCGTCCGTAAGGGGTTAGGTATAAACCATGTCCACGCCTGCCTTCTATTACACGATTGTGACGCTGTATCTCTTCCAATTGTCTCTTGGATGCTTTCGCATCGTTTACAGCTTTTGTTATACCTGCTGCGCCCCCAGCTAATGCGCCCACTGCACTCAACAGTGGGAGCAGAGGTAATAAACCCCCCCGTTTTTTTTTTGAGTAAATTGCTTTTTCCTCAATAAACCTCCTCGTTTCTTCGGTACACGAATTTTTCTTTTCTTCATGCTTCTTCCATGCACTTGTAGGCCTAAGCCAAGTTTTCGTTTTACATTCATGGATGCCCAGACTGCTGCTGCAGCTGCTCGTTCACGTAAAGATGAGTCACTAGCAGTGATACGTTTTCGTGCACGCTGTGCAAGAACTTTATCAGCCTGGTGACGTGGTGGCAGATCCTTATATATTGAATATGCGATATCGTGTTCACGACAGGCTTCGTCTAGAGGATTTATACCAGGATCACCACGTGCTAACCGTTCTCGAAGTCGAGTACCTGGTCCGCAATAATTGTAGCCAGGTATGTGTACTTCGAACGGTAATTTATTCAGTATTTTATTGAAAAAAGTTCCACAACCGTAGCTTACCATGTGGAACTTTCTTTCTGTTTCTCACACAGAGTTTGCTGACAAGCCCAGCAATCTTTTATTGAAGGGAGCGGTCCATCAATGTGATCTGTATTAGGTAGATTATGATGTTTAAAACACCAGCGATATTGTTGTACTTCAGGATCTGCACGAATATGTTCAGGCAATTTATTCCAAACCTCTTGAATACTACGCGGAAAGTACTTTAAAAGTAAAATTTTCGGTATGTATTCAAACTGCTCAGCGGTTAATACCTCCAAACTTGACACATCTAACACTAATAACGGCATGATGAGAACTGATCAAACAATTCATTTCATTCCTATAAATAGGTTGTATGACCACAGAGTTTTCAGTCATGGACTTCGTAAAGCAGCCGCTCGGTATTCGTGTTTCTAATATAGATTACCGAACAACCGATAAATGCATGAGACGTCACGGACCTCTACTCCCATCAACCATACGCTGTATAGTTTGTGGCCCTTCAAATTGTGGAAAAACAAATGTATTGCTGAGCCTTATAGAAAGCCCTCAGGGTGTGAGATTTGAAAACCTATACGTTTATTCAAAATCGTTGCAGCAACCAAAATATCGATACTTGGAGCGACTATTATCGGACAATGAAGAAATTAGTTATTTCCAATTTTCTAATAATAGTGAGGTTATAAAAGTAGCTGAAGCACTACCAAATTCAATTTTCATATTTGATGATGTTGCAACCGATAAGCAAGACAATATAAGAGACTACTTCTCCATGGGTAGACATTCTAAGATTGATTGCTTTTATCTTTGTCAGACTTATGCAAGGATACCAAAACATCTAATACGTGATAATGCAAATTTTTTAATTATTTTTAAACAAGATGGAACTAACCTAAAACATATATATAACGAACATGTAAATACAGATATGGCGTTTGAAAAATTTTATGAATTGTGTTCAAATTGTTGGAAGCGTGATTATGGATTTTTAGTAATTGATAAAGACAGTGCAATGCAAAATGGACGATATCGAAAGGGTTTCAATAAATATGCTGTGATTAAAGAGTGATGTTAATGGTCAAAAATGTTAGTTTAACCTTGAACGTTGAACAAGTCTATATATTGAATAGAGAATAGCTTTACAAAATGAAGGAGAAAAAGCTTCTAAAGAAGATTGCTGAGGCAAGTGAAGTAATTCGTCAAAAATATCGCGCACTCAAATCAGACAGAGTAATGATGGAAGACAGTTTAAATGAAACTTTTAAACCAATAGTTGAACCATTAAAGAAGCTCACCGAAAATAATCAAGCAATTTTCGTTGCACCGAAACATGAGATGAAAATGGAACCTATAAAGAGATCTCTCTCACACGAGGAATCTTTCATAATTCCGATGAAACGAAGAAAGTCTTATCTCACATCGACTCCACAGCGGAAAGATTTCATACGCAGCTCCAGAATTAACGTTCAAGGTCATTCATCGGATGATGAGCAGGAATATCCACAGTCGCACGAAACACAGTACCTTTCTCTGGAAGATGATGAAGAGGAGGAGGAGGAGGAGGGGGAGGGGGAGGAGGAGGAGGAGAAGGTGAAGAAGAATAATGAATATGGCACGCAAGATTTAGCGAGACAAATAGAATTACCTGTGCATACATCCATCGAGGATGTAAAAGATGCTAATCGAAGTACGATAAAGTCTGGTTCAATTGCATCCAAATATATAGAATTGTTGACGAATAATGCTAAGGATAAAATTGACAGTAATTTTGGAGTTAAGTTAGATAAAGTGACGAATAAAATGTGGCTTGCGAAATGTGCTTTTAATGTTGATGATTACAGTAATTTTATTATTATCGATAAGGAGTATTATCCTGGCACGAAAGGTCTATTTGAATTGATCTTCATGAAAGAACCTGAAGATTATACTAAAGATGATTTAGACACATATAAAAGTATTCTTTCTCAAACTAATGTGCACAGAGCAGATAACATTAGTACAGGAAAGCTTCGTGGGAATAAGGGACATAAATGGAAGAAAATAATTAGTGAATTATTTCCACCGAAGACAAAACTTGTACAAGGCAAGGGATATATGCGTGTTAATAATAATCCCGTGAGCTATGTACATTGGAACGATCCAAACGAACTGGTCGAGCGATTAAAACTATTAATTGCATCATCTGCTGCTGGTCATACGAATCACCATAATGAGATACAGTCAATAATTGAGGAGCTCCATGAAGAAGGTATCATCTTATAAAAGAGATTGCAGTTTCAAGATTTTCTCAGTTCAACGTACTACTTCACTATGACAATAAATAAATTTGGAGCTGGTTTCAATACTGGTAAAGTGAGAAATTATTTTCACAAAATTGATGATGATACGTTAAAGTTTGATAAATATAAGAATGCATTTAATGCCAAGAAGAAAATAATTTCAAACTTGGGATCTGATGTTACTGATGAGACAAGTGCGGTGAATATCAGTGTTCTGATGAGTAATTTGACACCACTGCGTGATAGCTTTACAAAAGAAATGAATGAATATAGTGTGAAGCTGAATGAATATGCATTAAAATGTGAAATTCTTGAGGAAAAAATGACAAATCTGTTGAAAAAACGTATCGACGAAATTGATGAAAGAATCGAAAAATTGAATGATAAAATCGATCATAATAGTTACAAATTGGCAGGATCTAAATAAGAGAAGAAAGCGTTATTCTATATAAAAGAGATTGCAGTTTCAAGATTTTCTCAGTTCCACGTACTACTTCACTATGACAATAAATAAATTTGGAGCTGGTTTCAATACCGGTAAAGTGAGAAATTATTTCCACAAAATTGATAATGATACGTTAAAGTTTGATAAACAAAAGAATGCATTTAATGCCAAGAAGAAAATAATTTCAAACTTAGAATGTGATGTTACGGATGAGACAAGTGCGGTGAATATGGCTGCTCTGTTACGTAATTCGATGACTGTACGTGATAGCTTAATGAGAGAATTGTTTGAATACAGTGAGAAGCTAACTCACTATTACCTAAAATGTAACATTCTTGAGGAAAAATTTACAACTCTAATGAAAAAAATCGATGAAATTGATGAAATTGGTATAAGAATCGATAAATTGGTTGATAAAGTCGATCATAATGATTATAAATTGGATCGAAAAGACAAGGAATTACGAAATGATATGATTGTTGGATTGAAAATTGTTGTAGAATATTTCTCTAATCAGCTGGCAAAAAAAGATTTTGCAAATGAGAAGAATAGAGAAGACGATATAAATTATGCCTTGAAGAAACTTATACTACCGCCAGTGCTTGATGACCTGCTGTAAACATAACACGTAGTGGAATAATTATGAGTAGTGAGGAGAAGAAGCAATTGGTAGAAGAGTTGCATGTGCCTGCCAGACGGAACTTTTTACGTAGACGGGTAATAATACGAGGCTTCGATGACCTCTGGCAAGCAGACCTGGTAGACATGAGAAACTATGCAGACGCAGGCTACCACTACATTCTCACAGTTATTGATGCATTGTCGAAATATGGCTGGGCAATAGCCCTGAAAACCAAGTCAGGCAAGGAAGTGACAGCTGCATTGCTGAAAATCCTGAAGAGTGGGAGATGTCCGAAAAATCTACAGACCGACGATGGCAAGGAATTTTATAATAGTGATTTCCAATCGCTTATGAAAAAGCATGGAATAAATCATTACTCAACATACAGTGTATTGAAAGCAACCATAGTCGAGCGTTGGAATCGAACGTTGAAGACAGAAATGTGGAAAGGATTTACGTTGAATGGAAATTACAAGTGGAGAGCTATGCTACAACAACTGGTTGACAAATACAATTCAAGAAAACATCGTACTATAGGAATGCGTCCAGCCGATGTGAAACCTGAACATGCTAATAAGCTCTTAGCAACAGTATTCAGTAATATAAAGATCGTTGGTCGTGCCAAGTTCAAAGTCGGTGATTTTGTACGAATCAGTAAATATAAGAATGTATTTGCAAAAGGCTACACACCAAATTGGACAACTGAAATATTTGAAATTATAAAAGTGCAGAAAACAAATCCTGTTACATATTTACTAAGGGATTCTAGTGGTACAGATATATATGGTGGATTCTACGAACATGAACTTTTAAAAACTGCTAATCCTAATGTATATCTAGTTGAGAAGGTTTTACGTAAGAAGGGGGACAAAGTCTTTGTAAAGTGGTTAGGATTCAATAATACACATAATTCATGGATAAATAAAAACAATATTTTGTAACATACAATTTATTAATAAAGAAGCAATTATTTAATCTTCATTTAAATCTACTTCACTTAATTCTATTTCATTTATCCTATAATGACCCCATGGTAGAGTTGATACAGTACCTTGTACAATATAGCGCTTATCATCATGTGGACTGAGAGAAATTTTTTGCTGTACAATTGAATAAACATTATGCAATTTTGAACGAATTAAATTTTGATTATGGATATGAACAGTAAAATTTTGTAAGCAGTCTCTATAATCTTCAAACGTTATTTTTCTAGCGATAACGCAACTCTTAACGCCCTTAGCTTTTTTAAAAATTTTATCTTGTATTTTAAATGTATACATTTTCGATCTCAGCCCAATAAACTCAGTCATAATTCTCCCGTTATTCTCATCTTTCATCAAACCAGGCACTTTTTTATTTACTAGAGGTAAATTATACTGGTTATTAGGCGAATAATCACTAGTATCGAATCTTGAAAGATTTTCTCTCATGATCGTGTAAATGTCATCGCATTCGATACTGTATATCAAACTATCTGTATCGGTATACAATGCTCTACATTTACTACCAAACGTTGGAAGCATATATTCATAATGGAATTCGTATAAACATGTTTTTGAGATATCTAGAATACTCATACCTACATATATAGGTTTATCAAATTTCGCCGTTAATTTTTTTAATTCTATCGCAACCAAATTTTCGTTGAATATGGCGCTACTGTGAAAATTTGGTTGGGATATCAATGCTTCTGCTCCATATCTTCCTTCCCACTTACTAACTAGCCTCACATCAACTCTATTTCTTACATTTTCCATCGTCTTACCGAACACTGCATTGTTCATTAGTTTGAAAAGATTTTTCTCAAACTCATTTTTAGATGCAGCTCGCAAACGTGTGTTTAAGTCTATATATTTGTTTAGCCAGGCAGATTGCTGGAATCTTAATCCGCGATGGATACGTTTCAGTACCATTCCATGACGAATACATTGTTGTAAAGCCCGATAATGTATAACATAACGCTCCTTATTTTCGACAGTTGCAAGTAGCTTCTTCTGTCGTGCACCGGGCGGAGCCTCACGTACCGGACAAAATGGCAAGTCAGAGTGATTATCATGAAGTACGCTTGGATACTCCAAGTCTACCTCTAAAATAAAACCCTCAGATGAATCTATAGGTATGCTAGAGATATCAAAGTTGTTAGTATCTTCAATCCAGCGAAATCCATGAGTAGGTAGAGCTTGACACATTGCCCATCCGTATAGATTATTTACATCATAGTACATTAAATATTTGCTTGGTTTTGTTGAGTCATAATCATTCATATACCGATTGTTTGGTTTTTCATAGCGGTGAGAGCACTGACTCAAACCACCACGTATTCCGCGTTCTACGAAAAGCAACATTTCAACATCAGTGAAAAGTTCCAATTTTATTCTAGTATATTTAAGCATTGCATCCCAAGTGAAGCCTGGGAGTGTAAAATAATGTGCAGGATCCAAATTATAATTTTCCATGCAGCTATCGCGAAAATTTTCAAAAACGTCTGTCAGTAATAATACGTCAGTTTTTAAATAGAGATCGCTGTACTCCCCAAGTGTTTGTATTTGAAAATTGATCCATACCTCCTTAGCATGATTATATGCCTCTTCACTAATATCACTGTCAGTTAATTTGTTATAGAATAACTTGCGAGGCGGTAAAGCATTTTCTTCCAGACGATTCAGATTATCTACGTAATCATAAGGAAAAATACCTTTTCTTGTTAATAGATTAAATTGTTCCGTATTTAAATTCGAAAATTCTGACTCTAAGTTTTGCAATTGAGATCTCTCCAAGTATGAGCTCAATTTGTCTAAACTTGATGCAAGAAATTTAAATGAATCAATAAATCTGAGCTGAATATTATATTTCCGTATGTATTTTGTAAATGAAATATACTTTTCCTTATGTACAGGTAGCAGGTATACTGAACCCTCATACATGTTTGCGATCGCATTGAAGATGAAATGTGCATCGTAATTAGATAAATTATGAAAAATTACTGGAATAACGTGCGAATCTTTATAGTTTAAATTACAATTGTTGTGAGAGGGTCCTCTATATTTACCTGTTAAATGATCATGATCGCGAACACGTATTTGATTTGGAAGAAATGGCTTTTTACATATATGACAGTCGGGATCATTGTTATGACGAAAATTTTCGCTAATACTTAGCGTTCTCATAGGCACTACAGTCTTTAGTTTTTCGCTCGCTATGCTAGCAATTTTATCGAGTTCTCGCACAAACCATTCTATACACTCGAGTCCACGATATGATTTATAGGTTGAGAGCGATGAATCACGAACGCTTTTAAAATAATATCCTACACTAAAGGGTAAATGTTTTTGATAAATACTACTATTACCGCTCGTTTCATTCACTTTCTCTAATAAACATTCAATGTCTGCATATACGACGAATGGGGTCCTCTCATTGTTCTAGTCATTTTTAAAGGACACCCAACGGTCCTCTTCAGGTAGCAGTATACGGACGTTTATATTGAGCTGACTGCAATCACGTTTATGAGATTGAAGTTTATCCTCATTGAAGAAATAGTGTAAACATCTAAGAGAAAAATCATATTAGTATATAAACATTAAATAAAATTATATTAAAATATAAACAGTATAACATACCGATTACAAATAAGATGAGATTGTTTTTTTCGAGTCAGTTGTTTCTTTAGCAAGCGAGAAAGATTCGTGATACATAAAAAATGTGCTGCACCTTGATGTTCGAGAAGAAGAAGATTCGCATGTCTCGATTTCTCACATTTTGTGAGTTGAAGAGGTGCAATAATTTTATTCTCCTGCCCTTCCTGCTCATCCACCATGGTGAAAACATTAATCGACACATCATTATCTTCTTCAAATTTAGGTATCTGCCTTAATGTGGTTGGAAATGTTATACTTCTGACGTTGAAAACAGATTTAAAATGGGGGTATGAAGATTGTCGTTGTGGGTTTTTAGTTGAAATAGTCGGATAGAGTGCAGCCGTTACAGCCCATGCAAAACATGTATTATCATCACTCTGTATGTTTATCACTGCATGTTTGTTCTTAATATATTTTGGAAGGTCGATTCCACAGCCTGCATGTAGTGGATTATAGTGATTAATATTCACAATTAAATTTAATATTTTTTCCAAAGCCCACCCACTATCACGCTCTTGAAATTCACCTAATTTTGTTAAAATTTTATCTATGACGTTTGTTTTATACCAATCACTAAAAGTATCAGTCTTGAATAAAATCACATTTTTTGTGGAAATATGTTTGATATCACTAATTTCCTTGCAAATAAATTGTCCGTTGAATACCATATTTATCTTAACAGCGCTTACTTTACTGAATACTTTGTTCATGTAGGATTGCAGCATTTCTGATGCTGCCAATAGAAATTCATGTGGTTCGATATAATTAGTGTTTACTATCATACCACTACACATTCGACTTTTAAATGATGAATCAAGATCTTTCCAAATAAGCTTTTCCGCATTAATGCCCGCTCCAATTGAATTTTTATTTTTCGCCGCATGGAGAAGTAACTTTCGAATACATTTTATTTCTGCAAGATTTTTCTGTATAGCATCTGGAGTTGCATTCCGGTTGGATTCTCTCAAATCTCGAATATAATCACGACACTTGCAAACCCACTCGCGATAATCATGCTGAGTTCTTAAATCGGGATTCTTAAGAGCGTGATTTGAAGAATAACTTTTTTCTCTTGCTGCTCTGATTAATCGACACTGTATCTGAGCAATTTCCGTAAATATTTTCTGCCTTGCTCCTATACGTGCATTGCGGCTAGCAACTCTCAATTTTTTAATGTAATCGCGACAATCACGTACCCACTCACGATATTCATCCTGGCTACTTAAAACTCTATTTAGAAGCGACATCGTACTTCTTTCCGTTTAAATGATCAGCGTGAAACTAATGAAAAATCTTAGATGGAGAACCCTTCAAATAATCAGTCTCCGAGACACTTCAGTAACATAAATACTTTACGGATCAGGTTTCGCGTTGAAGTAAAAAGAATGCATTCAAGTTTAAAATATACATATATTCTAGATTTTTGATTCATACATATATTTCATATAATATACATTTCTCAGTGCGCATATACCTTCATGATTCATGCAAATAGGAAGTTGTGAATTATATAAACCATCTTCTAAATTATAATTTCCCCACACATATTCATCTACATTACTAATTTCTAAATCACAAATACTCTTTAACCAATTTAACTTTTCCACCCCTTTTACAAAAACCGTATCCTCATATACATATTTTTTTATAATATCTTTATATTTATAATATGGTGAAAAACCATCCATCCAATTTAAGCCATGATGATTGAAAAAGATTGAACTGAAAAAGAAATTCCTTATTCATTGAAAATAATAATTCGTTGTTTTTTATAAAATATACTTACTCTGTTTTCTTTCTCTTCTCTTCACTTAACCAAGTATGTGGAAAGGGGGGTGAAAATAAAATATGATGCACTTTTAGTTCTTGTAAAACTGCAAATTCTTTAACTATAAATGTCTTATCCATTAAATGGAATCCTTGAAAATCGACGAACGTTGGGATCATCATGTTAGCGTTTTTAATACTAAATTTATTACACTTTGCCGTTATTTTAAATATATTCTTTTTTTGTTTCTCTAAAGTTTTCCCCTTCTCTTCAAACCAAGTATTTCAATTCTCCCACTATCCTTAACTATTCTCTCTTTGGACCAATGGTGTTTCTAAAAGTGTCTGGTTAGTCACCTCCCACCACAGACCAAATTTTTCACATCCCTTACAGTATTTAAAAGATCTTGAGGAGCGTGTAGGGTAGTCTTCAGTTCAGTTCTAGCTTTAGAATATTGAATACTACTTTATTTTTTCGCTCAAGTTAGAAAATGTTCAGTTTAAACAGTATCACCCATATAATAGATATTGATGGATTTCTGGTGAACAAGAAAATAGTATATAAAGAAGTAGCCATAAAAGATGTAAAAACTGATTACACATATTACGCCTCGTTTAAAGTGAATAACACATTTCATGATTTAAGTATTAAAGATCAAAAAAGTGCTAACTATGTGTATAGAAATGTACATGGCATAGAATATGGAAATATGGGTTTTGAAAAGTATATACAAAGTGAAATATATGACTTCATAAGAATTGTGCAACGAGACTATATGTATCCAGTAGTTGCATACAAAGGGGGCACTATAGAACGTGATATTCTAAATTTAATGGGCATTGAATGCATTAATTTGGAATATTACAAGTGCCCCAAGTATGACAATTTAAGGCAACATTTTACAACTTTCAACCTCCCATGCGAACTGCATAAATTAAAATTCAGTGGCAGATCAGGAAAACCAATCCACTGTGTCTACCAGGAGGTGGATGTTTTCGCAAAGTGGGTGCGAAAACAAATAGAAGGTAAATAATAAAAATTAAGTTCGCAATTTACTTGATATTAATAACTTTTTTGTATGTTTCAGAGTCTGTTATTAGCTGAATGGGCTAAATATTAGTTTAATTTGTATTAGTTTTTTATATAAGTTTAATTTGTATTAGCTTTTATATAAGTTTCATTTGTATTAGTTTTTTATATAAGTTTAATTTGTATTAGCTTTTATATAAGTTTCATTTGTATTAGTTTTTATATAAGTTTCATGTTCGTTTTTAATTATATGATAAATTTTATTTAAAAGACTCTTTCTTTTCCTCTACTCCTATTTCCCTTAATTTAATCTGTAAAAAACAAAAAAAAAACAAAAAAACAGAAAAAAGGAAATAAATTTGACATGATTTCACCTATCATTCTTGTAATTATAGGAATTACTTGAGAATTCTGTCTATACGCTAAATTAATAACCATTTGATACTGCATATTTTTTCACTTTATATTTATCGACAGCTTGTATAAGAAAAAAGGAATCTGTATCCAAGGTTCAAGAAAGGTACAATGTGAAATTAAAAGAAGGACCCAAGGAGGAAAATAGTAGGAGGGAATAGAATGGGTATGTGGAGGGAAAAAGACCCTTCAATGGTGTAGAGGTAGGTTGAGAGGGAAGAAAAATGGTTAAATGTGAAATCAAGTTAAATGGCGGGTCCATAGTAGGAAAATAATGGGAGGGTCTAGGATAAGTATGTGGAGGGAGAAAAGACCCTCCGAGGGCAGGACTAAGAAATCAAAAATGGCAGTCCGTAAGATGCTTAGGACCCCTAGCGGTGTAGCTGCCCCAGTAATTTTCGTGATCGCTACCTAGTGGAGAAAAAAGAAACTTTTTCCTCCACCAACTAAAATACAAAAAAAAGTTCTCTGGGTAACTGTCAGGATAACTAACCATCCGGGCCCTAGGGTGATGGGAGAGGGGTAACCCTTAGGGAACTAGTGGACCCGTAGGATAACTAACCATCCGGACCCTAGTGACATGGGAGAGGGGGTAAGCCTTAGAGAACTAGTGGACCCGTAGGATAATTAACCATCCGGGCCCTAGGCTGATGGGAGAGGGGTGAGAGACTCTAAGAGAGAAAGAGAGGGTGAGAGGGATCTCTCTCTCTCTCTCTCTCTCACTCCCCATAGCCAAAGCATTTCCTCCGCACACCCGCACCCTCCTCATCACCCAATAAACCCTAGCTCTTAAGAAGACACTTCCCCCCGCACACCCGCACCCCCCTCACCACCATGTCACAGGAACCCAAGACACTTCCCCCGCACACCCGCACTCCCCTCACCACCGTGTCACAGGAAAACCCAAGACACTTCCCCCCGCACACCCGCACTCCCATCACCACCGTGTCACAGGAACCCCCTAGCTACCACTACTTTAAGCTATACTTTTTTTGAATTGTTATCATCCTGCTCCTTATTTCAAAAATTTCTATCGTCTATTTAGAACAAACAGAATTTATTGTGTCGAATATATTCCTTAAATGTGGCAACATTTTTATTCATTAGAGTGAATTAAATATCTGTTCAGATTTAGATATCAAAATTCCTGTTTTAGAACTGAATAAATGATTCATTGATATAACAAATCTATGTTTTCTATATAAATGTTGAATTTGTTTATTTTAAATATTTCAATTTACTTGTATTGCAATATTTCGTGTTGATTGAATCGAAATTATATCATTTTAATGGAAACGCTAATTTCTTTATTGTTAACAATTATTCAACTATTAAAACTAAAATTATAATTTCCTTAGATTCAATTTTTATAATTTGGTATGAGTAAAGATTTCTCTATATTTAATTGGACTAGTTACTCCACTTAATGGACTTCTTTTATTTCGCTTCCAACGAGTAAGTCTCTTGTTTCAAAACAGTACCAATATCAATCAATTAAAAACGTTCTTAAATAATGATATTTTTCTTACCTATAAGTAAATTATTATTAAGGCTATTTACATAATATTCTAAATACTACAAGCTCATTTCGAATAAATAAAAATATATAATTAAGGAAATATTTACTTAAACTGAAATGAATATTTTTCATAATATCCCCCATACGCACACAGTTTATGAGCAAGTATTTTATAGATTTAATTTAAATGTTATTGGTTTATTTAAAGAAAACATTTATTTAGATCAAAACAATTAAACTTTAAACAAATTATCATTTTTATCAAGATTTCGAATTATGTAAAGTAAACAAAATGTATTTTTTTCAAACACAACTTATTAAATTCAAGCAAATTTTAATCAAGTAAATTTATTTGTTAATTTCAAATAATCTTTTCTATCAGTGTAAATCATTAAAATCAAATTGTTTTTGTAACTCTTTGCTTGCTTCTTTCAAAAAATTAAACGTATTCAGACGAAAATTCTCTACATGATCCGCTTGTTGTATTATCTCAGGTTTCTGCAATTCAGTATTTACCTTTAAACCTAAATAAATTTCATTTATTGGTAGAAAATGAAGCTCATTATCAGGATCTATGTCCTTCACATTCGTGTTGAGAACATAGCTATTGTCCTATAACAAATTAGAATATCTTTAAATACTTCTGCTGCTTGATTGTAAAGTAATGGAATAATAACTTTTTCAGACCGAAATAGTAAATTAAATTTTGTAAATTTTGGTAATACCCGTTCTAAGAACAAATAATAACATTTCACGAATGGATGAGTTATGGATGAATAAATTATCTCTGCTGCTGGTAAATGCTGTTCTTCCCACAACTGTGTGAAATACATTTGAAGAGGCTCCCATTGCTCTAAAATGCGATCTACAACTGCTTTTAATGAAAGCCATCGCGCTTGAGCACTATATAACATTTTATGCACTTCAGCATCCAACAAAATTTGAAATTCCTTAAATAGGTGTTGCCGCTTACTACTAAGTTTAAAAAAATTATAAATATTGCGCCCTAAATCTTCACATTCACGTGGTAATGTTTTACAAGCATAATTCGCACATAAATGTGCAGTATGACATATGCACTTCAAAATAGTAATATTAGGACAATCATTTCTAAATCTAGACGCTACTGAATTATGTGAACCCATCATACTATTGCATCCGTCTGAACCAAATCCGGTTATATTTTCTAAAGGAATGTTGCAAACAGTGAATGAATTAATAATATTGTTATATAAATTTTCTGCTGTTTCATTGCTATCTTCATCTCTATAAATTTCTATTAAATCCCATAAAGCGCAACGAATACGTTGTATTTCTGCATCGAAAAATCTAACAATAATGCAAATTACTTTAATATTGGAGACGTCTGTACTTTCGTCTGTCATTATACTGAATTTGCGTTTTTGTAAAGTAATACATAATTTATTATTATACGAAGATGCTATTACACCTGTCATAGCGGTTAATTTTGTTCTTCCCAAACGTAACATTTTGCAAACATCTACATCCTGAAAACAATGTTTTAATAGAGGTATTAGATGATCTACTATACGATACGCTATGTTATGTTCTGCAAAGAATCCTGTCAAAATTAATTAGATTCTTGTTACTTTTTTTTGAATTTCTAAAGCAGTTTCCACGGGTGTCCAAACTATTTGAGCTACTTGTACGCCTCATCGAATCCAAATGTTTCTTACTTCGAGCGTGTTTTCGTAATGTATGATAGTGCGCCGAAATGGAAGATTCGCACATTGAGCAAAATGCTTTCTTGTTGGAAGCGTGAGGCTGAACCCAATCTTTCAAAGCAGGATCAGTTTCCCAAACCTTTCGATACGTTTGACCCCTGCTTTCAGACAGGGCATTTACTGAAAATTCTTGCTCGGCTTCCATTATCAAAATCCTTTAAAGAAATATCAACGAAATTGTTACAAATTTAAAAAATAAAGAATGTTAGTAGAAGCGACGAAAAGAGATTTTATGTAACAAACTTACCCCTATTTTTCTGATATATGCTTCAAATATATTTCACCGATGTTATTGATAATCCTCACTGAGAAAAGAAATTACTTCAATTTAGTAAATTCATTTACTTGACTTTTGATTTATTTAAATTTAATAAATATAGTTAAAAATGAGTAAATATTGTTCCTTTGAAATAAATGTTTTATTTAAAAATAATGAAAAATATCTTGGATTTTTATTTTCTTGATACAAATAACTAAATATTTCGATTAAATAAATATCTTTATAATCAAGTGTACAAAACACTAATTGCAAAAATATCTGTTTACTTGGCATTTCTACAAAACTGCGAACGAATAATACTTTCAAATCAATTTATTATTTTATTCGAAGAAAGCAAATATTTATTTGTTTATGATCAGGATGAATTCCAACAAATATTTGCTCTCAGTTAAAGAGAATTATTTTAAATAAGAAAATATTTATTTCCAGCAAAGTATTATCATCTTAGAGTAATAGTATAATTCCTTAAAACCAAGTAAACAAAATTTGTTAAATATAATAAATATTTCCTACAACTAACTTTATCCTCACTCAAATCAAGAAAAGATACTTTAAAAATAATTTAACGAAACTTTTGTTTTAATATGCACTGTTTCATTAAATAGAAGTAAATAATTGTTTTGTTTCATATATAGAAATTACTTAAAATAAAAGAACGACCACTTGCCGCAAGACATTGATCTAAAACGAGAATAATAGTTATTTCATGTTAATTGAAAAATTTATTATTGTTCGGGATTTTAGGTGTGTTGATGCGAGCGGTTCGAGATTCGAGCCGCCTCGCTCTAACACACTCTCTGTCTCTCTCCCTCACAGTTCGGCGTAACGCCGCCAGGTGGCTGGCTCGCATAGCGGCTTTCTCGCTGACAAGATTTTGCCTGCGAAGTACTTAAGCACGCGAGTCACGCCTGCTCGTTGTCTCTCGACAACGTCGAGACCGTGGAGACTGCTCTTTAGTTCCGTTTTGGAATGCAATAGCACAGTCTTAGGACTTTGTTCCTATCCTTTTTTTCAGTGCTTAAAGCACTATCGTATAACATACGATTTTCGAAGCCTTGTTTCCCTTAACTTAATATTTAACCCATCTGCGTATACCACTCTGGTTGCGCAGTCTACATCCTATCCTTCTTTTCCTTAAACCATTTGACTTTCTTTTTGTGAAAACCATACCGAGTCAGGTCTCTCACAATTATTTAATAGTAAATATACAGGGTGTTTCACTTAAAGTGACCCAGCGCGAAGCCATGCCAGAAGCGAGTAGGTGGGGAAGCACATAGGTGACTGGTGGAGGGAGGGGATAGCGCTGAGGCAAGCCTAGCCCAGAGATGTTAACTTGTGGGAATTCGGTATCCCCACCACGCCGCCACTAGCTAGCACGCACACAGTGCCAGCGGTACATCGGTGAGCCAACTCCACTACTGTCGCCGCTCGCTGGTCACGCACACAGCTACATCGATACGTGCGTGTCTCGGCTTTCGCCGTTGAAGTTCGGTTAGCTCCGGTGAGGTATGAGTACGAGAGGGATGAATATACTTTTCTCGGACCTCTCTTTCGCTCTCTATTTCACCTAAGCTTAGCCAACGAGCCGCGCGAAACTCCTTTTCCAAGAGTGTCGGCCGGCTCGATGCGCTCGTAAGAGAAATTTATTTTTTGACAATTATAATACAGGAAAATTATTAAATGTTACTATAATTTAACAATTATCCTCAAAATTGTAAAAAATTTTTGTATATAAAAAATTATTATGAGATGAAATAAAACTAACAAAGAAATAATATTATCCGTGTAACTAATTGAAAGAAAAAACCCTTATTATATTGCACAAAATGATCACTGAAGTGTGACATTTAAAATTAATTAAATAAAAAATTATACGAGAATACATGAGATTGATTAATTTGAAAAAAATGGTTAAAAATGAGGTAAAAACTCGACCATTTTCTTGCAACATCACTGTACCGATGGCGATCTGGATTTGCAAATATCACAAAATTGTCCAAAATTCATCAATTTCCTATGAAATGCAAAAATCTGACATAATTTCTATGATGAGAGCCTAATAAATGAAAATGTGGGGCGGCTAGGATGTTTCTTCGGTTACTTTCTTGTATGGTACACCTATAAGCGAATGAAATCTCCTAAAAAATATGCCAAAATAATGGCAGGAAATAAAATTGCGCCTTAATATTACAATGTAAAATACAATGTCAAGAAATAGCTCAAACTAACAACTTTCAAACTTGTTTCATGCAAAATTTTAGTGTAGGAGGTACTTCCGCCTTGAAAATTTTGCAAATTCATGTATAATTGTTGATAAATAAATAATTATTGATCCAGAATGCACTTAAAATAAAGGATTATTAAAATTGAGTTTTACACTATGAGGTTTAAAAATCTGACTTTATTTCTATATTGAGAGGCAAATAATTCCGTTGGTCAAGCTTCTTGGCTCTTTTTTCGGCCATAATCTGGTGTAAAATGTCCGAATGAACAAATAGATGCTATAAATGATAACCAAATCATGTTGGAATCAAAAGTTGGCTTTCATAGCTATGTAGCAAAATCAAGCCTAGAAATGGCTAAAATTGTCCATTTTCAAACTCATTTTCTACAAAATTGGAGTGTCGTAGCCGCTTCCGGTTGGATTTTTTTGCTATTTCAGGTATAATTGTCAGTAATAATAATAAAAATACCCTCTGATTGCATTGGAATTGAAATATTCAGGCAATTGAGTTTTACACTATGAGAATCAAAAATCTGACTTTAAGCACATATTGAGAGGCAAATAACTCAATTTCTCTTGCTTCTCGGCTCTTTTTTCGGCCATAATCTGGTGTAAAATGTCCGAATGAACAAATGCAAGCTATAAATGATCATTAAATCACCTTGGAACCAAAAGTTGACTTTCTTAGCTATGTTGCAAAATCAAGCCTAGAAATGGCTAAAATTGTCCATTTTCAAACACATTTAATGGGAAAGTGGAGTGTCGTAGCCGCTTCCGGTTGGATTTTTTTGCTATTTCAGGTATAATTGTCAGTAATAATAATAAAAATACCCTCTGATGGCATTGGAATTGAAAGATTCATGCAATTCAATTTTACCCTATGAGAATCAAAAATCTGACTTTAAGCACATATTGAGAGGCAAATAACTCAGTTTCTCTTGCTTCTCGGCTCTTTTTTCGGCCACAATCTGGTGTAAAATGTCCGAATGAACAAACAGATGCTATTTATAGTAATCAATTCAGGCTACGATCAAATGTTGGATCTCATGGCTATGCTGGTAAATTATATTCTTAAATGACTATAATGGAGATCATCAAACCTTCTTATCTGCATTCTTGAGATCTATAAGTGTGCTCCTTCTGTGAAATAATATAGGGGTAAGAGGGTTCATGAAATAAATACATTTTAGAAATTCATTTAATTTTTTTTATTTTTTTTTTACATTTTAGTCATAATAAATCAAATATCCCGTAGGACGTTGACGGGGCCTTCCCCGGCTAGGGTATTCTTCCCTGACCCGGCTATAATAATGGGTCCTGCTGCTGCCCCTACTAGAAGCTCGGGCTGTAACAAAAAAATAGAAAACATTCTTATATTTCCATACCATTGTAATAAATAATCTAATGCTTCTAATAACTATTCAATGCAATGGTTTTTAAATGGAAATTTTTGAATGTTGAACTATAAATTTAAGATGGTTTATGCTTACGTATACAGGGTGTTTCACGTAAGGCGCCCCAGCTAGAAAAGAGGACTCACAGAGCGCATGGTGGGGGCAGATGCATCTAATTGGCCGCGGTTAGAGAGAGAGAGAGAAAGAGGACAAGAGTTGACCAAAGATGACTGGTGTGAGCGGGGAAGAGAGGGGACAGCGATACGCTAGGCGTATCGTCTAGTAAAGGATAGCTCTATCCTTCTCCACGTTATTCCCTCTCTCTCCCTCCGCGGCCAATTAGATGCATCTGCCCCCACCATGCGTTCTGAGTCCTCATTTCGAGCTGGGGCGCCTTACGTGAAACACCCTGTATAGCCGGGTCTCGCCGCCTGAGTGGCAGGCACGAACGCTTGCACTGCCACTTGTTGTTGCTGCTGTTGCTGCGGCTGCTGCGGTTGCAGTTGCTGCTGCTGCGGCTGCTGTTGTTGCTGCTGCTGCTGCTGCAGCTGCTGTTGTTGCTGCGGCTGCAGTTGCTGCTGCTGTGGCTGCTGCTGCTCCAGCCGCTCCAGCCGCTCCTTAATTTGGTGGAGGAGAACCCCGTTCTCCTCCACCCGCTCCTTTATAATCCGCAGGAGATCCTTCGTAGTTTCTGTAACAGATAATCATTAATAAAATTTATTATTTGCAAAATAGACTTTACTAAAAAGTTCGTTTCCACTCACCATTCCCATTGGGCATAGGTTCGGCCATGATTCTGTAACAAACAAAAAGAATTGAAATTATTATATGAAGGAAAAGGTTTTTGTATTCGATAAATGAGACAATTATAATGGAGAAAGTAAAGTGAGAGAAATGTCAAAAATTTATTGAATACTGTTGAAAGTACTTACATTATCCTTCCTTTGCTTCTGCTGCTACGAAGTTAATCCGTCGAGATTCAAGATACGAGTGAGGTACCAACGAAGTTCGTCTTCACCAAATCACCACAATACTTTTCAAATTAAATATACAAGGTGTCCTATTGGTTTTCTAACACAATTGTTACATGAGAACCTATTATTGTTGGAGATATTATTTCACATGATTAGTTGCTTTATTCTATTTGCCATCTTTATTATTTACTGTATACCCTGTGTATTATATACAAGTTCTTCTACATTACAGTAACCGTAACTTTTAAATCGAGAAGGAACCGATTTGGAATTCTTTTTAACGCGATATAAATTAAATTTCTAATTTCCGATACTGAAATAAATTAAATATTACTTACATTTAATAATATTTTAATTATTTCATGAAAATCTTTACGAAAAAAATGACTACTGCAGTGGGATTCGAACCCACGTCCTACGGTACAGAGGTCTGACGCCTTACCCACTACACCACAAGGTTCCATTGGATAGTTAAAACTTTATCGCCTATATAATCTAAGCGATAATGCGTAAATATTTTATATGCTTTAATAAAATATTATTTGGCAGTTAGACTAAAAGAATTTGTTATTAATTGAATTATTTATTAATTCAATTTATTACTAATAGCTTGTTGGCTATTTATATCGGAAATTTTTAATTTTCTGGGGAAGTCGTGTAGTGGGTGAGTGGATAGCGCATAAGAATGCTGATCCTGTTGTTACAGGTTCGATTCCCAGTGAAACTATCAGTTTTTTTTAATGCCAACTAATTAATTATCCGTCAGGTCATCAACCCTACATTACAAATCGTTGAACCTTACCCCATTTCTGCCTTTATTTGTACACAATTTAATAAATGTATAAAAGTAGATGAAGCCGTTGTATCTTGGGCATTTGCCTTAAAGCTATTAATTTGTCAAGTTCGGATTAATTGACAGTTTCGTGATATAAAGTGATTAAAGTGATAGGAAGAGTGGAAAATGTCTTCCAGTGAAAATAGCCCGGTATCAAAAAAGACTAGAATGTCTTCCAATCCGCAAAAGAGAAAAAGCAGCCACAAAAAGAAATTTCAATATCATTGGTATGATTTGAACCCATCTTGGATGAAGTGGGCAAAGCCGATACCTGATGACAGTAGTAAGTTTCACTGTTTAATTTGCGATAAAGGTTTAAATTGCGGTTATTCGGAAATTCAGAAACATGAGTCCTCCAGCATTCACGTGCAAAATGCTGTTCAATTTTCAAATCGGCATATTCCGCAAGGCTCCAGTAGCTCATCTAATTCCGCAGAATTTTCGAAGGAAAAAGAATTTGATTTTCTTGAACGCGTTAAAATAGCGGAAATAAGATTGTCAACGTTTTTTGTAGAACATAATATCCCGTATATAGCAAGCTCCGCAATGGTTAATATGTTTAAACAGATAGGCAAGGAACCGGAAGTACTACAAGCCATAACATTAGGACGTGTTAAATTATCAAAAATTATAACTAATGTGGTTTGTCGCGAAGAAACACAAAGTCTCACGGAAACGTTACAAAATACAAAATTCTCGGTATTTGTTGATGAGACTTCGGATTTAACAAATGAAAAATGGTTTTCAATAATGGTTCGGTATATTGAACCTGCGTCGTTGCAAATTCAAACACGTCTATTGCAATTAATAAATCTTGACGCAAGAGATTGTTCGGCCGAAAAGTTATTTTCCGCGTTTAATAATGAAATGGTAAAAAAACAAATAGCATTAAGCCAAATATTAGCAATAGCCTGTGACAATGCATCTGTTATGATCGGTAGAAATTCGTCTTTTCGAACGAAAATATTAGAAAAGAATGCAAATATAATAACGTTTCCATGCATATGTCATTTATCGTCACTCGTTGCTTCCGCTGCTTGTAAAGAGCTACCTTCATTCCCGGAAGAATTTGTGAAGAAAATTGTTAATTTCGTGAGCGGAAGCCCTAAACGGACGGCAATATTTCGGGAATTTCAAAGGTGTTTTGCAGGAAAAATAACAAATTTGTTGAAGCATGCCGAAACTCGATGGCTTACTCGCTATAAATGTATTGATCGTATATTAGAATATTGGGATGTTCTAAATAACTTTCTATTAGAACAATCCTCAGAAAATAATATGCAAGCCTATGAATTGCACCAATGTATGCAGAACGCTGAAACTAAAGCGTATTTGTATTTTCTGCATTTTATTTTAAATAAGTTCAATACTTGTTTTGTCGTATGCGAATATTCAAATGAACGTTCTACATAACGTTAGTCGAAGAAAGATTTAATGTTGATTGGTTGATGAAGACATCATCTCTGAGCACCAATCGTATTACTGGCGTAAGCCGCCGAACCCGACGATTGGCGAAAGCCGCCGAAAAGCGACGAAATAAGATCAAGTCGAATTTGAGGCATTCGGCTCTCGATCGATCAACGAAGAGGGCTAACGTTGTAAAGTCAGAGAACGTCAATGCGATTAAAAACAACGCTTCTCTTGACTAGCGAACATCGATACATTATATAATTAAACCGTGTAATTATTATTTTGTGCAATAAAACTTAAATTGTCATTTGTGAAAATAAAATTGGGAAAGAAACTTTGTTCCCCCAATTGTAACACATATAAATATATGTAATAAAACATTGATGCCTCCTGTGAGGTAGGAGGTGAAGGTTTTATTGCAATCGTTTTAACATTGTGAGGGTGATAGTGACAGAAACGGCAAACAAAGCAAATATACAGGAAATTGGTGAGTACAGTTCAAGTGAATTAACGGGTCCCAACGATGGCGGACAGAGTCAAGATATTAATACAGAAACGGGTGTCATTAAAAACCCAGATGACCACCATAACAAATTTATTAGACAAGAATAAATTAGATCACGCCACGCTGAAGTTACGTATCGCCAGATTAACATCATTATTTCATGCGTTCGAAGAAATGAATGACGAGCTGGTTGTATTAGATCCAGAAGGTAATCATGAAGAAGAGGCAACGAACGTTACGGAAAGATTTTATTTAGTAGCAGGCAGGATAGAAAACATTTTGAATAGCGCGGATTCGGTATCTGGAGATTCGGCAGTTTCAGTAGGCGCGACGCGGAATGAATCACGAGACGAAGCGATCCCGCCGAAAAGAAGAATAAAATTACCCGAAGCCCCATTACCGACATTTGACGGTCGATACGAGAACTGGTTGACTTTCAAAAACGCGTTCAACAACTTGATAGGTTCGAGAACAGAGCTTTCCGAAATAGATAAATTACAATATCTAAAGTCGTCTTTAGTAGGGGAAGCGGCTAACAAGTTGAAGATTTTATCTATTGACGGACTTAATTATACGAGGGCATGGGAGTTGCTAGAAAAAGCATATGAGGTAAAGCGAATTTTGATCTCACGTCACTTATCGTTAATAATGAACGCATCAGTAGTAGAGAAGGAATCGGCGAATAGTTTGAGTAAATTAGTAGACGAGATTCAGCAAAATATGGCATCATTGAATGCATTAGGCGTGAATATAAGTTCCGAGATTCTTGTGTATATCGTCGAGTCAAAATTACCGAAACCGATATTAGAGAAATGGGAAATGACTTTATCACGAGACGAATATCCCAATGTCGAACAGATATACGAATTTGTGTATAAGATGGCGGTTTGCGCGTCGAAACGTGAAAGAACACGCAACGCCGAAGCCGAGAAAGATAAACACGAACATTCGAACAAAAAGCGTAAATTGTCGGCGCCCAACAATCAAACGTTTGTAGCCGATACTTCCAAGAGAAGATGCATAGCTTGTAAACAAGATACACATCCGTTGTTTGTGTGCAAAACTTTCAAAGAATTACCTACCGTTAAACGCGTAGAATTAATAAGAAACGAACGGCTATGCTACAATTGTTTACGTTCCCACAAAGGGAAAGATTGTAAATTTTCGAATTGTAAGAAATGCGGCAAGAAACACAATAGTTTGTTACATGTCGATGAATGGATGAAACAACAGACCACAAAAATAATTCCAGAAAATAACGAAGTAAAAACCGACTGACAAAAAATGGTTACCAAACCATGTACAGTTAGCTTATCGACGGTAACTCCCGCGTTGACACCTCAATTAGTCATGAGCGCAATTGTCAAAATTCGAGATTCGAAAGGTCAACAAATCGAAGCCAGGGCTATTTTGGACACTTGTTCAACAGCGAATTTTATCACAATAGATATGGTCCAACGAATTAAGTTACAAACGTCGAAAATGACCATACCAATAGGATCATTGAATAACACAACAACGGTGACGCGTGGGTTATTAAAGATCCAGGTACAATCTAAGACAAATGATTACAAAAGAGAGATAACATGCTTAGTAATACCCACTATATCCGATTTAATCCCGACTGAAACATTTCCGAGGCACAGCATAAGAATACCTGCGAATATAAAACTAGCCGATGCGTTATTTCACATTCCGAGACGCGTAGATTTGTTAATCGGGGCAGGTGTCACCGCGTCTTTGTTGTCAGTAGGACAGATTCGCTTATCACGAGATGACTTGTATGCGCAAAAAACATTGTTAGGATGGGTAATTGTAGGAGATCATTCGTCAGATCGGAATTCGAAAATGGCATGTCATATGACATCATTAGAAGATAAGATAATTAGATTTTGGGAATCAGAAGAGGTCGAAACAGACGGATCGCGATCCACCGAAAATAATTATTGCGAAGAACATTTTATTAAAAACACAAGTCGAAATCACGAAGGTCGGTACATCGTTCGTTTACCATTTCGCGAAGATAAAGGTAATTTAGGATCATCAAGATCGTTGGCTTTAAAACGCTTTTTAGGATTAGAACGAAAGTTGAATGCGAATTCAGATCTTAAACGCGAATACGAACAAGTGATAATAGAATATTTACGTTTAGGTCATGCTACGATAATTGAAGATCAGGAAAGCGGTTATTACATGCCGCACCATGCGGTCTTGAAAGATTCAAGTAACACTACGAAATTACGAGTAGTGTTTGACGCATCGATGAAAACAAACACCTCACTGTCGTTAAATGATATTCTTTCGATCGGACCTACAATACAAGAAAAATTATTCGAACATCTAATTAGATTTCGAACATACAAATATGTCGTAACAGGTGACATCGAGAAAATGTATCGTCAAGTGTTGGTCGCGGATGAAGATCGGAAGTTCCAAAAATTCTTATGGCGCATCGATGGGCGAATAAAAACGATACAATTGAATACTTTAACGTTCGGTATAGCGTCGTCTCCGTTCTTGGCGATTCGCACAGTACATCAGTTGGCAAACGATATGACTTTAAGATTCCCAAAAGCCGCAGAAATATTGAAAAATCATTTGTATGTAGATGACCTGTTGACGGGAGCAGATTCGGTGGATGAGTTACGCAATATTCGCGATGACATTGTTGACCTATTAAAGCACGGGAAATTTAAAATTCGACAGTGGGCCTCAAATAATAGAGAAGTTTTATTTGGATTGCCAGAAGATGAATTACACGCTAAATTGACAATCAAGTTAGACGAATCGCTGAAAACATTAGGTTTAATCTGGGATACTCAAACTGATAGTATATGTTATACTTCCGATAAATATGAACAAAAAGGTACGGTGACGAAACGCGATATATTATCTAAAATTGCGCAGATTTTCGATCCATTAGGATTAATAGGTCCAGTGATATCATACGCGAAAATAATTATGCAAAAGGTGTGGCGATCTAAGGTAGGTTGGGACGAATCAGTGTCACAAGAAATATACACAGAGTGGCATAAATTTTATAGACAACTAACCAACATGAGCGAATGTTCGTTTACTAGGAGAATATTAGACGAATCGCCAGATGATCTACAATTACACGGATTTTCAGACGCGAGTACCGCCGCATATGGGGCATGTATGTATGTTAGGAATATCAAGAAGAATGGTAGCATTACAGTCACGCTAATTTGTTCAAAATCTCGAGTAGCACCTATAAAGTCCGTCACGATACCGCGATTAGAACTATGTGGGGCGTTGTTGTTGGCTAATCTGTATCAAGCGATTAAGAAGCCATTAGGTATGAAATTTAGCCGAGTCATATTTTGGTGCGATTCGACCATAACCTTACAATGGATCAAGACAGTCCCCGATTCTCTAAAACCATATGTTTCGAATCGTGTCAAAAAAATAACAAAGTTAACCAACGAGGTCGAATGGCACCACGTTCGTTCTATTGATAATCCCGCGGACGTGATTTCGAGAGGGCAATTACCACACGCGTTCACAAAAAACGAGTTATGGTTCTCTGGCCCCACTTGGTTAAAGGAGTCCGAGAGTAAATGGCCAGAAGAGATTTTGACATTCACGGAGGTTCCTGAATTAAGGAAAAATGTGTGTTTAGTTAGCATCTCCAATGATCTCAATCTATTAGAAAGATATTCATCCCACTCAAAGCTCTTTAGAATCATAGCGTATTGTATGCGATTTTGTTCATTAAGTAGATCTAAGGGTGTTTTGAAACATGACGAGATTAATAAAGCAGAAAAATGGATTATGAGAAATCTGCAAGCAAAAATGTTCGGTGAGGAGATTAAGCGTCTGAAGGGGAATAATAGTTTAAGCGAAGGCAAATTCGCAAAATTAAGTTTATTCATGGATAATGAAGGTTTGCTTAGAGTAGGAGGAAGGTTACACAAATCTAATTTAACATTCGCACAAAAACACCCAATATTGTTACCATCATCACATCTTATAACTGAATCTATCATACGCGAGACACACGAAAAAAATTATCATACGGGTATACAGACTACCCTCTCGTTAATTAGGCAAAGGTACTGGATCACAGACGGAAAAAATCAAGTTCGCCGAATTATACGTCATTGTACACACTGTTTCCGGTTTGAACCGAATACGATACAATATAAAATGGGGAACTTACCGACTAGCCGAGTCACCGAAGCCATTCCGTTTGAAAATACGGGAATTGATTATTGTGGCCCTTTTTATATCAAAGAACGGATATATCGTAATAGGGTGCAAAGAAAGGTATACATTTGCGTCTTTGTATGTATGAGCATAAAAGCAGTGCACCTAGAGTTAGTGTCGGATCTAACTTCCGAAGGTTTTTTAGCTGCGTTACGGCGATTCATATCGAGGCGAGGAATACCGCGTAACATATACTCAGATAATGGCACGAATTTCGTCGGGGCGAATAATAAACTTAAAGAATTGTATTTGTTAATTAATTCTACTGACCATAAAGAGAGGGTCGAAGAGTTTGCATGCGAACGTAAAGTCAGCTGGCATTTTATACCTCCTCTAGCGCCTCATTTTGGGGGTCTATGGGAGGCAACTGTAAGAATATTTAAACATCATTTCAAAAGAGTCGTTGGGACAACCGTGTTCACATTTGAGGAACTGAATACGTTTATGGTAGAAATAGAAGCAGTTCTCAATTCGCGACCAATAACGTCACTGTCATCCGACCCAAACGATTTAATAGCGTTAACACCTTCGCATTATTTAATCGGGAAACCACTTAATACGTTACCCGAAGAAAATTTGTCCGCTGTCGCTGACAATCGACTATCTATATGGCAACGCCTTATCAAGATGCGTCAAGACTTTTGGTCACGTTGGAAACTCGAGTATTTAAATCAGTTACAAGTAAGACAAAAGTGGTCAAAAGATGGTCCTGAATTGAAGATCGGCGCCGTGGTTTTGATAAAGGACAAACAACAACCATGTTTTCAATGGTCACTTGGCCGCATCGAACAATTACATCCAGGAGAAGATGGGATTGCAAGAGTAGCGACCATCCACACCACATCAGGCAAATTGAAGAGAGCCACAAATTTGCTTTGTCCATTACCCTCGAATTGATTTGAGTTGAGAATGTGTCTCAACCGGGGGAGCCTGTTTTGTCGTATGCGAATATTCAAATGAACGTTCTACATAACGTTAGTCGAAGAAAGATTTCATGTTGATTGGTTGATGAAGACATCATCTCTGAGCACCAATCGTATTACTGGCGTAAGCCGCCGAACCCGACGATTGGCGAAAGCCGCCGAAAAGCGACGAAATAAGAACAAGTCGAATTTGAGGCATTCGGCTCTCGATCGATCAACGAAGAGGGCTAACGTTGTAAAGTCAGAGAACGTCAATGCGATTAAAAACAACGCTTCTCTTGACTAGCGAACATCGATACATTATATAATTAAACCGTGTAATTATTATTTTGTGCAATAAAACTTAAATTGTCATTTGTGAAAATAAAATTGGGAAAGAAACTTTGTTCCCCCAATTGTAACACATATAAATATATGTAATAAAACAATACTTTTAATGCCGAGTTTCAAGCACGCGAATCGAAACTGCATTTATTGCAGCCAAAATCGGTTGAAATTTTAATTTTTATTTTAAGAAATTTCATGAAACCTGCATTATTGAAGTTTTGCATAGCTCAAGCAAATTTCTGTGATATTAATTTTTCCAAGGATATTAATATTATTCCGTTGGAAGATATAAACGTAGGATATGATTGTGAAGAATATCTGCAAGACCAAAAGAGTAAAGAAACGTTAACGCAAATGCAAGTTCATGATATTAAAAAGAGTTGTTTAAAACTTTTAATAAAAGCTGCTGACGAAATTCGTAACCGTTTCCCAATACATGATGAGTTCTATAAAAATTTTACAGTTCTTGATAACGAGAACTCACTTTTTAACTCAGATAGAGAATCATCGGCTGCAGCATTATTAAAAATTGGCAATACATTTGGTATAAAAAATGACATAGAGCTAAAGAAAGAATGGTTTTCTTTATTTAACGATGAGTCAGCAGATCAGAAATATAAATGGTCTAGACTTTCCTTCGATGACATGTGGATAAAAATTTCGCAAACTAAATGTGAAAGGAAGGAAAAATATCCTTTGTTGAAATTACTATCGTGCATAGTACGGTCACTTCCACATTCTAATGCAGAAGCAGAACGGTGCTTTTCAATAATTCCTGATGTCAAAACGAAAAAAAGAAATCGTATAAGTTCTGCTACTTTAAATGCAATTTGCGTCATTAAAAATTATTTGAAATGTACATATCATGATAGCATTACAATGCCAATAAGTAAAAAACACATAAAATTAACTGAAAAAGATAATTTATACGCAAGAAGTTACGTCGAAAATAAAGTAACTCTTACAATTCATGGATACACAAATGACGATGATGATATTGATGGTGATTTTGATGACGAAGTACTTTACGATAATTGAAGGAATGTCTGACGGATTCGACAATTATAAAATCAAGTGACAAAATGTCTGACGGATTCGACAAATGAGAATAGTGTCTGACGGATTCGACAGTTCAAAGAAAATACGTAAAATTGACCGAAAAAATACGTAAACCGCGAAAGGAGGGTTTTTTAGTGGGTAGGCGCTGTCAGAAGAACCATGTAGTTCGAACTTAATAAGTATATTAATTCGACACAAGCATGGAGATGGTGAGTCCCACACTATTTAGTATACGGCTAAAATATATATTCATTCCAACAATTGAACTTACATTACACAACTGTTTTATAACTTTTTGTGTAATGAAAGAACACAATAGGAAGAAATGTATGTTTCCGTAATACTAAGTGTGCCAGGATGCATTTTTCCCTTAAAAAAAAAAAAAAAACACTGCAACAATTTACAATTAAAAATTGTTTTCATTTTTCCAATAGGAAATATTTCATGGAACACGAAGAGAAATTCAACAAGCTTTATTCGCTGAGTATGGAGATTCAGAGAGACTTTTGATTCTCATAGGGTAAAATTGAATTTCATTAAACTTACCATTTCAGAGCTTTCAGAGGGTATTTTTATTATTATTACTGACAATTATACCTGAAATAGCAAAAAAATCCAACCGGAAGCGGCTACGACACTCCACTTTCCCATTAAATGTGTTTGAAAATGGACAATTTTAGCCATTTCTAGGCTTGATTTTGCAACATAGCTATGAAAGTCAACTTTTGGTTCCAAGGTGATTTAATGATCACTTATAGCATGTATTTGTTCATTCGGACATTTTATACCAGATTATGGTCGAAAAAAGAGCCGAGAAGCAAGAGAAATTGAGTTATTTGCCTCTCAATATGTGCTTAAAGTCAGATTTTTGATTCTCATAGTGTAAAACTCAATTGCATGAATATTTCAATTCCAATGCAATCAGAGGCTATTTTTATTATTATTACTGACAATTATACCTGAAATAGCAAAAAAATCCAACCGGAAGCGGCTACGACACTCCAATTTTGTAGAAAATGAGTTTGAAAATGGACAATTTTAGCCATTTCTAGGCTTGATTTTGCAACATAGCTATGAAAGCCAACTTTTGATTCCAACATGATTTGGTTATCATTTATAGCATCTATTTGTTCATTCGGACATTTTACACCAGATTATGGCCGAAAAAAGAGCCAAGAAGCTTGACCAACGGAATTATTTGCCTCTCAATATAGAAATAAAGTCAGATTTTTAAACCTCATAGTGTAAAACTCAATTTTAATAATCCTTTATTTTAAGTGCATTCTGGATCAATAATTATTTATTTATCAACAATTATACATGAATTTGCAAAATTTTCAAGGCGGAAGTACCTCCTACACTAAAATTTTGCATGAAACAAGTTTGAAAGTTGTTAGTTTGAGCTATTTCTTGACATTGTATTTTACATTGTAATATTAAGGCGCAATTTTATTTCCTGCCATTATTTTGGCATATTTTTTAGGAGATTTCATTCGCTTATAGGTGTACCATACAAGAAAGTAACCGAAGAAATATCCTAGCCGCCCCACATTTTCATTTATTAGGCTCTCATCATAGAAATTATGTCAGATTTTTGCATTTCATAGGAAATTGATGAATTTTGGACAATTTTGTGATATTTGCAAATCCAAATCGCCATCGGTACAGTGATGTTGCAAGAAAATGGTCGAGTTTTTACCTCATTTTTAACCATTTTTTCAAATTAATCAATCTCATGTATTCTCGTATAATTTTTTATTTAATTAATTTTAAATGTCACACTTCAGTGATCATTTTGTGCAATATAATAAGGGTTTTTTCTTTCAATTAGTTACACGGATAATATTATTTCTTTGTTAGTTTTATTTCATCTCATAATAATTTTTTATATACAAAAATTTTTTACAATTTTGAGGATAATTGTTAAATTATAGTAACATTTAATAATTTTCCTGTATTATAATTGTCAAAAAATAAATTTCTCTTACGAGCGCATCGAGCCGGCCGACACTCTTGGAAAAGGAGTTTCGCGCGGCTCGTTGGCTAAACTTAGGTGAAATAGAGAGCGAAAGACAGGTCCGAGAAAAGTATATTCATCCCTCTCGTACTCATACCTCACCGGAGCTAACCGAACTTCAACGGCGAAAGCCGAGACACGCACGTATCGATGTAGCTGTGTGCGTGACCAGCGAGCGGCGACAGTAGTGGGGTTGGCTCACCGATGTACCGCTGGCACTGTGTGCGTGCTAGCTAGTGGCGGCGTGGTGGGGATACCGAATTCCCACAAGTTAACATCTCTGGCCTAGCCTGTGACGGACAGCCGTCGACTTCAGATGCCTCCCCCTCCACTTCACACCAAACCCAGGCAAATGTTTGGACGTTTAAGACTCCCTTCGGGGGGGGGGGGGGCATCGAGCGTCAGCGATACGCGTATGTACTATAGGTACGTCTCTCAGTTCTTTATAAAGAATAAGCTATCATTTCCGCACCACCTTGCGGTAGATAGCATGGCGCGTTTTTTTTTAAAGTGGTTTCCCCAATAGGCCTAATCCACTAAACCCTCCTCACCTTAAGATATTTGTTCGAATTGCTTCCCTCTTTGCTGAGCGCAGAGTTCAGCTCTTCGAACAATGTCGCGTGTAGCTCAATACACCATATCCGCTGACAAAGTTTTAAATGCCTCGCCGAT
Organism: Prorops nasuta; assembly: GCF_024137725.1. Taxonomy (NCBI): domain Eukaryota; kingdom Metazoa; phylum Arthropoda; class Insecta; order Hymenoptera; family Bethylidae; genus Prorops; species Prorops nasuta. Next base: position 78,583 of record NW_027116817.1, on the reverse strand, counting down.
GACTTCGCAAAACTGAGATTCAGAATAATCTCACTTGTCCTCCATGAGGCGCTTGATATATGCTCATAAAATGAATCTAATGGCGTTAGATCTGGTGACCACGCCGGCCAAATGATTGGGCCACCAGGACCCATCCATCTTTCTGGAAAACGCTCATTTAATATTGTACGCACGTTCCTATGATAATGCGCAGGAGCTCCATCGTGTTGGAAAATCATATTTTCCCGCACGAGGAGCGGCACATTTTCGAGGAGCAATGGTAATTCCTCCTCAAGGAAACGCACGTACTCGGCACCGTTGAATTTAGGTGGGAGGAAGAAAGGTTCAATCTGCAAAACAATGGCAGAATTATGCAATTAGCACTTGCACATTTGAGATATTATCTTAAATAGACAAAATGCTTACAATTCCGTCACTGATAAGATCAGCCCACACATTGATACTCCAACGGTACTGAAATGCACCAACTCTTTTACCGCGTGTGAATTTTTTGTTGCCCAGTGGATGAGATTTCTTGAATTAAAAAGGCCATTCGGCGTAAATATGGATTAGTCGGTAAATAATATTCGATCGGGCAACCCCTGATCTCTTTTATAATGCGGTAGGAATCCTAAATAAAGAAATAAAAGAAGACAAACCAAATGCTACACACAAACTTTTTGTAATTTAGAAATGTGTTTAAAATTTATTAACGTTGTCTTTACAGAAATTTGCCCTGCGGTATGATAATCTCTAGGCAGTATCGCGTGCATTCTTCGGAGATGAAAGGGGTGCAAGCTGTTTTAGTGCAGTATTCTCCATACGAACATTACATTGACAATGCATTCTCGCGACAGCGTAAGAATGCTGGTTCGCGGATTTTCCTCCACCGGTTGCAACATTTTCCGCACTATTTTCTCCTTTCTTAAGTGCACTCTTTTTGAAAGGTCTACGCTTCCTGTGGCCTTGAATTGCTTGACTACGCGTAAATTAACCTTATGGCCTAAATATCGTCGCATGGGAAACTTCTGCTTATAAATTTCCGCGGCTTTCCGCGCACTTTGCTTACTTTCCCCGTATGCAAAAATCATATCCACATATTCTTCTTTTGTGAAACCCATAGTTCTAACCGTGTTGCTGGACTAGTACAGACAAAGAAATTTGTTAAGATTTGTATATGAATCATAACAATTTTCGGTCTAGCATCAAAGTTGGTTATTGAAAGCGTATACGTTAAGAGGTATTTTTCATTCTTTCTATTAAATTGAAAGCATAGCCGCCAAAGACACCGCTTAACGTATACGTTTTCAATAACAAACTTTGATGCTAAACCGAACATTGTTTTGATTCGTATACAAATCTTAACAATCTTCTCAGTCTGTACTAGTCCAGCAACACGGTTAGAACTATGGGTTTCACAAAAGAAGAATATGTGGATATGATTTTTGCATACGGGGAAAGTAAGCAAAGTGCGCGGAAAGCCGCGGAAATTTATCGGCAGAAATTTCCCATGCGACGACACCCTAACCACAAGGTTATTCTACGCGTGGTCAAGCGGTTCAAGGCCACAGGAAGCGTGGACCTTTCAAAAAGAATGCGATTAAGAAAGGAGGAAGTAGTGCAAAAAGTGCTGCAACTGGTGGACGAAAATCCGCGAACCAGTATTCGTCGCTTTCGCGCGAGTGCAATGTCAGTGCAACGGTCGTATGGAGAATACTGCACAAAAACAGCCTGCATCCTTTTCACCTCCAAAGAGTGCATCAGCTACTGCCCAGAGATTATCAACCCAGGGTAAATTTCTGTGAAGGTAAGGTTATTAAATTTTAAACACATTTCCAAATTATAAAAAGTTGATTGCATGTGGTTTTTCACTTTTTCTATCTTTATTTAGGATTCCTTCCGCAATGTAGAAGAGATCAGGGGTTTCCCGATCGGATTTTGTGGACCGACGAATCCACGTTTACGCCAAACGGCGTTTTTAATTCTAGAAATTTCGTCCACTGGGCAACACAAAATCCACACGCGGTGAGGGTTGGTGCATTTCAGTACCGTTGGAGCATCAATGTGTGGGCTGGTCTTATTGGTGACAGAGTTGTAAGCTTTTTGTCTTTTTAAGAAAATATTTCAAATGAGCAAGTGCTAATTGCATAATTCTGTCATTGTTTTGCAGATTGGACCTTTCTTTCTCCCATCTAGGTTCAATGGTACTGAGTACGTACGTTTCCTTGAGGAGGAATTACCATTGCTCCTCGAAAATGTGCCGCTCCTCGTGCGGGAAAATATGATTTTCCAACACGATGGAGCTCCTGCGCATTATCATAGGAACGTGCGTACAATATTAAATGAGCGTTTTCCGGACAGATGGATGGGTCGTGGTGGCCCAATCACCTGGCCGGCTCGATCACCAGATCTAACGCCACTAGATTTTTTTTTATGGGGTCACATCAAACGTCTCCTGGAGGACAAGCGAGATCTTCCCGAATCTCAGTTTTGCGAAGCCATCGTCCATGCTTTCAAAACTTTGTCGGCGGATATGGTGCATCGAGCTACACGCGACATTGTTCGAAGAGCTGAACTCTGCGCTCAGCAAAGAGGGAAGCAATTCGAACAAATATCTTAAGGTGAGGAGGTTAGTGGATTAGGCCTATTGGGGAAACCACTTTAAAAAAAACGCGCCATGCTATCTACCGCAAGGTGGTGCGGAAATGATAGCTTATTCTTTATAAAGAACAGATAGACGTACCTATAGTACATACGCGTATCGCTGACGCTCGATGCCCCCCCCCCGAAGGGAGTCTTAAACGTCCAAACATTTGCCTGGGTTTGGTGTGAAGTGGAGGGGGAGGCATCTGAAAGTCGACGGCTGTCCGTCACAGGCTAGGCTTGCCTCAGCGCTATCCCCTCCCTCCACCAGTCACCTATGTGCTTCCCCACCTACTCGCTTCTGGCATGGCTTCACGCTGGGTCACTTTAAGTGAAACACCCTGTATATACATTCAAATTAAAACAAATATATTTGTTTTCATAATCCAGTGGTTTATAAGCAAGTATAGCTTATTTACTTGAAAAAAATACTGCTGCTTTTATCCCCAGAGGAAACAATGTGACAAAACTAAAGATATAATAATTTGATAGTAATAAATGTTATAATGCTATCATAAATTTAAAATTATTTTTAATTTCAATGAATATTCCTTTAATTTAAAAGAACATTTTATAAATTTAATGACTAAAAACTCATTAGAGCAAACATTTCTTTTACTTGAAAGAAGCTACTAATTCTTTCGTAGTCAAATACTGTATAAAATACACTAAAGGTGGTTCGAACGTGATTTTATAGTTAAATAGAGTTGTAGGTAGTTACAAAATTGAAAGTAGTACTTTATTTATTCTAGTTATCATAGAAAATCAGTTTGCAAAAAATAAATAATTTAAGTGTTATTCTTATTAATCTTTCTGATACAATTATATTAAAAGAAATACTCATATGATTTGAGTATTTGCCACATTTCCATGCAGAATATAGATAAGTACGGAATTAAAAATTTTTCACGAGTAATAATAGGAGATTATTATCTGTAATATACACGTTTCGGTGATTTAAAAATTGTTTTAATTTAAAATATATTATTACAGTTTTTTATTGCTTTGTATTGTCATTGCAATACGGGACATCATAAATTTCTTCAAAATGTGTTGATCGCCCATTAGGCTACACGTTAAAAATGCCAATTTGAAATAATTATTTTTTACTTGTATCATCGGTAACATCATTCCAAATTTTAGTATATTATTCCTCAGTAGTGGTAGCTAGGGGGTTCCTGTGACACGGTGGTGAGGGGAGTGCGGGTGTGCGGGGGGAAGTGTCTTGGGTTCCTGTGACACGGTGGTGAGGGGAGTGCGGGTGTGCGGGGGGAAGTGTCTTGGGTTCCTGTGACATGGTGGTGAGGGGGGTGCGGGTGTGCGGGGGGAAGTGTCTTAAGAGAGCTGGGGTATATTGGGAGATGAGGGGGGTGAGGGTGTGCGGGGGAAGTGTCTTCTTAAGAGCTAGGGTTAATTGGGTGGTGAGGAGGGTGCGGGTGTGCGGAGGAAATGCTTTGGTTATGGGGAGTGAGAGAGAGAGAGATCCCTCTCTTTCTCTCTTAGAGTCTCTCACCCCTCTCCCATCAGCCTAGGGCCCGGATGGTTAATTATCCTACGGGTCCACTAGTTCTCTAAGGCTTACCCCCTCTCCCATGTCACTAGGGTCCGGATGGTTAGTTATCCTACGGGTCCACTAGTTCCCTAAGGGTTACCCCTCTCCCATCACCCTAGGGCCCGGATGGTTAGTTATCCTGACAGTTACCCAGATAACTTTTTTTGTATTTTAGTTAGTGGAGGAAAAAGTTCCAATTTTCTCCACTAGGTGGCGATCACGAAAATTACGGGGAACAGCTACACCGCTAGGGGGGTCCTCAGTATCTTACGGACTGCCATTTTTTTTTCTTAGACCTGCCCTCGGAGGCTCTTTTCTCCCCCCACATACTTATCTTAGACCCTCCCACTATTTTCCTACTATAGACCCGCCATTTAACTTGATTTCACATTTTTCCTTAAACAATGAGCACTAGGTAGATTTTTTTCTTTTATGAGTTAGTAACAATTATAAAGTGCTTTTTTCATTTTTTTCTTTTTTCTTTTTTCTTTTACGGATTAAATTAAGGGAAATAGGAGTAGGGGAAAAGAAAGAGACTATTAAATAACATTTATCATATAATTAAAAACGAACATGAAACTTATATAAAAAACTAATACAATTGAAACTTATATAAAAACGAATATACAATAATATTTAGCCCATTCAGCTAATAACAGCTTCTGAAACATAAAAAAATTTATTAATATCAAGTAAATTGCGAACTTAATTTTTAATATTTACCTTTTATTTGTTTCCGCACCCACTTTGCGAAAACATCTACCTCCTGTTTCACACAGTGGATAGGCTTTTGTGTTTTTCGCGTAATTTTAATTTTATGCAGCTCACAAGGAATAATGTCTGTTTTTATATATTCAATTAAGCAATCGAATTTTGGACAATTAAAATTTTCTAAATTGACATTATTAATATTCATTATATTTAATAAGTCACGTTCGAAGTGTCCACCTTTATATGCAACCACTGGTTGCACACTGTCACATTCAATGATTTTTAGAAAATCATATATTTCATTTTGTGAATATCTTTCATTTCCCGTATTTCCATATGCAATTCCGTGCACATTATTAAACACAAAAGATGCAGTTTTCCGGTCAGCAATACTTAAAGTGTTCATTGATCCACAAACTTTAAACGCACCATAATGTGTTAAGTTAGAGTATATATTTTTAATAGCCACTTCTTTGTACACTATCTTCTTATTAACGATAAATCCATCCACATCTATTATGTGCGTGATATCTCTTAAATGATGCATAATGTCAGAGTACCTGAAGATTCTGTGACTAAAACTGAGCTGAAGATTCTGTGGCTTAAACTGAACTGAAGACTACCCTACACGCTTCTCAAGATTTTTTAAATGCTGTAAGGGATGTGAAAAATTTGATCTGTGGTGGGAGGTGACTAACCAGACACTCTTAGATACACCATTGGTCCAAAGAGTGAATAGTTAAGGATAGTGGGAGAATTGAAATACTTGGTTTGAAGAGAAGGGGAAAACTTTAGAGAAACAAAAAAAGAATATATTTAAAATAACGGCAAAGTGTAATAAATTTAGTATTAAAAACGCTAACATGATGATCCCAACGTTCGTCGATTTTCAAGGATTCCATTTAATGGATAAGACATTTATAGTTAAAGAATTTGCAGTTTTACAAGAACTAAAAGTGCATCATATTTTATTTTCACCCCCCTTTCCACATACTTGGTTAAGTGAAGAGGAGAGAAAGAAAACAGAGTAAGTATATTTTATAAAAAACAACGAATTATTATTTTCAATGAATAAGGAATTTCTTTTTCAGTTCAATCTTTTTCAATCATCATGGCTTAAATTGGATGGATGGTTTTTCACCATATTATAAATATAAAGATATTATAAAAAAATATGTATATGAGGATACGGTTTTTGTAAAAGGGGTGGAAAAGTTAAATTGGTTAAAGAGTATTTGTGATTTAGAAATTAGTAATGTAGATGAATATGTGTGGGGAAATTATAATTTAGAAGATGGTTTATATAATTCACAACTTCCTATTTGCATGAATCATGAAGGTATATGCGCACTGAGAAATGTATATTATATGAAATATATGTATGAATCAAAAATCTAGAATATATGTATATTTTAAACTTGAATGCATTCTTTTTACTTCAACGCGAAACCTGATCCGTAAAGTATTTATGTTACTGAAGTGTCTCGGAGACTGATTATTTGAAGGGTTCTCCATCTAAGATTTTTCATTAGTTTCACGCTGATCATTTAAACGGAAAGAAGTACGATGTCGCTTCTAAATAGAGTTTTAAGTAGCCAGGATGAATATCGTGAGTGGGTACGTGATTGTCGCGATTACATTAAAAAATTGAGAGTTGCTAGCCGCAATGCACGTATAGGAGCAAGGCAGAAAATATTTACGGAAATTGCTCAGATACAGTGTCGATTAATCAGAGCAGCAAGAGAAAAAAGTTATTCTTCAAATCACGCTCTTAAGAATCCCGATTTAAGAACTCAGCATGATTATCGCGAGTGGGTTTGCAAGTGTCGTGATTATATTCGAGATTTGAGAGAATCCAACCGGAATGCAACTCCAGATGCTATACAGAAAAATCTTGCAGAAATAAAATGTATTCGAAAGTTACTTCTCCATGCGGCGAAAAATAAAAATTCAATTGGAGCGGGCATTAATGCGGAAAAGCTTATTTGGAAAGATCTTGATTCATCATTTAAAAGTCGAATGTGTAGTGGTATGATAGTAAACACTAATTATATCGAACCACATGAATTTCTATTGGCAGCATCAGAAATGCTGCAATCCTACATGAACAAAGTATTCAGTAAAGTAAGCGCTGTTAAGATAAATATGGTATTCAACGGACAATTTATTTGCAAGGAAATTAGTGATATCAAACATATTTCCACAAAAAATGTGATTTTATTCAAGACTGATACTTTTAGTGATTGGTATAAAACAAACGTCATAGATAAAATTTTAACAAAATTAGGTGAATTTCAAGAGCGTGATAGTGGGTGGGCTTTGGAAAAAATATTAAATTTAATTGTGAATATTAATCACTATAATCCACTACATGCAGGCTGTGGAATCGACCTTCCAAAATATATTAAGAACAAACATGCAGTGATAAACATACAGAGTGATGATAATACATGTTTTGCATGGGCTGTAACGGCTGCACTCTATCCGACTATTTCAACTAAAAACCCACAACGACAATCTTCATACCCCCATTTTAAATCTGTTTTCAACGTCAGAAGTATAACATTTCCAACCACATTAAGGCAGATACCTAAATTTGAAGAAGATAATGATGTGTCGATTAATGTTTTCACCATGGTGGATGAGCAAGAAGGGCAGGAGAATAAAATTATTGCACCTCTTCAACTCACAAAATGTGAGAAATCGAGACATGCGAATCTTCTTCTTCTCGAACATCAAGGTGCAGCACATTTTTTATGTATCACGAATCTTTCTCGCTTGCTAAAGAAACAACTGACTCGAAAAAAACAATCTCATCTTATTTGTAATCGGTATGTTATACTGTTTATATTTTAATATAATTTTATTTAATGTTTATATACTAATATGATTTTTCTCTTAGATGTTTACACTATTTCTTCAATGAGGATAAACTTCAATCTCATAAACGTGATTGCAGTCAGCTCAATATAAACGTCCGTATACTGCTACCTGAAGAGGACCGTTGGGTGTCCTTTAAAAATGACTAGAACAATGAGAGGACCCCATTCGTCGTATATGCAGACATTGAATGTTTATTAGAGAAAGTGAATGAAACGAGCGGTAATAGTAGTATTTATCAAAAACATTTACCCTTTAGTGTAGGATATTATTTTAAAAGCGTTCGTGATTCATCGCTCTCAACCTATAAATCATATCGTGGACTCGAGTGTATAGAATGGTTTGTGCGAGAACTCGATAAAATTGCTAGCATAGCGAGCGAAAAACTAAAGACTGTAGTGCCTATGAGAACGCTAAGTATTAGCGAAAATTTTCGTCATAACAATGATCCTGACTGTCATATATGTAAAAAGCCATTTCTTCCAAATCAAATACGTGTTCGCGATCATGATCATTTAACAGGTAAATATAGAGGACCCTCTCACAACAATTGTAATTTAAACTATAAAGATTCGCACGTTATTCCAGTAATTTTTCATAATTTATCTAATTACGATGCACATTTCATCTTCAATGCGATCGCAAACATGTATGAGGGTTCAGTATACCTGCTACCTGTACATAAGGAAAAGTATATTTCATTTACAAAATACATACGGAAATATAATATTCAGCTCAGATTTATTGATTCATTTAAATTTCTTGCATCAAGTTTAGACAAATTGAGCTCATACTTGGAGAGATCTCAATTGCAAAACTTAGAGTCAGAATTTTCGAATTTAAATACGGAACAATTTAATCTATTAACAAGAAAAGGTATTTTTCCTTATGATTACGTAGATAATCTGAATCGTCTGGAAGAAAATGCTTTACCGCCTCGCAAGTTATTCTATAACAAATTAACTGACAGTGATATTAGTGAAGAGGCATATAATCATGCTAAGGAGGTATGGATCAATTTTCAAATACAAACACTTGGGGAGTACAGCGATCTCTATTTAAAAACTGACGTATTATTACTGACAGACGTTTTTGAAAATTTTCGCGATAGCTGCATGGAAAATTATAATTTGGATCCTGCACATTATTTTACACTCCCAGGCTTCACTTGGGATGCAATGCTTAAATATACTAGAATAAAATTGGAACTTTTCACTGATGTTGAAATGTTGCTTTTCGTAGAACGCGGAATACGTGGTGGTTTGAGTCAGTGCTCTCACCGCTATGAAAAACCAAACAATCGGTATATGAATGATTATGACTCAACAAAACCAAGCAAATATTTAATGTACTATGATGTAAATAATCTATACGGATGGGCAATGTGTCAAGCTCTACCTACTCATGGATTTCGCTGGATTGAAGATACTAACAACTTTGATATCTCTAGCATACCTATAGATTCATCTGAGGGTTTTATTTTAGAGGTAGACTTGGAGTATCCAAGCGTACTTCATGATAATCACTCTGACTTGCCATTTTGTCCGGTACGTGAGGCTCCGCCCGGAGCACGACAGAAGAAGCTACTTGCAACTGTCGAAAATAAGGAGCGTTATGTTATACATTATCGGGCTTTACAACAATGTATTCGTCATGGAATGGTACTGAAACGTATCCATCGCGGATTAAGATTCCAGCAATCTGCCTGGCTAAACAAATATATAGACTTAAACACACGTTTGCGAGCTGCATCTAAAAATGAGTTTGAGAAAAATCTTTTCAAACTAATGAACAATGCAGTGTTCGGTAAGACGATGGAAAATGTAAGAAATAGAGTTGATGTGAGGCTAGTTAGTAAGTGGGAAGGAAGATATGGAGCAGAAGCATTGATATCCCAACCAAATTTTCACAGTAGCGCCATATTCAACGAAAATTTGGTTGCGGTAGAATTAAAAAAATTAACGGCGAAATTTGATAAACCTATATATGTAGGTATGAGTATTCTAGATATTTCAAAAACATGTTTATACGAATTCCATTATGAATATATGCTTCCAACGTTTGGTAGTAAATGTAGAGCATTGTATACCGATACAGATAGTTTGATATACAGTATCGAATGCGATGACATTTACACGATCATGAGAGAAAATCTTTCAAGATTCGATACTAGTGATTATTCGCTTAATAACCAGTATAATTTACCTCTAGTAAATAAAAAAGTGCCTGGTTTGATGAAAGATGAGAATAACGGGAGAATTATGACTGAGTTTATTGGGCTGAGATCGAAAATGTATACATTTAAAATACAAGATAAAATTTTTAAAAAAGCTAAGGGCGTTAAGAGTTGCGTTATCGCTAGAAAAATAACGTTTGAAGATTATAGAGACTGCTTACAAAATTTTACTGTTCATATCCATAATCAAAATTTAATTCGTTCAAAATTGCATAATGTTTATTCAATTGTACAGCAAAAAATTTCTCTCAGTCCACATGATGATAAGCGCTATATTGTACAAGGTACTGTATCAACTCTACCATGGGGTCATTATAGGATAAATGAAATAGAATTAAGTGAAGTAGATTTAAATGAAGATTAAATAATTGCTTCTTTATTAATAAATTGTATGTTACAAAATATTGTTTTTATTTATCCATGAATTATGTGTATTATTGAATCCTAACCACTTTACAAAGACTTTGTCCCCCTTCTTACGTAATACCTTCTCAACTAGATATACATTAGGATTAGCAGTTTTTAAAAGTTCATGTTCGTAGAATCCACCATATATATCTGTACCACTAGAATCCCTTAGTAAATATGTAACAGGATTTGTTTTCTGCACTTTTATAATTTCAAATATTTCAGTTGTCCAATTTGGTGTGTAGCCTTTTGCAAATACATTCTTATATTTACTGATTCGTACAAAATCACCGACTTTGAACTTGGCACGACCAACGATCTTTATATTACTGAATACTGTTGCTAAGAGCTTATTAGCATGTTCAGGTTTCACATCGGCTGGACGCATTCCTATAGTACGATGTTTTCTTGAATTGTATTTGTCAACCAGTTGTTGTAGCATAGCTCTCCACTTGTAATTTCCATTCAACGTAAATCCTTTCCACATTTCTGTCTTCAACGTTCGATTCCAACGCTCGACTATGGTTGCTTTCAATACACTGTATGTTGAGTAATGATTTATTCCATGCTTTTTCATAAGCGATTGGAAATCACTATTATAAAATTCCTTGCCATCGTCGGTCTGTAGATTTTTCGGACATCTCCCACTCTTCAGGATTTTCAGCAATGCAGCTGTCACTTCCTTGCCTGACTTGGTTTTCAGGGCTATTGCCCAGCCATATTTCGACAATGCATCAATAACTGTGAGAATGTAGTGGTAGCCTGCGTCTGCATAGTTTCTCATGTCTACCAGGTCTGCTTGCCAGAGGTCATCGAAGCCTCGTATTATTACCCGTCTACGCAAAAAGTTCCGTCTGGCAGGCACATGCAACTCTTCTACCAATTGCTTCTTCTCCTCACTACTCATAATTATTCCACTACGTGTTATGTTTACAGCAGGTCATCAAGCACTAGCGGTAGTATAAGTTTCTTCAAGGCATAATTTATATCGTCTTCTCTATTCTTCTCATTTGCAAAATCTTTTTTTGCCAGCTGATTAGAGAAATATTCTACAACAATTTTCAATCCAACAATCATATCATTTCGTAATTCCTTGTCTTTTCGATCCAATTTATAATCATTATGATCGACTTTATCAACCAATTTATCGATTCTTATACCAATTTCATCAATTTCATCGATTTTTTTCATTAGAGTTGTAAATTTTTCCTCAAGAATGTTACATTTTAGGTAATAGTGAGTTAGCTTCTCACTGTATTCAAACAATTCTCTCATTAAGCTATCACGTACAGTCATCGAATTACGTAACAGAGCAGCCATATTCACCGCACTTGTCTCATCCGTAACATCACATTCTAAGTTTGAAATTATTTTCTTCTTGGCATTAAATGCATTCTTTTGTTTATCAAACTTTAACGTATCATTATCAATTTTGTGGAAATAATTTCTCACTTTACCGGTATTGAAACCAGCTCCAAATTTATTTATTGTCATAGTGAAGTAGTACGTGGAACTGAGAAAATCTTGAAACTGCAATCTCTTTTATATAGAATAACGCTTTTTTCTCTTATTTAGATCCTGCCAATTTGTAACTATTATGATCGATTTTATCATTCAATTTTTCGATTCTTTCATCAATTTCGTCGATACGTTTTTTCAACAGATTTGTCATTTTTTCCTCAAGAATTTCACATTTTAATGCATATTCATTCAGCTTCACACTATATTCATTCATTTCTTTTGTAAAGCTATCACGCAGTGGTGTCAAATTACTCATCAGAACACTGATATTCACCGCACTTGTCTCATCAGTAACATCAGATCCCAAGTTTGAAATTATTTTCTTCTTGGCATTAAATGCATTCTTATATTTATCAAACTTTAACGTATCATCATCAATTTTGTGAAAATAATTTCTCACTTTACCAGTATTGAAACCAGCTCCAAATTTATTTATTGTCATAGTGAAGTAGTACGTTGAACTGAGAAAATCTTGAAACTGCAATCTCTTTTATAAGATGATACCTTCTTCATGGAGCTCCTCAATTATTGACTGTATCTCATTATGGTGATTCGTATGACCAGCAGCAGATGATGCAATTAATAGTTTTAATCGCTCGACCAGTTCGTTTGGATCGTTCCAATGTACATAGCTCACGGGATTATTATTAACACGCATATATCCCTTGCCTTGTACAAGTTTTGTCTTCGGTGGAAATAATTCACTAATTATTTTCTTCCATTTATGTCCCTTATTCCCACGAAGCTTTCCTGTACTAATGTTATCTGCTCTGTGCACATTAGTTTGAGAAAGAATACTTTTATATGTGTCTAAATCATCTTTAGTATAATCTTCAGGTTCTTTCATGAAGATCAATTCAAATAGACCTTTCGTGCCAGGATAATACTCCTTATCGATAATAATAAAATTACTGTAATCATCAACATTAAAAGCACATTTCGCAAGCCACATTTTATTCGTCACTTTATCTAACTTAACTCCAAAATTACTGTCAATTTTATCCTTAGCATTATTCGTCAACAATTCTATATATTTGGATGCAATTGAACCAGACTTTATCGTACTTCGATTAGCATCTTTTACATCCTCGATGGATGTATGCACAGGTAATTCTATTTGTCTCGCTAAATCTTGCGTGCCATATTCATTATTCTTCTTCACCTTCTCCTCCTCCTCCTCCCCCTCCCCCTCCTCCTCCTCCTCCTCTTCATCATCTTCCAGAGAAAGGTACTGTGTTTCGTGCGACTGTGGATATTCCTGCTCATCATCCGATGAATGACCTTGAACGTTAATTCTGGAGCTGCGTATGAAATCTTTCCGCTGTGGAGTCGATGTGAGATAAGACTTTCTTCGTTTCATCGGAATTATGAAAGATTCCTCGTGTGAGAGAGATCTCTTTATAGGTTCCATTTTCATCTCATGTTTCGGTGCAACGAAAATTGCTTGATTATTTTCGGTGAGCTTCTTTAATGGTTCAACTATTGGTTTAAAAGTTTCATTTAAACTGTCTTCCATCATTACTCTGTCTGATTTGAGTGCGCGATATTTTTGACGAATTACTTCACTTGCCTCAGCAATCTTCTTTAGAAGCTTTTTCTCCTTCATTTTGTAAAGCTATTCTCTATTCAATATATAGACTTGTTCAACGTTCAAGGTTAAACTAACATTTTTGACCATTAACATCACTCTTTAATCACAGCATATTTATTGAAACCCTTTCGATATCGTCCATTTTGCATTGCACTGTCTTTATCAATTACTAAAAATCCATAATCACGCTTCCAACAATTTGAACACAATTCATAAAATTTTTCAAACGCCATATCTGTATTTACATGTTCGTTATATATATGTTTTAGGTTAGTTCCATCTTGTTTAAAAATAATTAAAAAATTTGCATTATCACGTATTAGATGTTTTGGTATCCTTGCATAAGTCTGACAAAGATAAAAGCAATCAATCTTAGAATGTCTACCCATGGAGAAGTAGTCTCTTATATTGTCTTGCTTATCGGTTGCAACATCATCAAATATGAAAATTGAATTTGGTAGTGCTTCAGCTACTTTTATAACCTCACTATTATTAGAAAATTGGAAATAACTAATTTCTTCATTGTCCGATAATAGTCGCTCCAAGTATCGATATTTTGGTTGCTGCAACGATTTTGAATAAACGTATAGGTTTTCAAATCTCACACCCTGAGGGCTTTCTATAAGGCTCAGCAATACATTTGTTTTTCCACAATTTGAAGGGCCACAAACTATACAGCGTATGGTTGATGGGAGTAGAGGTCCGTGACGTCTCATGCATTTATCGGTTGTTCGGTAATCTATATTAGAAACACGAATACCGAGCGGCTGCTTTACGAAGTCCATGACTGAAAACTCTGTGGTCATACAACCTATTTATAGGAATGAAATGAATTGTTTGATCAGTTCTCATCATGCCGTTATTAGTGTTAGATGTGTCAAGTTTGGAGGTATTAACCGCTGAGCAGTTTGAATACATACCGAAAATTTTACTTTTAAAGTACTTTCCGCGTAGTATTCAAGAGGTTTGGAATAAATTGCCTGAACATATTCGTGCAGATCCTGAAGTACAACAATATCGCTGGTGTTTTAAACATCATAATCTACCTAATACAGATCACATTGATGGACCGCTCCCTTCAATAAAAGATTGCTGGGCTTGTCAGCAAACTCTGTGTGAGAAACAGAAAGAAAGTTCCACATGGTAAGCTACGGTTGTGGAACTTTTTTCAATAAAATACTGAATAAATTACCGTTCGAAGTACACATACCTGGCTACAATTATTGCGGACCAGGTACTCGACTTCGAGAACGGTTAGCACGTGGTGATCCTGGTATAAATCCTCTAGACGAAGCCTGTCGTGAACACGATATCGCATATTCAATATATAAGGATCTGCCACCACGTCACCAGGCTGATAAAGTTCTTGCACAGCGTGCACGAAAACGTATCACTGCTAGTGACTCATCTTTACGTGAACGAGCAGCTGCAGCAGCAGTCTGGGCATCCATGAATGTAAAACGAAAACTTGGCTTAGGCCTACAAGTGCATGGAAGAAGCATGAAGAAAAGAAAAATTCGTGTACCGAAGAAACGAGGAGGTTTATTGAGGAAAAAGCAATTTACTCAAAAAAAAAAACGGGGGGGTTTATTACCTCTGCTCCCACTGTTGAGTGCAGTGGGCGCATTAGCTGGGGGCGCAGCAGGTATAACAAAAGCTGTAAACGATGCGAAAGCATCCAAGAGACAATTGGAAGAGATACAGCGTCACAATCGTGTAATAGAAGGCAGGCGTGGACATGGTTTATACCTAACCCCTTACGGACGAAGGGGAGAGGGTTTGAAAAGGAGGAAAAAAACCTCGCAAAAAAAAAAAATAAGCAACCTCCCGAAATCTGGAGCTACTAGTAATATTCAATTATTACATGCATGTCAGGATATACCACATTTTCGAGGAGTTTTTATGCGCACATCTCTACCGCAAACCGTACTATGCAATGAGTGTGCAATCGTGAATCTTGATGAAGATAAAGGTTCTGGTACACATTGGGTTGCCTACGTTAAACGTAATAATTACGTAAAGTATTTCGACTCCTTTGGAAATTTGAAACCTCCAATTGAACTTTTAGATTATTTTGGTCCTTCTGCTATAATCTACTACAACCACGATCAATATCAATCGTATGATACAAGCATATGCGGTCAGTTGTGTGTCAAGTTTCTACGTGAACAATGTCTTTAACGGTTACGCTGTCTGACCGCGAGTCCATATTAGAGGCAGATTTTTTCCCACCGATCAATCTTCGGGAGGAGCAATATGAACTTGGTCTCGTAGACTTTCAGAGCTTCAATTCAATCGCTAATGTTGATGAGTCGAACAATAAGTTTTACTACGATACTGAAGATCTGACTATACCTACAGGTTGTTATGAATTGAGTGCTATAAATGATCTTTTGCGTACATTGATGCATGAGGCGGATAATGAAGATGTCATTATTCTACGTGCTAATAATAATACGTTGAAAAGTGAAATAAAGTGTAAATATCTGATCGATTTTACAAAACCTAATAATATAGGCTCTTTATTGGGTTTTTCGTCAGATCGAATTATTCAGCCGAACACTCTAGCCGAATCAGACCAGCCCGTAAACATTATAAGGGTGAATATTTTACGAATTGAATGTAATATTACTGCTGGTGCATATACAAACGGCAAACCTCAACATGTTATACATGAATTTTTTCCAAGCGTGCCACCAGGCTATAAAATCTCGGAAACACCGAAAAACGTCATTTACTTGCCAGTCATTGTGAAAGTAATTGACCGTCTTACTTTGCGCATTCTCGATCAGGAAAACCGTCTAGTAAATTTCGGTGGGGAAGAAATTACAATTCGATTACACATTAGAAAATGCTAATTTACAAGAATACTTATAAATCACCGATACCAGATGAGCCTATCATCAGTCCAACAGTTGCTGCAGGAGCAGATACATTGGGTGGGGATTACGTTAGAAGACCGCTAACAAGAAAAAATATAACCTTTCTTCAATCACTGGGTTTCAAGGTCAGAAATAAAAATGGACCTGTTGGACGTAACCGCACAACCTGTGTACGACAATCGCATTACTAAAATGGAAATACATGCTTACAATCCGTATGCAAATGCATCATTGGGAAATAGTGACGAAATTCGAATTCCAATACAACAGCAAGATTTAATTCTTCTACCATGTGAGAGTTACCTATACATAGAGGGAAAATTAATCGAGGGCACTCGTGCTCAGGGTGCAACAGTTCAAGATACAGTGGGACTTGACTGCAATTCCATGGCATTCTTGTTCGATGAAATTCGCTATGAATTGAATGGTATTGAGATTGACCGCAGTAAGAATGTGGGTATTACTAGTTCCATGAAGAATCTCATTTCTCTGACTGGGGAGGAGAGTACACTCTGGGAAATCGAATAGTTCCAAAATGTAAACACAAGTTAAAGGTGCCTTAGTTAGCTAGTGGACAAGACTTTTCCACGTCGCGCGGCTTACCTGCTATTGTACCGAGTCCCAAGCAATAAACAGAGGGCAATAAACCGACCGAAAATGACTAATCCTTCTATACCTGTCCTGCAATGATTAATAAAAAATTCTAATTTTAATATTATTAATTAAACATTTTTAAGATTATTATCAATACATTGCTTATATTTTTAAGATGAAAATGAACCCAAACACGAGGCTAATCACGCGATTATTTCTATATTAGTTGTATCTTATATTTCTCATTTTCATAAATTCTTATGAAACTCTATTTTATATTTTATCTCTATTACATAGTAAATTAAAATAAATCCAAAACACACACACAGCAAGAAGAATTCATTAATAAATATCAGGATTAATACGATTTCTAACAAAGTAGGAATCTTTCACTCTTTATCAAATTTCCCAGCTTAATATCTTTTAAAGTGATAAGCGAAAGGTATTACTTGGTTTGTTGACAACTGCTTTCGGCAACTTTCCAACGCTTTGAACGTAAAAAAATGTGATCAGCTGCTAATATTATTGTTGTTGATATTCTTAAGACATAAACAGAAATAGCACAGCTCACCTTATTTAAAATACCATTTAACTCTTACGTAATATAATCATAACACGGATTATACAGTATATTTGAAATAATATGAAGTGATTCGGTTTGATAAAATTTGACTGTTTACGTTTCACGATGAAGCAGGACAATAATATTAACAGCTGTCAGTCGTGCGTTAACTTATTAAGTGTCACCATATATAGAAACGGTTGAAAATAAAATGAACGACCAAGAAATGTTATTAGTAAAAAAAGGAATGATAGTTGGCATGTTATTGTGTGGTGCAAGCAAGTGGGAAATATCCGAAAAGACAGAAATTAGTGAGAAAATAGTGACAAAATGGATAAAAAGATATGAAGAAAGTGGACTCGACGGCTTGCGAGACAAATGTAAAGACAATTTTGGATTAAGTAAAACAACAGCGCAACAGGACGCAGAAATTGTAGCAGCAGTGGATATACAACCGTTTGAACCATCAGCTACAGTTTTAGATTCAGTGGATAATTTAAATATTTGTCCAAGAACGGTGGGAAATAAATTGCATAAGGCTGGAATACATTGCCATCGTCCAGCAAAAAAAATTAAACTAACAGCCAATCACAGAGAAAAAAGAATTTCATTTGCAACAGAATATTTAAGAGTGGCACCAACATTTTGGGACAATGTTGTGTGGACTGACGAAAAAGTTTTTGTTTCAACGATGGATGGCAGAATGCATGTGTGGCGTCCAGACGACAAAAGATTCGAAGGCAAATACAAGTTACCGAGAGACAGAAGCAGCAGAATCTCTATAGCATTCTGGGGATGGATGACCAAAGATGGAGTAGGTGAGTTACATGAAATTGAGACAAAAATGAATTCAGAAGTTTATTGCAACGTTTTGGAAACTGTTATGCTTCCTACAGTGAGAGCAGTATATCCCGAGGAAGATGTTCCCAAAATTAAATTCGTGCAAGACAATTCCAGTGTTCACACTTCGAACATGACAAAGGAATGGTTCACCGAACATCCGGAAGTGGAATTAATCGACTGGCCAGCTAAGTCGCCCGATTTGAATGTCATTGAAAATATTTAGGGCATAATGACAAAGCGGTGGAGGCCTGAGCAAGAGCGATCGACGGCAGCATTAAGAAAACATGTTTTACAAACATGGGACGATTTGCGAAACGACCCATGTATTTGTAAAAACTTAGTCGATTCTCTCCCTCGACGTCTTAATGCTGTCGTAAATAGCAATGGTCATTCCATTGGCTATTAACCCATTAACGTCCAAAATGTCAAAATTTCTTGCACGTTTTCAAAGTGATTTTTTCCTATGTAATTGGCGTTGAAAAAATTCTTGAACCACATATTCTGATGTAAAATTGCATGCTCTTTCAGAATCCGTTGCCAGAATCATGATAAAACTCACAGGAAAAGAGATATGCTCGAATAAAACATAAAAAACACCTAAATTTTCGAAAAAAACATTTTTTAGGATTTTTTTCGAAGTGTTACGGTGAAGATATCACCTTGCGACCGTGATCAAAGGTGATCATGGGAGTTGAAGTTTAACAGGGAATTTTTTTGTTGACCTTGAACCATCGCTTCTTTACAAAATGGCGGAAAAAACGAATTTTTTTTTTCAATCTTCATCAACTTTTTTCTCGAAATCTATGGTCTTTAGAAAAAAATTCATAAAAACAAAAATGCCTTAGAATCGCTCGAGGAACATTCTCCAATTTTTTCAGAATTTTTTGAGACAATTTTTGATTTTCCGGGAAACTTGTGAAATGGAATTTTCAAAAATGTCTCCAAAAATTCTGAAAAAATTTTAGGATGTTTCTCGAGTGCTTCTAAGACATTTTTGTTCTTATGAATTTTTTTCTAAAGTCCATAGATTTCGAGAAAAAAATTGATAAAGTTGAAAAAATAAAAATTCGTTTCGGCCGATGTTTTGAAAACCTATTGGTAAAAAAACGTTCTGTCTACGAAAACTCGGAAAAAATTTTACAATATTGCTCGAATGATTCTAACTTATTTTCATTCTTTTTTCAAAGACTTATAGATTCCGACAAAAATTTCATCCTTTATTTCCATTTCATTTCGGCAGATAAGCGTAATTTTTGGTCTCATGTATTCATGAATATTCGTCTTTTTTTGTTCTCTTCTTTCGTATTTTTGTACATACGGATGAGTGATAAATAAACGAAATCATTAATTTCATACATTATGTCGCGGAAACGTGTAAGATCTTCTGAATATGAATCAGATTCTTCAGATAGTGATTCAGAACGCAACGTATTGATTCCGGATCCTGACTATTCAGATTCCGATGATTCTGGTTCCGATTTTGATTCAGATTGCGAACATGAAATACCCAATATCACTTACAATAAAGCTCGTGCAAATTATTCTGAAAAACAAGATAAACTTGAAAAAGGTCATGAATTCACTTGGATTGAGAGTGAAAAGTTACACCCTGATTCTTATGAAGATAAAGTATTATTGTCCGAATCGCAAAAAAAGAAAATACGTAGGAGCGAACCTTTTCAATTGTTTGAAACCTTTTTTTCTATTGAAATGAAAAAATATATTATTGATGCGTGTAAAGACAATGGTTATGATCTGAAATTGAAAGATCTTGATACTTTTATTGGAATAGTTATTTTTTCTACATTCAATCCCAGAAAATCACAGAGAGATTACTGGTCATCTGATCCGTATTTATCTAATGAAGTAGTTTCTTCTGCAATGTCTCGCCAACAATTTGAAATCACAAAATCTAAATTGAAGTTTTCAAAAAACAAAGACAAAGATTCAAATGATCGAGGATGGCGCGTTCGTTCTCTACTGAAACTTTTTCAAAATAACATCATGAAATTCGGAATATGGAGAACTGCTCTATTCGTTGATGAGATGATGGCCAAATCCTATGCAAAAACTGTTTTGAAACAATTTATTCGAGGAAAACCGATAAGATTTGGTTTGAAATTTTGGGGCTTGTGTACTTCGGACGGCTATCTACTGAATTTGGATCTTTATTGCGGCAAGAATTCTCAAATTGGAGATAAGTTATCTAAATGTGCTTTAGGTTCACGAGTAGTATTATATTTATTACAACCATTTTTTCAAATAATAAGTTATAACAAAATTTCTCAATTTCATCTGTACTTTGACAACTTCTTCACGAACATGGATTTGGTATTACATTTGAAGAAATTGCGTTTGAAATGCACTGGTACTATCAGAGACAATCGAGTCAAAGAAAAAAATGTGCTTGATAAGAAAGCTCCAAGAGGGACATATGTGGTGAAGCACGACGTAAACAGTGGCATAAATTTCATTACTATCATGGATTCGAAGCCCGTCTCAATAGCTTCAACTGCAGCAGGTGTCAATCCTCTATCTATTTCAAAAAGATACAGCGCAGAGGCTAAATCTAAAATTGAAATACCTTTTCCGCAAGCTTTTCACCTATATAACAAATTCATGGGAGGTATTGACCTGCATGACGGACATTGCAATGACATACTCCCAAGTATACGATCAAAAAAATGGACATGAGTAGTTTTTATGAGACTTATACAGGCGTCTATTACTAATTCTCTTGTAATTTTCAATGCTGCTAACGATGGAAAGAAAAAAGTTGGAATAAAAGAGTTCACTATTTCGATTGCCAAATACTACTTACAAAAAAGTAGTCGCAAAAGTAAAGCACATGGACGATCTAATAGTGACAAATTGAGGATTTGTTCGAATGGAAACTGTCCAATAAGAACAAGAATTTTCTGCAAAACATGTAATTTAAATATTTGCAATAAATGTTGGCTAAAAAAGCACACCTAAAAGTATGAATAAGTGAGAGGCAAGGGGACTCACGGAAAACAAGCACCCCGAGACGTGAGAGGCAAGGGGACTCACGGGAAAAAAGCACCCCAAAGGAGACAGAATTTTACTACGTCCACGCCGTAGTCTCTAGGTAACGCTAAGAGTAAAAAAATCTTCCTAAAATTTGCACAGAAATCGTTTTTTACCAATAGGTTTTTAGAACATAGCGGCCGAAACGAATTTTTATTTTTTCAACTTTATCAATTTTTTTCTCGAAATCTATGGACTTTAGAAAAAAATTCATAAGAACAAAAATGTCTTAGAAGCACTCGAGAAACATCCTATAATTTTTTCAGAATTTTTGGAAACATTTTTGAAAATTCCATTTCACAAGTTTCCCGGAAAATCAAAAATTGTCTCAAAAAATTCTGAAAAAATTGGAGAATGTTCCTCGAGCGATTCTAAGGCATTTTTGTTTTTATGAATTTTTTTCTAAAGACCATAGATTTCGAGAAAAAAGTTGATGAAGATTGAAAAAAAAAAATTCGTTTTTTCCGCCATTTTGTAAAGAAGCGATGGTTCAAGGTCAACAAAAAAATTCCCTGTTAAACTTCAACTCCCATGATCACCTTTTATCATGGTCGCAAGGTGATATCTTCACCGTAACACTTCGAAAAAAAATCATAAAAAATTTTTTTTTCGAAAATTTAGGTGTTTTTTATGTTTCAATCGAGCATATCTCTTTTCCTGTGAGTTTTATCATGATTCTGGCAACGGATTCTGAAAGAGCATGCAATTTTACATCAGAATATGTGGTTCAAGAATTTTTTCAACGCCAATTACATAGGAAAAAATCACTTTGAAAACGTGCAAGAAATTTTGACATTTTGGACGTTAATGGGTTAAGGTAATTTTTTTCTTTTTCTAATTAAATTATACAGTTTAAAAATTGTGTAGGTCAACCTTTTTTTCATTTTTGTTGACTATAGATCAGCTATGTTTCTTGCTTGTACCTTGCCGTAGTGTCATCATGGCCCAGCTATTGTCAATGTATTCAAATGGGTTGACGTTGCCAGTTTATTGAATCTACTTCGGGGATTTGGCAAATCATTCTTTTGGATTTCGATCATCTTGCACGAGTTTTAATTTTGGGACATCATCTTCAGGATATCCTGTGATCACTGTGGAAGCATGAGTATTTCCAAAATGCTGCAGTAAACTTTTGAAATTATTTTTGTTTCAATTTTATGGACTTTTCCTTTACTCTATCTTTTGTCATATTCTGCTGTTTCTATCTTTTGGTAACATATTTGTCGCGACACACATGCACTCTGTTATCCATCGTTGAAACAAAAACTTTCTGTCAGCCCATATAACATTATCTCAAAATGTATGCTACACTTTTAATATTATTTCGATGCGAATGAAATCCTTTTTTCTCTATGATTGGCTGTTAGTTTAATTTTTTTCATAAAACGATGGTAGAATATTATAGCGTTGTGCAATTTATTTCTTCGAGTTCTTGAAACAAGTATTTAAATTATCCACTGAATCTAAAACTCTATCTGATGGTTCAAACGGTTGTATATCCATTGCAGTATAAAAATTATAATATTGAAGTTCACTAAATTTAAAATATGACAAGGCCTCTATACAGCCGCTATATATATAATGTATTTTTCTTATATTATGACAAAAAAGTGAACATATTTATATTTATGTATTTATTTATATAAAACATGACTAACTTTATTATATGACAAAGCCTCTATACAGCTGCGAAAGGAACAACGTTTTTTTAATCTTTGACAAAATTGAGCTTATTTAAAAATATTTATTTATTTATTTATTGTAAGTTCAATACTTTTATTACATGACAAGGCCCCTTTACAGCTGCTATATAAACAATGTTCTTTCTTATATCTGTTGATTATATAGTCAACAAATTTATAATTTTATAATGTATGTATGCGTTAAGAGATATATTATAATTATTTATGTATTAACGCAATATTTTTTATTTTGGTATATGAATTTATTGATAATTGTGTAATCTTAAGAGTCCGTATATTTTAAGACAGTAATAAATGGATTGTGTAGCAAAAATTATATTAAATGATAAATAAAAATTTATTTAATTTAAATATATAATTAAAAAATGTGCAAATACTTTAAATTCCTATCTAAATTACTCAAAAAAAAAGTGTTATTAAAATTTATGAAAATGAGAAATATAAGATACAACTAATATAGAAATAATCGCGTGATTAGCCTCGTGTTTGGGTTCATTTTCATCTTAAAAATATAAGCAATGTATTGATAATAATCTTAAAAATATTTAATTAATAATATTAAAATTAGAATTTTTTATTAATCATTGCAGGACAGGTATAGAAGGATTAGTCATTTTCGGTCGGTTTATTGCCCTCTGTTTATTGCTTGGGACTCGGTACAATAGCAGGTAAGCCGCGCGACGTGGAAAAGTCTTGTCCACTAGCTAACTAAGGCACCTTTAACTTGTGTTTACATTTTGGAACGATTCGTTTTCCCAGAGTGTATGTGCGGATTCGGGACGGTCCCGGTTCTTGGGACCGCCCACGAACCGCACTATGCGGAACAACGGCCGGCAAAATTGCCGGCTTCGACCTGGAATTGGCCGAAGACTTCGGCCCGGCCTGCCTTTCTGCGGCTACCTCTAGCTTCGGGGTAGTTTGCGATGTCCCTGCCGACCCCCCTGGCTTGGGGGTGGTCGGCAGGGTCACGGTGACTACCCCTGGCTTCGGGGTAGACCGCAGGGATGGCAAAGACCGCCGCTGCAGGGTTTTTTTAGGGTCCGCGGAAGTAGTGGTAGCTAGGGGGTTCCTGTGACACGGTGGTGAGGGGAGTGCGGGTGTGCGGGGGGAAGTGTCTTGGGTTTTCCTGTGACACGGTGGTGAGGGGAGTGCGGGTGTGCGGGGGAAGTGTCTTGGGTTCCTGTGACATGGTGGTGAGGGGGGTGCGGGTGTGCGGGGGGAAGTGTCTTCTTAAGAGCTAGGGTTTATTGGGTGATGAGGAGGGTGCGGGTGTGCGGAGGAAATGCTTTGGCTATGGGGAGTGAGAGAGAGAGAGAGAGATCCCTCTCACCCTCTCTTTCTCTCTTAGAGTCTCTCACCCCTCTCCCATCAGCCTAGGGCCCGGATGGTTAATTATCCTACGGGTCCACTAGTTCTCTAAGGCTTACCCCCTCTCCCATGTCACTAGGGTCCGGATGGTTAGTTATCCTACGGGTCCACTAGTTCCCTAAGGGTTACCCCTCTCCCATCACCCTAGGGCCCGGATGGTTAGTTATCCTGACAGTTACCCAGAGAACTTTTTTTTGTATTTTAGTTGGTGGAGGAAAAAGTTTCTTTTTTCTCCACTAGGTAGCGATCACGAAAATTACTGGGGCAGCTACACCGCTAGGGGTCCTAAGCATCTTACGGACTGCCATTTTTGATTTCTTAGTCCTGCCCTCGGAGGGTCTTTTCTCCCTCCACATACTTATCCTAGACCTTCCCACTATTTTCCTACTATGGACCCGCCATTTAACTTGATTTCACATTTAACCATTTTTCTTCCCTCTCAACCTACCTCTACACCGTTGAAGGGTCTTTTTCCCTCCACATACCCATTCTATTCCCTCCTACTATTTTCCTCCTTGGGTCCTTCTTTTAATTTCACATTATACCTTTCTTGAACCTTGGGTACAGATTCCTTTTTTCTTATACAAGCTGTCGATAAATATAAAGTGAAAAAATATGCAGTATCAAGTGATTATTAATTTAGCGTATAGACAGAATTCTCCAGTAATTCATATAATTACAAGAATAATAGATGAAATTATGCAAAATTTATCACAAGCGGTAAATGAAGAAACAATCGAGACGCATGGAATGGAGTATGAAAATAGTAAGTTATTATGAATGAGATTGCATCATACATTTTTCTAAAATCTGATGATTTTTTACAGTAACACGCTGTATACAACTGTTGATGAGAGGTATCAGAATGATTGAGATAGAGGCAGGGATAATTCCGCAGGAAGAGGAGGAGGAGCAGGAGGAGGAGGAGGAGGATGAGGAGGAGACAACGATGGAGGTAGCAAGGGCAGAAGAATAGCTTGATATTTTAAAATATTATATGTTAAAACTCTTTTTAGTTATATATATATATATATATATATATATATATTGAATAAAAGTATTATATGTTAAATCTTTTGAATATTGAATAAAAATTACTGTAAGCATATTATAAATGAATAGATTATTCATTACATCTTCCTGTAAGCATGCTCTACATGTCACATAGTTAACAGACATTATTTTTCCTTTTGCGAAACAATGGGGAGTGAAATTCTAGGGACCACCCAATGTTCCTCCTATGAGCTTTCCCAGGGCTCTCTAAAACTGACCCGATACCTTCTGCCCATATTTTACCCTCTGAACCAGTCTCTAGCTATTTTTTTTCGAGACTTTTCTCACAAACAGGTCAGATAAATGAGCCCACGTGCTAAACAGAGTCACAGTTGTGAAGTAAGATTGTCAAGAAGCCATTGATGCGCTCGATACTTTCTGACCATATTTTACCCTCTAAACCAGCCTCTAGCTATTTTTTCGTGACTTTTCCTCCCTCAAGCAGACCAGACAAATCATTCAGCCTCTAGCTATTTTTTTCTCAAGACTTTTCTCACAAGCAGAGCAGACAAATGATCCCACGTGCTAAACAGAGTCACAGTGTGACGTAAGATTGTCGAAAAGCAATTGATGCGCTCGTAAATTTTAAGCTGCACTCAGGATATGTCCTTAAGATGCTAGTATTCCCAACCCAAGTAATAATGGACGTATATTTCACGACTCGTTTCTAAATAATGAAAAGTTTATATTTTAAACTGTCATTACTTTATCTGAGGAACGTGACTATCTGCACCATCTAGTACGTGTTATGACACGTTTGAATTAAATATATTTGTTTTAGATGACGGTTATTTGATCTGAAGAACGTGTATCTCACGACTTGCTTTTAAACAATGAAAAGTTTATATTCTAGACTGATGTCACTTTATATAAGGAACGTGTATATAATTAAATGGATTTATTTATTTTAATTAACAACTACTTGATCTAAAGAATACATGTATCAACAGGTTTAAAATAATGAATTCTCTTTGAAATCTACAATCATGAGTGAGTAACCCATCAAAAATGTCGTTCGCCTGCAACAGTCCCTCCACTCTCAATTTCCAATAAGCGTGTATATCTTATCCCTTCCTACGATATTATTCAAAGCCACCCAAGTTTCGTTTGCCTGCAACACTTCCCCTACTCTCAATTTCCAAGTGTGTATATCTTATTCCCTCCTAGGATATTATTCAAAGTCACCCACGCTAGCAATTAGGAAATTTCATTCAGTCTCGATTAGAAGCGTGAAGCAGTCGAAAGTTCAAGTCTGTAACGCTGCAGTCATAATATTTTATTGTGGTGTAATAGCAGTATTGAAGCTTCAAGCAGTGCAAAGTACCAGTTTCACGTTGCAGATAGAATATTTTTTTATTGTCACGTAATTGTCGTAGATAATCTTTAGAAGGTAAGAATTATTTTTTCTTTTTTACGTTATTCTCTATTCTTAATATTATTTTATTATTATAGAAATGGATTTAACTAAGATTAATGAACTCGCAACTGTAGAACCAAAAACTTTTATAAAACTGAATACTTTGGAGATTGGGGGGTCATACCGAATAACTGAATTATCGAAAATTAAAACCAAATATGGGGAGAGAATAATAGCAAAGCTGCTTACGAAGGAATGGTTCTTCTTGCCTGCGAGGATGATGGCATTACTGGAAAAACCAGAACAATTCAAGAATTTTCAAGATGCAGCTTCAAATCAAATATTAACATTCACGTATCATGGTGGAAATTACAATAATATGACATTTGCAATTGTTAGTCAAATTTCAAAAGATTAATTTAGAAAACATTTGTAAGGAATAATTTAAACACAAATAAATGATTATTATATCTTATTTATTATTTTTTTCCTTCATTATAATGATAAGCTTAACTATAGTCTATTAGCGATTAACATACATTTCTAACTATTAGCGATTAACTTACATTACTAACTATTAACGATTAACTTACATTTCTAACAATACTTGTAAGCGGGTTATATTCAACAATTTTATCATGTATAATTAAACAATACGCAGTAGTATTACTTGCAATATTTTTAGAACAATCGATCTCTATTTTAACGTCAACTGTGCCAGATTTAATAGATTCGTTTTGATGCGAACAATCAATGACAAAGAGAGGGCCATATTCTAAGAAATTGTTGTAATCAAGCATTGGTTTCGACGGTTTTTCTCCAGCATAATAGGATTGGATAAATTTAACATACATATCATATAGTACAGAAAATCGTGATTTTTCAGTATCAGTATCAAGTCGATCATACGGATAAAATTCAGAATTAAGATAGACTTTAATATCACGAACAAAACTATCATCGAAGTCAAGCACCTTCATATGCTACGTATTCTTCTTATTTGTTCTAAATGCTAAAATAACGTATCGAGGCTTCTCCAATTGTGTTGCAGCTTTTACAGCCCACGTATGCCTCTGTGTTTCTGGTAGAAGCGGGTATTCGTAGAGTTCCCAGGATCGAAAAGCCATGGTGAGGCTTTTGTTTTGGTCGATAATACGTAGAAATTGAAGTTTTGTGTATTCATTCAATGATATATGAGGAATTCTCCATTGCACTTTTTGAACATCAATTTTGGAGTCGGTGATTTTCGTTGAAGAATATATCGAATTCGTATCATTACGCGCTCGAATGAGAACGAGCTCATGACGTGCATTTATTATGACTCTTCTATAGTCTTCACAAAAACCCAACAGCATTTTCAGTGGTACGCAAAAATTAAAATATTTCGTAGGCTTATAATCTGATAGAAACCATCCTGAATGGTGTAGACTCGTACTCTCCTCCCCAGTCAGAGAAATGAGATTCTTCATGGAACTAGTAATACCCACATTCTTACTGCGGTCAATCTCAATACCATTCAATTCATAGCGAATTTCATCGAACAAGAATGCCATGGAATTGCAGTCAAGTCCCACTGTATCTTGAACTGTTGCACCCTGAGCACGAGTGCCCTCGATTAATTTTCCCTCTATGTATAGGTAACTCTCACATGGTAGAAGAATTAAATCTTGCTGTTGTATTGGAATTCGAATTTCGTCACTATTTCCCAATGATGCATTTGCATACGGATTGTAAGCATGTATTTCCATTTTAGTAATGCGATTGTCGTACACAGGTTGTGCGGTTACGTCCAACAGGTCCATTTTTATTTCTGACCTTGAAACCCAGTGATTGAAGAAAGGTTATATTTTTTCTTGTTAGCGGTCTTCTAACGTAATCCCCACCCAATGTATCTGCTCCTGCAGCAACTGTTGGACTGATGATAGGCTCATCTGGTATCGGTGATTTATAAGTATTCTTGTAAATTAGCATTTTCTAATGTGTAATCGAATTGTAATTTCTTCCCCACCGAAATTTACTAGACTGTTTTCCTGATCGAGAATGCGCAAAGTAAGACGGTCAATTACTTTCACAATGACTGGCAAGTAAATGACGTTTTTCGATGTTTCCGAGATTTTATAGCCTGGTGGCACGCTTGGAAAAAATTCATGTATAACATGTTGAGGTTTGCCGTTTGTATATGCACCAGCAGTAATATTACATTCAATTCGTAAAATATTCACCCTTATAATGTTTACGGGCTGGTCTGATTCGGCTAGAGTGTTCGGCTGAATAATTCGATCTGACGAAAAACCCAATAAAGAGCCTATATTATTAGGTTTTGTAAAATCGATCAGATATTTACACTTTATTTCACTTTTCAACGTATTATTATTAGCACGTAGAATAATGACATCTTCATTATCCGCCTCATGCATCAATGTACGCAAAAGATCATTTATAGCACTCAATTCATAACAACCTGTAGGTATAGTCAGATCTTCAGTATCGTAGTAAAACTTATTGTTCGACTCATCAACATTAGCGATTGAATTGAAGCTCTGAAAGTCTACGAGACCAAGTTCATATTGCTCCTCCCGAAGATTGATCGGTGGGAAAAAATCTGCCTCTAATATGGACTCGCGGTCAGACAGCGTAACCGTTAAAGACATTGTTCACGTAGAAACTTGACACACAACTGACCGCATATGCTTGTATCATACGATTGATATTGATCGTGGTTGTAGTAGATTATAGCAGAAGGACCAAAATAATCTAAAAGTTCAATTGGAGGTTTCAAATTTCCAAAGGAGTCGAAATACTTTACGTAATTATTACGTTTAACGTAGGCAACCCAATGTGTACCAGAACCTTTATCTTCATCAAGATTCACGATTGCACACTTATTGCATAGTACGGTTTGCGGTAGAGATGTGCGCATAAAAACTCCTCGAAAATGTGGTATATCCTGACATGCATGTAATAATTGAATATTACTAGTAGCTCCAGATTTCGGGAGGTTGCTTATTTTTTTTTTTTTGCGAGGTTTTTTTCCTCCTTTTCAAACCCTCTCCCCTTCGTCCGTAAGGGGTTAGGTATAAACCATGTCCACGCCTGCCTTCTATTACACGATTGTGACGCTGTATCTCTTCCAATTGTCTCTTGGATGCTTTCGCATCGTTTACAGCTTTTGTTATACCTGCTGCGCCCCCAGCTAATGCGCCCACTGCACTCAACAGTGGGAGCAGAGGTAATAAACCCCCCCGTTTTTTTTTTGAGTAAATTGCTTTTTCCTCAATAAACCTCCTCGTTTCTTCGGTACACGAATTTTTCTTTTCTTCATGCTTCTTCCATGCACTTGTAGGCCTAAGCCAAGTTTTCGTTTTACATTCATGGATGCCCAGACTGCTGCTGCAGCTGCTCGTTCACGTAAAGATGAGTCACTAGCAGTGATACGTTTTCGTGCACGCTGTGCAAGAACTTTATCAGCCTGGTGACGTGGTGGCAGATCCTTATATATTGAATATGCGATATCGTGTTCACGACAGGCTTCGTCTAGAGGATTTATACCAGGATCACCACGTGCTAACCGTTCTCGAAGTCGAGTACCTGGTCCGCAATAATTGTAGCCAGGTATGTGTACTTCGAACGGTAATTTATTCAGTATTTTATTGAAAAAAGTTCCACAACCGTAGCTTACCATGTGGAACTTTCTTTCTGTTTCTCACACAGAGTTTGCTGACAAGCCCAGCAATCTTTTATTGAAGGGAGCGGTCCATCAATGTGATCTGTATTAGGTAGATTATGATGTTTAAAACACCAGCGATATTGTTGTACTTCAGGATCTGCACGAATATGTTCAGGCAATTTATTCCAAACCTCTTGAATACTACGCGGAAAGTACTTTAAAAGTAAAATTTTCGGTATGTATTCAAACTGCTCAGCGGTTAATACCTCCAAACTTGACACATCTAACACTAATAACGGCATGATGAGAACTGATCAAACAATTCATTTCATTCCTATAAATAGGTTGTATGACCACAGAGTTTTCAGTCATGGACTTCGTAAAGCAGCCGCTCGGTATTCGTGTTTCTAATATAGATTACCGAACAACCGATAAATGCATGAGACGTCACGGACCTCTACTCCCATCAACCATACGCTGTATAGTTTGTGGCCCTTCAAATTGTGGAAAAACAAATGTATTGCTGAGCCTTATAGAAAGCCCTCAGGGTGTGAGATTTGAAAACCTATACGTTTATTCAAAATCGTTGCAGCAACCAAAATATCGATACTTGGAGCGACTATTATCGGACAATGAAGAAATTAGTTATTTCCAATTTTCTAATAATAGTGAGGTTATAAAAGTAGCTGAAGCACTACCAAATTCAATTTTCATATTTGATGATGTTGCAACCGATAAGCAAGACAATATAAGAGACTACTTCTCCATGGGTAGACATTCTAAGATTGATTGCTTTTATCTTTGTCAGACTTATGCAAGGATACCAAAACATCTAATACGTGATAATGCAAATTTTTTAATTATTTTTAAACAAGATGGAACTAACCTAAAACATATATATAACGAACATGTAAATACAGATATGGCGTTTGAAAAATTTTATGAATTGTGTTCAAATTGTTGGAAGCGTGATTATGGATTTTTAGTAATTGATAAAGACAGTGCAATGCAAAATGGACGATATCGAAAGGGTTTCAATAAATATGCTGTGATTAAAGAGTGATGTTAATGGTCAAAAATGTTAGTTTAACCTTGAACGTTGAACAAGTCTATATATTGAATAGAGAATAGCTTTACAAAATGAAGGAGAAAAAGCTTCTAAAGAAGATTGCTGAGGCAAGTGAAGTAATTCGTCAAAAATATCGCGCACTCAAATCAGACAGAGTAATGATGGAAGACAGTTTAAATGAAACTTTTAAACCAATAGTTGAACCATTAAAGAAGCTCACCGAAAATAATCAAGCAATTTTCGTTGCACCGAAACATGAGATGAAAATGGAACCTATAAAGAGATCTCTCTCACACGAGGAATCTTTCATAATTCCGATGAAACGAAGAAAGTCTTATCTCACATCGACTCCACAGCGGAAAGATTTCATACGCAGCTCCAGAATTAACGTTCAAGGTCATTCATCGGATGATGAGCAGGAATATCCACAGTCGCACGAAACACAGTACCTTTCTCTGGAAGATGATGAAGAGGAGGAGGAGGAGGAGGGGGAGGGGGAGGAGGAGGAGGAGAAGGTGAAGAAGAATAATGAATATGGCACGCAAGATTTAGCGAGACAAATAGAATTACCTGTGCATACATCCATCGAGGATGTAAAAGATGCTAATCGAAGTACGATAAAGTCTGGTTCAATTGCATCCAAATATATAGAATTGTTGACGAATAATGCTAAGGATAAAATTGACAGTAATTTTGGAGTTAAGTTAGATAAAGTGACGAATAAAATGTGGCTTGCGAAATGTGCTTTTAATGTTGATGATTACAGTAATTTTATTATTATCGATAAGGAGTATTATCCTGGCACGAAAGGTCTATTTGAATTGATCTTCATGAAAGAACCTGAAGATTATACTAAAGATGATTTAGACACATATAAAAGTATTCTTTCTCAAACTAATGTGCACAGAGCAGATAACATTAGTACAGGAAAGCTTCGTGGGAATAAGGGACATAAATGGAAGAAAATAATTAGTGAATTATTTCCACCGAAGAGAAAACTTGTACAAGGCAAGGGATATATGCGTGTTAATAATAATCCCGTGAGCTATGTACATTGGAACGATCCAAACGAACTGGTCGAGCGATTAAAACTATTAATTGCATCATCTGCTGCTGGTCATACGAATCACCATAATGAGATACAGTAAATAATTGAGGAGCTCCATGAAGAAGGTATCATCTTATAAAAGAGATTGCAGTTTCAAGATTTTCTCAGTTCAACGTACTACTTCACTATGACAATAAATAAATTTGGAGCTGGTTTCAATACTGGTAAAGTGAGAAATTATTTTCACAAAATTGATGATGATACGTTAAAGTTTGATAAATATAAGAATGCATTTAATGCCAAGAAGAAAATAATTTCAAACTTGGGATCTGATGTTACTGATGAGACAAGTGCGGTGAATATCAGTGTTCTGATGAGTAATTTGACACCACTGCGTGATAGCTTTACAAAAGAAATGAATGAATATAGTGTGAAGCTGAATGAATATGCATTAAAATGTGAAATTCTTGAGGAAAAAATGACAAATCTGTTGAAAAAACGTATCGACGAAATTGATGAAAGAATCGAAAAATTGAATGATAAAATCGATCATAATAGTTACAAATTGGCAGGATCTAAATAAGAGATAAAAGCGTTATTCTATATAAAAGAGATTGCAGTTTCAAGATTTTCTCAGTTCCACGTACTACTTCACTATGACAATAAATAAATTTGGAGCTGGTTTCAATACCGGTAAAGTGAGAAATTATTTCCACAAAATTGATAATGATACGTTAAAGTTTGATAAACAAAAGAATGCATTTAATGCCAAGAAGAAAATAATTTCAAACTTAGAATGTGATGTTACGGATGAGACAAGTGCGGTGAATATGGCTGCTCTGTTACGTAATTCGATGACTGTACGTGATAGCTTAATGAGAGAATTGTTTGAATACAGTGAGAAGCTAACTCACTATTACCTAAAATGTAACATTCTTGAGGAAAAATTTACAACTCTAATGAAAAAAATCGATGAAATTGATGAAATTGGTATAAGAATCGATAAATTGGTTGATAAAGTCGATCATAATGATTATAAATTGGATCGAAAAGACAAGGAATTACGAAATGATATGATTGTTGGATTGAAAATTGTTGTAGAATATTTCTCTAATCAGCTGGCAAAAAAAGATTTTGCAAATGAGAAGAATAGAGAAGACGATATAAATTATGCCTTGAAGAAACTTATACTACCGCCAGTGCTTGATGACCTGCTGTAAACATAACACGTAGTGGAATAATTATGAGTAGTGAGGAGAAGAAGCAATTGGTAGAAGAGTTGCATGTGCCTGCCAGACGGAACTTTTTACGTAGACGGGTAATAATACGAGGCTTCGATGACCTCTGGCAAGCAGACCTGGTAGACATGAGAAACTATGCAGACGCAGGCTACCACTACATTCTCACAGTTATTGATGCATTGTCGAAATATGGCTGGGCAATAGCCCTGAAAACCAAGTCAGGCAAGGAAGTGACAGCTGCATTGCTGAAAATCCTGAAGAGTGGGAGATGTCCGAAAAATCTACAGACCGACGATGGCAAGGAATTTTATAATAGTGATTTCCAATCGCTTATGAAAAAGCATGGAATAAATCATTACTCAACATACAGTGTATTGAAAGCAACCATAGTCGAGCGTTGGAATCGAACGTTGAAGACAGAAATGTGGAAAGGATTTACGTTGAATGGAAATTACAAGTGGAGAGCTATGCTACAACAACTGGTTGACAAATACAATTCAAGAAAACATCGTACTATAGGAATGCGTCCAGCCGATGTGAAACCTGAACATGCTAATAAGCTCTTAGCAACAGTATTCAGTAATATAAAGATCGTTGGTCGTGCCAAGTTCAAAGTCGGTGATTTTGTACGAATCAGTAAATATAAGAATGTATTTGCAAAAGGCTACACACCAAATTGGACAACTGAAATATTTGAAATTATAAAAGTGCAGAAAACAAATCCTGTTACATATTTACTAAGGGATTCTAGTGGTACAGATATATATGGTGGATTCTACGAACATGAACTTTTAAAAACTGCTAATCCTAATGTATATCTAGTTGAGAAGGTATTACGTAAGAAGGGGGACAAAGTCTTTGTAAAGTGGTTAGGATTCAATAATACACATAATTCATGGATAAATAAAAACAATATTTTGTAACATACAATTTATTAATAAAGAAGCAATTATTTAATCTTCATTTAAATCTACTTCACTTAATTCTATTTCATTTATCCTATAATGACCCCATGGTAGAGTTGATACAGTACCTTGTACAATATAGCGCTTATCATCATGTGGACTGAGAGAAATTTTTTGCTGTACAATTGAATAAACATTATGCAATTTTGAACGAATTAAATTTTGATTATGGATATGAACAGTAAAATTTTGTAAGCAGTCTCTATAATCTTCAAACGTTATTTTTCTAGCGATAACGCAACTCTTAACGCCCTTAGCTTTTTTAAAAATTTTATCTTGTATTTTAAATGTATACATTTTCGATCTCAGCCCAATAAACTCAGTCATAATTCTCCCGTTATTCTCATCTTTCATCAAACCAGGCACTTTTTTATTTACTAGAGGTAAATTATACTGGTTATTAGGCGAATAATCACTAGTATCGAATCTTGAAAGATTTTCTCTCATGATCGTGTAAATGTCATCGCATTCGATAC
Organism: Prorops nasuta; assembly: GCF_024137725.1. Taxonomy (NCBI): domain Eukaryota; kingdom Metazoa; phylum Arthropoda; class Insecta; order Hymenoptera; family Bethylidae; genus Prorops; species Prorops nasuta. The sequence goes on along the minus strand of NW_027116817.1, from coordinate 43,186 downwards.
TGTATATCAAACTATCTGTATCGGTATACAATGCTCTACATTTACTACCAAACGTTGGAAGCATATATTCATAATGGAATTCGTATAAACATGTTTTTGAAATATCTAGAATACTCATACCTACATATATAGGTTTATCAAATTTCGCCGTTAATTTTTTTAATTCTATCGCAACCAAATTTTCGTTGAATATGGCGCTACTGTGAAAATTTGGTTGGGATATCAATGCTTCTGCTCCATATCTTCCTTCCCACTTACTAACTAGCCTCACATCAACTCTATTTCTTACATTTTCCATCGTCTTACCGAACACTGCATTGTTCATTAGTTTGAAAAGATTTTTCTCAAACTCATTTTTAGATGCAGCTCGCAAACGTGTGTTTAAGTCTATATATTTGTTTAGCCAGGCAGATTGCTGGAATCTTAATCCGCGATGGATACGTTTCAGTACCATTCCATGACGAATACATTGTTGTAAAGCCCGATAATGTATAACATAACGCTCCTTATTTTCGACAGTTGCAAGTAGCTTCTTCTGTCGTGCTCCGGGCGGAGCCTCACGTACCGGACAAAATGGCAAGTCAGAGTGATTATCATGAAGTACGCTTGGATACTCCAAGTCTACCTCTAAAATAAAACCCTCAGATGAATCTATAGGTATGCTAGAGATATCAAAGTTGTTAGTATCTTCAATCCAGCGAAATCCATGAGTAGGTAGAGCTTGACACATTGCCCATCCGTATAGATTATTTACATCATAGTACATTAAATATTTGCTTGGTTTTGTTGAGTCATAATCATTCATATACCGATTGTTTGCTTTTTCATAGCGGTGAGAGCACTGACTCAAACCACCACGTATTCCGCGTTCTACGAAAAGCAACATTTCAACATCAGTGAAAAGTTCCAATTTTATTCTAGTATATTTAAGCATTGCATCCCAAGTGAAGCCTGGGAGTGTAAAATAATGTGCAGGATCCAAATTATAATTTTCCATGCAGCTATCGCGAAAATTTTCAAAAACGTCTGTCAGTAATAATACGTCAGTTTTTAAATAGAGATCGCTGTACTCCCCAAGTGTTTGTATTTGAAAATTGATCCATACCTCCTTAGCATGATTATATGCCTCTTCACTAATATCACTGTCAGTTAATTTGTTATAGAATAACTTGCGAGGCGGTAAAGCATTTTCTTCCAGACGATTCAGATTATCTACGTAATCATAAGGAAAAATACCTTTTCTTGTTAGTAGATTAAATTGTTCCGTATTTAAATTCGAAAATTCTGACTCTAAGTTTTGCAATTGAGATCTCTCCAAGTATGAGCTCAATTTGTCTAAACTTGATGCAAGAAATTTAAATGAATCAATAAATCTGAGCTGAATATTATATTTCCGTATGTATTTTGTAAATGAAATATACTTTTCCTTATGTACAGGTAGCAGGTATACTGAACCCTCATACATGTTTGCGATCGCATTGAAGATGAAATGTGCATCGTAATTAGATAAATTATGAAAAATTACTGGAATAACGTGCGAATCTTTATAGTTTAAATTACAATTGTTGTGAGAGGGTCCTCTATATTTACCTGTTAAATGATCATGATCGCGAACACGTATTTGATTTGGAAGAAATGGCTTTTTACATATATGACAGTCGGGATCATTGTTATGACGAAAATTTTCGCTAATACTTAGCGTTCTCATAGGCACTACAGTCTTTAGTTTTTCGCTCGCTATGCTAGCAATTTTATCGAGTTCTCGCACAAACCATTCTATACACTCGAGTCCACGATATGATTTATAGGTTGAGAGCGATGAATCACGAACGCTTTTAAAATAATATCCTACACTAAAGGGTAAATGTTTTTGATAAATACTACTATTACCGCTCGTTTCATTCACTTTCTCTAATAAACATTCAATGTCTGCATATACGACGAATGGGGTCCTCTCATTGTTCTTGTCATTTTTAAAGGACACCCAACGGTCCTCTTCAGGTAGCAGTATACGGACGTTTATATTGAGCTGACTGCAATCACGTTTATGAGATTGAAGTTTATCCTCATTGAAGAAATAGTGTAAACATCTAAGAGAAAAATCATATTAGTATATAAACATTAAATAAAATTAGATTAAAATATAAACAGTATAACATACCGATTACAAATAAGATGAGATTGTTTTTTTCGAGTCAGTTGTTTCTTTAGCAAGCGAGAAAGATTCGTGATACATAAAAAATGTGCTGCACCTTGATGTTTGAGAAGAAGAAGATTCGCATGTCTCGATTTCTCACATTTTGTGAGTTGAAGAGGTGCAATAATTTTATTCTCCTGCCCTTCCTGCTCATCCACCATGGTGAAAACATTAATCGACACATCATTATCTTCTTCAAATTTAGGTATCTGCCTTAATGTGGTTGGAAATGTTATACTTCTGACGTTGAAAACAGATTTAAAATGGGGGTATGAAGATTGTCGTTGTGGGTTTTTAGTTGAAATAGTCGGATAGAGTGCAGCTGTTACAGCCCATGCAAAACATGTATTATCATCACTCTGTATGTTTATCACTGCATGTTTGTTCTTAATATATTTTGGAAGGTCGATTCCACAGCCCGCATGTAGTGGATTATAGTGATTAATATTCACAATTAAATTTAATATTTTTTCCAAAGCCCACCCACTATCACGCTCTTGAAATTCACCTAATTTTGTTAAAATTTTATCTATGACGTTTGTTTTATACCAATCACTAAAAGTATCAGTCTTGAATAAAATCACATTTTTTGTGGAAATATGTTTGATATCACTAATTTCCTTGCAAATAAATTGTCCGTTGAATACCATATTTATCTTAACAGCGCTTACTTTACTGAATACTTTGTTCATGTAGGATTGCAGCATTTCTGATGCTGCCAATAGAAATTCATGTGGTTCGATATAATTAGTGTTTACTATCATACCACTACACATTCGACTTTTAAATGATGAATCAAGATCTTTCCAAATAAGCTTTTCCGCATTAATGCCCGCTCCAATTGAATTTTTATTTTACGCCGCATGGAGAAGTAACTTTCGAATACATTTTATTTCTGCAAGATTTTTCTGTATAGCATCTGGAGTTGCATTCCGGTTGGATTCTCTCAAATCTCGAATATAATCACGACACTTGCAAACCCACTCGCGATAATCATGCTGAGTTCTTAAATCGGGATTCTTAAGAGCGTGATTTGAAGAATAACTTTTTTCTGTTGCTGCTCTGATTAATCGACACTGTATCTGAGCAATTTCCGTAAATATTTTCTGCCTTGCCCCTATACGTGCATTGCGGCTAGCAACTCTCAATTTTTTAATGTAATCGCGACAATCACGTACCCACTCACGATATTCATCCTGGCTATTTAAAACTCTATTTAGAAGCGACATCGTAGTTCTTTCCGTTTAAATGATCAGCGTGAAACTAATGAAAAATCTTAGATGGAGAACCCTTCAAATAATCAGTCTCCGAGACACTTCAGTAACATAAATACTTTACGGATCAGGTTTCGCGTTGAAGTAAAAAGAATGCATTCAAGTTTAAAATATACATATATTCTAGATTTTTGATTCATACATATATTTCATATAATATACATTTCTCAGTGCGCATATACCTTCATGATTCATGCAAATAGGAAGTTGTGAATTATATAAACCATCTTCTAAATTATAATTTCCCCACACATATTCATCTACATTACTAATTTCTAAATCACAAATACTCTTTAACCAATTTAACTTTTCCACCCCTTTTACAAAAACCGTCTCCTCATATACATATTTTTTTATAATATCTTTATATTTATAATATGGTGAAAAACCATCCATCCAATTTAAGCCATGATGATTGAAAAAGATTGAACTGAAAAAGAAATTCCTTATTCATTGAAAATAATAATTCGTTGTTTTTTATAAAATATACTTACTCTGTTTTCTTTCTCTCCTCTTCACTTAACCAAGTATGTGGAAAGGGGGGTGAAAATAAAATATGATGCACTTTTAGTTCTTGTAAAACTGCAAATTCTTTAACTATAAATGTCTTATCCATTAAATGGAATCCTTGAAAATCGACGAACGTTGGGATCATCATGTTAGCGTTTTTAATACTAAATTTATTACACTTTGCCGTTATTTTAAATATATTCTTTTTTTGTTTCTCTAAAGTTTTCCCCTTCTCTTCAAACCAAGTATTTCAATTCTCCCACTATCCTTAACTATTCTCTCTTTGGGCCAATGGTGTTTCTAAAAGTGTCTGGTTAGTCACCTCCCACCACAGACCAAATTTTTCACATCCCTTACAGCATTTAAAAGATCTTGAGGAGCGTGTAGGGTAGTCTTCAGTTCAGTTCTAGCTTTAGAATATTGAATACTACTTTATTTTTTCGCTCAAGTTAGAAAATGTTCAGTTTAAACAGTATCACCCATATAATAGATATTGATGGATTTATGGTGAACAAGAAAATAGTATATAAAGAAGTAGCCATAAAAGATGTAAAAACTGATTACACATATTACGCCTCGTTTAAAGTGAATAACACATTTCATGATTTAAGTTTTAAAGATCAAAAAAGTGCTAACTATGTGTATAGAAATGTACATGGCATAGAATATGGAAATATGGGTTTTGAAAAGTATATACAAAGTGAAATATTTGACTTCATAAGAATTGTGCAACGAGACTATATGTATCCAGTAGTTGCATACAAAGGGGGCAATATAGAACGTGATATTCTAAATTTAATGGGCATTGAATGCATTAATTTGGAATATTACAAGTGCCCCAAGTATGACAATTTAAGGCAACATTTTACAACTTTCGACCTCCCATGCGAACTGCATAAATTAAAATTCAGTGGCAGATCAGGAAAACCAATCCACTGTGTCTACCAGGAGGTGGATGTTTTCGCAAAGTGGGTGCGAAAACAAATAGAAGGTAAATAATAAAAATTAAGTTCGCAATTTACTTGATATTAATAACTTTTTTGTATGTTTCAGAGTCTGTTATTAGCTGAATGGGCTAAATATTAGTTTAATTTGTATTAGTTTTTTATATAAGTTTAATTTGTATTAGCTTTTATATAAGTTTCATTTGTATTAGTTTTTATATAAGTTTCATGTTCGTTTTTAATTATATGATAAATTTTATTTAAAAGACTCTTTCTTTTCCTCTACTCCTATTTCCCTTAATTTAATCTGTAAAAAACAAAAAAAAACAAAAAAACAGAAAAAAGAAAAAAGGAAATAAATTTGACATGATTTCACCTATTATTCTTGTAATTATAGGAATTACTTGAGAATTCTGTCTATACGCTAAATTAATAACCATTTGATACTGCATATTTTTTCACTTTATATTTATCGACAGCTTGTATAAGAAAAAAGGAATCTGTATCCAAGGTTCAAGAAAGGTACAATGTGAAATTAAAAGAAGGACCCAAGGAGGAAAATAGTAGGAGGGAATAGAATGGGTATGTGGAGGGAAAAAGACCCTTCAATGGTGTAGAGGTAGGTTGAGAGGGAAGAAAAATGGTTAAATGTGAAATCAAGTTAAATGGCGGGACCATAGTAGGAAAATAGTGGGAGGGTCTAGGATAAGTATGTGGAGGGAGAAAAGACCCTCCGAGGGCAGGACTAAGAAATCAAAAATGGCAGTCCGTAAGATGCTTAGGACCCCTAGCGGTGTAGCTGCCCCAGTAATTTTTGTGATCGCTACCTAGTGGAGAAAAAAGAAACTTTTTCCTCCACCAACTAAAATACAAAAAAAAGTTCTCTGGGTAACTGTCAGGATAACTAACCATCCGGGCCCTAGGGTGATGGGAGAGGGGTAACCCTTAGGGAACTAGTGGACCCGTAGGATAACTAACCATCCGGACCCTAGTGACATGGGAGAGGGGGTAAGCCTTAGAGAACTAGTGGACCCGTAGGATAATTAACCATCCGGGCCCTAGGCTGATGGGAGAGGGGTGAGAGACTCTAAGAGAGAAAGAGAGGGTGAGAGGGATCTCTCTCTCTCTCTCTCTCACTCCCCATAGCCAAAGCATTTCCTCCGCACACCCGCACCCTCCTCATCACCCAATAAACCCTAGCTCTTAAGAAGACACTTCCCCCCGCACACCCGCACCCCCCTCACCACCATGTCACAGGAACCCAAGACACTTCCCCCGCACTCCCCTCACCACCGTGTCACAGGAAAACCCAAGACACTTCCCCCCGCACACCCGCACTCCCCTCACCTCCGTGTCACAGGAACCCCCTAGCTACCACTACTCGCGGATCCCCCTGGCTTGGGGGCGGCACGCAGACCTTTGAAAACCCCCGCTTTTCCGGTCTGCGGGGTCACCTTCGACCCCCCCCCCTCCTTCTCCTTGCCGCTAGGCGGATGCGGCGTGGGTGGTTGCGGCGTTGGTGGCTGCGGCGGTGGTGGTTGAGGTGTGGGTGGCTGCGGAGTGGCGGGGGTCGAAGGGGGGTTGGACGAGGCAGCCCTCTTCTGGCCTCCTCCCTCCTTCTTCTCCTCAGAGTTCCTGGTTTTCTGAAAATAAAACAAGAAAAATATTATTAAAATGTCACATGCTTGAAAGATTTGATGGGTAATATGCTACTGCAATGTTTTAACACATATGTGATAGTAAGAAAGTCCACTTACGATTGCATATACTGGAAACCATATGACGTATTTGCGTGTATTTGTTCAAATGCAACATGGCTGTATTGTTGTGTTCTTACTAGCAAGAATACAAAAATACGGCCATGTTGCATTGTTACAAATACAATAAATATGACATATTCTACAGTTAACAATACATGCATTCGTAACTGGAAATTCTTATCAAAACATATATTGCAAATCATCGCGGAAGAACATTACACATCACTTCTATTACGTATTAGCATGCAATCATGTTAAAATTACTTACCATTTTTCTGCTGAAACTCGGGCGGTCCACGTGCTTCGTGGGAATCGTAGGGAATGAAACACTGCACGTTACCTTCTTATTAGCAAACAATGTGCAGAGCTTCTTGGCTAATGATAAAGCTTATCAGATCGATAGACCAATAATCAAGCTTATCAGATCGATGGACCAATGGCAAGCTTCCGCACAATTCGCGCTAAACTTAATTTATTTTTAATAACAGTAATATTTATTTGTAGAAGCTTTTTAAATATAATTAACATTTTATTTTGAGGGAAGAAACAACGTGAGAAGACGATTTTTAAAAAATATATATTTTGCACACACTTCAAGTGGGATTTGCGAACGCATAAAAAGCTCCGCTGCTGTCATCGTTGAGACGGTTTTCAGCTATCTCTCAAGTCGGACGTGCGTGAGTGAGTTTTATTTAAATAGTGTTCAGTGAAGTGTTTAGTGGGTGCAATTTTTTGGATTTGCTGCAGGAAACCTCAGGTTAGTTCCAAAATATAATAATTTGTAGTTTGCATGCCCTTTTTTGTGTAAAAATAATAGTTTCGTAGTCAGGTTAGATGGGACGAAAGCATGGTTCAGCTGAATGAATTTCATTCAGCTCATAACATTTCTCCTGGCATGCAGTATACTCTGTAACTTCATATCGATAATGTTTCTATTATCATAAGGCATTTGTAAAGTGTAGTAAAAGTGCAGAACAGTATAAGTTTTAAAGGGCCATGGGTCACATGATATCATAGCTCATGGTCCTTTAAAGTTTTTACTACTGTCATTTGAACCTTTACCAAACTTTATGAATGTATTATGCAGTTAGAACCAATATCGATAACAAGTTTCAGAGCATGCTTCATGCCAGAATAAATGTTATTTGATGACAGCGAAAGATACAGCTGATCTATGCATTATTTCCATTTCCTTTCAAATCCAAGGGTTTGCTTCTTATTAGATTGTGAAAGCCTTCCAGGTGATAAGAGGCATAAGATCTTGGAAATGAAAGTCTAATAGTTATTGAGTATTTTGTTACAAGCATGTGTAAGTGTAGCTTTTAAAAAAGATCATCATTTTAATGTGGTAAATAATTTGTGGAAACTAAAAGCTGTATGATTAAAAAATTGTGGGTTCTATTGCATTCAGTTGTATATTTTTTAGTTTATATTAATGAAATATAAATGAAAATGATGCTAGTTTGCCAAGGAAAGGGCCATATTGCACAGCTGATGTTGAGAGTAACAGTTTAGAAAAAGGTTGAAAGTGGGGTGAATGTAGAAACAAACCTTGATAGTGGAGACCATGCAAGTGATTTGGGTTACAAAATCTTGGCAGTAGAAGTTGAGTAGTCGATGGATAGTTGAATAAAATCGTGTAGTAGTGTGACAACCAAAAGAGCTCGTCATTTCAATTATTTACTTTTCTACTTGTTTGTATTTCATTATTTATCGACTATAAGAACTTCTACTTCCAAGATCTTATGTCCTAAATCACTTTCTAGGCCTTCAATATAAAGGTTTGCTTCTATATACATCCCTTTTCCCACCTTTCTCTTAGTTCTTACTCTCAACGTCAGATTTGCATTATGGCTATTTCTCTGGCAAAGTAGAATCATTATTTATTACTTTTCATTAATACAAACTAGAAAAAATGCAACTGAATGCAATAGAAGCCACAGTTTTGTAGTTATACAGCTTTCAGTTTCCTCAGATTAATTACCCCATTATCTATGACACATACCACATTAAAATGATGATCTTTTTTAAAAGCTTTACTTATACATGATTGTATCAAAATATTCATCAACTACTATACTTTTATTTCCAAGATCTTATGCCTTAAATCACGGAAAAGCCCCCCACAATGAAGGTTTGCCTCTATATTTATCCCTTTTTCCACTTTTCTCTTAGCTGTTACTCTGAACACGAGGTTTGCATTATAACTCTTTCTCTGGCAAACTAGCATCTTATTTAACCCATTAACGTCCAAAATGTCAAAATTTCTTGCACGTTTTCAAAGTGATTTTTTCCTATGTAATTGGCGTTGAAAAAATTCTTGAACCACATATTCTGATGTAAAATTGCATGCTCTTTCTGAATCCGTTGCCAGAATCATGATAAAACTCACAGGAAAAGAGATATGCTCGAATGAAACATAAAAAACACCTAAATTTTCGAAAAAAACATTTTTTAGGATTTTTTTCGAAGTGTTACGGTGAAGATATCACCTTGCGACCATGATCAAAGGTGATCATGGGAGTTGAAGTTTAACAGGGAATTTTTTTGTTGACCTTGAACCATCGCTTCTTTACAAAATGGCGGAAAAACGATTTTTTTTTTTCAATCTTCATCAACTTTTTTCTCGAAATCTATGGTCTTTAGAAAAAAATTCATAAAAACAAAAATGCCTTAGAATCGCTCGAGGAACATTCTCCAATTTTTTCAGAATTTTTTGAGACAATTTTTGATTTTCCGGGAAACTTGTGAAATGGAATTTTCAAAAATGTCTCCAAAAATTCTGAAAAAATTTTAGGATGTTTCTCGAGTGCTTCTAAGATATTTTTGTTCTTATGAATTTTTTTCTAAAGTCCATAGATTTCGAGAAAAAAATTGATAAAGTTGAAAAAATAAAAATTCGTTTCGGCCGATGTTTTGAAAACCTATTGGTAAAAAAACGTTCTGTCTACGAAAACTCGGAAAAAATTTTACAATATTGCTCGAATGATTCTAACTTATTTTCATTCTTTTTTCAAAGACTTATAGATTCCGACAAAAATTTCATCCTTTATTTCCATTTCATTTCGGCAGATAAGCGTAATTTTTGGTCTCATGTATTCATGAATATTCGTCTTTTTTTGTTCTCTTCTTTCGTATTTTTGTACATACGGATGAGTGATAAATAAACGAAATCATTAATTTCATACATTATGTCGCGGAAACGTGTAAGATCTTCTGAATATGAATCAGATTCTTCAGATAGTGATTCAGAACGCAACGTATTGATTCCGGATCCTGACTATTCAGATTCCGATGATTCTGGTTCCGATTTTGATTCAGATTGCGAACATGAAATACCCAATATCACTTACAATAAAGCTCGTGCAAATTATTCTGAAAAACAAGATAAACTTGAAAAAGGTCATGAATTCACTTGGATTGAGAGTGAAAAGTTACACCCTGATTCTTGTGAAGATAAAGTATTATTGTCCGAATCGCAAAAAAAGAAAATACGTAGGAGCGAACCTTTTCAATTGTTTGAAACCTTTTTTTCTATTGAAATGAAAAAATATATTATTGATGCGTGTAAAGACAATGGTTATGATCTGAAATTGAAAGATCTTGATACTTTTATTGGAATAGTTATTTTTTCTACATTCAATCCCAGAAAATCACAGAGAGATTACTGGTCATCTGATCCGTATTTATCTAATGAAGTAGTTTCTTCTGCAATGTCTCGCCAACAATTTGAAATCACAAAATCTAAATTGAAGTTTTCAAAAAACAAAGACAAAGATTCAAATGATCGAGGATGGCGCGTTCGTTCTCTACTGAAACTTTTTCAAAATAACATCATGAAATTCGGAATATGGAGAACTGCTCTATTCGTTGATGAGATGATGGCCAAATCCTATGCAAAAACTGTTTTGAAACAATTTATTCGAGGAAAACCGATAAGATTTGGTTTGAAATTTTGGGGCTTGTGTACTTCGGACGGCTATCTACTGAATTTGGATCTTTATTGCGGCAAGAATTCTCAAATTGGAGATAAGTTATCTAAATGTGCTTTAGGTTCACGAGTAGTATTATATTTATTACAACCATTTTTTCAAATAATAAGTTATAACAAAATTTCTCAATTTCATCTGTACTTTGACAACTTCTTCACGAACATGGATTTGGTATTACATTTGAAGAAATTGCGTTTGAAATGCACTGGTACTATCAGAGATAATCGAGTCAAAGAAAAAAATGTGCTTGATAAGAAAGCTCCAAGAGGGACATATGTGGTGAAGCACGACGTAAACAGTGGCATAAATTTCATTACTATCATGGATTCGAAGCCCGTCTCAATAGCTTCAACTGCAGCAGGTGTCAATCCTCTATCTATTTCAAAAAGATACAGCGCAGAGGCTAAATCTAAAATTGAAATACCTTTTCCGCAAGCTTTTCACCTATATAACAAATTCATGGGAGGTATTGACCTGCATGACGGACATTGCAATGACATACTCCCAAGTATACGATCAAAAAAATGGACATGAGTAGTTTTTATGAGACTTATACAGGCGTCTATTACTAATTCTCTTGTAATTTTCAATGCTGCTAACGATGGAAAGAAAAAAGTTGGAATAAAAGAGTTCACTATTTCGATTGCCAAATACTACTTACAAAAAAGTAGTCGCAAAAGTAAAGCACATGGACGATCTAATAGTGACAAATTGAGGATTTGTTCGAATGGAAACTGTCCAATAAGAACAAGAATTTTCTGCAAAACATGTAATTTAAATATTTGCAATAAATGTTGGCTAAAAAAGCACACCTAAAAGTATGAATAAGTGAGAGGCAAGGGGACTCACGGAAAACAAGCACCCCGAGACGTGAGAGGCAAGGGGACTCACGGGAAAAAAGCACCCCAAAGGAGACAGAATTTTACTACGTCCACGCCGTAGTCTCTAGGTAACGCTAAGAGTAAAAAAATCTTCCTAAAATTTGCACAGAAATCGTTTTTTACCAATAGGTTTTTAGAACATAGCGGCCGAAACGAATTTTTATTTTTTCAAATTTATCAATTTTTTTCTCGAAATCTATGGACTTTAGAAAAAAATTCATAAGAACAAAAATGTCTTAGAAGCACTCGGGAAACATCCTAAAATTTTTTCAGAATTTTTGGAGACATTTTTGAAAATTCCATTTCACAAGTTTCCCGGAAAATCAAAAATTGTCTCAAAAAATTCTGAAAAAATTGGAGAATGTTCCTCGAGCGATTCTAAGGCATTTTTGTTTTTATGAATTTTTTTCTAAAGACCATAGATTTCGAGAAAAAAGTTGATGAAGATTGAAAAAAAAAAATTCGTTTTTTCCGCCATTTTGTAAAGAAGCGATGGTTCAAGGTCAACAAAAAAATTCCCTGTTAAACTTCAACTCCCATGATCACCTTTGATCATGGTCGCAAGGTGATATCTTCACCGTAACACTTCGAAAAAAAATCCTAAAAAATTTTTTTTTCGAAAATTTAGGTGTTTTTTATGTTTCAATCGAGCATATCTCTTTTCCTGTGAGTTTTATCATGATTCTGGCAACGGATTCTGAAAGAGCATGCAATTTTACATCAGAATATGTGGTTCAAGAATTTTTTCAACGCCAATTACATAGGAAAAAATCACTTTGAAAACGTGCAAGAAATTTTGACATTTTGGACGTTAATGGGTTAAGGTAATTTTTTTCTTTTTCTAATTAAATTATACAGTTTAAAAATTGTGTAGGTCAACCTTTTTTTCATTTTTGTTGACTATAGATCAGCTATGTTTCTTGCTTGTACCTTGCCGTAGTGTCATCATGGCCCAGCTATTGTCAATGTATTCAAATGGGTTGACGTTGCCAGTTTATTGAATCTACTTTGGGGATTTGGCAAATCATTCTTTTGGATTTCGATCATCTTGCACGAGTTTTAATTTTGGGACATCATCTTCAGGATATCCTGTGATCACTGTGGAAGCATGAGTATTTCCAAAATGCTGCAGTAAACTTTTGAAATTATTTTTGTTTCAATTTTATGGACTTTTCCTTTACTCTATCTTTTGTCATATTCTGCTGCTTCTATCTTTTGGTAACATATTTGTCGCGACACACATGCACTCTGTTATCCATCGTTGAAACAAAAACTTTCTGTCAGCCCATATAACATTATCTCAAAATGTATGCTACACTTTTAATATTATTTCGATGCGAATGAAATCCTTTTTTCTCTATGATTGGCTGTTAGTTTAATTTTTTTCATAAAACGATGGTAGAATATTATAGCGTTGTGCAATTTATTTCTTCGAGTTCTTGAAACAAGTATTTAAATTATCCACTGAATCTAAAACTCTATCTGATGGTTCAAACGGTTGTATATCCATTGCAGTATAAAAATTATAATATTGAAGTTCACTAAATTTAAAATATGACAAGGCCTCTATACAGCCGCTATATATATAATGTATTTTTCTTATATTATGACAAAAAAGTGAACATATTTATATTTATGTATTTATTTATATAAAACATGACTAACTTTATTATATGACAAAGCCTCTATACAGCTGCGAAAGGAACAACGTTTTTTTAATCTTTGACAAAATTGAGCTTATTTAAAAATATTTATTTATTTATTTATTGTAAGTTCAATACTTTTATTACATGACAAGGCCCCTTTACAGCTGCTATATAAACAATGTTCTTTCTTATATCTGATGATTATATAGTCAACAAATTTATAATTTTATAATGTATGTATGCGTTAAGAGATATATTATAATTATTTATGTATTAACGCAATATTTTTTATTTTGGTATATGAATTTATTGATAATTGTGTAATCTTAAGAGTCCGTATATTTTAAGACAGTAATAAATGGATTGTGTAGCAAAAATTATATTAAATGATAAATAAAAATTTATTTAATTTAAATATATAATTAAAAAATGTGCAAATACTTTAAATTCCTATCTAAATTACTCAAAAAAAAAGTGTTATTAAAATTTATGAAAATGAGAAATATAAGATACAACTAATATAGAAATAATCGCGTGATTAGCCTCGTGTTTGGGTTCATTTTCATCTTAAAAATATAAGCAATGTATTGATAATAATCTTAAAAATATTTAATTAATAATATTAAAATTAGAATTTTTTATTAATCATTGCAGGACAGGTATAGAAGGATTAGTCATTTTCGGTCGGTTTATTGCCCTCTGTTTATTGCTTGGGACTCGGTACAATAGCAGGTAAGCCGCGCGACGTGGAAAAGTCTTGTCCACTAGCTAACTAAGGCACCTTTAACTTGTGTTTACATTTTGGAACGATTCGTTTTCCCAGAGTGTATGTGCGGATTCGGGACGGTCCCGGTTCTTGGGACCGCCCACGAACCGCACTATGCGGAACAACGGCCGGCAAAATTGCCGGCTTCGACCTGGAATTGGCCGAAGACTTCGGCCCGGCCTGCCTTACTGTGGCTACCTCTAGCTTCGGGGTAGTTTGCGATGTCCCTGCCGACCCCCCTGGCTTGGGGGTGGTCGGCAGGGTCACGGTGACTACCCCTGGCTTCGGGGTAGACCGCAGGGATGGCAAAGACCGCCGCTGCAGGGTTTTTTTAGGGTCCGCGGATCCCCCTGGCTTGGGGGCGGCACGCAGACCTTTGAAAACCCCCGCTTTTCCGGTCTGCGGGGTCACCTTCGACCCCCCCCCCTCCTTCTCCTTGCCGCTAGGCGGATGCGGCGTGGGTGGTTGCGGCGTTGGTGGCTGCGGAGTGGCGGGGATCGAAGGGGGGTTGGACGAGGCAGCCCTCTTCTGGCCTCCTCCCTCCTTCTTCTCCTCAGAGTTCCTGGTTTTCTGAAAATAAAACAAGAAAAATATTATTAAAATGTCACATGCTTGAAAGATTTGATGGGTAATATGCTACTGCAATGTTTTAACACATATGTGATAGTAAGAAAGTCCACTTACGATTGCATATACTGGAAACCATATGACGTATTTGCGTGTATTTGTTCAAATGCAACATGGCTGTATTGTTGTGTTCTTACTAGCAAGAATACAAAAATACGGCCATGTTGCATTGTTACAAATACAATAAATATGACATATTCTACAGTTAACAATACATGCATTCGTAACTGGAAATTCTTATCAAAACATATATTGCAAATCATCGCGGAAGAACATTACACATCACTTCTATTACGTATTAGCATGCAATCATGTTAAAATTACTTACCATTTTTCTGCTGAAACTCGGGCGGTCCACGTGCTTCGTGGGAATCGTAGGGAATGAAACACTGCACGTTACCTTCTTATTAGCAAACAATGTGCAGAGCTTCTTGGCTAATGATAAAGCTTATCAGATCGATAGACCAATAATCAAGCTTATCAGATCGATGGACCAATGGCAAGCTTCCGCACAATTCGCGCTAAACTTAATTTATTTTTAATAACAGTAATATTTATTTGTAGAAGCTTTTTAAATATAATTAACATTTTATTTTGAGGGAAGAAACAACGTGAGAAGACGATTTTTAAAAAATATATATTTTGCACACACTTCAAGTGGGATTTGCGAACGCATAAAAAGCTCCGCTGCTGTCATCGTTGAGACGGTTTTCAGCTATCTCTCAAGTCGGACGTGCGTGAGTGAGTTTTATTTAAATAGTGTTCAGTGAAGTGTTTAGTGGGTGCAATTTTTTGGATTTGCTGCAGGAAACCTCAGGTTAGTTCCAAAATATAATAATTTGTAGTTTGCATGCCCTTTTTTGTGTAAAAATAATAGTTTCGTAGTCAGGTTAGATGGGACGAAAGCATGGTTCAGCTGAATGAATTTCATTCAGCTCATAACATTTCTCCTGGCATGCAGTATACTCTGTAACTTCATATCGATAATGTTTCTATTATCATAAGGCATTTGTAAAGTGTAGTAAAAGTGCAGAACAGTATAAGTTTTAAAGGGCCATGGGTCACATGATATCATAGCTCATGGTCCTTTAAAGTTTTTACTACTGTCATTTGAACCTTTACCAAACTTTATGAATGTATTATGCAGTTAGAACCAATATCGATAACAAGTTTCAGAGCATGCTTCATGCCAGAATAAATGTTATTTGATGACAGCGAAAGATACAGCTGATCTATGCATTCTTTCCATTTCCTTTCAAATCCAAGGGTTTGCTTCTTATCAGATTGTGAAAGCCTTCCAGGTGATAAGAGGCATAAGATCTTGGAAATGAAAGTCTAATAGTTATTGAGTATTTTGTTACAAGCATGTGTAAGTGTAGCTTTTAAAAAAGATCATCATTTTAATGTGGTAAATAATTTGTGGAAACTAAAAGCTGTATGATTAAAAAATTGTGGGTTCTATTGCATTCAGTTGTATATTTTTTAGTTTATATTAATGAAATATAAATGAAAATGATGCTAGTTTGCCAAGGAAAGGGCCATATTGCACAGCTGATGTTGAGAGTAACAGTTTAGAAAAAGGTTGAAAGTGGGGTGAATGTAGAAACAAACCTTGATAGTGGAGACCATGCAAGTGATTTGGGTTACAAAATCTTGGCAGTAGAAGTTGAGTAGTCGATGGATAGTTGAATAAAATCGTGTAGTAGTGTGACAACCAAAAGAGCTCGTCATTTCAATTATTTACTTTTCTACTTGTTTGTATTTCATTATTTATCGACTATAAGAACTTCTACTTCCAAGATCTTATGTCCTAAATCACTTTCTAGGCCTTCAATATAAAGGTTTGCTTCTATATACATCCCTTTTCCCACCTTTCTCTTAGTTCTTACTCTCAACGTCAGATTTGCATTATGGCTATTTCTCTGGCAAAGTAGAATCATTATTTATTACTTTTCATTAATACAAACTAGAAAAAATGCAACTGAATGCAATAGAAGCCACAGTTTTGTAGTTATACAGCTTTCAGTTTCCTCAGATTAATTACCCCATTATCTATGACACATACCACATTAAAATGATGATCTTTTTTAAAAGCTTTACTTATACATGATTGTATCAAAATATTCATCAACTACTATACTTTTATTTTCAAGATCTTATGCCTTAAATCACGGAAAAGCCCCCCACAATGAAGGTTTGCCTCTATATTTATCCCTTTTTCCACTTTTCTCTTAGCTGTTACTCTGAACACGAGGTTTGCATTATAACTCTTTCTCTGGCAAACTAGCATCTTATTTAACCCATTAACGTCCAAAATGTCAAAATTTCTTGCACGTTTTCAAAGTGATTTTTTCCTATGTAATTGGCGTTGAAAAAATTCTTGAACCACATATTCTGATGTAAAATTGCATGCTCTTTCAGAATCCGTTGCCAGAATCATGATAAAACTCACAGGAAAAGAGATATGCTCGAATGAAACATAAAAAACACCTAAATTTTCGAAAAAAACATTTTTTAGGATTTTTTTCGAAGTGTTACGGTGAAGATATCACCTTGCGACCATGATCAAAGGTGATCATGGGAGTTGAAGTTTAACAGGGAATTTTTTTGTTGACCTTGAACCATCGCTTCTTTACAAAATGGCGGAAAAAACAAATTTTTTTTTTCAATCTTCATCAACATTTTTCTCGAAATCTATGGTCTTTAGAAAAAAATTCATACAAACAAAAATGCCTTAGAATCGCTCGAGGAACATTCTCCAATTCTTTCAGAATTTTTTGAGACAATTTTTGATTTTCCGGGAAACTTGTGAAATGGAATTTTCAAAAATGTCTCCAAAAATTCTGAAAAAATTTTAGGATGTTTCTCGAGTGCTTCTAAGACATTTTTGTTCTTATGAATTTTTTTCTAAAGTCCATAGATTTCGAGAAAAAAATTGATAAAGTTGAAAAAATAAAAATTCGTTTCGGCCGATGTTTTGAAAACCTATTGGTAAAAAAACGTTCTGTCTACGAAAACTCGGAAAAAATTTTACAATATTGCTCGAATGATTCTAACTTATTTTCATTCTTTTTTCAAAGACTTATAGATTCCGACAAAAATTTCATCCTTTATTTCCATTTCATTTCGGCAGATAAGCGTAATTTTTGGTCTCATGTATTCATGAATATTCGTCTTTTTTTGTTCTCTTCTTTCGTATTTTTGTACATACGGATGAGTGATAAATAAACGAAATCATTAATTTCATACATTATGTCGCGGAAACGTGTAAGATCTTCTGAATATGAATCAGATTCTTCAGATAGTGATTCAGAACGCAACGTATTGATTCCGGATCCTGACTATTCAGATTCCGATGATTCTGGTTCCGATTTTGATTCAGATTGCGAACATGAAATACCCAATATCACTTACAATAAAGCTCGTGCAAATTATTCTGAAAAACAAGATAAACTTGAAAAAGGTCATGAATTCACTTGGATTGAGAGTGAAAAGTTACACCCTGATTCTTGTGAAGATAAAGTATTATTGTCCGAATCGCAAAAAAAGAAAATACGTAGGAGCGAACCTTTTCAATTGTTTGAAACCTTTTTTTCTATTGAAATGAAAAAATATATTATTGATGCGTGTAAAGACAATGGTTATGATCTGAAATTGAAAGATCTTGATACTTTTATTGGAATAGTTATTTTTTCTACATTCAATCCCAGAAAATCACAGAGAGATTACTGGTCATCTGATCCGTATTTATCTAATGAAGTAGTTTCTTCTGCAATGTCTCGCCAACAATTTGAAATCACAAAATCTAAATTGAAGTTTTCAAAAAACAAAGACAAAGATTCAAATGATCGAGGATGGCGCGTTCGTTCTCTACTGAAACTTTTTCAAAATAACATCATGAAATTCGGAATATGGAGAACTGCTCTATTCGTTGATGAGATGATGGCCAAATCCTATGCAAAAACTGTTTTGAAACAATTTATTCGAGGAAAACCGATAAGATTTGGTTTGAAATTTTGGGGCTTGTGTACTTCGGACGGCTATCTACTGAATTTGGATCTTTATTGCGGCAAGAATTCTCAAATTGGAGATAAGTTATCTAAATGTGCTTTAGGTTCACGAGTAGTATTATATTTATTACAACCATTTTTTCAAATAATAAGTTATAACAAAATTTCTCAATTTCATCTGTACTTTGATAACTTCTTCACGAACATGGATTTGGTATTACATTTGAAGAAATTGCGTTTGAAATGCACTGGTACTATCAGAGATAATCGAGTCAAAGAAAAAAATGTGCTTGATAAGAAAGCTCCAAGAGGGACATATGTGGTGAAGCACGACGTAAACAGTGGCATAAATTTCATTACTATCATGGATTCGAAGCCCGTCTCAATAGCTTCAACTGCAGCAGGTGTCAATCCTCTATCTATTTCAAAAAGATACAGCGCAGAGGCTAAATCTAAAATTGAAATACCTTTTCCGCAAGCTTTTCACCTATATAACAAATTCATGGGAGGTATTGACCTGCATGACGGACATTGCAATGACATACTCCCAAGTATACGATCAAAAAAATGGACATGAGTAGTTTTTATGAGACTTATACAGGCGTCTATTACTAATTCTCTTGTAATTTTCAATGCTGCTAACGATGGAAAGAAAAAAGTTGGAATAAAAGAGTTCACTATTTCGATTGCCAAATACTACTTACAAAAAAGTAGTCGCAAAAGTAAAGCACATGGACGATCTAATAGTGACAAATTGAGGATTTGTTCGAATGAAAACTGTCCAATAAGAACAAGAATTTTCTGCAAAACATGTAATTTAAATATTTGCAATAAATGTTGGCTAAAAAAGCACACCTAAAAGTATGAATAAGTGAGAGGCAAGGGGACTCACGGAAAACAAGCACCCCGAGACGTGAGAGGCAAGGGGACTCACGGGAAAAAAGCACCCCAAAGGAGACAGAATTTTACTACGTCCACGCCGTAGTCTCTAGGTAACGCTAAGAGTAAAAAAATCTTCCTAAAATTTGCACAGAAATCGTTTTTTACCAATAGGTTTTTAGAACATAGCGGCCGAAACGAATTTTTATTTTTTCAAATTTATCAATTTTTTTCTCGAAATCTATGGACTTTAGAAAAAAATTCATAAGAACAAAAATGTCTTAGAAGCACTCGAGAAACATCCTAAAATTTTTTCAGAATTTTTGGAGACATTTTTGAAAATTCCATTTCACAAGTTTCCCGGAAAATCAAAAATTGTCTCAAAAAATTCTGAAAAAATTGGAGAATGTTCCTCGAGCGATTCTAAGGCATTTTTGTTTTTATGAATTTTTTTCTAAAGACCATAGATTTCGAGAAAAAAGTTGATGAAGATTGAAAAAAAAAAATTCGTTTTTTCCGCCATTTTGTAAAGAAGCGATGGTTCAAGGTCAACAAAAAAATTCCCTGTTAAACTTCAACTCCCATGATCACCTTTGATCATGGTCGCAAGGTGATATCTTCACCGTAACACTTCGAAAAAAAATCCTAAAAAATTTTTTTTTCGAAAATTTAGGTGTTTTTTATGTTTCAATCGAGCATATCTCTTTTCCTGTGAGTTTTATCATGATTCTGGCAACGGATTCTGAAAGAGCATGCAATTTTACATCAGAATATGTGGTTCAAGAATTTTTTCAACGCCAATTACATAGGAAAAAATCACTTTGAAAACGTGCAAGAAATTTTGACATTTTGGACGTTAATGGGTTAAGGTAATTTTTTTCTTTTTCTAATTAAATTATACAGTTTAAAAATTGTGTAGGTCAACCTTTTTTTCATTTTTGTTGACTATAGATCAGCTATGTTTCTTGCTTGTACCTTGCCGTAGTGTCATCATGGCCCAGCTATTGTCAATGTATTCAAATGGGTTGACGTTGCCAGTTTATTGAATCTACTTTGGGGATTTGGCAAATCATTCTTTTGGATTTCGATCATCTTGCACGAGTTTTAATTTTGGGACATCATCTTCAGGATATCCTGTGATCACTGTGGAAGCATGAGTATTTCCAAAATGCTGCAGTAAACTTTTGAAATTATTTTTGTTTCAATTTTATGGACTTTTCCTTTACTCTATCTTTTGTCATATTCTGCTGCTTCTATCTTTTGGTAACATATTTGTCGCGACACACATGCACTCTGTTATCCATCGTTGAAACAAAAACTTTCTGTCAGCCCATATAACATTATCTCAAAATGTATGCTACACTTTTAATATTATTTCGATGCGAATGAAATCCTTTTTTCTCTATGATTGGCTGTTAGTTTAATTTTTTTCATAAAACGATGGTAGAATATTATAGCGTTGTGCAATTTATTTCTTCGAGTTCTTGAAACAAGTATTTAAATTATCCACTGAATCTAAAACTCTATCTGATGGTTCAAACGGTTGTATATCCATTGCAGTATAAAAATTATAATATTGAAGTTCACTAAATTTAAAATATGACAAGGCCTCTATACAGCCGCTATATATATAATGTATTTTTCTTATATTATGACAAAAAAGTGAACATATTTATATTTATGTATTTATTTATATAAAACATGACTAACTTTATTATATGACAAAGCCTCTATACAGCTGCGAAAGGAACAACGTTTTTTTAATCTTTGACAAAATTGAGCTTATTTAAAAATATTTATTTATTTATTTATTGTAAGTTCAATACTTTTATTACATGACAAGGCCCCTTTACAGCTGCTATATAAACAATGTTCTTTCTTATATCTGATGATTATATAGTCAACAAATTTATAATTTTATAATGTATGTATGCGTTAAGAGATATATTATAATTATTTATGTATTAACGCAATATTTTTTATTTTGGTATATGAATTTATTGATAATTGTGTAATCTTAAGAGTCCGTATATTTTAAGACAGTAATAAATGGATTGTGTAGCAAAAATTATATTAAATGATAAATAAAAATTTATTTAATTTAAATATATAATTAAAAAATGTGCAAATACTTTAAATTCCTATCTAAATTACTCAAAAAAAAAGTGTTATTAAAATTTATGAAAATGAGAAATATAAGATACAACTAATATAGAAATAATCGCGTGATTAGCCTCGTGTTTGGGTTCATTTTCATCTTAAAAATATAAGCAATGTATTGATAATAATCTTAAAAATATTTAATTAATAATATTAAAATTAGAATTTTTTATTAATCATTGCAGGACAGGTATAGAAGGATTAGTCATTTTCGGTCGGTTTATTGCCCTCTGTTTATTGCTTGGGACTCGGTACAATAGCAGGTAAGCCGCGCGACGTGGAAAAGTCTTGTCCACTAGCTAACTAAGGCACCTTTAACTTGTGTTTACATTTTGGAACGATTCGTTTTCCCAGAGTGTATGTGCGGATTCGGGACGGTCCCGGTTCTTGGGACCGCCCACGAACCGCACTATGCGGAACAACGGCCGGCAAAATTGCCGGCTTCGACCTGGAATTGGCCGAAGACTTCGGCCCGGCCTGCCTTACTGTGGCTACCTCTAGCTTCGGGGTAGTTTGCGATGTCCCTGCCGACCCCCCTGGCTTGGGGGTGGTCGGCAGGGTCACGGTGACTACCCCTGGCTTCGGGGTAGACCGCAGGGATGGCAAAGACCGCCGCTGCAGGGTTTTTTTAGGGTCCGCGGATCCCCCTGGCTTGGGGGCGGCACGCAGACCTTTGAAAACCCCCGCTTTTCCGGTCTGCGGGGTCACCTTCGACCCCCCCCCCCCTCCTTCTCCTTGCCGCTAGGCGGATGCGGCGTGGGTGGTTGCGGCGTTGGTGGCTGCGGAGTGGCGGGGATCGAAGGGGGGTTGGACGAGGCAGCCCTCTTCTGGCCTCCTCCCTCCTTCTTCTCCTCAGAGTTCCTGGTTTTCTGAAAATAAAACAAGAAAAATATTATTAAAATGTCACATGCTTGAAAGATTTGATGGGTAATATGCTACTGCAATGTTTTAACACATATGTGATAGTAAGAAAGTCCACTTACGATTGCATATACTGGAAACCATATGACGTATTTGCGTGTATTTGTTCAAATGCAACATGGCTGTATTGTTGTGTTCTTACTAGCAAGAATACAAAAATACGGCCATGTTGCATTGTTACAAATACAATAAATATGACATATTCTACAGTTAACAATACATGCATTCGTAACTGGAAATTCTTATCAAAACATATATTGCAAATCATCGCGGAAGAACATTACACATCACTTCTATTACGTATTAGCATGCAATCATGTTAAAATTACTTACCATTTTTCTGCTGAAACTCGGGCGGTCCACGTGCTTCGTGGGAATCGTAGGGAATGAAACACTGCACGTTACCTTCTTATTAGCAAACAATGTGCAGAGCTTCTTGGCTAATGATAAAGCTTATCAGATCGATAGACCAATAATCAAGCTTATCAGATCGATGGACCAATGGCAAGCTTCCGCACAATTCGCGCTAAACTTAATTTATTTTTAATAACAGTAATATTTATTTGTAGAAGCTTTTTAAATATAATTAACATTTTATTTTGAGGGAAGAAACAACGTGAGAAGACGATTTTTAAAAAATATATATTTTGCACACACTTCAAGTGGGATTTGCGAACGCATAAAAAGCTCCGCTGCTGTCATCGTTGAGACGGTTTTCAGCTATCTCTCAAGTCGGACGTGCGTGAGTGAGTTTTATTTAAATAGTGTTCAGTGAAGTGTTTAGTGGGTGCAATTTTTTGGATTTGCTGCAGGAAACCTCAGGTTAGTTCCAAAATATAATAATTTGTAGTTTGCATGCCCTTTTTTGTGTAAAAATAATAGTTTCGTAGTCAGGTTAGATGGGACGAAAGCATGGTTCAGCTGAATGAATTTCATTCAGCTCATAACATTTCTCCTGGCATGCAGTATACTCTGTAACTTCATATCGATAATGTTTCTATTATCATAAGGCATTTGTAAAGTGTAGTAAAAGTGCAGAACAGTATAAGTTTTAAAGGGCCATGGGTCACATGATATCATAGCTCATGGTCCTTTAAAGTTTTTACTACTGTCATTTGAACCTTTACCAAACTTTATGAATGTATTATGCAGTTAGAACCAATATCGATAACAAGTTTCAGAGCATGCTTCATGCCAGAATAAATGTTATTTGATGACAGCGAAAGATACAGCTGATCTATGCATTCTTTCCATTTCCTTTCAAATCCAAGGGTTTGCTTCTTATCAGATTGTGAAAGCCTTCCAGGTGATAAGAGGCATAAGATCTTGGAAATGAAAGTCTAATAGTTATTGAGTATTTTGTTACAAGCATGTGTAAGTGTAGCTTTTAAAAAAGATCATCATTTTAATGTGGTAAATAATTTGTGGAAACTAAAAGCTGTATGATTAAAAAATTGTGGGTTCTATTGCATTCAGTTGTATATTTTTTAGTTTATATTAATGAAATATAAATGAAAATGATGCTAGTTTGCCAAGGAAAGGGCCATATTGCACAGCTGATGTTGAGAGTAACAGTTTAGAAAAAGGTTGAAAGTGGGGTGAATGTAGAAACAAACCTTGATAGTGGAGACCATGCAAGTGATTTGGGTTACAAAATCTTGGCAGTAGAAGTTGAGTAGTCGATGGA
Source organism: Prorops nasuta (assembly GCF_024137725.1). Lineage (NCBI taxonomy): Eukaryota > Metazoa > Arthropoda > Insecta > Hymenoptera > Bethylidae > Prorops > Prorops nasuta. The sequence goes on along the minus strand of NW_027116817.1, from coordinate 18,932 downwards.
TAGTTGAATAAAATCGTGTAGTAGTGTGACAACCAAAAGAGCTCGTCATTTCAATTATTTACTTTTCTACTTGTTTGTATTTCATTATTTATCGACTATAAGAACTTCTACTTCCAAGATCTTATGTCCTAAATCACTTTCTAGGCCTTCAATATAAAGGTTTGCTTCTATATACATCCCTTTTCCCACCTTTCTCTTAGTTCTTACTCTCAACGTCAGATTTGCATTATGGCTATTTCTCTGGCAAAGTAGAATCATTATTTATTACTTTTCATTAATACAAACTAGAAAAAATGCAACTGAATGCAATAGAAGCCACAGTTTTGTAGTTATACAGCTTTCAGTTTCCTCAGATTAATTACCCCATTATCTATGACACATACCACATTAAAATGATGATCTTTTTTAAAAGCTTTACTTATACATGATTGTATCAAAATATTCATCAACTACTATACTTTTATTTTCAAGATCTTATGCCTTAAATCACGGAAAAGCCCCCCACAATGAAGGTTTGCCTCTATATTTATCCCTTTTTCCACTTTTCTCTTAGCTGTTACTCTGAACACGAGGTTTGCATTATAACTCTTTCTCTGGCAAACTAGCATCTTATTTAACCCATTAACGTCCAAAATGTCAAAATTTCTTGCACGTTTTCAAAGTGATTTTTTCCTATGTAATTGGCGTTGAAAAAATTCTTGAACCACATATTCTGATGTAAAATTGCATGCTCTTTCAGAATCCGTTGCCAGAATCATGATAAAACTCACAGGAAAAGAGATATGCTCGAATGAAACATAAAAAACACCTAAATTTTCGAAAAAAACATTTTTTAGGATTTTTTTCGAAGTGTTACGGTGAAGATATCACCTTGCGACCATGATCAAAGGTGATCATGGGAGTTGAAGTTTAACAGGGAATTTTTTTGTTGACCTTGAACCATCGCTTCTTTACAAAATGGCGGAAAAAACAAATTTTTTTTTTCAATCTTCATCAACATTTTTCTCGAAATCTATGGTCTTTAGAAAAAAATTCATACAAACAAAAATGCCTTAGAATCGCTCGAGGAACATTCTCCAATTCTTTCAGAATTTTTTGAGACAATTTTTGATTTTCCGGGAAACTTGTGAAATGGAATTTTCAAAAATGTCTCCAAAAATTCTGAAAAAATTTTAGGATGTTTCTCGAGTGCTTCTAAGACATTTTTGTTCTTATGAATTTTTTTCTAAAGTCCATAGATTTCGAGAAAAAAATTGATAAAGTTGAAAAAATAAAAATTCGTTTCGGCCGATGTTTTGAAAACCTATTGGTAAAAAAACGTTCTGTCTACGAAAACTCGGAAAAAATTTTACAATATTGCTCGAATGATTCTAACTTATTTTCATTCTTTTTTCAAAGACTTATAGATTCCGACAAAAATTTCATCCTTTATTTCCATTTCATTTCGGCAGATAAGCGTAATTTTTGGTCTCATGTATTCATGAATATTCGTCTTTTTTTGTTCTCTTCTTTCGTATTTTTGTACATACGGATGAGTGATAAATAAACGAAATCATTAATTTCATACATTATGTCGCGGAAACGTGTAAGATCTTCTGAATATGAATCAGATTCTTCAGATAGTGATTCAGAACGCAACGTATTGATTCCGGATCCTGACTATTCAGATTCCGATGATTCTGGTTCCGATTTTGATTCAGATTGCGAACATGAAATACCCAATATCACTTACAATAAAGCTCGTGCAAATTATTCTGAAAAACAAGATAAACTTGAAAAAGGTCATGAATTCACTTGGATTGAGAGTGAAAAGTTACACCCTGATTCTTGTGAAGATAAAGTATTATTGTCCGAATCGCAAAAAAAGAAAATACGTAGGAGCGAACCTTTTCAATTGTTTGAAACCTTTTTTTCTATTGAAATGAAAAAATATATTATTGATGCGTGTAAAGACAATGGTTATGATCTGAAATTGAAAGATCTTGATACTTTTATTGGAATAGTTATTTTTTCTACATTCAATCCCAGAAAATCACAGAGAGATTACTGGTCATCTGATCCGTATTTATCTAATGAAGTAGTTTCTTCTGCAATGTCTCGCCAACAATTTGAAATCACAAAATCTAAATTGAAGTTTTCAAAAAACAAAGACAAAGATTCAAATGATCGAGGATGGCGCGTTCGTTCTCTACTGAAACTTTTTCAAAATAACATCATGAAATTCGGAATATGGAGAACTGCTCTATTCGTTGATGAGATGATGGCCAAATCCTATGCAAAAACTGTTTTGAAACAATTTATTCGAGGAAAACCGATAAGATTTGGTTTGAAATTTTGGGGCTTGTGTACTTCGGACGGCTATCTACTGAATTTGGATCTTTATTGCGGCAAGAATTCTCAAATTGGAGATAAGTTATCTAAATGTGCTTTAGGTTCACGAGTAGTATTATATTTATTACAACCATTTTTTCAAATAATAAGTTATAACAAAATTTCTCAATTTCATCTGTACTTTGATAACTTCTTCACGAACATGGATTTGGTATTACATTTGAAGAAATTGCGTTTGAAATGCACTGGTACTATCAGAGATAATCGAGTCAAAGAAAAAAATGTGCTTGATAAGAAAGCTCCAAGAGGGACATATGTGGTGAAGCACGACGTAAACAGTGGCATAAATTTCATTACTATCATGGATTCGAAGCCCGTCTCAATAGCTTCAACTGCAGCAGGTGTCAATCCTCTATCTATTTCAAAAAGATACAGCGCAGAGGCTAAATCTAAAATTGAAATACCTTTTCCGCAAGCTTTTCACCTATATAACAAATTCATGGGAGGTATTGACCTGCATGACGGACATTGCAATGACATACTCCCAAGTATACGATCAAAAAAATGGACATGAGTAGTTTTTATGAGACTTATACAGGCGTCTATTACTAATTCTCTTGTAATTTTCAATGCTGCTAACGATGGAAAGAAAAAAGTTGGAATAAAAGAGTTCACTATTTCGATTGCCAAATACTACTTACAAAAAAGTAGTCGCAAAAGTAAAGCACATGGACGATCTAATAGTGACAAATTGAGGATTTGTTCGAATGAAAACTGTCCAATAAGAACAAGAATTTTCTGCAAAACATGTAATTTAAATATTTGCAATAAATGTTGGCTAAAAAAGCACACCTAAAAGTATGAATAAGTGAGAGGCAAGGGGACTCACGGAAAACAAGCACCCCGAGACGTGAGAGGCAAGGGGACTCACGGGAAAAAAGCACCCCAAAGGAGACAGAATTTTACTACGTCCACGCCGTAGTCTCTAGGTAACGCTAAGAGTAAAAAAATCTTCCTAAAATTTGCACAGAAATCGTTTTTTACCAATAGGTTTTTAGAACATAGCGGCCGAAACGAATTTTTATTTTTTCAAATTTATCAATTTTTTTCTCGAAATCTATGGACTTTAGAAAAAAATTCATAAGAACAAAAATGTCTTAGAAGCACTCGAGAAACATCCTAAAATTTTTTCAGAATTTTTGGAGACATTTTTGAAAATTCCATTTCACAAGTTTCCCGGAAAATCAAAAATTGTCTCAAAAAATTCTGAAAAAATTGGAGAATGTTCCTCGAGCGATTCTAAGGCATTTTTGTTTTTATGAATTTTTTTCTAAAGACCATAGATTTCGAGAAAAAAGTTGATGAAGATTGAAAAAAAAAAATTCGTTTTTTCCGCCATTTTGTAAAGAAGCGATGGTTCAAGGTCAACAAAAAAATTCCCTGTTAAACTTCAACTCCCATGATCACCTTTGATCATGGTCGCAAGGTGATATCTTCACCGTAACACTTCGAAAAAAAATCCTAAAAAATTTTTTTTTCGAAAATTTAGGTGTTTTTTATGTTTCAATCGAGCATATCTCTTTTCCTGTGAGTTTTATCATGATTCTGGCAACGGATTCTGAAAGAGCATGCAATTTTACATCAGAATATGTGGTTCAAGAATTTTTTCAACGCCAATTACATAGGAAAAAATCACTTTGAAAACGTGCAAGAAATTTTGACATTTTGGACGTTAATGGGTTAAGGTAATTTTTTTCTTTTTCTAATTAAATTATACAGTTTAAAAATTGTGTAGGTCAACCTTTTTTTCATTTTTGTTGACTATAGATCAGCTATGTTTCTTGCTTGTACCTTGCCGTAGTGTCATCATGGCCCAGCTATTGTCAATGTATTCAAATGGGTTGACGTTGCCAGTTTATTGAATCTACTTCGGGGATTTGGCAAATCATTCTTTTGGATTTCGATCATCTTGCACGAGTTTTAATTTTGGGACATCATCTTCAGGATATCCTGTGATCACTGTGGAAGCATGAGTATTTCCAAAATGCTGCAGTAAACTTTTGAAATTATTTTTGTTTCAATTTTATGGACTTTTCCTTTACTCTATCTTTTGTCATATTCTGCTGTTTCTATCTTTTGGTAACATATTTGTCGCGACACACATGCACTCTGTTATCCATCGTTGAAACAAAAACTTTCTGTCAGCCCATATAACATTATCTCAAAATGTATGCTACACTTTTAATATTATTTCGATGCGAATGAAATCCTTTTTTCTCTATGATTGGCTGTTAGTTTAATTTTTTTCATAAAACGATGGTAGAATATTATAGCGTTGTGCAATTTATTTCTTCGAGTTCTTGAAACAAGTATTTAAATTATCCACTGAATCTAAAACTCTATCTGATGGTTCAAACGGTTGTATATCCATTGCAGTATAAAAATTATAATATTGAAGTTCACTAAATTTAAAATATGACAAGGCCTCTATACAGCCGCTATATATATAATGTATTTTTCTTATATTATGACAAAAAAGTGAACATATTTATATTTATGTATTTATTTATATAAAACATGACTAACTTTATTATATGACAAAGCCTCTATACAGCTGCGAAAGGAACAACGTTTTTTTAATCTTTGACAAAATTGAGCTTATTTAAAAATATTTATTTATTTATTTATTGTAAGTTCAATACTTTTATTACATGACAAGGCCCCTTTACAGCTGCTATATAAACAATGTTCTTTCTTATATCTGATGATTATATAGTCAACAAATTTATAATTTTATAATGTATGTATGCGTTAAGAGATATATTATAATTATTTATGTATTAACGCAATATTTTTTATTTTGGTATATGAATTTATTGATAATTGTGTAATCTTAAGAGTCCGTATATTTTAAGACAGTAATAAATGGATTGTGTAGCAAAAATTATATTAAATGATAAATAAAAATTTATTTAATTTAAATATATAATTAAAAAATGTGCAAATACTTTAAATTCCTATCTAAATTACTCAAAAAAAAAGTGTTATTAAAATTTATGAAAATGAGAAATATAAGATACAACTAATATAGAAATAATCGCGTGATTAGCCTCGTGTTTGGGTTCATTTTCATCTTAAAAATATAAGCAATGTATTGATAATAATCTTAAAAATATTTAATTAATAATATTAAAATTAGAATTTTTTATTAATCATTGCAGGACAGGTATAGAAGGATTAGTCATTTTCGGTCGGTTTATTGCCCTCTGTTTATTGCTTGGGACTCGGTACAATAGCAGGTAAGCCGCGCGACGTGGAAAAGTCTTGTCCACTAGCTAACTAAGGCACCTTTAACTTGTGTTTACATTTTGGAACGATTCGTTTTCCCAGAGTGTATGTGCGGATTCGGGACGGTCCCGGTTCTTGGGACCGCCCACGAACCGCACTATGCGGAACAACGGCCGGCAAAATTGCCGGCTTCGACCTGGAATTGGCCGAAGACTTCGGCCCGGCCTGCCTTACTGTGGCTACCTCTAGCTTCGGGGTAGTTTGCGATGTCCCTGCCGACCCCCCTGGCTTGGGGGTGGTCGGCAGGGTCACGGTGACTACCCCTGGCTTCGGGGTAGACCGCAGGGATGGCAAAGACCGCCGCTGCAGGGTTTTTTTAGGGTCCGCGGATCCCCCTGGCTTGGGGGCGGCACGCAGACCTTTGAAAACCCCCGCTTTTCCGGTCTGCGGGGTCACCTTCGACCCCCCCCCCCCCCCTCCTTCTCCTTGCCGCTAGGCGGATGCGGCGTGGGTGGTTGCGGCGTTGGTGGCTGCGGCGGTGGTGGTTGAGGTGTGGGTGGCTGCGGAGTGGCGGGGATCGAAGGGGGGTTGGACGAGGCAGCCCTCTTCTGGCCTCCTCCCTCCTTCTTCTCCTCAGAGTTCCTGGTTTTCTGAAAATAAAACAAGAAAAATATTATTAAAATGTCACATGCTTGAAAGATTTGATGGGTAATATGCTACTGCAATGTTTTAACACATATGTGATAGTAAGAAAGTCCACTTACGATTGCATATACTGGAAACCATATGACGTATTTGCGTGTATTTGTTCAAATGCAACATGGCTGTATTGTTGTGTTCTTACTAGCAAGAATACAAAAATACGGCCATGTTGCATTGTTACAAATACAATAAATATGACATATTCTACAGTTAACAATACATGCATTCGTAACTGGAAATTCTTATCAAAACATATATTGCAAATCATCGCGGAAGAACATTACACATCACTTCTATTACGTATTAGCATGCAATCATGTTAAAATTACTTACCATTTTTCTGCTGAAACTCGGGCGGTCCACGTGCTTCGTGGGAATCGTAGGGAATGAAACACTGCACGTTACCTTCTTATTAGCAAACAATGTGCAGAGCTTCTTGGCTAATGATAAAGCTTATCAGATCGATAGACCAATAATCAAGCTTATCAGATCGATGGACCAATGGCAAGCTTCCGCACAATTCGCGCTAAACTTAATTTATTTTTAATAACAGTAATATTTATTTGTAGAAGCTTTTTAAATATAATTAACATTTTATTTTGAGGGAAGAAACAACGTGAGAAGACGATTTTTAAAAAATATATATTTTGCACACACTTCAAGTGGGATTTGCGAACGCATAAAAAGCTCCGCTGCTGTCATCGTTGAGACGGTTTTCAGCTATCTCTCAAGTCGGACGTGCGTGAGTGAGTTTTATTTAAATAGTGTTCAGTGAAGTGTTTAGTGGGTGCAATTTTTTGGATTTGCTGCAGGAAACCTCAGGTTAGTTCCAAAATATAATAATTTGTAGTTTGCATGCCCTTTTTTGTGTAAAAATAATAGTTTCGTAGTCAGGTTAGATGGGACGAAAGCATGGTTCAGCTGAATGAATTTCATTCAGCTCATAACATTTCTCCTGGCATGCAGTATACTCTGTAACTTCATATCGATAATGTTTCTATTATCATAAGGCATTTGTAAAGTGTAGTAAAAGTGCAGAACAGTATAAGTTTTAAAGGGCCATGGGTCACATGATATCATAGCTCATGGTCCTTTAAAGTTTTTACTACTGTCATTTGAACCTTTACCAAACTTTATGAATGTATTATGCAGTTAGAACCAATATCGATAACAAGTTTCAGAGCATGCTTCATGCCAGAATAAATGTTATTTGATGACAGCGAAAGATACAGCTGATCTATGCATTCTTTCCATTTCCTTTCAAATCCAAGGGTTTGCTTCTTATCAGATTGTGAAAGCCTTCCAGGTGATAAGAGGCATAAGATCTTGGAAATGAAAGTCTAATAGTTATTGAGTATTTTGTTACAAGCATGTGTAAGTGTAGCTTTTAAAAAAGATCATCATTTTAATGTGGTAAATAATTTGTGGAAACTAAAAGCTGTATGATTAAAAAATTGTGGGTTCTATTGCATTCAGTTGTATATTTTTTAGTTTATATTAATGAAATATAAATGAAAATGATGCTAGTTTGCCAAGGAAAGGGCCATATTGCACAGCTGATGTTGAGAGTAACAGTTTAGAAAAAGGTTGAAAGTGGGGTGAATGTAGAAACAAACCTTGATAGTGGAGACCATGCAAGTGATTTGGGTTACAAAATCTTGGCAGTAGAAGTTGAGTAGTCGATGGATAGTTGAATAAAATCGTGTAGTAGTGTGACAACCAAAAGAGCTCGTCATTTCAATTATTTACTTTTCTACTTGTTTGTATTTCATTATTTATCGACTATAAGAACTTCTACTTCCAAGATCTTATGTCCTAAATCACTTTCTAGGCCTTCAATATAAAGGTTTGCTTCTATATACATCCCTTTTCCCACCTTTCTCTTAGTTCTTACTCTCAACGTCAGATTTGCATTATGGCTATTTCTCTGGCAAAGTAGAATCATTATTTATTACTTTTCATTAATACAAACTAGAAAAAATGCAACTGAATGCAATAGAAGCCACAGTTTTGTAGTTATACAGCTTTCAGTTTCCTCAGATTAATTACCCCATTATCTATGACACATACCACATTAAAATGATGATCTTTTTTAAAAGCTTTACTTATACATGATTGTATCAAAATATTCATCAACTACTATACTTTTATTTTCAAGATCTTATGCCTTAAATCACGGAAAAGCCCCCCACAATGAAGGTTTGCCTCTATATTTATCCCTTTTTCCACTTTTCTCTTAGCTGTTACTCTGAACACGAGGTTTGCATTATAACTCTTTCTCTGGCAAACTAGCATCTTATTTAACCCATTAACGTCCAAAATGTCAAAATTTCTTGCACGTTTTCAAAGTGATTTTTTCCTATGTAATTGGCGTTGAAAAAATTCTTGAACCACATATTCTGATGTAAAATTGCATGCTCTTTCAGAATCCGTTGCCAGAATCATGATAAAACTCACAGGAAAAGAGATATGCTCGAATGAAACATAAAAAACACCTAAATTTTCGAAAAAAACATTTTTTAGGATTTTTTTCGAAGTGTTACGGTGAAGATATCACCTTGCGACCATGATCAAAGGTGATCATGGGAGTTGAAGTTTAACAGGGAATTTTTTTGTTGACCTTGAACCATCGCTTCTTTACAAAATGGCGGAAAAAACAAATTTTTTTTTTCAATCTTCATCAACATTTTTCTCGAAATCTATGGTCTTTAGAAAAAAATTCATACAAACAAAAATGCCTTAGAATCGCTCGAGGAACATTCTCCAATTCTTTCAGAATTTTTTGAGACAATTTTTGATTTTCCGGGAAACTTGTGAAATGGAATTTTCAAAAATGTCTCCAAAAATTCTGAAAAAATTTTAGGATGTTTCTCGAGTGCTTCTAAGACATTTTTGTTCTTATGAATTTTTTTCTAAAGTCCATAGATTTCGAGAAAAAAATTGATAAAGTTGAAAAAATAAAAATTCGTTTCGGCCGATGTTTTGAAAACCTATTGGTAAAAAAACGTTCTGTCTACGAAAACTCGGAAAAAATTTTACAATATTGCTCGAATGATTCTAACTTATTTTCATTCTTTTTTCAAAGACTTATAGATTCCGACAAAAATTTCATCCTTTATTTCCATTTCATTTCGGCAGATAAGCGTAATTTTTGGTCTCATGTATTCATGAATATTCGTCTTTTTTTGTTCTCTTCTTTCGTATTTTTGTACATACGGATGAGTGATAAATAAACGAAATCATTAATTTCATACATTATGTCGCGGAAACGTGTAAGATCTTCTGAATATGAATCAGATTCTTCAGATAGTGATTCAGAACGCAACGTATTGATTCCGGATCCTGACTATTCAGATTCCGATGATTCTGGTTCCGATTTTGATTCAGATTGCGAACATGAAATACCCAATATCACTTACAATAAAGCTCGTGCAAATTATTCTGAAAAACAAGATAAACTTGAAAAAGGTCATGAATTCACTTGGATTGAGAGTGAAAAGTTACACCCTGATTCTTGTGAAGATAAAGTATTATTGTCCGAATCGCAAAAAAAGAAAATACGTAGGAGCGAACCTTTTCAATTGTTTGAAACCTTTTTTTCTATTGAAATGAAAAAATATATTATTGATGCGTGTAAAGACAATGGTTATGATCTGAAATTGAAAGATCTTGATACTTTTATTGGAATAGTTATTTTTTCTACATTCAATCCCAGAAAATCACAGAGAGATTACTGGTCATCTGATCCGTATTTATCTAATGAAGTAGTTTCTTCTGCAATGTCTCGCCAACAATTTGAAATCACAAAATCTAAATTGAAGTTTTCAAAAAACAAAGACAAAGATTCAAATGATCGAGGATGGCGCGTTCGTTCTCTACTGAAACTTTTTCAAAATAACATCATGAAATTCGGAATATGGAGAACTGCTCTATTCGTTGATGAGATGATGGCCAAATCCTATGCAAAAACTGTTTTGAAACAATTTATTCGAGGAAAACCGATAAGATTTGGTTTGAAATTTTGGGGCTTGTGTACTTCGGACGGCTATCTACTGAATTTGGATCTTTATTGCGGCAAGAATTCTCAAATTGGAGATAAGTTATCTAAATGTGCTTTAGGTTCACGAGTAGTATTATATTTATTACAACCATTTTTTCAAATAATAAGTTATAACAAAATTTCTCAATTTCATCTGTACTTTGACAACTTCTTCACGAACATGGATTTGGTATTACATTTGAAGAAATTGCGTTTGAAATGCACTGGTACTATCAGAGATAATCGAGTCAAAGAAAAAAATGTGCTTGATAAGAAAGCTCCAAGAGGGACATATGTGGTGAAGCACGACGTAAACAGTGGCATAAATTTCATTACTATCATGGATTCGAAGCCCGTCTCAATAGCTTCAACTGCAGCAGGTGTCAATCCTCTATCTATTTCAAAAAGATACAGCGCAGAGGCTAAATCTAAAATTGAAATACCTTTTCCGCAAGCTTTTCACCTATATAACAAATTCATGGGAGGTATTGACCTGCATGACGGACATTGCAATGACATACTCCCAAGTATACGATCAAAAAAATGGACATGAGTAGTTTTTATGAGACTTATACAGGCGTCTATTACTAATTCTCTTGTAATTTTCAATGCTGCTAACGATGGAAAGAAAAAAGTTGGAATAAAAGAGTTCACTATTTCGATTGCCAAATACTACTTACAAAAAAGTAGTCGCAAAAGTAAAGCACATGGACGATCTAATAGTGACAAATTGAGGATTTGTTCGAATGGAAACTGTCCAATAAGAACAAGAATTTTCTGCAAAACATGTAATTTAAATATTTGCAATAAATGTTGGCTAAAAAAGCACACCTAAAAGTATGAATAAGTGAGAGGCAAGGGGACTCACGGAAAACAAGCACCCCGAGACGTGAGAGGCAAGGGGACTCACGGGAAAAAAGCACCCCAAAGGAGACAGAATTTTACTACGTCCACGCCGTAGTCTCTAGGTAACGCTAAGAGTAAAAAAATCTTCCTAAATTTTGCACAGAAATCGTTTTTTACCAATAGGTTTTTAGAACATAGCGGCCGAAACGAATTTTTATTTTTTCAACTTTATCAATTTTTTTCTCGAAATCTATGGACTTTAGAAAAAAATTCATAAGAACAAAAATGTCTTAGAAGCACTCGAGAAACATCCTAAAATTTTTTCAGAATTTTTGGAGACATTTTTGAAAATTCCATTTCACAAGTTTCCCGGAAAATCAAAAATTGTCTCAAAAAATTCTGAAAAAATTGGAGAATGTTCCTCGAGCGATTCTAAGGCATTTTTGTTTTTATGAATTTTTTTCTAAAGACCATAGATTTCGAGAAAAAAGTTGATGAAGATTGAAAAAAAAAAATTCGTTTTTTCCGCCATTTTGTAAAGAAGCGATGGTTCAAGGTCAACAAAAAAATTCCCTGTTAAACTTCAACTCCCATGATCACCTTTGATCATGGTCGCAAGGTGATATCTTCACCGTAACACTTCGAAAAAAAATCCTAAAAAATTTTTTTTTCGAAAATTTAGGTGTTTTTTATGTTTCAATCGAGCATATCTCTTTTCCTGTGAGTTTTATCATGATTCTGGCAACGGATTCTGAAAGAGCATGCAATTTTACATCAGAATATGTGGTTCAAGAATTTTTTCAACGCCAATTACATAGGAAAAAATCACTTTGAAAACGTGCAAGAAATTTTGACATTTTGGACGTTAATGGGTTAAGGTAATTTTTTTCTTTTTCTAATTAAATTATACAGTTTAAAAATTGTGTAGGTCAACCTTTTTTTCATTTTTGTTGACTATAGATCAGCTATGTTTCTTGCTTGTACCTTGCCGTAGTGTCATCATGGCCCAGCTATTGTCAATGTATTCAAATGGGTTGACGTTGCCAGTTTATTGAATCTACTTCGGGGATTTGGCAAATCATTCTTTTGGATTTCGATCATCTTGCACGAGTTTTAATTTTGGGACATCATCTTCAGGATATCCTGTGATCACTGTGGAAGCATGAGTATTTCCAAAATGCTGCAGTAAACTTTTGAAATTATTTTTGTTTCAATTTTATGGACTTTTCCTTTACTCTATCTTTTGTCATATTCTGCTGTTTCTATCTTTTGGTAACATATTTGTCGCGACACACATGCACTCTGTTATCCATCGTTGAAACAAAAACTTTCTGTCAGCCCATATAACATTATCTCAAAATGTATGCTACACTTTTAATATTATTTCGATGCGAATGAAATCCTTTTTTCTCTATGATTGGCTGTTAGTTTAATTTTTTTCATAAAACGATGGTAGAATATTATAGCGTTGTGCAATTTATTTCTTCGAGTTCTTGAAACAAGTATTTAAATTATCCACTGAATCTAAAACTCTATCTGATGGTTCAAACGGTTGTATATCCATTGCAGTATAAAAATTATAATATTGAAGTTCACTAAATTTAAAATATGACAAGGCCTCTATACAGCCGCTATATATATAATGTATTTTTCTTATATTATGACAAAAAAGTGAACATATTTATATTTATGTATTTATTTATATAAAACATGACTAACTTTATTATATGACAAAGCCTCTATACAGCTGCGAAAGGAACAACGTTTTTTTAATCTTTGACAAAATTGAGCTTATTTAAAAATATTTATTTATTTATTTATTGTAAGTTCAATACTTTTATTACATGACAAGGCCCCTTTACAGCTGCTATATAAACAATGTTCTTTCTTATATCTGATGATTATATAGTCAACAAATTTATAATTTTATAATGTATGTATGCGTTAAGAGATATATTATAATTATTTATGTATTAACGCAATATTTTTTATTTTGGTATATGAATTTATTGATAATTGTGTAATCTTAAGAGTCCGTATATTTTAAGACAGTAATAAATGGATTGTGTAGCAAAAATTATATTAAATGATAAATAAAAATTTATTTAATTTAAATATATAATTAAAAAATGTGCAAATACTTTAAATTCCTATCTAAATTACTCAAAAAAAAAGTGTTATTAAAATTTATGAAAATGAGAAATATAAGATACAACTAATATAGAAATAATCGCGTGATTAGCCTCGTGTTTGGGTTCATTTTCATCTTAAAAATATAAGCAATGTATTGATAATAATCTTAAAAATATTTAATTAATAATATTAAAATTAGAATTTTTTATTAATCATTGCAGGACAGGTATAGAAGGATTAGTCATTTTCGGTCGGTTTATTGCCCTCTGTTTATTGCTTGGGACTCGGTACAATAGCAGGTAAGCCGCGCGACGTGGAAAAGTCTTGTCCACTAGCTAACTAAGGCACCTTTAACTTGTGTTTACATTTTGGAACGATTCGTTTTCCCAGAGTGTATGTGCGGATTCGGGACGGTCCCGGTTCTTGGGACCGCCCACGAACCGCACTATGCGGAACAACGGCCGGCAAAATTGCCGGCTTCGACCTGGAATTGGCCGAAGACTTCGGCCCGGCCTGCCTTACTGTGGCTACCTCTAGCTTCGGGGTAGTTTGCGATGTCCCTGCCGACCCCCCTGGCTTGGGGGTGGTCGGCAGGGTCACGGTGACTACCCCTGGCTTCGGGGTAGACCGCAGGGATGGCAAAGACCGCCGCTGCAGGGTTTTTTTAGGGTCCGCGGATCCCCCTGGCTTGGGGGCGGCACGCAGACCTTTGAAAACCCCCGCTTTTCCGGTCTGCGGGGTCACCTTCGACCCCCCCCCCCCCCCTCCTTCTCCTTGCCGCTAGGCGGATGCGGCGTGGGTGGTTGCGGCGTTGGTGGCTGCGGCGGTGGTGGTTGAGGTGTGGGTGGCTGCGGAGTGGCGGGGATCGAAGGGGGGTTGGACGAGGCAGCCCTCTTCTGGCCTCCTCCCTCCTTCTTCTCCTCAGAGTTCCTGGTTTTCTGAAAATAAAACAAGAAAAATATTATTAAAATGTCACATGCTTGAAAGATTTGATGGGTAATATGCTACTGCAATGTTTTAACACATATGTGATAGTAAGAAAGTCCACTTACGATTGCATATACTGGAAACCATATGACGTATTTGCGTGTATTTGTTCAAATGCAACATGGCTGTATTGTTGTGTTCTTACTAGCAAGAATACAAAAATACGGCCATGTTGCATTGTTACAAATACAATAAATATGACATATTCTACAGTTAACAATACATGCATTCGTAACTGGAAATTCTTATCAAAACATATATTGCAAATCATCGCGGAAGAACATTACACATCACTTCTATTACGTATTAGCATGCAATCATGTTAAAATTACTTACCATTTTTCTGCTGAAACTCGGGCGGTCCACGTGCTTCGTGGGAATCGTAGGGAATGAAACACTGCACGTTACCTTCTTATTAGCAAACAATGTGCAGAGCTTCTTGGCTAATGATAAAGCTTATCAGATCGATAGACCAATAATCAAGCTTATCAGATCGATGGACCAATGGCAAGCTTCCGCACAATTCGCGCTAAACTTAATTTATTTTTAATAACAGTAATATTTATTTGTAGAAGCTTTTTAAATATAATTAACATTTTATTTTGAGGGAAGAAACAACGTGAGAAGACGATTTTTAAAAAATATATATTTTGCACACACTTCAAGTGGGATTTGCGAACGCATAAAAAGCTCCGCTGCTGTCATCGTTGAGACGGTTTTCAGCTATCTCTCAAGTCGGACGTGCGTGAGTGAGTTTTATTTAAATAGTGTTCAGTGAAGTGTTTAGTGGGTGCAATTTTTTGGATTTGCTGCAGGAAACCTCAGGTTAGTTCCAAAATATAATAATTTGTAGTTTGCATGCCCTTTTTTGTGTAAAAATAATAGTTTCGTAGTCAGGTTAGATGGGACGAAAGCATGGTTCAGCTGAATGAATTTCATTCAGCTCATAACATTTCTCCTGGCATGCAGTATACTCTGTAACTTCATATCGATAATGTTTCTATTATCATAAGGCATTTGTAAAGTGTAGTAAAAGTGCAGAACAGTATAAGTTTTAAAGGGCCATGGGTCACATGATATCATAGCTCATGGTCCTTTAAAGTTTTTACTACTGTCATTTGAACCTTTACCAAACTTTATGAATGTATTATGCAGTTAGAACCAATATCGATAACAAGTTTCAGAGCATGCTTCATGCCAGAATAAATGTTATTTGATGACAGCGAAAGATACAGCTGATCTATGCATTCTTTCCATTTCCTTTCAAATCCAAGGGTTTGCTTCTTATCAGATTGTGAAAGCCTTCCAGGTGATAAGAGGCATAAGATCTTGGAAATGAAAGTCTAATAGTTATTGAGTATTTTGTTACAAGCATGTGTAAGTGTAGCTTTTAAAAAAGATCATCATTTTAATGTGGTAAATAATTTGTGGAAACTAAAAGCTGTATGATTAAAAAATTGTGGGTTCTATTGCATTCAGTTGTATATTTTTTAGTTTATATTAATGAAATATAAATGAAAATGATGCTAGTTTGCCAAGGAAAGGGCCATATTGCACAGCTGATGTTGAGAGTAACAGTTTAGAAAAAGGTTGAAAGTGGGGTGAATGTAGAAACAAACCTTGATAGTGGAGACCATGCAAGTGATTTGGGTTACAAAATCTTGGCAGTAGAAGTTGAGTAGTCGATGGATAGTTGAATAAAATCGTGTAGTAGTGTGACAACCAAAAGAGCTCGTCATTTCAATTATTTACTTTTCTACTTGTTTGTATTTCATTATTTATCGACTATAAGAACTTCTACTTCCAAGATCTTATGTCCTAAATCACTTTCTAGGCCTTCAATATAAAGGTTTGCTTCTATATACATCCCTTTTCCCACCTTTCTCTTAGTTCTTACTCTCAACGTCAGATTTGCATTATGGCTATTTCTCTGGCAAAGTAGAATCATTATTTATTACTTTTCATTAATACAAACTAGAAAAAATGCAACTGAATGCAATAGAAGCCACAGTTTTGTAGTTATACAGCTTTCAGTTTCCTCAGATTAATTACCCCATTATCTATGACACATACCACATTAAAATGATGATCTTTTTTAAAAGCTTTACTTATACATGATTGTATCAAAATATTCATCAACTACTATACTTTTATTTTCAAGATCTTATGCCTTAAATCACGGAAAAGCCCCCCACAATGAAGGTTTGCCTCTATATTTATCCCTTTTTTCCACTTTTCTCTTAGCTGTTACTCTGAACACGAGGTTTGCATTATAACTCTTTCTCTGGCAAACTAGCATCTTATTTAACCCATTAACGTCCAAAATGTCAAAATTTCTTGCACGTTTTCAAAGTGATTTTTTCCTATGTAATTGGCGTTGAAAAAATTCTTGAACCACATATTCTGATGTAAAATTGCATGCTCTTTCAGAATCCGTTGCCAGAATCATGATAAAACTCACAGGAAAAGAGATATGCTCGAATGAAACATAAAAAAACACCTAAATTTTCGAAAAAAACATTTTTTAGGATTTTTTTCGAAGTGTTACGGTGAAGATATCACCTTGCGACCATGATCAAAGGTGATCATGGGCAGTTGAAGTTTAACAGGGAATTTTTTTGTTGACCTTGAACCATCGCTTCTTTACAAAATGGCGGAAAAAACAAATTTTTTTTTTCAATCTTCATCAACATTTTTCTCGAAATCTATGGTCTTTAGAAAAAAATTCATACAAACAAAAATGCCTTAGAATCGCTCGAGGAACATTCTCCAATTCTTTCAGAATTTTTTGAGACAATTTTTGATTTTCCGGGAAACTTGTGAAATGGAATTTTCAAAAATGTCTCCAAAAATTCTGAAAAAATTTTAGGATGTTTCTCGAGTGCTTCTAAGACATTTTTGTTCTTATGAATTTTTTTCTAAAGTCCATAGATTTCGAGAAAAAAATTGATAAAGTTGAAAAAATAAAAATTCGTTTCGGCCGATGTTTTGAAAACCTATTGGTAAAAAAACGTTCTGTCTACGAAAACTCGGAAAAAATTTTACAATATTGCTCGAATGATTCTAACTTATTTTCATTCTTTTTTCAAAGACTTATAGATTCCGACAAAAATTTCATCCTTTATTTCCATTTCATTTCGGCAGATAAGCGTAATTTTTGGGTCTCATGTATTCATGAATATTCGTCTTTTTTTGTTCTCTTCTTTCGTATTTTTGTACATACGGATGAGTGATAAATAAACGAAATCATTAATTTCATACATTATGTCGCGGAAACGTGTAAGATCTTCTGAATATGAATCAGATTCTTCAGATAGTGATTCAGAACGCAACGTATTGATTCCGGATCCTGACTATTCAGATTCCGATGATTCTGGTTCCGATTTTGATTCAGATTGCGAACATGAAATACCCAATATCACTTACAATAAAGCTCGTGCAAATTATTCTGAAAAACAAGATAAACTTGAAAAAGGTCATGAATTCACTTGGATTGAGAGTGAAAAGTTACACCCTGATTCTTGTGAAGATAAAGTATTATTGTCCGAATCGCAAAAAAAGAAAATACGTAGGAGCGAACCTTTTCAATTGTTTGAAACCTTTTTTTTCTATTGAAATGAAAAAATATATTATTGATGCGTGTAAAGACAATGGTTATGATCTGAAATTGAAAGATCTTGATACTTTTATTGGAATAGTTATTTTTTCTACATTCAATCCCAGAAAATCACAGAGAGATTACTGGTCATCTGATCCGTATTTATCTAATGAAGTAGTTTCTTCTGCAATGTCTCGCCAACAATTTGAAATCACAAAATCTAAATTGAAGTTTTCAAAAAACAAAGACAAAGATTCAAATGATCGAGGATGGCGCGTTCGTTCTCTACTGAAACTTTTTCAAAATAACATCATGAAATTCGGAATATGGAGAACTGCTCTATTCGTTGATGAGATGATGGCCAAATCCTATGCAAAAACTGTTTTGAAACAATTTATTCGAGGAAAACCGATAAGATTTGGTTTGAAATTTTTGGGGCTTGTGTACTTCGGACGGCTATCTACTGAATTTGGATCTTTATTGCGGCAAGAATTCTCAAATTGGAGATAAGTTATCTAAATGTGCTTTAGGTTCACGAGTAGTATTATATTTATTACAACCATTTTTTCAAATAATAAGTTATAACAAAATTTCTCAATTTCATCTGTACTTTGACAACTTCTTCACGAACATGGATTTGGTATTACATTTGAAGAAATTGCGTTTGAAATGCACTGGTACTATCAGAGATAATCGAGTCAAAGAAAAAAATGTGCTTGATAAGAAAGCTCCAAGAGGGACATATGTGGTGAAGCACGACGTAAACAGTGGCATAAATTTCATTACTATCATGGATTCGAAGCCCGTCTCAATAGCTTCAACTGCAGCAGGTGTCAATCCTCTATCTATTTCAAAAAGATACAGCGCAGAGGCTAAATCTAAAATTGAAATACCTTTTCCGCAAGCTTTTCACCTATATAACAAATTCATGGGAGGTATTGACCTGCATGACGGACATTGCAATGACATACTCCCAAGTATACGATCAAAAAAATGGACATGAGTAGT